>NC_090986.1:12076250-12725625 GCF_041146395.1 Eulemur rufifrons | reverse complement strand
TCCTTCCAGGAACAGGCAGCATTCTCTCCTCTTTTCCAATCTCTTCTATGTCCCTTCTGTGATTTAAATCGACCCTTTAGAACCACCAGTCTAGCAGGTAGAGTCACAGCTTGTCTTGCAGCCCAAACCTCCCACCCAACGCGCTCATGCCCAAGGGCTCAGGGGTTGCTGAGCTGCGCGTCAGGTGGCCTTGCTTGTGTTTGAGCCTTTTCTTTCAAATACACAGATAATGACAATGTGCAGAGCTAAACATAAAGCATTATATTCATGAGGAGCGTTTCAGGGACTGTGTCTCAAAGTGGTGCATGGAAAATATTGCCATGGATACGGAGGCTCCATGGTATACCGTGTTGTTACTGGCAGCGGGATGGAGCACCGTGTCTGGCCTTTTGCTGCTAAACAATGAGTCCATCTGTTTTTAACATGGGTGTTAATATTCTGTCGCCTCTTACCTCCTTGAGACCAAAGACGTCCTTGACATCTGGCTGAGCAGTGGCCGAGGTAGCAGGTCCGACAGCAGTGGGAAACTGAGATATGAGAGGGAGTAGACGGCTTGGAGGTCCGGGTGACAGCCCTGGAACTTGCACTCCTTTATTCACTCAAGGACCCATTTCCCCACCACTGGACTGCGTGACTGCCACGTGCTAAGCACTGCAGAGGAACCAGGCAAGCAGACACCGGGGAGGAAACTGGCAAGGCATTTTCACAGGTGTGAAGCCCTTTGGTCCATCCAAAGACAGTTTCACTGCAAGTCTTAGGGCAGGAAGTGAAAGGCTAAGATTAGAACAGATGGATGTAACCTCCATGGTTACGTGCCTAACGCCTCAGGGGCCAGTTGCTCTCTGTTCTTGAACCTGCTTTCCTCCTCGGGAACTTTTTTCTGCCTCCTTTGCTGCGTCTGCCTGCCCGTTTGAGGGAGGGAGGTGGTTTCCTAGGCTGAACTACTGATGCCTTTCTCTTTCCTGATGACACTCTGGAGCCATCCTGGCCATCCTGGGACGGGCATGTTGCTTTTCCACATCCACTTCTTTTCTGCCTCATGTCTGGGCTCGAATTGTTTCAGTAGACAAGAGATATAAAAGGGATTGCCTCTGTAAAGTGCTGCGTAAACAGAAGACATAAATGTTTTGGTCCTAGTTACTTTTAGGAGGGTGAGGTACAATGACAATTAAACAAGTTAGGAACAAAGTTACTTCTTTGGTCTCCTCGTGAGCCGCCCCCCGTAATCCTTGTCGTGCTCATTCCCACCCGCTGCAGACCCACCTAGTCCTCCCGTCCAGCCACCAGTGGGGGCACCGCTGGACTCATATCTACTGATGTCAATAATGACGACCATAATAACACTGGCTAGTCACTGCTGTAAGGATTTTTTACCGGACACGTGTAGTATCGCTGATGTTAACAGGTATTTGTATTAATTTGCACTTGTAAGCCCTAACCTCCACAGGATTCAGTACACCCACTTTTATAGTTGGGAGTGTACGATTCGGCGATGGGCTCGTGACCGGAAGGCCGAGCCTTCCCTCTGACACCACCATGGCGCTGCGCACCTCTGGGTCATCTTCAGAGGACACAGGTAACTACAGCTCCAGATATATAACAGCCACCCCCACCCCCATAGAATTTTTGGGAAATGCAGAAGCCTGAGCCACACCCCACGGGTGCTAATGTAGGTCGTCTAGGTGAGAGTCCCTACCTCACACCCAGGTGAGTCTCTTGTGGTCCAGCTGTAATTACTGATGCCGACCTTTCTTCTCTGCCGCAGCCCCTGGGTCAGGTTGATACCTCCGTCCTTTCTGCAGAGGCCCCATCTCCCTTTGCATTAGCAGCTTCCTGACGGTTCTAGAGCAGCACCCCAAATTAACGCAGGAAGTAGCCGCTGTTCACAGGGGACTGATCAATGTCAACACAAAGTCATCAGGTCAGCCTGGGCAGGTGGCCGCAGCGCATCCGGTGTTGGACCCAGAGGAGCCCAGGGGCTTATCAAAGATTAAACACTTTCCGTTTCTTTAAAGGACAAACTCTGGGTTTTCCCAGCTCAGTTATTTGGGGTATGTGAGGGTCTGAAAAGATACCACACAGGTTATCCTGCATTTTAGCAGCATTGCCTCGTTTTAATCCACGCCTGTATCAACCTGGCTGTAAACGATTACTAAATAATTGTCTCTGTGTTTATATTCAGCCCCCTCTTTCTCTTCCCCTCCCCTCCAAATAATGCATCTGACCTTGAGCTACAATTCTTTCATTAGGTCATTACAAAAATTACTCCTTTGTGAATATTTTTAAAAATCACAGAGCAGATACATATTTCTTATCAAAGGCTCCAGGGAAATATCGATTGCCCATGTGTGTTTCACTCCCTAAACTCACAATAACTGGATATCTGGCATGTTTCAAATACACATCTTGCTCTTCAGTTTGAAGTTTAAATCATTGTTGTAGGCGTCGTACAGAGGATTGCTTTTTATTTTCTGCTCTTAAGTGCAGGGCAGCCAAACAAGAACATAATTATATCGTCAGAGACAACAAGAGCATGAGCCCCTATCAGATCTTGCTGGGCTCAGCACTGTTTCTCAGGACTGCCGGGGAGCGTTTCCGCCACCAGATCCATTTGGCTCTATTTAGGAACTAAGTACAGGAAGGTAGTTATTGTACAAGATTAGTTTCCTGTAGGCCATAAATTGGCAGTAGCAGAAAAATACAGGATGAATTTATTAGTGTGCAAGGTCAGCTAAAAGGAAGACAGGCTTGGGGATTGTGCTTGTTTTCTTTCATTTAGCCCACCTCCCAGACCTCAGACAGGCTGAAAAAGACCCTTTAACTACTTAATTACTTCTTAATAGTTTTAAGCAAATTCAAAGGCTGCACGTTGCTAAGTGCCTGGAGGTAAGAGCTGCCTGGAATATGTTAGGAATGCCTGTTTGGACTAGAGTTTCTGAAACCTGATTAGGCGCCCTTACAATCTGAGGCTTTGTGAGGCTTTTTTTGCCTTATTTGGTGTTGATTGGCTAGGTATTTACTTTGAAGCTAGAATTTTACATTTGGGAATAAAGGAGCCCCTTCTAACCAGTGGAAAAAAAAAATCCATCAAGTCAAAAATATAATTGTTTCCAACCAGAGGTGTGATAATGGGATAAATGTCTCTGTAGATACTTACTTTAGAGAAAACAGGGACAGATAGCATTTAAACACAAAAAGTGAGTACTTCTCTGAATACACGTAGTTAAAAGGAGCCCCCAAAGTGCGCTACCCTCCTTATAAAGACATTTCTACACTCAAGGGGGAAACCTCCCTCAGTTACCTGAGCCTCTCTACCGTGTTAGAAACATAACCCCCTTTCTCTCCTTTTGATATTTTTCCAAATGGCTTAAAGTTGTCAGGCAAAATTAGGCCCCACTGGTAGGAGATGAAGTACTTGGATCCAGTTTTTTAGTGCTTTTGCATGAAAGGTTGTAATTCAAATTTTAATTATACCCGACATCTGCAGTGAGTTATAGGAGACCCTCCCTCCTCCGTTCCTCAGAGGCCCTGGGCGCCCATTTGTGGGGTGCAGAGCCTATTTGCCAGCACCTCCCCATTGGGACAGGCAGGGATGGTCGATTTAGGGTAGAATGGCCGACTCCTCCCTGCCCCTTCATAGCGGAGAACCTCGTTCTAGGGTGTGCTCGCCTAGTTTCTTACCGAACTGCAGCACTTTGATGTAGCGAAAGGCACGAAGATGAACAGGCATCAGCTCCAGATGCCGTTTGCACAGAAAGGGCCCAATCCACGTTCTCCAAATGAGCGCACCCTCCCCTCCCCGGCGCGGCACCTGCTTGAGCCTTCGGAGCCTGAGGACAGCCTGGAGGGGAGAGAGCAGGCGGACGCAGGGACGTACAAGGAATGCCAGTGTTTCTCTAGCATGTGCATTTGTCTAGCCTGTGCCACCTGGACAAAATAGTCTGAGAAAATTCCCTGAGGACCGGTCTCAAACGGGTCTGGATGTGCTCCGTGGCATCTTCCTCAGAGCCTCTGCAAAGGGTGCACGGCACAAATGAGCCAACCTCATCCAGGTCCAGGTGCCCAGTCCTGCTCCGGAGGCCCTGCACGTGCCTACCGCTGTTGTAGGACTGGCTGACAGTTTGGCTGGGTCCTCATCTGCTCCCCGAGGACATGGGGGGTCTGAGGTGTGCACAACCACCAAGCGTATCCTTCTGGCACTGGCTGGAGCCTGGGTGTCAGGCCAGACTCAACCTCTGGTGACCTTTCCAGAGCCAATTATCACAAAATAAATTCAGAAATTAAGTGGGAAGTTCAAATTCTAAATCATGCCAGAAAGCGCCTTAGCGAGGCCATCTGAGGCCAAGCAGCAGTTGGCAGTTTCTCCATTTACTCACCAGGGCAGCCCAAATCCACCGCTCCCCTAACAAGGATAACTTTGCCTTCCCCTGTTGTTCTGAAGTAGGTTTGAGCCAGTGCTGTAAGTCTCAACTCAACAAATATTTATATCTAAATAATGATGGGCTCATTGCCATGTTCTTTGCTTAGTATAAGGCAACTGAAAAAAAGACAATTCTGTGATCAATCTCCTGGATGTCTCAGTTCAGGCATCCTCAGAGACATGCTCAGTTACTATTTTTGTTTCTATAGAAAAAACAAATGAGCATGGCTCTGGAAAGAAGGGAATGTTATTCAGAGCCAGAAACATTCCTGGTAGACTTCAAAGCTGATCCTGTAAGCCCTCGCTGACAATCCCCTCCCTGTGCCGTGCTCCCTGAGTAAGACGTGGAGGACTCGAGCTGAGGAATGCACCAGCCTGTGCCCCAGGGGCTCTGCTCTCCCTTCCTCTGAGCTGCTCTGGGCTGTGTCCACCAGGCAGAGCTGCGAGCTACAGCATCTCCCCACTGGGGGCAGGTGGGAGGTTTGTTCCCCATAAACCCAGGGGAGGACCCTTCCTTGCAGTTTGTGGCGGTGCCTCCTCCAGCTGGTGACTGGTGTGACCTGTTGAGTCTGCTGGAACACATAGTGACCTTGTCTCTTCTTCACCCATCATCGATACTCCCCTCCCCCCATGCAGACCACCACCACCTCTGTGCCTTCACTGGACAGGTGAAAGGCCCTGCTGTGTTGTGGCACCAACTCAGACATGTGGAGTCCCTTGTCCCCTACATGTGTTATTAAAGGCACTGACCCCACCAAGTATCAGCCTCAGAGCAGCACATGCCTGTGCTGGGAAGGAAAAAACAGAGTCTTCAGGGCCACCAAGTTGTTTGGGGGGACTTTGATGCACTTCTTGAAAGACTATCAGAAACAAAAGATTGCTTCTTTTTACACGCACACCCCCCAACGCGCGCGCGCACACACACACACACACACACACGCTTCTGACTTAGGGAAAATTATATGCTGCCTAAGAATCGGAGGTTGCAAATGCTTTTCCTCGTCAGAGAGTTCAGAAAGTCTTGTGTTTCTCCAGCCCAAAGACTGCATCTCAGATAAAGCCTGAAGGTGAGAACTACAGGCCAACAGCAGTCCCCTATCCCAAGGGCTCAGCAAAGCCACACTCAAGCCAACAGAATAGACAAAACCCCAACAGAACAAGAATACAACAATGTACCATCATGGAGCAAGTAGATAAATCATCCAAGAAACACAAGAGCAGTTGGTGGGCAATATTCCGGACACTACCATGTTAAGGCTAGCATATTAAAAGACAGCATATTGCACTGGTATATATTTTTTAAAATTCTTATTTAAAAAAAATAAGGGAACAAAATGTGGTATATCTGCACCAAGGACTATTAGTCACAAACAAGGAGTGAAGCACTGGCACATGCTGCTCCACGGATGAACTCTGAAGCATGGTGTTAAGTGAAAGAAGCCAGCCACAAAAGGCCATGCAGTGCACGATCCCATGTATGTGAAAGATCCAGAATACCCAAATTAAAGTGGCAGAAAGCAGATCAGCAGTTTCCAGGGACTAAACAGAGAGAGAATTGGGGTATGACTGCTAATGGGTATGGGACTTCCTCCTGGGGTGATAAAATTCTGAAATTAGATAGTGATAATGGTTACCCAACTTTGGGAATATACTAAAAATTGCTGAACTGTACACCCTTGAAAAGTGGATGTTTTAATTTATGGATTATATCTTCATAGAAATAAAATGAAATAAATGAGGGGCAGGCAGATGAGAACAGAAAGGACTTCCCGCATCCACTGTGCCTGCACACAGGCTCCACGTTGCACCACTTCGTGCAGCAATCTCTGGTAAGGCAAAGGCCACTGGGCTTTGGACGAGCACCCGGCACTACAATGAAACTCTCTGGAGGACCTGGTTCACTCTGTCCTGGCTCGCTCACAAGTCCCTCTTTGAGTCTGAGTTTTAATGAACCTGCTAATTCCAGTGGAACTAAGAGGCATCTAGAAAGAACTGCCAACTTGGTCAAGACCTCAGGAGTCTGAATAACGTTGGCCTGGAAACCATGCACGTTTACCTATTTTGTAACGAAACCCCAACTCAATGAAATGTGTTTTCACTTAACTAGTCTCAAGGGATTTTTGCTTTGCCATCTATAGGGGAGGCTTCCTTGCCAACTGGGCTGGATTTGTAGGCAAGCTGATTTCTCAACCTGGCTAAGCCAACTTTGTGTTCCATTATGCACTTTTCCAACGACCTGGTGACGGCAGAGCCCCCGGCTCAGGTTTGCAAATTTCCACATCAGCAAATGTTGAGAAAGAAATTATATTTCTTCATTGCTTACAAACCAACGACAGACATACAGGGGAAATGGCAAATGGCATCGTGTCCTATAACCACGGATCTTGGTGACAAAGTGGACCTAAAAAAAGTGTGTAAATAGACACTTTCTTTTCCCCAGTCCTTGGGCATTTTTATGGGTCTGTGTTTCTCAGGAGCCACTCTGCGTGTGAAGGAGACAAACACAGTTCCCAGGGCTACAACCATTAGAACCCCCTTAGCTCCCTGGTCTGCCCATTGTTATTTACAAAAATGTCTGCCAGCTCTTGTCCCTAAGGATCAATTCCTCTGCCCCCCCTCAGAATTTCTGGCCTCTCCCTTCTTCCTTCTCACCTCTGCATATGGCCCTGGCTGTGGCCCACCCCTAAGCTTTGCCCTGTGGATCCTTTAGGTGGACTCCTGGAGAGCCTAATCCTCAGCTCTCTCATCCCTCAAAGGAAATAAACAAATGAATTCCTTCCACATTCTGTTGACCGTAATCACTGAAGGATGTGCACAGTGAGGATTAATTGCTTGCTGGGTGGTTGGTTTGTCTTTTTCTCAGCAATCTCTAATTAGTTCATCTTTGCCTCCTCTAAATTCCAGGATCTAGAAAAAAATGCCTGCCTCATAGAAGAAATTTAACAAGTATATACTAAAAAAAAAAAAAAAAAGAAGGAAGGTTAATATAATTGTGTTGTTTAAATCTGAGACACATAAAATTAAATTTTATGGAGGCTCCAGAGCTCCTTAAATGCTAAGATTTGTGATTTTTTTGATCCTAACATCTCCACCATCCGAGTGTCCCCAGAAGTCAGGACACCTGGGCTTAAATCCTGGCTGCCGCTGGTGGTCTTATCACCTTAGACAGGGCTTGTGGCCCCTCTGAAAGCCAGGCCTTTCCTCGCTAAGCTACAGGATTGAACTGAGATGGACACTCAGACAAGTAGGGGCAGAGAGTGGCAAGGGACTCCCAGAGGGAGGGCTCCATGAGAGATGGCGTGGTGAGTTCCTCCTGGGTCCCCAGGTGCCAAGGACGATATACGCTTCCCGTGCTTCCTGGAAATCATCTGCTTACGAGTCTGGCTTCTCCGCCGGAGCATGAGCCTCTCACAGTGAAGGCTAAGTCTCATTTATCCCCGTGTTTGGCGCGTGGTGGGCACACAGCAAACAGTTGCAGAGGTGAGCTGAACTTCCAATACCATTTGAAGAAGCGAGAAGTCTGAGTCAGATCTCTTATTATCCCTTTTCCTATTAATAATACCACATTTTATTAGATAAAATTGTTTCAAGATTGTCTGCCAGGGCAAAAATGAAGTCACTGCTCCTTGCCTTTCCCAGGGTAAGAATACCATGAATAAAAATCACAGAATAACCTGCCTCAAGTTCCACACCTGGGACTTGGAAATCTCCAGATTCTTTCTTGAAGGCTCATGATAGTATGGCAAAGACTTACCAGTCCAGCTCCATGGAGTCCTATTGCAACATTCAAAGTTAAAAGAAAATGCCTCATAATACTTTTTAAAAGACTCTATATGTTAGATAGACAGATTTTGTTGGCAGTGGGAATAATGACTTCAAATACTTTTATAAAATTATAAGCAAAAAGTGTTGGCTTCATATTTTTTTTATTTTGCAGAGTAATTTCATTGATGTTATTGAATATCATGCAATGATGATAACTAGCATTGTTAAGTGCTTGTGCCTGCCAAGTGCTGTTTTAAATGTTTCACCTGCATTGCCTCACTGAAACTCCCCCATCCCCCCATGAGGTAGCTAAGTTACCAACCCTGTTTCACAGGTGACAACACACTCACACAGAGCTGGCAAGTTTGAGGACTGGAATTTAACTCAGGCTGCTGGTTCTAGCACCCTCACACCCAGGTTAACCACTGCACCACTGCACCAATAATCCCCGCACAGCTGTCAACCCAAGGCAAGGTGACTTTTCTTTTCTTTACAAATTTAGCATATTTAACCTTTATTGAACAGAGGAGACACCAAAGCCTAACTTATAAGGTCTATAAAAAGGTCAAAGACTTGTTGTTACTTCATCAACATTGCAGGAAAACCTAAACAATGACCGTGCCCCGAACCCAATGATGCCCTCTTTTGGGAGACCAAAATTTTAGTTCCTCTTTATGAGTCTTTGATGGATACATGCCTGTTTTTTTTTGTTTGTTTGTTTGTTTAGGGGTTTGTAACTAATCTATTTTCTCTAACCTTTCATTCTGTGTTCCTGTTATAAGTTTAGGAGATAATTATCATTAAAAATAAAATAAATAACCAAGTTCAGCACAGTATTCTGACACACTACAGTCCTGGGTGTCGGTGACAGTGAGGGCTCGCGCTCCACGCCAGCCTGGCCACATCATCAAACCTCTCTTCACATCAGCGTTCTCTGGGGATAAAAACAGAACTTCTAGGATTGGGGTGTTGTGAGAATTAAATACATTAGTATTTATAAATTGCTTGGAAGTGTGTCTGACATAGTGAATGGCTCTCAGGTGTTTGTTAGATAAAAATGAGTTTTCGTGGTAATTTTTGGGCTGGAGGAAGGACGAACATGAGCAAAAGCATGAAGCTGATAAAATTCAGGTTGCACACGTCCACTTGATTGAAGAACATGCAACATATCCCCAGAACAGGAGTAAGAGGTTCCAACAATAGGGCGAGAAGATTGGACTTGCAGCAAGATTTTTGGCAGTGGGGTATCACGATCAGAGCTACGTTTCAAGGCTGGGTAACTGATGTGTGCGTGTGTGTGTGTGTGTGTGTGTGTGTGTGTGAGAGAGAGAGAGAGAGAGAGAGAGAGACAAAGGGAAAAGGGGGAGAAAGATCCTTCTCTTTGAAAAAATCTTTGAGTAAAGGTAATTAAAAGCTACTATAAATTCAGTAATGCTTGAATAGAGTTTATAGTCTACTGGTCATGAAAATATCTATACACATTTATAAAATAGTACATTTAGGCATGCATGAGATATTCATTATTTGATTGACAAAACACCTCGGGGGTATATGAGACAGAGGATCATGGCAAAACCCATGTTCTCATATTGGAAGAAAAGGATATGGGGATACTTCATATAAGAGTTGCATTTGGCTGATAGAACAACCCCACCCAGCAAACAGCTGCCACTTAACACACACAAGGACTAATCTCACAAAAGTGAGTCCCGAGGAAGGCAGGCACAGGCTCATCTGAAAGCTTATGACCATCCGAGGCCCAGGACCTTCTATTCTTTTGTTTTGCTGCCCCATCCTTCTAGCATGTAGCTTTCGCCCTCAAATCATAGTCCAAGTGCTCTGGAGCATTAGGCACCACGGCTGTTACAAGCTGGAAGCAGGAGGAAAAATTGCGGGCCGCAAAGAACGAACCTTCTGTCTGAGCTACTCCATTTGCAGGGTCTGCCGCAGACAGTCCACACGCACCCTCACACCCAGCTCCTCCGCCGTAATTCAGTCCCAGGCCCACGAGCCCATGTCAGGAAGACTGGGAGATGTGGTCTTTATCCCGGGTGATGATCTGCCCGGCCAGGCCCCAAGCTTCTGCTCCTCAGAAGGAGAGGGACATGTGGGGGACCCCAGCTTTCTCTACCACATATTGGGACAGATTATTTATTAAGAAATCTGGTCATGAATAAGCAGGAAGGGATTGGCTTTCAAATTGGAGGATGGCAACACCAAACGTTGGTCTGGCGTTTTCTTTTTGCTTTTTTATTGTTTTGTCTTTTCTTAATGATTTGGGATATATCTAAAAATGCAGGTTAGACTAAAAGGAAACACAGTAGAGATGCTACTGAGCAGGATTCCTAAAGAGATAGGAGAGAATAAATGCAGCTCAAAATTCCATATACATAATGTTTTTTAAGGCTTGAGAATAGATTTGGTAAAAAGTGTTGTTTTGATAGACTAGTGAGAAATTTAAAGTCTTATATGTGCAGGATAATATAGGTGTTTAAATATCTTACTGTATTAGTTTCTGGGGTTTCCATAGCGAAGTCCTCCACCAAGGCGTTGGAGCCTTCCCAGGGCTGTGAGGGAGAATCTGTCCCACGCCTCTCTCCACGTTTCTTCTCACCCCAGGCCTTCCTTGGCTTGAAGATGGCTGTCTTCTCTCTGTGTCTTGACATCACCTTCCCTCTGTGTGTGTCTCTGTGTCCAAATTTCCCCTTTTATAAGGACCCCTGTCATATTCAATTAGGGCCCATTCTAATGACTTCACCTTAACTTGATCATCTGCGAGGACTCCACTCACAAGTATGGTCACCGACATAAGTATCGAGAGTCAGGACTTCAACATTTTTAGAGGGAACACCATTCAACCCCTAACATTTAATTTAAGAAAAGTCATTATGACCATGTTTCTATTTAAAAACAAATTTTACGGTTATATAATCTACCTGTTGCTATAAAATGCCAAAACAATTTCATTCATTGGCACTCTATAAAAATTTAAAAATGTAATTAATACTTTTATTCTTTATACTTTTTCCACGTCGAATGTTTTATGTATTTGCTTTAGAAAGCTCCTTTATGCTTACATATCTGAACACTGTGAATAACTATGATAGTGTTATTCAGCACCTATCATGGGCAGAATATAGTGATGAATGTTTAAAGGTATTAAAATATGACCGAGACATGACCATGTCCTTGGTAGTTTATAGTCCAGAAGGAAATGCACAAACACAGCCACAAATAACGACCCCACCAGCTATAAAATCCTCAGTGCCATAAAAGAGATATGGGCAAATGCTATGTAATTTGGAAAATAAGTAAATAAATAAAAGGCTGAACTCTGAGTGGAGGCCATCCCTGAGGTACTAGAATGTGAAGATGGAGCAGGACTTCAGCTCGAGGAGAGGGGACCCTCTCTGGGAGGGAACTAGAGCACAGGTGCTGCGGCTGAAGCCACAGGCCCATAGGAGGAGCTTTGCTTGACTTAGGAAGCAGAGGAGTGGAGCAAAAGGGGGAGAGGTAGGAGTGAGTCCAGGTAACCGAGGGCTTGGGGACCAAGTAAAGAATCATGGTTGGTGAAAAGCAAGATTGTGCAGTTAACTAGAAAACATGGATTCATAATGCAGTTGTAATAATGCCAAATGTTCACCAGGGCAGAACATGTGCCATCGGGTCCTGGATCATGCTGGTTGTCCTGACCAGAATAGAGGGAAGGTCCAGACCAACCTTCTCCAAGGGGAATCGTGTTCATGGGTTTTATGATCCCTGCCCTGGTTAGATCTACAGCCATATGTGAGGACTCCCATAGTGGTCCATGTCCCAGAGACCCTAAATACTCCTTTGATGTCTCACTTAGTGGTAGAGGCATAGAAAAGTGGGGGGAAAGGAACTATGTGCTCAACTTAAGATGCGTGTGCTATAACTAATTGCACTTGAGTTTCATTGCAGTTCACCATCTTGGTTTATTCACTCTGTGTTTCCAGCTTAGGATCCATCCTCAAAGTAGAATCCACCTGGCTTTCCAAGTGAGGACAGGCCAGGGCAATGCCATGTCTTCTGGATACTTTACTGAGATCCCGACCGGCCTCTGCACTGATCCCAACACAGCGCAGAGGTGAACGTGCATTTCCAACAACGGTGGGGAGTTTGTGTTGACCAGTCCATCCTCTCCCGTCACCTGTCCGTCACCCTGAGCCACAGCACGGTCTTGTGCAATAGCACATCAGGGCCAGGGTACATTCCAGGGCAGTGAGCAGAAGCTGGTGGGACATGCCAGCTTCCACTTATAGGAACCGAACAATGACATTGGCCACATCACCACCATCCTCTTTTGGGCTGTGAAGGATGCAAAAACTTAAAAGAGGTTTTGCTTTAAAAGATGACATGCAGCAAATAAGACATTTATATTGAATTTATATTCCAGAGGATTGATTTATTTGTCATCTTTTTGTCAACTGTTAAAATAAATTTCGGTAACACTTTTCCTTTCTTTATAAATAATCATAGCTGATTACTGTTCATGTATCTAAAACTTGGAAATTTTTAAAAAATGGAACTACAAAATCAGAGAAACAGCTTTAATTTGGAAAGAATTTCAAAATTGCTTCTTTATAATAAATCCAAATATAGCATGAAAAACATATTTATATCACAATAATGTATGTAATTTTTTTGTTTGGGGGTTTTTGAGGGGGAGGGTAACTTTGTCTCTAATCTATATATATCTTCTCCTTGTCATCACCCACTGAAGTAAACACTTAACACGTAATAGTTATTTCATTCATTCCCCATAGAAATCCAGACTGATGGTTTGTTAATCTTATTTTCCAGCTGATGAGAATGAAGTTCATAGTGGTCAAAGAATGACACAGCTGACAAACAGAACTCAGATTGTATGATTCTACATTTTTCCCCAAATGCTGCACTTCTTTGCATGTAGCCAGTCATGGCCTGTGCACACGTGTGTGTACATGCACACACACAGCACACAGGGAGCCAGGGAAGCTCTAACGCTAAGCAGTTCACTTTTGCTACTCCTCCGTTTCTTCCACACGCGATTCTTTCTCCCCAAAGCAGTTATGCGAAGCAAAGGGTGTTCCAGATTGAAGCTGTGTCTGCGGAACAGTGCCTGACTCAGACGCTTCCCATTTCCTCCTGGAATACCTACAAAAGCACAGAAAAGGATAAAGACACAACAACACAGAAAGCTAGGACTGTCAATCACCCGCCCCCAGCCAGACTCTGGGAGCCAAGCCAGCGTAGGAGAAGGACAAAAGGCCTGGATTGAGAAACACACCCACACCAGCGCCGGGCTGGGGCAGAGGCCTCCGCCGCCTCCGCTCCTCTGCCCTCGCGCGGACTCTCATTACTTAGGAGACCGCTCTCCTTGCCCCTCTAGGGCACAGCAGCTGTTTTGGGAAGAAACCAGAGTGATAAATAACATGGAATCCATTGTCTGGAAAGTGAAACAGAGAAGACAGGGCAGAAGCCTGTGCCATCCGACATCAGCCCCGCTCTCGGGCCCTTGCTAGCCCCAAGGTCTGTCTGGTCTCACCCCAGCCTGGCTGGGATCTGTCCCCTCTCTCCAATTCTGCTATCACCACCAAGCCTCAGCCCTTCACTCTCCCTCCCTTGGCTTCCTAGAAAGGTCTCCCTGCCCCCAATCACCCCATTCCAAAAGTTCTGCCCTGAAATCAAGAGGGTGTTGGTCAACGCCCATTTGAACATCCTCTGTCCACGATCCCGTGGCGGGTGGGCTCTGAAGTTCAGGCTCATCTTTGCAGCCCCCACCCAGGCCCCACCTGGTGGGCACATCATGTCCTCCTGTAACTCTTTCCTGCTGTGTGGTCTCTGAGTAAGTCAAGTTTGCTCTTGGGCCCCTCACCAAGGAGGCTTCTCTCCCTTTCTCTGCCTAGAACGTTCCATTCCCACTATCCTTGGCTTGATCTGATCCTCTCCATTCTCTCAGATGCAGCTCAAGGAAAACCTCTCAACCCTACCAAGCAAGGCAGGTGCTTTCTCACGCAGCACATTCTGAAGACATTTGCCCACACCACAAGCACAGCTGAGCTGCGATCTGGCCGTCGTGTCCCCCTGCACGGTAAACTCCTGGAAGGAGCTTCAGTCATTCATTCAAAAGCTGTTTCTGCAGCCCCATTCCACAGCCGGCACCCCCTGGGCGTGCAGCAGGGAAGGCAAAGGCTCTGCAGTTTTGGTGCTTACAAATAAGCAGTCATACAAATAAGCGAGAGAATTTCTGAGAATGATGGGTACTCCTTGGCTGTAGCTTTTTCTTTGCCCAAGATTTTTGTTTTTAATAGACAGTCTTGCTCTGTCACCTCGGCTAGAGTGCAGTGCATCGTAGTAGCCCCAACCCAGGATTTTCACCTAAAAGACATGCGTGGTGAGTTGGCTGAATGAGTATAAAACGGTAGGCACCACTGCCGTGACGCTAATGAAGTTCTGAGCGTAGAAACCATGTGAGAAACAGCAGAGAAGAGTAGAGGAAGACACTTAAGGAGAAATTTAACACTGAAGGTTGATAAAGGTTTTCTTGACTTTTTAAGATAGTGGCAAAAAACGGTTGAAGAGACACAAGAGAGGGAAGATGACAGATTAGTCGATAAATTGATATATAAAAAAAAGCAGCAGTATTGAGTGTTTCCTTGAAGAGCAAGAGAAATAACTTCTCCTCTGATATGAGCTTAAGAGATACGCGAACAGATAGCTCAGCGATGGGAAAATGATCTGCAAGTTGAGGGGGTTTGTCTGGATTATTTCTGTTTCCTTTGAAGGTTGGATGCCCGGTGTGGGGGTGGGGAGAAGTAGGGAGGGAGTTTGAGGAACGTGGTAAAAGTGTGCAGTGATCCCTGTGGGGCATGGGAAAGGCAGCTTTCTGGAAGCTGAGAGAGGAGCCCTCCCCCTCCTCCAGCAGCATCAATGTCAGCGGTGTGGACGCCATCGATGGCAGGGACATCACTCACATGATTGTGTGACTTTCCACAGAGGATCCGTGCCAGCTCGGGTGCAGGGAGAACAGAGGTGCATGGAGAGGATCGCTGGCTACCAAGAAAAAGCTCGAAGCTTGGGGTTCAAGGCTGCAGAGAATGAC
Source organism: Eulemur rufifrons (assembly GCF_041146395.1). Lineage (NCBI taxonomy): Eukaryota > Metazoa > Chordata > Mammalia > Primates > Lemuridae > Eulemur > Eulemur rufifrons. The sequence goes on along the minus strand of NC_090986.1, from coordinate 12,710,335 downwards.
CTGTGCCTGGCGTCCAGTGATGCAGGGTGGATGCCAAAAATATACGAATGCAGTTTGAAAATTTTGCTTCACGAAGCAAAGATGATTCGTTAGTTTAAACTCTATCGAGTCAGGCAACTGTAGTACATAAGATAATCCGTGCTTCCAGGATGATTAAGTCTAAGCCAGCAGCTTTCAGCTCTCTGCTTTGTTTTTGTTATCCATCAAAATATTTCCTAATTTTTTATGAGCTAATAATCCACTAGCAATGGACTTTCCTCACATTTCCAAGACAGGACAATCCACCTATGTGCCAGGGCCCACTCCTGGCCACACCTCTAACTGCCCCCAGTGTTGATCCCTCACAGGAGATACTAGCACCCCAAGAGCAAACAAGGGACAAATCTGTGTCAGATCTCAGGCCGTACGGTTGAAAAGAGGGACGTGGTTCGGCAGAGAACCAACAAATGTTTGAAAATGGGACACATGAGAAATGACCCTCCATTGCTGTGCTCACATTGGATTTCTCCTAACCAGAGTAAATGTTGTGTGGCTCTCTGTGGCCCGGAGAATAAAAAGGCTTAAGCACTGTGGGCGCCAGCCTCGGTCACCGCCTCCCTTGGAACAGGGAGCACGGGGCAGAGACGTGGCTCCTGTGTGAAAAGCTCCTTGGCACAGAGTCAAGCCTAAGTTTGTAATTCGAGCAGGAAGGGGTGGGTGTGTTTTCAGCACGGGCAGGTCAACTGGGGAAAAGGTGATGTTTACTGCAGGGCTGGGGAAACGTGAATTTACTGCACTCGGGAGCTGAAATAGCAGCGAATGACACGGAGCCAGCGCCATCGGCGTTAGCAACGACAGCGCTGTCGTGTTTAGGCCAAAGGGGAAAGTTAGGCAACCCTCTGAAAAAAAAAGTAAAAGAACAAAATCTGGAGCCCACTAAGCCTGTGTCAAGGGGCAGAAATGAAGGGAAAGGTCCAGAAAAGGAAGTGGGCAGGGCAGGCCTGACGTTCGCCATTGAGACCTCCGGGGCAGGCCGGGCTGCCCTCTGTGTGGATCACAGAGGCTGAACCGCCACTCAGAACGAATAGAGCAAAGTCTCACAACCTCGGAAGGGGAAGGGGGGAGGGAGGAAGGGAACAACAAAGGAAGAGGCTATGTGGGTTTATAAGAACCCATACGCTGTTGCAGAGGGGATCACTGTGCTTTCCACATGCATTTGTTTATGTTCTTGAAATTTGCCGTTTACTGAATCACTGCAACCAGATTCATACGGAGCTCATCGTCACAAATCTCTCGGAGCAAATTGAGCCTTTATTGGGGGCCAAATATAAAAGATGTTGGACCAAAGGTAGAAGGGTGAATCTGGACTTTTATATTTAAAGATGTAATGTCAAGGTCAGGCACGGTGGCTCACGCCTGTAATCCTAACACTCTGGGAGGCTGAGGCAGGTGGATCGTTTGAGCTCAGGAGTTGGAGACCGGCCTGAGCAACAGCGAGACCCCGGCTCTACTAAAAAATAAATAAATAAATAAATAAAATGTAATGTTGCGGCTAGCGTTTTCGGGTCTTACCAAATGCTCAAAATAAACTGAAGCATTGAAAAATTATTTGGGCAATTTGATCAATGAAAAGAGTTAATCTTCATCACACAGGAGAAGACAACAAAATTAAGTGAAATCTACCCTCCTTATTTTCAAGAGCACATTTCTGTGCATAAATTTTCTTGGGAAAACACCTCAATTAATATTTTTGACTATCTAATATAGCCATATGTTTAAACAAGGGTTCTTAAAATTATTTAGGGAATGAAACATCAGAAAGTTATGAAACATGATAAAATATCAATGTTTACTTTCTATTTTTAGAACTAGATTTTTCTTTAGTGCTTGAAAGTATGGCAACATTGAAATCTTACGGTAAAAATTCACAAGTACGAACATAGCTATCCATGAAAATTCAGCTGTCAAACCACTTCAGTTAGCTGTTCCCAAGGTATTCTGCTAAGGTTTAGTATCTGTTCACTCTTTTTTCTTATCAGTTGAAGTGCTTTCTGGCAGATAAGCAGTAGAATGTGGCCAAAGATTTAAGAAAAAGTTATTGGGAAACTTTTTAAATTGAGAAAAGTCTATTCATTTTCTCAGCCTTGTGTGTGCATCTAAGAAAGGTCATTATTTTATTTTAATGGTAAAGCCGTTGGTTCAGTCTGTAGAGCACATGTTTTCCACAGGAATATAGTTAGAGAACCATTGCTCTAAGATGTCTTTCACTTCCTGTGTTCTGTCTTAGAATATATTAGAAATGTGTTTTTTTAAGAATGTGTGTTTTCTGCCTGCAAGAATGAAGCCACTCTTATTTTTCTGACTTCATTATCTATTTTTATATTGTTCTGTATACATTTTGTACCAAATATCCCTTTCTAAAGGAGGTATAAATAAGTTACTCGAATACAACACAATAAAAACACACTGAGTCTCCTGAAAATAAACATTGAAGTCTAGGAATTTAGAGCTTTAAAATTTCTGTTTAGTCATTTATTCAGTCGTTTGTTCGTTCAGCAAATAATTAAAGTGAGCCTATTCTATGCTAGACACTATCCAGGCCCAGTTATAAAGCAGAGGATAAAATCGTTAAGTGCCTGGTCTCAGGGAACATTCTGGAAGGTGTAAACAAGGGCTAAACAAGTAAATATTTATTTAGTATCATAACATGTCAGGCGGTTGTATTATTAAAAATTAGCAGGGTGAAGGAGATGGAGTGGAAGATTTTACTTGGGGTGGCTGGGGAAGGCCCTGCAGGCAAAGTGACTTTTATACAGGGGAGGGAGAGACAAAGCCAGCCCAGGCAGCAGCTATCTGGGACAGGAGAATTCCAGGAAAAGGGCCCTGCAGGTGTACCTGCTCTGGGCCAGGATTTGCTCTTTAACCCTCTGAGAGCTAATTTGCTCACAAAACCTTTGTAGCTTTACACATTTAAATAGCCTCCAAATGACTTCTTTTATGAGATAAGTGTAAAGTCAAAGTCCTTTGGATTGAACTTTTCTGTCTTTTCGGAATTCCAATTTCACCTGGACCAAGAACTCCTGTTGACCTCATCTGGGTTTGGAAGGCTTCTCTTTCTGTTTCCACTAACTGGGCTCTTGTTTACTTTCCAGCACTGGGGCAGAGAAAGATGAGCTCCTGCGATGCGGACAGTGCCCTGTGACTCCAGGCAGAAGCCTGCTTTGAGAATGCACCTGGCTCCTGCCAAAGCTCATCCCTACATTTTCCTGAAAATTGTTGGAGATTTTCCTCATTTGGCCCAGATTTCTTTGAAATCAACAGCCAGGAAACACAAGTAAGCAAACCGGGCCGTCCGCCCAGGATCCCCCACACCTCATTTGTGGACAGCAGTGGGATAGAGAAGCAGGCTGTGTGTCCTCTGCAGAAGGCAGGTTTCCGTGGCGCTGGCGCTGCGGAGGGCAGTGTTCAAAGTTAGGTTTCACGGTAAAACCAGCACCAGAAAAAAACCCAAATGCTCTGTCAGTATCACAAAAGGTGTGCACTGTGCTATGGGCATACTGGTTCCACCTGATCACTTTTCAGAATAACTCTTTCCAGGACAGTTTTCGTCTCTCGCTAGAAACTGCAGAGGGAAATCTCTCCGGGCCCCTCTCCTGGCCTCAGCTGCTGTTTTTCCCTGAATATATTGGGGCAGGGAAGGGGACTGAGCTCTCTGAAGTTTTACTTATACCAGGACACAAACACTTGTCCCAAATGATGACTTTATCCTCCCGTCCGATCAACAACAACGGCTCAGTGGCCATTACTAGAGAGTTACCTTTCCATGGCAATGCAGAGAATATGACCATAATCCTTGTGCAATGGCAGGAACTCCAACCTTTATGTTAAGTGATCAAGGTCTGTGAAGGCTCTTCTTGTCCCATCAGACTGCATGGCAATATATTTTTATTTCATAATCATGCCTCCCGGCAGCCCCTGTCTAAATTATGCTATTGGGACAGAGAACGTATCGCAGCAGTGGCAAATATATCTTATCTGTTACAAAACCAAAGCTCGGGCTGAAAGTAGAAAAGGCGTTTGTCTGAAATTCTGCTCTTCCCTGCAGACTATCTGCTTGGCAGCTCATGTTCCTCTGCAGTGCGACTTCTGCATTTCACGGTGAGGGGAAACCGCTAGGCAGCGGGTCTTTAATTGTCTGAATTCATTGTTTTATATTAAAAATCATTTAAAATATTTTAGAAGAGATGGTAAGAAGGAGGATGGGCTTCCATAGAATCTAATGTTTTAATTCTTTAAAAATTATCTGAAGCAAACAGGAAAAAATGCTAAGATACAGCAAAGCTGTGTGGTGAGGACTTGAGTGTTCATTATATTGGTCTGTCTTTTCGTAAGCATATATTGAATAATAAATATCTAGCAGTAATACATATTTAATAACAAAATGCACTAGTAAAAACACCCCTGGATGTTGTGACTTCACTAATTTACATAGTTAAATATAGCTGCACATTTTTTCATGTATAGCAATTGCGATGAATGTTCAGACCCCTTCCTCCACCCCCTAGAGGTTTCCAAAAGGCAGACAATGTAATCACTCTACACTACAGCATCTATTTTTTGTTAATTGATGATATTATAAGAGAATGTAATTAAAAACTCTTCATGCTGTACCTTCGGGCTGCCCTGCTTTTGACAAGACATTCCTCCCCACGGTGCTAAGACTCGGCAGCTATATGTGGACATCGCCATCAGCTGATGCAGCCCCAGCTCCACCAGGTGAAAGCTGACCACAGCCGGATGTGCACGGGTTAAACCCTCAGCCTGCATCAGGGATCAGAGACGAAGGAGGAAATGGATGCTGCACATGTCACCCGAGTGTTACCTGCTTTGTGTTATTCAACTGCCCCAGATATACCCTCCCAAAGAGAATACATCAAACTAAACAAAAGCAGGATATTTTTATTGTCTCTTCTGTTAGGTAGTGCATTCTTCACAAATCCTTAGTTGCCTCAACATTACATATGTACCTAGCTTGTATCCTCAGGGTTGTGAGGTGTGTTACTCAATGTTGATTTTTCCTACCTGTAGCATTGACCACTTGTGACCACTGGTCACTGTTTAGATAACCCTGTGCTGGCTTTTCCTAAGCCCATTAGTGCAATGCAGTAGCCCCAAAGTGTATGGCATCCCAACCTACATCCAGGTCGGATGAGGCACATGCCTCCACCATACACAGGTGCACGTCTCAGTGGAGAGCTCTGACTTCTCCTGGGATGACCTTTATCTCATAGAAATGGAGGCATTGCCATTAGGACAAAGTCAGAGAAAGCCGCACACCCCAGATGTGTCTTTTTAGAGGACCGAGACGTGCTCTGCGAGGGGAAGGAAAATGTTAGGCGAAGTCAGTTGCCTTGCCTGGACACATGGATACAGTCCATCTTACATCCCGATTTCTGTACTTATCAATCATGCTTTAGCCCAGCACAGAGCTGTGTGGTCTCTTGCCAGGGGCCAAGAGGGCAGTGCAAAGATAAGATCAAAACCAACTATTCCAAGATTGTGAGGAAGAAAGAGTTGGAGATTGGTACTTTTCACCTCTCACTTCTAAAGTCATTCTCACCTTGACCTCAGCTGGAAGGCACCACAGCAAGGGGTGGCTTAGCAGATCTACATTAGCACTGAACAAAATATCAGGACAGTTCCAAGAAAAGGTGGGGGCCGGGAGTCAGTCATAAAAATCCTGGGTGCACACGTCGCATCCTCACGCACCAGGTTTGAGGATAAGGCTTTTCTTAAAGGTGGATCAGCAGATTATAGATCAATACTTTTGTTTTGCATAAATAACACTTAGAGTGTGTATTCTTAAATTCTAGCTGGGACGTCTTTAAATAATTTCAGAAGCCCTCAAGAAACAATCTGAAAGTAAAATCTTTTTAGGTGTTTTTGCTTTCCAATATTTCACAATTGTTCCACCTACATATAACATAACAGAAAAAAATTTGGTGACTTGACTAATATTCTTTCCAAAATTTAACTTTATAAAAACAGCTTTATTTTCCCCCTAGTAGTTCTTTATTAAGTATGCCACCTAATACACATATATGTTCAAGTATACAACAAAAATTCACAAAACACTGAGTACTACAAATGATGTACCTTGTTATTTCCCATTCTAACAATGTCGTTGAGCCAGTTCTATTCTTTTAAATGCAGGTCATGACCCACTAAATTGATTTAATGACCTGCAAACAGTCAGGACCCCCCAGCTTGAAAAACACTGGTTTAAAAGGGCAGAAAGGAGAACCTTTATCCCCGCTGCCCTCCGCCACACCGCCCACCACATCGTAATGTAACGTCCCACTGTCTCAGAGGACGGATAGCAAATGCCTGAAGTATCAAAACTACTGAAATTTCTTTGTTTTGTCATGTTTTCCATCAAGACAGAAAATGAATACATAGAAAACTTCAGCGCCTCCTCCTCAGTGCTTGCCTTACTCTTCCAAGTATCTTTTCCTCTAAGTCAGAGGTTGGCCAACTGCAGCCAATGGGCCAAAATCTGGCTTACGTATGCCTGTTTTTGTCAAGTTGTGTTGGAGCACAGCCACCGTCAGTTGTGTTTGTGTTGTCTGTGGCTGTTTTCAGGCTGCAGGGACAGAGCGGTTTGATCAGAGAAGGTCTGACCCACAAAGCCTAAGGTATTTATGAACTGGCTCTTTACGGAAAAAGATTGCCCACCCCTGGCTCTAAGTCACTCCCAAGCACCTGGGAAACAACGTTCCTCTGAGAACTTAGAAGCTTGCCCCCCACGTTAAATTGTTTGCTTACAAACTTGCTTAATGCGATAACAAGAAGGCAGTATCATTTCCATTGCCATGCATGCATTAAAGCGAATAAATGACGAAGTCAGACCTAGAAATACTACACATCTTATTGGTTTGAGATGAACCCTTTCCACTCTGTCTTAGTTTATTTTGTTTGTTTAACATAATAACAGAGGAAAGAAACTTCAGGGGCCTTCAATTATAGACAAGTTTTGTCAGCTCATATTTAAGTCTAAAGATAAATGCAAAAGTTGCACCCTATTTTATCCTTTAGTTATATTTATATTAAAATGTTTTAAATTACTTACCTTCAAGTAAAATTCATGGCCCAGAAAGAAAAGTTATGTATATCCCAGAGCCTCAAGGAAGCCCTGAAACACTACAGTAGAGCCCTATTTCCCTAAGGGTGTTTGTGCCTCTGTTTGAAAGCATGGGTTTAAGGAAAAACAACCATCACCTGGAATTTCAAGCATCATCCCATTCCCACTGAAGATGTCTGGGGCAAAGGCTACCCAGGGCTGGGCTGGGGGAGCAGTCAGCCTGGGGTATGGACCATAAGTTCTGTTGCAGAGAATTTCAATACAATAAGTAAGCCAAGCAAAGTTGACTTGCTTTTATCACGGTAGGTGAACTGTTCTAAACACAGTTAGTGATAAAATACTTTTATACACACACACACACAAACACAAATGGTTGTTGATGAAAGTTCTAAATAATGGCTTTGATCATGATTGAATTTCAATAATATATATTTACATATCAGAGTTGAACTGTACCTCCCCCAAAGCTATGTTCAAGTAGTAACCCTGGTACCTGTGAATGTGACTTTATCTGGAAGTGGGGTCTTTGCAGAAGGAATCCAGTTAAGATGACATCATACTGAAGTACCGACATGCTCTTAGTCCAATGCTACTGGTGCCCCTACAAGAAGAGGAGAGAGAGTGACTGGGCTAAGGCCTGTGAAGAGGGGACAGACACAGGATGATGTGTCCGTCAGCCGAGTGACAGCAAGGATTACTGGCACTACAAGCTAAAGAGAGGCTTGAATAGCCCCGCAGACTTCTGACCTCCAGAACTGGGAGGGAATAAGCGTCTGATATTTTAAGCAGCCCAGTTTGGGACAGTTTGTTATGGTGGCCCTAGGAAACTAATACATATGTAACCTTCAATCAATTCATGTGTATTTTTATCACTTAATAAACATCACACTGTCCATGAAAGTCACTCCAGAAAATTCCAAGTTATACCATTGGCTCCAGCACACAGGGACTCAGCCACATGCCCTCAGGTACAGGGCACACCCTGACGTGTAAGCTACGCACGCTTGGCCGGGCGCTTTGCCAACCACTGTGATAATGCATATTCTTGCATTTAAACCTGGAATTCTACATTAAAAGTGACAGTATAGTGACTGCAAAGACAAAGAAACACAACTTAATTTAGTTTGATTCAGTTATTGGAGGTGACCATTTTATTTGTGTTTAAAATCTAAAGTCAGTGCAACCAAGGACCAACTGCAAGAGATCATATTTTTGTTTGATAAATGCAAATTTTAGTTCATAAAATATTTTACTGAAGTTTTAAAATATTTTAAAATTAGAAATGTACAATTTGAACTGCTTTTTATTTGTTTTTAAAGAATAAAACAAGAAAAATCATTATTATTACCGATTACTGTATGATCATCACTAAAAATAATTTTGTTATAGGAAGGAAGGAAGTGTTTAAAAAGTATCTGCTCTAGGTGTCATATTTTCCAAGTGCAGCCAGGCACGGTGGCTGGTGGCGCTTGCAGTACCAGCTACTCAGGAGGCCGAGGCAGGAGGATCTCCTGAGCCTGAGAGTGGGAGGCTGCAGTGAGCTATGATCACACCACTGCACTCCAGCCTAGACAAGAAAGCCAGACTCACTCTCAGAAAAACACCTTCTGAGTGCACCACTGTTGGGCAGTAGCCAGGCCTGTGACCACCTACTCCTCATCCCTGCAGAGGACACATCCTCTCTTTTATTCAACCGTGTGCGGGCACGCAGCTGGGCGCTGGGGGTACAGCAATTACAACAGCAAACATGCGCACAGTGTCTACCCCCCAGCAGCTTGCAGTCTGTGGGGCGACCAGCACATGAACCATTATCCACAGCCATGGCTTCCCAACCCATCGTGCATCCTGATCAACCACAAATACTTTTTTAAAAAAATACAGACCTCTACCCATGAAAACAGTTTTGTAGGCTCTTATAAAGTTGCACACACCCTTACCATATATGATCCAGCAATTTCACTCCTGGATATTTACCCTATAGAAATAAATATATGTTATGGCACAAAAACCTGTACATGAATGTTGATCTCAGCTCTATTCATAATCGCCCCAAACTGGAAACAACCAAAATGTCCATCAGAAGCTGAGTGAGTAAATCAACTGTGGTTTGTTCACACAATGGACCACAACCCAGAAAAAAGAAGCAAACCTGACGCAAAACTGGATGGATTTTAAAGGCATCATGGTGAATGAATGAAGCCAACCTCAAGAGGTGATATGCCTTGTGACTACATTGGCATGACAATATTGAAAAGACAAACTTATGGTGTTGCAGAATCAATTAGTAGTTGCCAGGGGCAGGGATGTGAAGAGAGTGTGACTAAAGACACAGCCTGACGGATCTGCAGGGTGATGGAATTATTTCTATCCTGATCGTGGTAGTGGTTACACAAATCCATACAAGTCAAAATTGACAGAACTGCCGCCAACCAAAAATGTCAGCTGTACCACGTGGCTGAAGGGCCCATATGGCAGAGAACAAAGACTTGAGAAGCAGGTGACAGGGCTGCAAAGAGCTGGAAAGAGGTTTCAAATGAATTCTGAATGTAATGGGAAAACTAAAGATTTTTCTTCATGAGAGAAACATGATTAGATTTGGGTTTTAGTAGGATCATTCTGTTGACAGACTGAAGATGGATTGGAGAGGGTTACACTGAAGGGAAGGAAATCAATTAGTATTCTATTTCAAGACAGATCAATTAAGGGCAAGGGATAATAAATTCAGCTCTGTACATACAGAGCTAGAGACACTTACGGGGCATTGAAGCAAAGATGTCTAGAGTCTGATGCTCCGGAAAAAGGTCTACGCTAATAATAACAATCGGGTAGTTGAACCTATCTGTGCAGAAGAAGTTGCCTTTGATAAATTGCTGGTGGGGTCAGGGAGGAAAAAAGCAGCCTGGGATTGGGCCTAAGGGGAACCACAATATCTAAAAAAAGCAGAGAGAAAAGGGAAACTGAGAATGGGTTGCCAAAGAGAGCAGAAACGAGAACCAGGAGAAAGTAGTGTTTCGGAAACTAAGGGAGGAAAGAAGAAAGGAGGTGACAGTTTCTACCCCTGATGCACGTCAATCTGCTTGTTATCATCTGACTGCACAAAGGAGCAACTGAGCTGTACATAGAATTATGAAGTCACGGGTTTTGGCCACCAGAAGAGATGCTTATAGCAACCCAGCCCAAATCGCCATCTAACAGCTGAGGACATGCAGGCCGAGGGAATCCAGATGGCTTCCTTGGGAGGACATAGCTTATTCCTGGGAAGGCTATGGCTGGCAACCAAAATGCCTGGTTATCGGAATGAAATAGTTGAATTCCTCAGCAAGCCTTCCATAGGACAATTTTTATTTCTAGTCAACACATTTTCCCCATCAGTTTCCCTTACATCCACTTATTAGGGAAAACCACTTTCTATCCCAACACAAATAAGTCAGAACCAGGATGTCTGGATTCATTCCATCCTCCTGTTTCTTAAAACAGTGTTACCAATCTATTAATAGATTCTATTAATCTCGTATCCTGGCTAATTTGTTTCCTTTCGTCTCCTCATCCAGGTGGAGGTCACAAACACAGCTTTTGAACTAGCCATATACAGAACTCCCCATATTTGGTTCCTCGATAGGTTTCCCAGATAATTGTCATGGAAATTTTATTTTTTTCCCAGCCTCGACTGCTCCATTTTCTTTCACAAAATATTTGCCACTTGCTACTTTCCAGGACATGGAGAGACTGTGATGTACACAGGATTTTCTACAAATGGGGCGACTTATCCAGACCTTACAGTGGCTAGACAACTAGAACACAATAACTTTTTAAAAATCCCATACCTGTTTCAAAACTTTAAACTTAATCCATTATATAACCAAAATTACTCTTTCCAGAAGGGTTAAGTGTCATGCATTTCAGCCCCCAGGTTTTGGCTTATTCAGTTCTTTCTGTGTAAATCTTAATTAATATAAAAATACCTAATGCAAATATGCCAAAATTGCTTTCTGATGTAGAGATTTCTTAGGAATTTTATTTCAGTTAGTAAATTTGGATGAAAATTTGCCTCCAAAAAATAACAAAAGGGTAACTAATCTAGAACTGAAGCTATGGATGTTTAGAGGATTATGAAGCCGTTAAAATCTTTCTTGGGTAAGGCGTAAGGCAAGGAATGAGCAACTAGCAAACAAAGCCAGAAAATAAGTAGCACAGGACAAGACATGGTCACAATTGCTAGGAAGGCTCGGGAGTGAATGTGTGTCCTGGAAGAAGTGGTATTTTAGCAGGACGTTCAAGCGTGAGTAGGTCTTAGAGGCAGAGAAAAGAAGTTCATTTCAGGATGAGAGGAAAATGGGCTGTGAAAGTAAAAGGCATATTTTGGAAACCTCAGGTGAATGGGGCTTATGAACCAATGAAATGGCAGATGACACCAGATAGGTGTAGCCAGGCATGTGAGAAGCCTTGAGTTATGTTGCCAGGAGTTTAGATATTTCTGAAAATGGACCAAGAGTTTTTGAGGCTCTAGAGGAGCAATACCGTTCTACCTAAGATTCTGGAAAGTGGTTCTGTTGATAGTATCTTTGGAGAGGGAGATATTTAAGAGGCCATCATGAAAGGCTCCAGATGAAAGAGAGTGGGGCCCAAGGTAGAGCAATGTGGGCGAGGATGGAGAGAAAAGAAGGAAAAGGAGGGGAGTTCAGAAAGAAGCATTTCAGAGAAAGAAGCAAGAGCCGTGGTGTGGGGGGCAGTCATCTGGGACAGACGACACCGTTCAGGGAACTGATGTCGGACAGAAGAGACCAGTGCCATATGGTCAGCTCAGATGTGAAATACAGGAGGCAGGGGCTCCGGGGAAGAAAGGCCCATCAGGTTAGGGCACAGCGAGTTTGAGGTGACTGTGCAGAGGTTCAGACAGCCTTTGGAAATTCAGATCTAGCCATTCATGGAAAGACATGACGATGAAGGTGTGTTACTGAAGACTGGAAGTAGGCAGGTTTGAAATGATCAGAGGCTGGGCGCTTTCTCTAGAACATTTAATTTAAGACTTTAGCAGTGGAAGAGAAGCCCAAAATCCACTAAGGAGGAGTATATGGGGTGGGGAGACTTTATTTTCTGACAACGAGTTATAATCCTCCCAGTTTTGCGGGTAATTTTACCTCCTAATATGTTAGCACCCAGGGATGTGCAACACAACATAAAATGGAGACTATCAAATAATTTGTTTCTGTGAGATATTAGAATGAGGAAATAGGAAAAACATCCCATGTTACGGTAAAATATCATACTTCAGAAAGGCATATATGCGTTAGAGCATAAAATTGTCAGCAATTTGTAAACATTCCACCAGTGGCTACCAGGCAAAGCCACACTGTGTGTTAATATGATTTCTTTCTCCCTTGAGTCCTACTGCAATAATTTAAGAGGCTTGTGTTGTATCTTTTTAATGTCTCTCACATTTTCCAATAAGTATGCGTCAAGCTTTTACTCTTCAAGGTCGCCTACCCCTGGCCTGGCCTTGAAAATGAATCAAACTGCTTTTCTACAAATGTAGGCTCCAGGCATCTGATAAGATGGGCAAGTCTGCTATATTTTGTGGTTTGTCCATTTTCATTTGCAAACTGAGCTCATTTTAGAGGAAATCTGTTCTCTGCGATTCTGATTTAGTCATCTTTATCCCAGAAAAGAGTAGTTTTTCAGTGTCCATTCTGACTCTGGAACATATTGTATAATTGGCTAACTTTGAACCTCAAATTCTTACATTAAAAATGGAGAAACTATGACAGCTTGACTATTTTTCTGTGATTTAGGATTCAAGTCAAGCTAAATGATAACTGACAGCATAAGATGGGAAATCCAAAAAGAATCAATATGATTCAAAATTCATTTGTTCTAATTCAAATAAAATTTTGAGAATTAACACTGATGCCCGGCTCAATTAGAATCTCAAGAGAATTCAGTGTGGCTGAGTGAGCAGATGGCTCTATATTTTCTCTTTCCCAAGTTTGTATTTCTTTTAAAAAAGAACATATATAAATGAAAACATAACATTACTGGAAAAGAAAAAATGGGAATAGCAGTGGAATATAAATGCTGAAAACTTCTTCTCAAGCAAGCCCAGACTTTGCTACACGCACAAAGTCAAGAATACGTGGAATTTGCCAAGAGCCAAACATCAGGGTGAGATTTGCAACTGCTGGGTCAGGAAGGTCCCCACCACTGATCCCCCAAATGGAGTCTACAAACGACTGTCAGAGGAAATGTTTCTCCCAAAGATAAACCCCAAACACTCTGTTTTAAAGAAGATGAATTTCTCAGTGAAGTTTTAAAGGCCTAACAGAAGCAGCACAGACCTTCCCATCAGTCTGCGAGGAGGGCAAAACTAGCGAACTAAAGCCACAGTCTGAGTGTACACTCAGGGCCCAGGACACCCTGGCAAACTCACAGGGGCACTGTGGAGTTTTTACATTTTCGAGGGACACAGCCCTCTTGAAATCCATCAGATACCACGTGAAATATTTGCTCTAGATAGTGCATGGTTTCAACGTTCGATTGCACGACATTCCTTTCCGTGATGCAACGCTGGGTTTGCAGCAGTTGCTAGGATAAAAGGCACGTGGCACACGAAAATCGATGGGGAGCAGAGGATGCCAGTAGAGGTATGCGATCCAATTTCAAAGTCTGAGAAGCTGCGCAATTCCCAGCAGGCACATGCAGTCCATTGGCAAGCGATGGTGATTTAAGAATGAAAGATAAGATTTTTTCTTTTTATATCTATGTATTAGTTTTTCAAACGGCTACTAAGTTGTTAGGGCATACACAGCCATTAAGTTGTTTGGAGCTAACTACTTATAAACAGAACTGTTAGGAAGTTCTTTTGGCCTAGGGGTGCTGTGAAAAAAATTACCGAGACAATGACAGAGCCATGAACTGAGAGAGCTCGGAAGTCTCGGTGCTTTATCAGCTCTCAGGGAAACAAAACTCCCCAGTCTGGCAAGTGGCCCGGGAGGGGCGTGGGGAGGAGGAGGTCCTCAGGCTGCCTGATTGCTCTTCCTGCTGTTGACGCCTCACCCACTTATATGGGGCTGTAGTTCGCCATTCAAGGAAGAGGCCTGCCAGGAAACAGATGTGCATAACTGCAGAGGAAACCCACAACCACCCGACATAAATCAACCCAGGCCTTCATTCATAAAAAAGAACCAAACCAAGTGCCACCCAACACAGAAGGAAAATACCAGCGTGGAAGATAATGGGAATGGTGAGCAAATAAAACAGCTCACCTGAGAGGAAACAGAAATAATAAAAATAAAAAAAAATCCAATTTGATCCTGGGAGATTGGAGAGGAAATTGCACCCATAAAATTAGAATTAGCTACAATTAAAAGGAGGAGGGAGGGAGGGAGGGAAGGAGAAGATAAAAAGAAGAAAACAGCACTGGCAGAAAAGGAAGAGGCACTGGTAATTAAAATATGATTGACAAAATAAAAATTCCATCGAAACACCAAGCTGGTTTTCTAGAAGAGAGACCTGCTCCACTCTGGAGAGCAACAGCTGGACCATGGAGTCAAAGAAATCTCCCAGATTTAAAAGAGAAAAAAAACAGACACTGAATAAATGAAAACTTAAAAAGTCTTACAGGATATATCCAGGAGGTTCAAACTGTCTAACAGATTTTTTTTTTTTTTTAAAGAGAACAGAAAGAAATGTTAGAAAGAAGGAATCATAGAAGTGATTGAAGCATCTTTTCAGAGCTGAAATTTCTTCTATAATGGTCCACCAAGGACTGAACAGGATAAAGAAAAAAAACGCATCCATTCCTAGATAGCTCCCGATAAAATTTACAAACATCAGGAATTAAAGGAAAATTCTAAAAGCTCCCACAGCAAAAAATAGAGGAGGACAACATGATGTGCGTTTACCAGGGGCAGCTACGGGAAGCTCAGAAAACTTTCAAAGCTTTTGAAAAGAATCTAGCAGATCTTTGCCTTGGATCACATGTGAAAAACAAGTTGCAAAACAAATGGATAATCTCATCCTACCGAGAGTAAATACACACACACACACACACACAGACACACACACATACACACAGACACACACATACCTTGGACTGATGGAGACAGACAGATAAATGTTTAAAAACAATTAAAAGAACACACAGCAGACGGAGACTGGGGAGAAGAGGAGGTGGAGATGTTTGCTTTTTATCTTCACCACTTGATACTCTCTCCTTAACAAGGAATATGGATTACTTCTGAAATTTAAACAAATGGAGATGGAAAAAAATCATCCTACCTTTAACAGAATAAAAGCAGCATGAGATACATAGCAGGCAATTAATCAGTATTTGTTAAATGACCGAGTGAACGCAAAATATAAATATTTTTTCCACCAGCAGAAGTATAGCTCTATCCTTTTATTCAGTATCTTCTAGAGCATTGATAAATTCAAATTTTCTGTCTCTTCTTAAGTTATATTTGGTAAACATATTTTCCTAGAAATTCATTCATTTCAGCTAGATATCAAAATGTATTATCTTATGGGTGTGCATTGTATTGCTTTACTTTTTAAACCTCCTGTCCATATTGTTTTTCTTTTACCTAACAAACACCATACATTTTATTTTAAAATCCTGTTCTAAGTTACAAATGGTAACTGGACTTAATCTTTGTAACAGCCCTATGAGGCATGCAGCCTCGCTGGGATCACACAGCCGGGCAGTGGTGGCCTCCACCCAGACAGCCTGGCCAAGGGACTGTGCTCACCACTAGGCTGCACTGCCCTCCCCATGTCCTGATGTTCAGCGCTGAATATTTTACATGTTCTTTATTTTTCTTTTAGCCATGCCAAAGATTTGTTGACATTATATTTCACTTCAAATAATTAAGTTTGAATTGCTATATTCATTACAGTTTTTCAGGTTTTGAGTCATTAATTTCTACTATATCTTTATTAATTTCTTTCTTGTGCTTCATTGGGACTTTTTTTTTTTTTTTGGTGGTGGGGCTTTGGGGGAGGGGGCTTATGTTTGTTGTTTGTTTGTTTGCTTTTGCTTCTGGAGTGGAACAGATAGCTTATTTTCATACTTTCTTATTCATAGATGAAAATCTCGAAAATCTCCAAAGTTTTCTCCTGGCATAACCTGGATGACATCCCATGTGTCATGGTATCATTACCTTCTAAACTCTCTTTGTTCAGTTTTAATTTTCTTTGTTATTTTCCTTGAGTTAAAAACTCAAAGCTTATTTAGGAAGTATTTTTAAGTTCCGATGGTTTTAGATTTGGTGTTGAACTTTTTGTTATTACTTTAAGCTTATTGCTAATGGTCAGAAAATAGCAACTATGGAATTTGGGATTTGCTGTATTGAGCTCTTTCTTGAGATGCACCACGGACTTCTGAAGATAACATGTTTTTTTTAACATACTGAGTAAATAAAACATATTAATGACATTATTAAGTTCTTCTCTGTAAAATTATCTACTTAACATATATAAAAAGCAGATATTTTTAAAGTGTCCTATTAACACTGCTTTACCTATCTTTTATGGTATTTCTAAAAATTTTATTTGATATCTTTTGATGTCATGTCATTTGGCTCTTAAACATTCCTGGCTATGACATTCTCATAATTAATTGTGCTTTGTACAATATAAAATATAAAAATACATACAATATAAAAATCAATATAACATAGCCCACTTTATACCTTGTTTATTTTTTCTTTAATTTTACTTTGTATAATATGAATGTTGCTCTTTTGGATTCTTTTTATTTTTTTTATGTCTTAATTTCTTTGTTTGTGAGTTTGTGTGTTTTCTGTGTCATTTTGCTTCAGTACACACATGTATACATAAATAAAATTTAATATGAGAATTTTTGCTTTTTGTTAAGAAAGTTCCATCAATTTATATTTATTATATATTATGGTGAGTGAGCTTCTTGATACTAGTTCTGATAATATATATATTTTTTCAGCATCATTCTATGCTATTAACACAAGTATATGGCATTTAAAATTATGTTACTCTAACCTAGCTTAAGGCTTCCCATTCATTCATTTATATATTTGTTCCAGAAATATTTGTTAATCTCCCATTAGTTGCATGACATTTTACTAACCGCAGAAAACCCACTGGTAAAAAAGACTTATATGGGTTTTGTCATCACGAAGCTTACCTTCTAAAAATATTAGCAGCAGAAAATGGTGAGCATCTGTGTGCTCTCTATCCAAGGGTCACTGTTCTCACTCCTTTCCTTGCTTTAACTCATTGAATTATATACAACAACAAAATGAGATTTTACCAGTATGCAAACTGAGACAGAGTTTAAATAATGTACCTATTGTTATACACTTCCTATGCAGTGGATGCAGGATTCGAACACAGACTTGAATACAGGGCCAGTCGCCATGAACAGTCCATCGATATGTACCGTCTCTCACTTCAGGCGCCAAGCTTCAGGCAATGCTCCCAGGTTACTGAGCCTCCATCCCAGCCACCCCTGCACCACCCATCCTGAGCTCCCCTGCCATTCATAGCAAAGGATGGCGAACACCAGGTCCCTTTGGCCTCAGGCTATTTTTCCAGGAACCTCTAGCCATTCCCCTTGCTCACTGGGCCTCACTTTCACTGTCCCATGAACCCCCTGAAATTATCTGTGACTTCTGTTGGGTTCTGGGTCCAGGCAACCTTTGCCACAGAGATGACCTCTGGGCTGTCCTCAGCTTCCTCCCACTCCCTCTGCACACCTGTGGGACAGTCTCAAAGCTTTCCTTGCCACAGGCAACTGGGACACTAAACTCGGGTCCTTGCTCTACCTATTTGAGCTGCGCAGCCACCGTCACTCTGAGAAGACCACCCTGAGTTTTGGAGGAGGGGTGGCCTACGATGCACAAAGTCCTCACTAAAAAGCAAGACCCAAGCCCCCTGCCCTTGGCAGATTACTTTCCGTCTTTGTGGATGGCTGCCGTGCACCCCCAGCCTCATCTCCCACATTGGGGTGGACGAGAACCCTGACACCCAGCTGCCTTCGTCACACACTGCTTTGCCCACAGTGCGGTGGGACCTGACAGGTCTTCCCTTCGCTCTTTCTGTTCCGTCAGCACCTTCCTTGTACAAAAACTCCACGATCAAATCCACTTTGCCTGGCTTTGAATATGTCAAAAGGGGAGATCCCCAAGTTGGGAAATCCTTTTCTTTCTCTGCAAAGCTCAGCCTTCAGGCCCTATGTGTTTTTGTGACCTGGAATCTCCTAGTTAGCATGCCAGCAGCTGCCTATCCTAACACGTGGATAATAAATCTGTGCTCTGCGTTCTCCCTGGTCACCCTCCTGCCCCAGGGCAGGTGGCTGCCGGGCTGAGGGACGAGAGGGCCGGCCGTGTACCAGGAAACAAAAAGCGTAAAATTACCCCAATGTGGCTCAAAAATATTTGCCATGTTTTATAACAATTGAAGAAGTACATGGCACAGTGACATCATAAAAGAGGAGAATGTTTACCTAAGCTGAGAGGGAGTGAAAAAAAGTTTCCTTAAGGAAGCAACGTGTGAGGTGCGTTTTGAAGGGCCCATGGGAATTACCTGGTAGAAGAGGAAGTGAAGGGTTTCTCAGGCAAAAGCAGTGGTACCTGTGACCAGCCAGAGGCAGCGGAGCATCGTGTGTGCAAACAGCTGAGGAAAGCCCTGGAGGCAGCAGAACAGAGAGCGAGAACAGGAGACGGGGCGTGGGAGCGGGGAGGGAAGAGCAAGATGCTGAGCAGGGGGCAGCCACGGGCTGTGGGCAGGGCAGGGGCCTGGTGGCCTTTGTCAGGCATGACTGTGCCTCCCAATTCAGAGGCGGATGGAAGAGGGCAAAACGGAGGGCTGGCAGCGGGGCAGCCCTGCCGCAGCCCTGGCACACAGCACACAGGGTTGCAAAATCCCACACCTGCCAGGCCCCGTGCGATGGCCTTTCGCTGACTAATGATTCACAGACTGAGGGGGCAAGAGTTGTGAGCCGCTGAGTGCCACATGGCCCGGGGATCAAGCCCCGGACTCTCACCCCGTCCTATCTTCTCCCACGTGACGCCACCCTCCAGTGAGGAACTGACTTCTCCCAGACGTGCTCAGAACCAAAGCAGGCCCGACAGGCGTCATCACCCACACAGTTGTGCTCCTTTGCCCTCCAGAACTGTTCCACCAGCATTGCCAGCAGTTGCCCTGTGTTTGGAATGCAGTTGAGAAAATGTCTACAGTGGAAATTCTAGATTATTTTAGGAGAACAGAGGCCCTGGCCTGTCTTTTGTCTTTTGTCTCTGAGGACACCCTTCAAGGTAGGTAGGCCTGTGGACAGGAGTGGACAGCCCAGCCCTGAGCTTTCATGGGCCAAGATTCCCCTCCAGTGGGACAATTGTGAGTGGAGAAGAAAACTGGGGTATAATTTGATCTTATTTACCCTTGTACAGGAACTGCGAGTTAGAGTCAGATTAGGATGTGAGACTTACTCCCCCAAGTTTGTGTGTGTGCGTGCTTCTGATCTTCGTCCAAGAGTAGCACAAGAGATGCCCTCCCGCAGCCCAGACCCCATAGTGGCCGTGGAGCAGGTGCCCGGTCTCCCCAAAGGACTTCACCGCTGTGTCTCAACCCCGGAGAAGGAATCTGAGCCAGCTCCACTGGGGGGCCCAGTACCCTCAAAAATCTTCCCTTAGCATCTGAACCAAGATCTCACTAGAGAAAAAAATCAATGCCAATTTCATTTCAAGGCTCCTTTATAAAATTTAATCAAAGATCACCAGAAGAAAAAAGAATCATGATTAAGAAAGGACTAAAACTCAAGTCATAGTGTTCCCTCTGTTTTAAACAAAACACCACCTACATTTTTTATGTATAAATTTTTATTTCAAAGCATTCGATCTCACAAAAGTCTTTCACAAGAAGTGAGCTTTGAGCAAATCAGGAGAGTCATCAATAGGACATTAGTTCTCCGGTGAAGCTTTCTACAAGGTGCCCTGTGTTACTGATGGTATTTTAATCATCTGTCTTTAAAATATGATGGACACAAAATCAAGTAGTGTACGGAACCCTGAATGTTAGTAAACAGCAAAATGAATTTTGAGTCCCAGAAAACACCTAAGAATTAAGAATGTGTTTGTAATGCCCGTAGGGGGGAAAACCCCACCAATATAGAATGTGTGACTGAAGAATGACTATTTGAAGCCAGAGATAGCTGTTCTCCCGCTGAAACCCAAGCTGGGCCGGCCCCTCCCCTGCCGCCTTTTGTTTTTGGAGTGCCCAGCTCCCCAGGGAGGGCACTTTGTTTTCTCTCCACTCTCTGACATCATATGATGCAACCTGATGCAAAGCGATACGCATCTTGTCACAGGAGAAATGTGCAGAGAGGAAGGAGTCACCCTGCAGCTGGCGTGGACATTCTCAAGAGAACGCTGGCGGAGCTGAGCAGTTGCAGAGTAAGGCGGGGAACCTCTGGGGAAGCTCATGGAAGCACAGCGTGGTTCTGAAGAAAAATCAGGTCCCAGCGATTAAAGAAAAAAGCACGGGAAATTATCGCAGGCAAGGACACCAATCTCTGGATAAAAAGCATTGCAGAATATCTGTGCAAATACTCCGTGTGTCATGGCAAGAGGAACATGAACAAGGAGCAGTATCTGTTCAGAATGAGGATACACAGATATGGCACTAGTGGTCTTGGGAGCCACTTGCTGGGCTGAGGGCTGTGGGGGCAGGATGGTCATCCTCTCCCTTTCCTGCTTCCCAAGGAGCAAGGCCAGCCTTTCCAACTGTCAGGGCAGTTGAGCACCTAAGTAGGTGGCCAGCAGGGGCAACTGTGTGAACAGAATGAAAGCCATGTGGTGGACGCCTCCTTTAGTGCTGGTTGGGTACCTGGCTCATGTCTCCTTGGGAGACGGCTTGGTGAAAACAATCTGGGGAGCCCAGGTGGGGAGAGCTGCTCTCTAGATTTTCCATGAAGGACGCAGCACGTAGCACACTGCTGTTATGTAGTAATAGTAGGCACTCAATAAATATTCATGAGCACACAAATGAGAAGCAGTTATTTAAAATGTTTATTTTATCTATGGATAAATGAACAGACTGAACGAGGCAAAATGTAAGTACGGTAGCGCACAAAGCAAGCTCTTTATGACTAGCTTGCTATCCAATTCATTTGTATAACAATAACAGCAAACGCATTCCACTGACCATGTGCCAGACACTGATATAAGAGCTTCACATATAGGGAAACTGAAGCCCCAAGAGACCAAGTCACACAGCTGAGATTGAGTGGTACCCAGCTTCAGGCAGTCTGAGCCGGGCCCTGTTGCCAGCTGCTCTGTTGGGTGGCACGCAGGCAGGCACAAAGGTTGTTGGAAGCCCTGCCTTTTCTCAGTTGTCATGTTTGCTTTCCACCTCAGCTTGTGCGGATTACGGGTATTCTCAATGTGGCTCAAGCTTTTAGGTTACATGGCTAACATATTAGCCCAAGTAAACCACATTATGGCTTGTTTATTGCTCTCTGTATAGCACTACAAAGATGGGTGTTAAACCGAATTTCCTCATCGCTAAACATGAAAGAATACATAAGCTTGGAAAATTCCCACCTCACTGTTTATTATAAGGTTCAAAAAACCCAAAATCCATGATAGTGCTTGAAATGCCTTCCAGGGGCTCTGAACACAAGGATACCCATCACCTGAGGTTTTAAAGATTTTATTTTAGTTGAAGCAAAGTTAGTAAAAGAAAATAATTTAAATTTTTCTTTTTGAGAACTTTCCAGTAAGATTTGTGAAATCATCATAAAACCAATTCGGAGGCCCGGCGTGGTGGCTCACACCTGTAATCCTAGCACTCTGGGAGGCCAAGGCGGGTGGATTGCTCGAGGTCAGGAGTTCGAAACCAGCCTGAGCAAGAGTGAGACCCCGTCTCTACTAAAAATAGAAATTATCTGGCCAACTAAAATATATATAGAAAAAATTAGCCAGGCATGGTGGCACATGCCTGTAGTCCCAGCTACTCGGGAGGCTGAGGCAGTGGGATCGCTTAAGCCCAGGAGTTTGAGGTTGCTGTGAGCTAGGCTGATGCCACGGCACTCACTCTAGCCAGGGCAACAAAGCGACACTCTGTCTCAAAAAAAAAAACAAAAAAAAAAAAAACCAATTCGGTATACATACTAAGAACATCCACATGTTTCTAAATATCTAAACACTTGGAATTGCATGTAATTAAAATTATCACAGAATACCTTCATCGTGATTTATAAAATGTTAAGCAATTTTTGAAAATTATTAGTTCTTGAGAAATTCCTGGAAATGTGTTTCATAAAATGAAAATGGAATCTAGCTATTAATTCAAAATCTTCTAAGTAAATCACTCCTTCGTTTCCTTGAAGGAATCAAAGCTTCGCAGTACTTTATCCCACGGGCTCCAAAGTATGACAGTATAAGACAGGAAAAGAGATGGGCTGAGGCATCCATGTATCCATTATTAATCATCTATTGAAGATCTACACTGGGCCAGCCGTTGCGTTAGGCATTAGGGATACAAAGATGAAGCAAAACTTCCTGTCCACAAGTCATTGTAACTGGAGGGAATAATGTCAGCAGGGAGGACAGTAGAAATGTAAGTTGGAAAGGCAGGTTTGAGTAAGAATGTGGTAATTCTCAAATATTAGACTAAAGATTTGATCCCGTAAGTAATGGGGAATAATGAATGCCTTGGAAAAGAAAATTAAAATAGAACAACCTAAAACAATGCTACCAGAGCTGGAAGAGGCAGTAGAGAAAGTCAGTTCCTACCCCCCTTCCCTCTGCATTAGGGCCCCTTATATCCAGCCAAGCGGTTAGCATGTCCCTGTGCTCTTCACAGCGCCCAGTAGAAAGTAATTACTCAATATATGTTTAATGAGTAAATGAAGGAAATAGGAAAGTGTGACCCCGCGTAGTTGATTTAGTGACTTGCCTAAGGCTACGCTGCAGTGACCAGACCCCAGGTTCACTGTTCCGCTCTGCCCAGAGCCCATTCTTGCTTCATACGCTGTTAAACATAAACTAGATGTTCTATCCACTCACAGATAGCTATCTGGAGATACGGACTTCCAGAGAGATGACTGGATTTTTTTTTTCTTGCATATGGATATCTGACAACCTGAAAATATATACATTCAGACATTAAGTTTAAAATTAAGATGTAGGCCTAAAATTTTCTGAAACCATACTTCTCATACTAATATTGTAAAGGTCTACAAGCTGTATTACATTTTAGAAGAACTAATAGAGCCCTAATCTCACAAATTTCTCCCTCTCTCTTTTTCTCACACACATAGACACACACACACTGCTTGCCGAGGTTATTGATTCTCCACTCTTCCACACACTTGGCTTTTCTACTCTGGCCCTGGGTGGGGGGATGTTTGTGAAATAAGACTGGCCATGAGTTTCTAATTGCTGAAGCTGGATGGTGAGTATATAGCTACTCATTATACCATGGTCTCCACTTTTGTATATTTATTTAAATTGACCA
Organism: Eulemur rufifrons; assembly: GCF_041146395.1. Lineage (NCBI taxonomy): Eukaryota > Metazoa > Chordata > Mammalia > Primates > Lemuridae > Eulemur > Eulemur rufifrons. The sequence goes on along the minus strand of NC_090986.1, from coordinate 12,686,727 downwards.
TTAAAAATGTTTTTAATTGAGGGCCAAAAGATAATACCCATTAACAAATAAATATGTCATTCAACATTGGCTTACTGAGCAGCATTCAGAAGAAAACAGTGAGTCAAGCATCTTTAGAATTATTTCTTAGCAGGTGGCTGCAAGTGTTGAGAAGCAAGAAATGCAGAATGCAGGCAACTGCCCCAGGCGACTGCGGAGGTTGCCCTAGGTAACTTGGGAGGTTATCATCCTGCAAGGGGTGGGGGAAAGTCTCTGCAATACTTTATATTCTATTATGTCACTTTCTGGGGAACAGAGAATGCTTCATTGTTCCAGAGAGAAAGTCATTTTGTTTTTAAAACCCAAAACTTTAAAAACCAGTATTATTATTAAAGAATTTCTAGAGACGTCAGTATCTGAAAACTAAATTACTAGGAATCATTCACCAAATTTATGAATTCAAGACTACTGATTTTATTTTTGCTTGTGTACCAAAATAGGTCTTTACCCCTGGGTACAGATCACTGCAAGCAATTTGCAGGAAAAAGATGGAAGGTAGCTGGCTGCTGCGAGCTCCTTCATTTATGGCACAGCCCATAAATGTGACCATCTGTATATCTGAATGTGCTATGTATGTATGTGTCAATATAAAGTGCACCTTCCTTAATTAAGCACACAAGACAAAGCCACTTTAAGAAGCATATTCTCACATTGTTGGCTGCAGTCTGACCAGCTCAAATAAAATTGAGAGTTGTAGCCCCCAGAGCTAAAGAAATCTAAAACTGAACATATTTCCCTAAGTCGTGGGCACAGTAGAGTGTCTTCATTTTTTCAAAAAGATTAAAATGGGATATGATATGAGGAGGAAAAAGCCCTCATAACCTCAAGTTCTATAGATCCATTCCCAGTTACATATCCAAGGTCTAGTGTCAGCTGATCAGAGAAAGAACTCAAGAAATGTTTGCTCTTGTGCATATAAATCTTTGTTATTATAATTCTAATTATATAAGAATAAACTGAAAATATTGGCATAATCCATATACATATTTACAAATAAGTTATATATAATACATACATTGTTCATACAGATTTGAGCAAACCCTGACACACTAGTTGCTTCATATTTAACGGAATCCAGTGTCTAAGAAAATAGGGAACCAAAGCTGCAATAGCATTTTAAGGTCAAAGCATAATTATGTCACTGTGTTTATGAAAGCATGGTCCACCTGAGTTGTAACAGGGTCGGAGTCCTGGAAATAAGAATTCCTTCTTTCACACACTATTAAGATGTCTGCAAGGGTTGAACAGTTTCAATGTTTCTGTTCTGGATGAAATTAACTACACTCTTTAGCTACACTCTCTAGCTAAGACACAGGTAAGCAAACGAAATTTTAGGCTGAAATTACCATGATGTGATTGATGCTTTGAAGGAAGGAAATGCGGCTCAGAGTCACTGGCTCTCAGAAGTGGAGGGAATTATGTGCCGGGGATCTCAGAGGGGCTCTCGCTAAAGATTGAGTTAAACGGCCTGGAACTCAACTTACAAGTAGGTTAAAAAATAACAACCTTTCTCCCGTCTCTAGCTCCTTTAATTGAAGTATTTTCTATCTTGGAGGCCTCCTTTGAAATGCAATACTCCTGGGAGTGGTCACACCTTAAGTTATCAGCTAACACTTTCAGAGAGATTAGCAGACAGCCTGCAAGAAAAAGAAATGGGATTTAGGCAAAATGCCTGGGGGGCGGAGGGGGAGGTGCTGCCTGGGAGGAAGGTTAACTAGTCAACACGTCTGTTGATTTGTTGATAAACAGACAAATTTCACCTGCTCCAGAGCATTTTGGTCTCCAGTAGAGACACTCAACCTCTGGATTCTATAACGTGACCAAAAAGACTATAAAGTGACAGCTCATGCTTTGCTATGTTAGCCATTATCAGCACAATTTCCCAGACTACCTTTAAGTCACCATGGAGTACAAACAAAATAAACCCAAAATAAATCCTATTGGCCTGTATATAATTGAAAATTATTAAACTTACTTAGAACATATGCAGACCATCCCTGAGGACTGTTTGTATATATGAGATCAGACTTTTAAAAAATCATAAATGCATTTTAAGGTAAAAGACGTAGTCAACAGAATAACGAGTCATAATAAATCTTCGTATTGAAAACTCATCAGATTCTCCTAATGTTGCAACTAAAATACTACAAGAAACTACAAACAGTCTCCAACTTACAAATTTTCAACTTTACAAGAGTGCAAAAGCAATATCCGTTCAGTAGAAGGTGTATGTTGAGTGCCCATACAACTGTTCTGCTTCTCACTTTCAGTACAGTGATCAATAAATTGCACGAGATATTCAACATTTTGTTATTAAAAAAAGGCTTTATGTGAGACAATTTTGCCCAGCCATACGTTAATGTGTTTTGGGCACATTTAAGGTAGGCTAGGCTAAGCTATGAAGTTCACTAGGTTAGGTGCATTAAATGCATTTTTGACTTATGACATTTTCAACTTAAGATGAATTTATCCGGATGTCACCCCACCGTAAATTGAAGAGCATCTGTATATTGCTGAAGGAATAGAAAAATAGGATTTCTCATCTTTTCGGGAATCTATTTTTAATTATTCTTACTGCTCTGGCTACACTCTTACAGCATTTATATTTTACCTTGAAATATCTATTTTTATTGATCAATTTAGGGCAGAAGCTTTATTAGAACTGTATCACATAGAGGAAATATTTTTTTGAGTTATTTTGTTTGTATTGCTTTGTGTTTCTTTGGTAGTTTTTCCTCCACACTCCTGAGAGGTAAATAAAGCTGAACAAGCTTTTCAAAGTTAACTTGGGGTCTTTGGATCATTGAGTGTCTCAGGAGACCCTAACAGCCTTAAGTATCACCAAAAGTCGCCGAGCGTAGGCCTTGTGAATAGACATTTTGTTAATACTAAGCATTACCTCCACCCCCCATTGTGATAATGGGGTACACATACAGCATAGATAGAAGATGTCATAAGTAATCGCTCATCTCCATTTTCCCCGTTGATTTTTGTCTTCTTTTACCATGAAACTTGTCACTATCACCAATAACAAGTAGCAAAACAGAGGTGAATTTGACTTCTGTTTTCCTTATTTTCAACCTCAGGCAACCACATTCATGAGCAATAGAAGGGACAAAGCTATTAGTATTCTTAAATGAGTACTAGATTTATTTTGAAAGTGATCATTAGGAGAAAATGTGTTTATTTTTGGTGCTTTAATTTGGCAAACATATTTAAGCATCTCTTGTGCTCCAGGCACAATGCTAGGCCCTGGGTGTAAAGTGATAAGAAGAACAAGCACAGCTGTTGCCTTTCAAGACAGCATAAGGTAGCAATTAGTAAACTGAGTCTAATTTATGAAACAACTGGTGGCATTTGAATTCTGTTGAAAACACTAAACTCATGCTCAGGAGACTTGGTTTGTAATTTCCACGTTGACATGTATTATGTGGCCTTGGACAAGTTGTGTTGTGTTTTCCTCAACTCTAGGTTTTTCTCCCATAAAACCTGACATTGGGCCACAATGAGATGGTTTCTTTCTGTTCCCCAATGTTATGATTCCATGACAAATGTAAAGACCTTCCATGGGGGGAAACTAGCACTTACAGGTGGAGACACCTATCACTTATGGGCGGGTACCATCCATCACTTCATTTCCAACCGCCTTGATCCTCTGAGGGATCAAGGACTGCAGGCCTCCTGTCCTTCCACCTGTCCTCTCCCTGCTGAGGAACGAGGCTGCTCTCAGTGTTGAGTCTTCACTGTTGACACTGTCGAGAAAGAATAGTTGTTTAAATGCACAGACCAATTAGTAATTTTAAATGGACAGGCCAATTAGTAAAACTTAGTAAGACCAAGTAGTAAATCTCAGTAAGATCAGTAACCCATATTTTCACAAAAAAAAGGGGGAGGAGGGGAAGAGGACTTCAACTTCTTTTTTTTTTTTTTTTTTTTTTTTTTTTTGAGACAGAGTCTCACTCTGTTACCCAGGCTAGAGTGCGGTGGCGTCAGCCTAGCTCACAGCAACCTCCAACTCCTGGGCTCAAGTGATCCTTCTTCCTCAGCCTCCCGAGTAGCTGGAAATACAGGCATGTGCCACCATGCCCGGCTAATTTTTGGTATATATTTTTAGTTGTCAAGCCAATTTCTTTCTAGTTTTAGTAGAGACAGGGTCTTGCTCTTGCTCAGGCTGGTCTCGAACTCCTGACCTTGAGGGATCCTCCCACCTCGGCCTCCCAGAGTGCCAGGATTACAGGCGTGAGCCACTGCGCCTGGCCTCAACTTCTTGTTACGTAAAAAATTCGAAATATCTTGTCAGTTGAGAGAAACGTGATGAGGACCAGTGCAACTCCAGACCCACCGTTTATTTAACCTTGTTAATGTAAGAATTCCACAAGATTTACAGGAACAGCTGTTCAATTAATCGGATTCAATGAAGGCTACTCAAAATGAGAGGCAATCTCTTACTATTAGATTTTGGACTTTAAGCAATTTTAGGGAAAAGTTCTATTTGTTAGCTATATGAATATCAAAAATCTACTCTGTTTTGCTTGAACTCTCTGTACGAACATCTTGGTGTGTGAGATAAGTAAGTCTTAGAAAAAGCAATAAATATTGAACAATAAGAAAAATAAGTCAGAGAAACCCACTTACAAAGACCACAGTTCAACCCCAAATGGATCTATGGGAAAGGTGAATTGTTAAGATGGGTTCATCAAAATTTATGATACATAATCTCTAGCGTCTGGTTTTCAAAGCCCCTCTCTCATCCGGTCCCCACTGGCAAACAATTTCTAGAGCAGAAGTTCTCTTTGGTTGCCTTCCACAGGCTGGGTGGGGCAGAAAGGGGCCGCAAATCTCCTTCTCCACATAAACACTCAGGTATCTGCCACATGCAAATTCACACTGCCAGTCCTGAACCACAGGAGCCAGGCCGGGCTGATTCTGAAGCAATATATTCGGTTGTGTGTTGTAAACTGTGACCCATTCATTAAAAAGTATACTTTATAGCACCAGACTCGCTTTTGTTCAGGATCAAATCCTCTGTGGCCAGGAATAACAACAGTATTTGCTCCTCTGTTCAAGGTTACACCTTACTAATGAGATTACCTTCTTCATTCTAACAGATTTTTCTGCTGTGTGGGTCCTCGGAATATGAGAACCCCTGCTTAACCCCTGAATAGTAGATTAATTTGAAAAAATCATTGGTGCTTGATGCTGTTGTTGGCATTTGAGGCAGAGGGACAGTGTGCAGCGGGGACACACAGGTCTCAGGTCCAGTGACAGGGGAGTACATCGTGAAGCCCACCTAGAGGAAAAGGATATCCCGTGGTGGTTAAAGGTAACAGCTCTGGAGTCAGAGGTGTGGGTTTGAACTCTCGGCTTCTCACCAACTAGCTCTGTGGTCTTGAGCAACTTTCTTAATCTCTAAATCTTAGTTGTACTGGTTATATTAAGGTTTTTAGGAGATTTAAGTGAGACGCCACATGGAAAGTGTTTTGCACCACACCTCGCACATGTTAAAGGCATACAGTACGTGCCATATATACATATATATATTTTTTTAATTATTGCTGTTTGTATCACGTTACCAGGGCTGCCATAACAAAGTACCCCAGACTGGGTGGCATAAACAACAGGAATTTATAATCTCACAGTTCTGGGGTCCAGAAGCCCAAGACCAGGGTGTCAGCAAGGTTGGGTCCTTCTGAGGACCAGGCCTCTCCTTGGGTGTAGGTGGCTGTCTTCTCCCTGTGTCTCTTCACATCTGTGTCTATGTCCCACCTTCTCTTTTTTACAAGGACAACAATCATATTGAATTAAAGTGACCCTAGTGACCTCATTTGACCTTGGTTACCTCCGTAAAGACTCTATCTCCAAATGCAGTCACATTCTGAGGTGCTGGGGATTAGGAATTTCAAAATATGAATGTGGATGGAACACGATTCAATCCATAGTTCTGTTGCTATAAATAATAATTATTATTATTATGATCGTTTTTAGAGCAGAGGTCATTCATTCCACGGAATTACAGGTCTTTGAAAGTGGGAGTTCTTGCCCAGTGCCTTGAATGTAATGAATGACTCGGAGAGGGGTGAGAGCTACAAGAATGAATGAACAGGTGAACGGTGGGCAGGAAGGGAGCATCCTTAAGGATTTGCATCCAGCAGGATGGGCTGAGTGACTGACAGTGCTCCAGGCACCTGTGGGAGGTGCGCAGCAGAAGGAGCCCCACAGGGAGCCTGCAGTGCTGAGGCCATGGCAAGAGGAGGACAAAGCGAGCGGAAGAACTAAGGTCAGAGGGAAAGTTGCAGCAAGGCAGGCTCATGCTGACCTGAGCTCATGCCATCTCCCCCAGTTACTAGCCGTGACAGGCAAATTACTTAACATCTCTGACGCTTAAGATCTGCCAAGGCGGGATGTGCTGGAGCTGGAATGAGATTCACTGAGATAATCAAAGGCTGCACGTAATACGCACACACAAATGTCAGGGTTTTTTCCTTCCTGAAATTATATAAAGTCCGGACCCTTCAGGATGACCTCAGGATCCCAGGGACTGCGCCTGGGATGGCACGTCCTGGAGAGAGTGCCCAGACACTCCTCGCTGGGATGGCTGCGAGTGCGTGGAGGCTGTGCACCCATCTCTTGGAACCTCCTGGAGGAAGCGTCCTGCCAGATGACACACAGGAAACATCTATTTTTAATGAAGTTACATTGTAACGAAGCAAGAGAAACAAGCTTCTGGGGAGGGGAGGTTCAGACACAATGAATATTTGGTAATACTTTGAGATTTTTTTTTTTTTTTTTGGTCTTGCTTTATTTGCTCATACCACAAGATATTTGCTTTGCTTTATTTCAAAGGCCAAACTCATTTTCCTAAGAAGTCATCATATTACCTACGATGCATTTATAGAAAACTATGATTGAATTTTAACTCAAAAATGAGAAGCAAGAATGTCCTTCTATAAAATAAACAGGACACACACACAAAAAAATCTAACTCAAAATATCTAATTCAACATGCCGATTCCAAGTCTGATTGTAAGTAGCCTGTGGGCTCCTTCTACTTCCTATTACAAAATATGCTGTTTTCTTTTTTAAAAAGTACTTGGAAATTCTTCTGGGCAACAGCAAATTCAGTAAACAGATGAAGGACTCTAACTGATTGCTATAAAAGAGATTTTAGAACAGCAGAACTTTGGAAAATGCGAAAGTAAAGAAGTCCTGGAAAAGAAAAGAGTAACAGTCTCCTATTGATTCAGTGAGATAGCCTCAGTTGTCCTTGAAACGTGATCCACGGTGGACGGTGAATTATGGACAGGGCAAAAGGACAAAGTCTTTTCATAAATATAGTTCTTTAGGGCATGGGAAGGAACCAAACACACTGTGAGACTGAACACAAATCATGCTTTTTTCAGGGATAATTATTTTGAATCAACAACCTAAATATTTCCAGTGCACTTTTATAAGACAAATATTTTCTTGAGATGAAAAAAAATGTGTTTTGCAAAGAAATAGAGACCATATCCAAAAAGACTGAAATGTGTGTGTGTGTGCATACATGTGCACGCCTGTGGGTATACATATATATGCACTTAAACATAGTATATACACATCATATATGTATATCTAGCACATATATACCATGCATCACACATATACAACATGTATACACACACACAGCAATTATTTATATGAAGTCTATTTTTTAAGACTGCAATACCATGCTCACATAGTCACCATTTAAATAGAGGTATAGTATCACAGTGTTAATCACCAGGAATAAAGACCATGCTTACAGCTACATTAAGGTTTAGGTTTTGTACTTAGAAATCATAGATCATCTCTCATACACAGAAGGAATTGAATATTTAACAGTGCTCAATAGAACTGTATAAAAAACAGTAAAAGAGAGAGAGAGAGACACTACTGTTTTTGTATAAGAAGAAAATTAGCACTGTGTGTAATATTTACAGGAACTGTTGATGGAGCCCACAGCAATAACTTCTTCTTAGGGTAAAAAGGTGAATTGGCAATATATGTGTGAAGGAAGAGTCCCTACTCCCTGGTGCTATTCTGTTTCAGGGCCTTTGATAAGGGGCCAGCCTCGGGATTTTGAGGGGCCCAGCAATTTCACCAGGAAACACCCAGATCCCATTGCAATGCTCATTTACCATGTCTAACTGCTCCTTTAGAAGAGTGCAGCCTTGTTGGAACACAGAATGACTCCAACTAGGGTCAGACTTTAAAACCAAACAACAGCAGCAACAAACAACTACTTCACAGTCCTCAGAGATCAGCCCTGCTGCCTGGAATGCACAATAAAGCCAGAGTGGGCTTGCCGTTCTCTGCAAAATGGCAGCCAGCATGACTCTGGAGCAATTTTCAGATAGCCTTATTCTCCTTTCACAGTTGGGTAAAGGATTGAATTTTACTATCCAATGGAGATAATCTTGATCTTGTTCCAAATATCTGAATAAAGTTTAAAAATCACAGTGCAATCACTTGGACACATTCCCACATCCATCTATCCATTCATCCATCCATCTATCATGATGGACTTGTCCTGCCGGAGGCTGTGAAAGAGCCAGAGGCAGACGTGGAGTACGCCTGCCCCTGGGAAGCTTCTAGTGCAGACAGCATGCCAGGGACGATATGCAAAACAGAGTAGAGTTAACCAAATTTTTCGAATATAAACCCTAGGTGACCTCAGCTTTTCTTCCCTTAAGTTATCCGCTACGGAGAAAGAGTTAAACCAAGTGACAAGGTATTGTTACAGTGACAACAGAATTTTGTGGATTTCAGAAATACAGATGAAAGGACGTGGGAAGGATTGTTCAAAGGTCCCTGACGAGAAGGGTCTGAGCTGCACTTAGACTTCCTGTATAAGGATGGACTTTCAGACGTCTCTCCCACCAATCTATGAAACAATCTTCTGTTTTCTGATTAGTGTTCGTCAGCATCATTTACCCTTAAAATTTGTGCAAATGAAAAACATGAAATGCAGTTCCTGGATCAGTAATTAAAGATAATCATTTCAGTGGAAGAGATTTTTGTTTTCATAATCTCCTCTTTGTCTGCATAGAGCCAGCTCTTGGTTACATCTGCCACTGATAGCCTTTGCTCTGTTTACTTTAAAGAATAAGCCACTGTTTGACTTGGTTTCTCGTTTTCAATATGTAACCCTGGTCTCTTGATTCCCCATTCCAGGAAGGAAAAATAAATGAACAAGGCTCTTTAAATATCAGAGCAATGAGTACTTACAGATACACACAGCCTCAATATTTTCTGTAACAGTCACTTAGGAAAATGCGTAAGAATTTCTCAGCTAGCAGCCTTGATTTGGCAGGTGTACCTCAATTGAACCAATCACTTTTTATTTGGCTGTCAATTTGTTTGGTTTTGCTGGCCGCATTGCACCAGAGTGTGTGTATATTTCAAAAGGTCGTTCACCTATTCCACGGTTCAAAGGGATCATTTTGTTCACTTAAAGGGTCACTGTAATGATATATTAAGACGTAGCTAAGGAAGATGAGTTAGATTTTTAAGTGGGGTAAAAGTAACAGGAAAACCTAGGAGTATAAACCACAAAGCATAAAGAAAAGAGGAGATAAAACAGAAAACACCATTCCTTAATTCAAAAACAAACACATAAGCCCCCCAAAGGAAAAAAATGTACAGTAAACCACACTCTAAGAGTTTCACTGTATACTATTAATAAAATTAACAATCACAGATGCTGTAATACTTTACCGAATATATGAATACTTTATTCATATTCTGCATTGGCAACATATTCCAGTTGCCTACTTTATTTAACTAATCCAGAGCAAATGAAAAGTAGAGATTTATATAAATTCACTTTATACATAGATTGTAATGGAGTCACTAATTGAACTTCAGGCTTCACCTTATTGGATGAATAGCGATGTATCTCATCTGCATGGGCAGGGGGTGAAGGGCTTTAATGAAACAATCACAAATGTATTGCTTCTCCCACGCCCGCAAGTCAGCCTGCTTCTTGTGAACAGGAAAACAAGAGAGTGGCTCCACAGTCTATTTTTTTTTAATCCTGAAAAAGCCATTCTCGTAGCAAGGATGAGGGAAACTGTTTCCAAAAAAATAACGGATTTACTAGATATAATGATTATGTTTGACAAAAACACGCCTTGGTCTATAACACGGCTACGTTCAGATGAAAGGAGTTGCTGTTATTTGGCTTTACCGTATTAAAATATTTATACTTACATGGGATTCTTATAATTATACCACCGGGGTTCTCACAGATGTTTGGCTTGTAAAAATGCTGACGTTTACAATTTTTATGCTACCAACTACCTGTATTTACGGAGGCTACAAGGTAGAGCGCAGACATCTGTGAACCCAAAACATGTCGGAATTAACTCCACCACTTACTGCCACGACTTTCAGCTATGAGTCCCTCCTGGGTCTGCTTTCCCTGGAACGTAGAAACGGGGGCCCCGGTACCTGCTGGGGGATCCTGTAAGTGCTGAGTGAACTGTCTGTGGAGGGCGTAGCACATTCCCTGGCACTCGAGAGGCATGTGGTTGATCCACCCCCCAATCAGCAACGGAGCCCCCACCTCATTCCAACGGCCAACTCAGCGCAGACGCAGCGAATCTGGCTCCCCTCAGCAGGTGTGCTGGGCAGAGAACAGAAGTCTCAGTATTACCGGTGGACTGACCCCCTTGCCGCCTGCCAAAAAGCTCGCCCCTGTAATCTAGAACAGAGCAGCCCCGCTGTCACCTCTGGGCCCGCTGCAGAGCGGTGGCTGTGAATGCAAATGTGGTGCCGCATCACGGTGGCACTGCCAATCTGGCTTTTCCTGTTATTTCCGTGCTCAGATGAAAGTGGGCCCTGTTCACAAACATGGCATTAATTCCCGGGACTCATACCAAGCAGAACCTCAAATAAAAACCAGAACAAACTGCACTAATTTGCTGAACCCCAAACGGAGCCAAATCCAAAGCTTTTATTTTTAAAAGTGCAAACAGAACCACAGTTTCAAAAACACTGGGAAAATAGTCTCAACAAGACATTACCTACATGAACGGTGTCTGAAATCTTTTTCAGCATTAAAAGGCTATGGGTTTATTCTTCTGCTTTCTAAAATTACTGAATTTGTTATTAAAATAACAACATAAATAATCAGGTCATAAACTGGGCAGTAATTTTCTTTGCCCTAAGATCTCTCAAATGGAGATATAATCAGTGTTATCAATTTAGGTATTCCTCCAGCAACTATCCCTGTGACATATTAAATCTATGTCTCTATGAGAGAAGGACATTGATTTTTCCACAGCAGAATTTTTTTTTTCAGTTCCAAGAACAGCTGAGAGCTGCAGAACTGAGCAGATGGCCACATGGAAGAATCTGCTTGGTTGATAAGATACTTTAAAAGAAAAATCACCTTACTGCACATCCTGAATACATGTCAAACTAGGTCAGGAACACTGTTTGATTGGAACAAACCAAAATATTTAATGGATCGCATCTTCCAGAGTCCATGACAACTGCCTCACCAAAGGCCTGGGCTTAGGTGTCAACGTTTCCTCTATTTGGGAAGCCTAAAGGGTTGTGCACATGATGAGCAGCCTGGCCAGTGTGTCTGGAAGGTCAGGCGGTAACTCTGTGGCCTCCACAAGGGTCCTTAACCTGTGCCTCCTTTGACCTGACTATGACCAAGTAAAACAGTAACTTTAAAACACAGAATGCTGGATAGTACTCACCTTAAAGTGTGGTTCGAGCACTTTGCCAACCCCTGCACTTGAATACGCCTAAGTAATTTTGTGATTTTACAAAAAACGAAGTCAAATGTTTATCAGAGAAAAGAAATTTGTCTTAAGAAAGAGCATTTTCATGACCCGAGAAAACAGAAACACGGAAGGGAATGTCTGTTCTTGGCGGTGATATGTGGCCACGGCCTTGAACAGCAAATTTGCAGATTAATGAAGATAATAAAATATATCACATCCTCCTGCCTCCAGGTATAATATTTTATTCATATAAGAGCTATGTGAACCTTGATTTATATGAACTGTCATTAATAGGCAAAATTCAATCATAAGGTTTTCTCTTTTCCCCTCTAGGCTTCCTTAAATTCAACACCCAAATGATGATGGGCTTCTCCTCTCTCCCTAGGTAATACCTCCCCTAAAAAAAGAGAAGAAAAAGGGGTAAAGAAAAACCAAGCAAGTTAGAAAGGTGTGCAGACATCACTTATGTATCCCCAGCATCTGGCAGGCTGAGCTCTCCCTGGGAGCCTAGTGCAACCTCTTCAGAGGTGGCCTCTACTGCCCTGGGCCCGTGCAGGACAAAGCAAGTCACGGAGACACGGTGCGAGGTTTACAGCAGCGCTATTTTAAATCTTCCAGAGAGGTCATGGGTTTCCATTGCAATTTCATATATCCAAAAATTTGTGATTTATTTTCTCCATAAATTAGGAATGCTTTCCAGTTAGTCCTAAATATTGAAGCAGCTCTAGTTGGCTCCACATGGAAATGAGATTACATATTTGTCATTATTTTATTCTCAAAATGTTTGATTTCAGTAGGTTCAGAGTTTTCATTCATTTGTTCATTAGGTTTGATTTCCTTGGTTGAGGGACAACACCAGGACTGCAGGAAAGGTATAAAACCACAGAAGGCCCCACAAATTGTAATTATTTTTAACTTTTATAAACCATTAAAATATAAGTCAAATACCTAAATATGTCTGCCAGAAAAGGAAGTGGTATTGATAAGTTTCCTGGTAGATTATGGTAGGACTCCCTGGATTTGAAACCCAGTATCTTAATCTTCAGCCTATTCTAAGTGTTGTTTTTGCAGATGATACTGGAGCAGGAATCTCCGGCAGTTAGGAAGCCCTGGCCCACCCCAAATGCAGCTCCGGGTTGGTGACAGCAGGGAGGGGGGGTGAGCACAGGGACAACGGCAAGGCCCTGCTCACCTGCAGCTGAACTGCTTTCTTGCCACTTCCAAAGAAAACAGAAGGGTCAACCTTTCCTTTCACAACCTCAGATATTCACGTGGTGCTTCAAATCAGAGGTGGGTCTAGACTCGGATTGCCTAAGGTTGCTTCTGCACTAACAAAGGCATCTCTTCACCGTGGTGAATCGCTCTGGTGGCCCTGGGCCCAGAGCGGTGATTTGAGAAAATCACCCATGGCGACAATTAGGCAATGAGTCTTCATTGACTGCCAAAATCTCACTGAATATTGGAGGGAGAGGGAATTTATATGCAATCCAATTTAGAATAACAACAACAACATCAACAACTTAATGTTTCCCAGTTCTTCATGGGAGACATTCAATCCAGGTCTGCAGAGAGCTGAAAGAACAGTGCACGTGTTGCACACAAGGTCTGCATTCAGGGGCGGGCGGGTCAGACTCAGGGGACACTCCAGCTCTGCCACACCACATGTTGCCATGGCTCCTAGAAGGGGCGTTTACCTTACAGAGCCTTAGTTTCCTCATCTGTAAAACTGAATACCTACCTCATAGGCTTTGGGAGAATTCAATGAAAAAAGAATCTTGCCTAGAACATAATAAGGTCAATATATAATAGTTATTATTGTGTAATAATTATTATCCTCCAGGTTGCTGTGATATGTGGGAGCCCATAACCAAATAGCAAAGAAGACAGAGGGGATTAACTCATCCCTCCTCCAATGCAACTGAGTACCCTAATTACCCTAATAGAAGCTCAATGGAGGAGCTCTTTGTATTGGAGCTCAAAGGAGAGGCCGGCAAGAGAGAACTATAGAGCTGTAATTACCAGCTAAAAGAGGAAGGAAATTTTCTTCCTTCTATCCATCCTTGGAGACCCATGAATACCGGAAGCTTGGAGAAGGCTTCAACAAGGAACAAGTAGTGACAGCCACACAAAAATGAACCTTAGCAGCAGGAAGGAACATCCTTTGTGCCCCAGCATCTATGACCAACGGGATGCAGATATTTGATGGGTGTTTCCTAAATGTATGCCTCATTTCCAACGGAGGATATCCACGTGCACGTGAATGGATGAAGAGGTTACTGCCCCTGGTCACGGAGCAAGAGATGGGTGGGAACAAATGACAGGGTGGGTACCCTCAATCTGGCTCCACCCTATGTGGTGCCAGACACCTAAGGAACCACCTCCACTGGGGAGAAATAGGATTGAGGAGGAGACAAGTTTCCCTTAAGTCTGGTTGCCATTTATTTCACATAGTTTATTTGACAGGCAATGTGCCAGCTCTGTTAGTGGGTGATATTTCTAATTCCCACAATGATCCTGCCATGTAGGTGTTACTGAACCCATTATATGGATAAATAAAATGAAGTTCAGAGATACTAAGTGCCTTGCCCAGCTCAATAGGTAGGTAGGGAGAGAGGGAGAGAGAAAAAGAGAGGTATTGACAAATCTAACATTTTGTGTGCCCTACGTTCCTTCCATTAGATAGGATTCTGACTGTCAGGTGGGCAGGAGAGCTGTCAGTCAAGGAGTTATCACCTGCTCACCACGAGGGTATTCATGGGATCCGGCCAAGACCCATGTTACCCTGCAGGGGACCCAAGTGACTGGTGCAGGGGTGAGCACGTGACCCATGTAGAGCAAGAGTCATATTTTGAAAAATTTGTATAGAAGTTGGGAAAATCTCTTTCTGAAATTACTAACTCTAAAGAAGATGCTAGCCTGGGATGCCAGGAGCTGACTGTGTTACTGTGCCAACACGGAGAAAAGCAATGGGGAAAGGGGTAGAGAGAGTAGACACCTGGTAACGTCCCTGAAGATCTGGGTCCAGCAGTGCCTGACTCTCTAGGTCAGTGGTTCTCAAAGTGAGGCCCTCGGAATACCAGCATCAGCACCACCTGGGACCTTTCTCTGCCACAGAGACCCTGCATTAGAAACTCGGCAGGGGGTACTCGGCAATACCCTTCACACGCCCCCTAGGAGTCTGATGCACACGCAGCTTGAAAATCACTGTTCTAGATCAATCCAGGGGGTTTTCAGTTTCATAAGCCAATAGGCTCCCATTTTTTTGGCCTAAACTTTGGTTATAATAAAAGAAAAAACACCAATGTAGTTTTGAGTTATTTTCATTAAAAATTAACAACAAATTATTTTTTAAATAACAATCAAGCTTAATTATTTTATAATTGAAAGCTCTTCAATGCAGACATTCTTTTGAAATTGTTTTTAGTTTTGTTCTGTGTTTGTTTACACGTGAGAGAAGACACCCCCTTGACACATGCGAGAAAGAGGCAACTAGAAGCCAGATAGGAGGGCTGCTGTCTGGCCCTGTGCGTGCCCCACGTGGAAGGGACTGCTGGACACGTGGACACGGAGTTCCTGTCGTTCGGACATGAGAGCTACCCAGCTGGCAAGAAGCATTTTGGCCACAGAGGAGTGAGCTGCGCCAGAGTGCAGACCTGGCCACTGGATAACACCGAGCTTAAAACAACAGGCCACTCCAACGAGGAAGAGGAAATGGTTGAAATGCGGTCTTTGAAGAAAGATTTGAGAGATTAAAAATGAAATGCATCCTCATACTTGCTAATCGAGTTGAGAAAAAGTGGCCCAGAAAGATGATGTAGGGGACCAGATCGTGAAGAGGACCCTGACTGGGGAGCAGCACCAACCTGCACAGCAGTGGGCCATGCGGAGGCTCCTGAGCAGCAAAGGTGACGGCTGAGGAACCTGAAGGGTCCTTGGATCTGCCCGTCGAGGGGGCTGGGAGCTGCGTCCGCAGCGTGCTGGAGTCGGGGCCCCAGGAAAGCTGGAAAGTGAACAGCAGATGTTTCAGGTGATAGTCCTGGGTCAGGGTGGGGGACACAGCGGGGATGAAGAGTACAGATGGCAGGTGGTTACGCTGTTCCAGGAGACGGAGATAGCTCTGTGCTTACAAACAGAGTGGAGGAGAGAGCACAAAGAGATGGAAAATTCAGAGATATATCACCTATGAATCGATATCCCTGACAAAGAGCCTCGTGTGTGTGTGTGTGTGTGTGTGTGTGTGTGTGAGAGAGAGAGAGAGGAGGAGGAGGAGATCACATGGCTGGAGACACAGGTGGGCTGGAACCCTTAACCTCTGGGAAATTCCTGGTTCTTTGCTCTTTCTACCCCCAGACCTGCACTTCATCTTTCTAGAGTCATCCATCTATTCCTCCAACAAATACTCACCAGGCACCTGCTCCGGGCCAGGTGATGTAGAAGCTGCGTGTAGAGGCAGGAGCAACTCCCAAGGACAGGGTTGCAGTAGGGGATCTGGGAGTTAGCTTCCACCCAACACTAGGTGGGAGTTTCTCCACCATCGCATCAAGTGACCCCACGTGTGTGTTTCCGTTAAGTTAGAAGGTTGTGTTTGCTATGACATGCAGCTTCACACCAAGTCCCCTCCACGGAGCACCACCTCCCTGCAGGCTGCAGTGCGCATCTCCTCCTACACAGAGAGCAGAGGCTGCCACTGCCCTGGGAGGTTCAGGGATGAAGACACAGACTCCCTCTGCAGAGGCTCCAGGTGAGGTGAAGGAGACAAACGCTGGGTCACAGTGACAGCACTGGGCTGGGCAGGACGTGCTAAGGGAGGTGAACACAGGGCACCCCAGGGTGGCCCTGGGAGGGGCCCCCTTCCACTGGGGTGCAGGGAGCATTCCAAGAGAAAGGTGCTGAGCCACAGAGGACAGATACGTGTTATCTGTGAGCCAACAGGATGTACTGGGAGAAGCAGGAAGGCAAAAGAGAAAGGCTTGCTCGGGACACGCAGGCATTTCATGTGCCTAGAGCAAGGGACCTTGGGGCCAAGCTTGTGTTTGCACTTTCTTCCTAGTGCTTCCTGGAGGAGCCCTTGGGGACGTGGAGACAACTCTGGCCATTGGGGAGGATGGGGAGGAAACAGTGCCCAAGGCCAGGGGTTGCGGTAACTCCCCAGGCAAGGAACAGGTGCGGGGTGGGGCCGTGGCAGAGGACATGGGACAGAGGGACAGATTCTGGAGTAGAAATCATAACTGGGATGAAAAGGTGTGCAAAGTTTGCATATATGTGCAGATATTCTTTTCTTCCTGGGAAAAGTGTTAATTCTCAAAGGAGTCTACGACCTAAGGGAGTTTTCTCATCATATTTTGAAGAGGCTGGAGTGTCCCATGGCCAGGAGTTGGTGTCTCATCCGACAACGGGGGGTGGAAGGAATACTGCACTATTCCCAGGCTTCTGACTTCTCCCCGATAGGGTGTCTAACAGGGGTTTGCAGACATGCGGCTTCAAGTTCTCTGTGAGACACCGAGGAGGGTCAGGAAATTCCGGCACGTGCGCATTCACACGTTGACCGTCTTTAGGAAGCTGTGAGTCCTCTAATTGTGCTCGTTGTTCAGCACTGAACGAAGCTGTTTCAGTTCAATCTAGGGAAAGACTCACCAGCTGTTTCTTCACTTTTCTGACCTTGGTCCCAGCCAGGCGAGGAGGCTCTGCACAGTGAGTATTTGATGCCGCAGCCCAGGAAATGAGCTACAGTCTTACCCCAGGCAAGTACAGAACACTTTCCTGACCAGCAGAAGAAGGCCTGTGACACAAATTCCAAAGGTAGCTGGCAGCAGACACAAAGAAAGCAGCAAGAAAGGAGAAAGGAAATCAAACAGCCCTTCCTCTCCTAAATGTGCCTTTCAGGCAGGTCCTAGACAAAAATACGGAGAGCGCATTGCAAATTAAAAACAACAGCCTGCCAGTCAAAGGCGATGTTTTTAAGCACAGAAAGAGGAATACCACCGTGGGGAAGCTGCGCACCTCTGTGCCTTTAATCAGGAACTCCTAGAAGTTTCCCAAGGTTTCATAACCTGCATGCCCCCGGTAGTGATGTGGTTTGGAAATTAACCTTGCTTTTCTCCCCACTGCTGTTTTACATATTAATTAAAGTGTTTTCCTCAGATCAGGAAAGCCTGCAGGCTGGCTGGGTTCTGCACAAGGCGCCGCATTTTCCTGCCTTCCCGCCCAGCCACATTGTACGCAGCTCAACTGTTAAAACTTCCCCAAGTCTGCAGGAGTAGACTCCTCTCCTTCTCTAACTGCCATCATTACACAGAACACACACTTTAATGTGGCCTTTAAGAAGTAATCACTTTTTTTTCCCCAAAGAGAGATTGTACAGAGCTAATTTAGGGGAGTTGTGACGTAGAAGAAATTGTTGAGAAGGCATCCAAGTACTGTGCTCCAACTCTGGTCACCTCAGTCATGAGCTCTTTTCTTTATTTTCCTTTCCTTTCCTTTCCTTTCCTTTCCTTTCCTTTCTTTCTTTTCTTTCTTTCTTCCAACAGTGCTTGGAAAAGATGTGCAAACACTCTCATCTTATGAAGCAGTTGATTCGTTTCAATGCATATATTTCTAGGGAGTCATGGGGCTTAGAGTTTGCAGACCATGAAAGGTCTGGCTCCTGAATGTGTGAATTTGTTCCACAGCTTGTGTCATTGTCAGACCTTGTGTCCCCGTGTGAAACTCTCCGTATCACTTAAAAATGGAAGATTCATAGTGATGTCGAAGATGTAAAAGATGGACCAGGATTAATTTTTCTAGTTAGGCACATATAGGTAATGTGTCTCTGACTCAACATAATAGAAGTAAGTCGTAGTTATTTCTTTAGACTTTGGACACTTTAGCCCCATACACCCCTTTCAATTTTGAATTATGATTTGGACTGTATCCATGATCTTCTTGGATTATGTTAAATAAACATTTTTGTGTGTGTGATTATAGAGAACCGTTGGTACTTTATAAAATCAAGTGTTAAGTAATTAAACTCTAAAATGCAAAATGCAGGGACAATTGGTTATCTGTAATGAAGAAAAATCAAGTTCATATACCAAAGAGCAGATTATTCTAAAATTTATATAACCAAGCTTTTACATGTGCATGTAGATACCAATATATGTAAATTCAGCTGATTCATTAAAAACAGAATAAAGCTACTCTCTATATTTTCCTACTTGAGATTTATTTATAAAATCCAAAAGGAGTTAATAACAGCCAAAATCCACTGTCATGAGGGTTAGGGGTGCTGTGGGAAGGCGACCTCCATACCTCATATCCCTGGCATCACAGGAAATCCCATCATTATTGGCTTACTCCTGGGGAAGATGTCTACAGTATGTCTCTCCTGCATATTAGCTTTGTGTCTTTTAGGATGCAGAAAATCTGAATTACTAGTTTAATCAATAAGGAAGCTTACTGGCTCCTATGACTGTAAGCACAGAAGTAGGGCCTGCTCCAAGACTGGAGGAGCTCAGAGTTCTCTGACGCCATTCAAGTTGTGGATTCTGTCCATCCTTCCACTTCTGCACCCACAGGATCAGCTCCCCCCATTCCCCGAGGCTGGTACCTCTCAGAGTCCTAGGCTGACAGCCAGCAGCACTCAGTGCCTGAGAACTTACTCATATCCACTGGGTTGTTTCCCAACACTTCTCAGTAGGGCTGGGAACCCCTCCCCCAGCCTCAGCAAGCCCCCTCCGGGTCACTGAAGCCCCCAAATAGCAGGGAAGGGCCCAGGGGTGGGGGGCAGTCCTTCTGGGAGCTGCAGGGGCAGTCGGCCTCCCGCGTAGGCATCAGTGTTCTCATAGAGATGTTTGCTGAGTTGAGCTAACCAAATTCTCTCACAGAGGGGTGAGCGGTGTGAAGCTGCAAATGCCTATCTCTAGAATAGCTCAAGGAGAGGAGCGAAGTTCATCCGTCCGGAATGCCATCCCAGGGGGCCTGCACTGAGGAGGAAACGGGACGCAGTCCCATCTGACGTCTCTTCCAACTTCAAGGTTCCCTCATGTTATGCATCTTTGAAAAGAAATGTCCCACTTTTTGATGACAAAGGACTCACAAAGTATTTATGGAACGCCTCCTGTATGCCAGGCACTTTCCCGGCGTGCGTAACCAAGGGTGGACAAAGATGACATTACCTTCCAGGTGACATTCTGCTGGGAGAGAGAGACAAGGAACACAATAAATAAGTGAAATAGGTCGTACTTTAAAGAGCGGCAACTGCACAGAAAAGGAGCCTATGAAATGCCACGGGAATGGCTAGTTTTCATTTTAAATGAGCAGCCACAAGAAGATTTTACTAAGTAACCACCCCTGTAAGTAAGTATCCTCCTGAAATAGTCCCTGAGACAAAGGTCTGGGCTCAGGAGGTTTACTCGGGGGACAATTCCAGGAAGCACAGTGGGGAAGTCCGGGGGGGTGGGGGGGGGACCGCAAGCATCTTTGCACAAGTTGGCCCCGGGGCAACCCTTGGAGAGCAGGTGCAGGAGCAGCGGAGGCCCAGGGACAGGAGGCGCTAGCCAGTCCACCGCAGCAACGACCTCACGGTGAGCAAGGGTAGGGTGACTGGGGGGGGGGGGGGCTGTGGCATCGGGTGGGGCATGCAGGCAAGCGGTGGGCACAGCAGGTCCAAATACAAGTGTGGTCAGAGCAGAGCTGGGGCCAGACCACAGAGGTTTCCAGGACGCGGTTAGACTTGCACTTTTTGTGACGTTGTGATACATTTGACCTATTTTCTCAATGGGATCAAAGTGGCTTCCCTCATAAAGGGAAACAGAGCAGCCAGTTGGGAAGGAGGCCATTGCTGACATCCAGGCTGAGGCGACAGCGTGCTCCAAGGGGCTACGAGGGGCCGGGTGGTGGGCACGTGAGCCCCTGGGGTGCCCGAGGGGACTCCCACTCCGTCAACTGCAAGAATGGAATTGCCATAAAGTGAGGGCAGGGGTGGCAGGAAGAGTAGAGGTGTTTGTGTGGGGTGGTGGTGGAGGGAGGGGGGCTCAGTTCTGGGCACTGTTTAGACTTTCAGCGTTCAGGAGCCAGGCAGGTAGGGCATGAGAGGAGGCCGCTGGATGCGCAGATCTGGGGACGTCGCATGGAAAGTCAGCAGCTTATCGGTAGCCGTGGGATGGGAGGGGAGAACGTGGTGGGACGTGCGGACAGACGGCAACCACGTCTGAGGCCCCCGGTTTGGCAGGGTCATGTTGGGATGTGCGGTCGGTAAGGGAACGAGCAAAGCTGACTGAGACAGCAGGCAGACAGGCAGGAGAAGCAACAGGGACGGACTGTGCTCAGCTCCAAGCCCAGTGCAGGTGTGTTTGAAATAGAAGAGGATGGTGAAGGGCTAAGATGCAGCTGTTAGGCCAAAGCTATGTGACTGGAACGTTTGCATGGGGGAGGGGGAGAGAGAGGGAAGGAGAAAGGGAGCAAGGGAGAGGAGGAGGTGAACTAAAATAAATCTTTTTGTTTGCTTGCTGTGTGTTTGCCTTTACAACACCAAAACAAAGTTTTGAACCTTAAATATGGTATAAGAATACAAAGCATCCAATGTCCTAGAGTGAGGAAATATTTTTGTATTTGCTGCTGATGGAAGTGGTATGAGTTTGGGGGCCAATGTCCTTTTCTGTTAAGACATCTTGGCCTCAGGGAAGGAAAGTTGGACTATGTTGCTCCTGACTCAAACTTATTTTATTTCTTATGATATCTCCACATGTTAAAAAAAATCAATGTGCATATTAGGGATTTTAACATAATTTTCAATGAATGAGAGAATTCAGGTAGAGACTCTCTCATAAGGCCAATATCATTTGGTTAGATCTTCTAAAGAAACATCTAGGGTTCCTCTTGTGAATAGGTTCATTAAATTCAAAAGGCAAAAAAAAAAAATGCACTTGTGATATATCACATCACACATAATCATATCACCTGAGTTACACATAATCATATCAAGAACATACCTGCCAAAATACACACGACGGCGTATAACTGGATGACCCAAACTGTCCACAAACGTCATTTATCAAAATTCAAAGTTAGTTCTCTCTAGAGCTGACTTTTCAGACCAAGCTACCGTTCCACAAACAAATGATTTTAAAGACCCAAATGTGCACATTCTTTGAGAGACCCAACGGTATTGGCGCCAAAACGCTCATCAGCCAGAGGCCGACACTCGGATGGACAAAAGCTCCCCTGGAGCCATTGGTGCCTCAGTACCCACGTGGCAAACCCCTACAGTCCACTTTCTTGGGTATTTTTCACATCTAAAAATGATGATCCCTGAACTATAAGTCCATGGTTACCAACTTATTGTTATAGTCATATCTTATTATTTTGAGTCAATGTTCTAAATTTGAGATCATGAGAGTGAAGGTTCACAGAAAGTGGGACAGTTCTTTTCTACTCTCAAAGAACAGACTAGAGGATGAAACAAGCACCCCCATTCAGAGACAAATATTATAAGCAAAACAACAAAGTGCCCTGGGTCAATCACGTGTTGGAGGGGTCAGGGCAGTCTCCGTGGAGCAGAGGACCGTGGAGAGAGGCCTTTAAGGATGGGGAAGCTTTTTTACAGGCAGAGAGAGGAGGAAAGAGAGAGGAGGAAAGAGAGAGCAGCACGTGGGGAGAGCGGAGGGTGTGGATGTGCAGGGAGAGGACCGGATCCACCCCTGCCTCGGGCTGCTGTATCACAGGACTCAAAGGCGACGCTGCAGGCAGGGCCAAGCTGCCGGGCCTGGAACACTGATGTGTAGACTGTGGACTTCACTGGGGGAGAGCGGGAACTATCAGGGTTTCGTGAGTCGGGACTGAGCATCGGGATGATTAATCTGGTGATGCCGCAGAGGTGAGTGTAGAGGCAGATAGGCCGGAGACAGGAAGGCGAGCCCAGCAGCTTCTGTGGCGAGTAAGAAGTGACGTGTTATCAGTGGGAATGGCAGGGGACGGACGGATGCCAGCGAGGTCTCAGACAGGAACTGATTGGATGTGGGGAGGACCCAGGGGGCTGTCAGAAAGAAGCGGTTCTCTCTAACTGTTAGCCCCAGTGACTCCAAGAAAATGTGCAAGAGGTGAAATTGGGTTTCTGGGAAGACATGGATCCATGCTGGACACACTGGATTTAAGATGCCATTAGGAAAACCAAATTAAGGCATCCTGCAAGCAAATTGCAAATGCAACATCCAGGCTTCTGTGGTTTGAGAGGCAGCTGCAAAGCAACGAAGGCAGAAGCCAAAGGACAAGACCATACAGGGAGGAAAAGAGGGATGAGAAGGTCATTGGTGGAAGCTCGGGGTCCATGACACTGGGCGGGCAGAGGAGGAAAGCAGGGGTGGCCAGGCAGGAGATGGGGAAAGAGAAAAGTCCAGCCACCCAGGCTGTGGGGAAGGAGAGGGCCGCCTTGCTGGGCACAGGTCTGATGTCAGCCAGACCCAGGGCCGTCAGCCAGACTCAGGAACAGGGCCCGATTCTGCCTGCACGTGGTCTCGTACCCCAGGAAGTTTACCTACGTGCTCTGCCAGCACCTCCTCATGTTTCATGAGTCGTTGAGAGGCCGAAATGAGATGTGAGGGGTTTGGTGCAGGCTCTCGCCCTTGAGTAGCACCAGGACGTGGGACCGCGACCTCCCTACGGTAGGGATGGGTGCCCGAGGGAGCTCTGCAGAGGACCTGGGAGGGGCTGTTCTGCATCGAGAGGTTGTCAGCACGGCCCTTCCCCAGCTGGTGGTGGCAGAGCCAGATTGCAAACGGGAGGGAGGAAGTGACAAGGAGGAGACACATGGACATTTTGTTTCTTCCCTTCTCTGTCCGGACAAAGTCCTTTGCCTTCCAGGTGGCAGCTGACATGTTCTTGCACTAAAGCTTTCCTTGACTCTTCACAAAAGGATGAGTGGCTCCATCCTCTGGGGTTCCCCGGGGTCTTCGTTGTTTATATCAGGTCCCAACGATGCACCGTTTACTTTCTTACATGCTTGTTTTCCACCCACCCCCACACTGATTGGATGGGGGTGACTCAAGGCAGGAGTGACGCCCTTGTCACGTAACAGGTTCCAATCAAACGCTTGTGGCACAGCTGACTCCCCCTGAGTGTGAAGCGGGATGCGGGAGGGATGGGAGGCCGGGGCCAGCTTGAGGACGGGAGGTGGGAAAGGAGGAGGGTCTCCACGGGGGGATTGCACTCCCAGATACGAGGACCCCTGTGTGCAGCGAGGCCCAGTGTCCCGTGCTTGGGCCAGAGACCAGGGACTGAAGCAGCCCATGTCCCGAGGGACCGGATGTCAGTAAAAGAGAAAGGAATAATAAACGACACAGCAGTGAGACCTAAACGGCAATTAGAAATTATGCGCTTGACCGATGGTGTCACCTGCAACGCAAGGTCAGGAACACACCTGATCACAGGATGACCTGAGGCCAGGAATCTGAAATCTGTCTGGCCTCTCTGGGCTGGTCCCTTGACTCAACCCCTTGGGGAAGTGTGGATGGAAAGGCTGGTGAAGCCATGGAATGGGGGCGGCTGGGAGAACAGAGGAAAGAAGAAGACCTCGAGGTGACCACTGGCCAGAGGCCAGGTTGAGAGGCATCCCTCTTGTCACACGACAAGCAACCCCTGGGGTAGGGGACATCTGTAGCAGCAGGCAGAAGAGATCAACAAGTGAGAGTAGGGTGTGCTGGGATTGAATTTATAGGAATTCATATTATAAAGGGGAAAAAGCAAGGAAAACACAGGTGAAGACTCCCGTCCTTATGCGTTGATTATGTAAATTCACACATTGGCCGTATTTGAAATTTCACGTCTGTGTGGACATTCAGATATGTGTGTTCAACTAAAATGAACTGGTAAACGTGAGTTATCTAGTAACAATTAGATCATTATTTCTCCTCTCCCATTTTAATTGCTCCCGTAGCTCCAAAACGTTTACGGGTGAGTCAAGGTATTGATGTGCAGACCTGTGCTGGTACGATGGGCGGTGGGCAGTCAGCCACTGTGGACCTGGAAGGGAGGGCGGGCTCCGCTCTGAGTGCTCTGGAGGCTGCTGGGGAGGGACCTGAGCACACTCATGCTGCCTGCTGTCTGCAGAACAGTGGAGCAGAGGGAAGGGGCTAGGCGGGAAGCCACTGGGAGCCCAGGCCAGAAACGGTGGGGACCTGCACTGCCAGGGGAGCAGGAAGAGGTGGCTGGATTAAGGCTGGGTCGTACTTTGGGGTGAAAAGAACTGGATCTGCCAAAGGACTGAATGTGGGGTGTGGCATAGAGAGAGAAATCTGAGGTGGCTCCCAGCCCTCTAGGCCTGAGTGATGGCTGGATGGGGGCGCTCGCTGCTCTCGAGGAGAGGGCTGGTGGGAGAGCAGCTTAGTGGCGGGTCGGTCCAGCCGTGTTCTGAGCAGAGGTCTTTGTTCATCACGTCCCTCTGAGCCGTGTGTTGGGCAAGCAAGTGGAGACGCTGAGCAAACCTGAGGGCCCTTAGCGTATGGACGGTATTTAGGGTCACGTGATTTTGTGAGATCACCATCCCGGATAGTGTGCTTGGGGGGGAAGGGGTCGAGAGGGGGATGCAGAGAACGTCTGGGCACAGTAGCCGGATGGGGACCCGGGAGGAGGAGCAGGCTGGCAGGAAGATGACCTGCCGCCTGGCATGTTGAGCACCAGGTGCCCGTGGCAGGGGTGTCCTAGGAGTCGCCCAGCAGGCAGCTGTTCGTGTGAGGCTGAGGTTCCTGGAAGTCTGACCTGAGGACAGAGATTTGGGGGTTGAAGTAACAAGTGAAGGGAAACCAAGGGAGATGTTTGCGAGACAGAGAGGCAAACACATGCAGGTGAAGCACTGTGTGTCTCACAAGCCCCAACCAAGAGCTAACACATGTCTCACACCTCACTTTGCTTCATTGTCTTTCTTACCAAGCGTGGAAGTGGAAGTTCTGTCTGCCACGCAGTACAAAAATAAGTAAAGGGAGATTGATTTAGGGTCTCTTTCTAAGGCACCTGCAGGTAAATTTGCAGACAGGGGGAACGAAAGTTACAGAGGGGTCCCCACGCATAGGCCGGGGTCAGCCAGACCACAATTTTCACATGACTTCTGGTTCTTTCTCCCCAGACCACAGAAGGCAGATCTTGCAGGGACTCTGTCTGGGACATGTGAGTGACCAGGGAGGCCTCCGGAAGAGGCAGCCATTCCTTGCGAGGCTGCTCCTCTATTTCAGGGCAATTTGGTGGGGACCCTTCCAGCTGGGTGGGTCTGGGCCATGCCCTCCCATGGAGACCCCCAGCGGAAGCCAAGGCCCTCAGTGCTTCCTCGAGGAGGAGGCTAGAAGACGAGAGAGCTGGGGTCCCGGCTCCCCTCCGCTGTGTCTGCGAGTTCATCTTCCTACACTACCCCGGGGTCTTGAGCCCGTGGTTGTACCCGTGGGTAAGGCAAGGTTGTAGGAAGAACGAACAAGGTGAAGGCCACTGACTTAGGGGTTAGCTCCTCTTCCCAGCAAGCACCTTCCATTCCCTCTTCCATCCAAGTACTGACCGGGCTTGACCCTGCTTAGCTTCCGAGATCAGACGAGATCAGGGCGTTCAGGGAGGTAGAACGGTGGACTTCCCTGCCCACTGTGCTTCGCGTCCCCACCCTCACCCCACAAAGCGTGGTCCCCAGCCCAGCCACCCATCTGCAGCGTCCCGGAACCTGCTGGAAATGCAGACTCCCAGACTCCACCCGGACCCCACCCCCCATCACTGTCTGCATTTTAACAAGGTGTCCAGGGGAACTTGTGTGCACACTAACATTTGAAAAGCATCATTATATATTATGAAATGATACTTCACCTAAAGTTTTCCAAAGAAAGATTTCCAAACAGCAAACGCCCTTTCCTCTCAATAAAGGACACACTTGAGTTTTTAGGTAAGCACCAAAGTAACACAGCACGGATTGCCGATGCTCCTGTTAGTGACTGGTGTGGCTTTCATACCTGCTTGGTACAGCGCTTCACTCACTCTTTAAAGTGTGTCTCTATGCACTTTCCCTACTTCACCGACAGCACAGAAACCTAGGAGATCTTTTGTTTTAGGCTGGTCAGGAGAAGCAGTGGGAGCGGAGAAGGAACAAAGGAAGCTGTAACTGGTTGTGATCAATTAGTTGTAAACACCACTGCACTCAGACCAACCAAAGAGATCTTATTCTTACACCTACTGAGGATGAAGAACGTGAAACTCAGCGATAACAATCGTTTGCTCACTGCCACAAGGACGTGAACTCAGGTTTTCTGAGTTTATTTCCTAGGGCCTTTGACAGTTCTGTGCATTCTCCACATATCAGGAGTCCAGAGGAGTAAGCACTATCCTTTTTTCTCTGCCTACTGGTTTTGCCTTTTATTTGCGTGGCTTCGGCTCAGCTACTTCCCTATACTATTCACAAGTGGGTTTTTACTTGGCAAATAAAAATTGGAAGTTATTGTTTTCTAAAAAAAAGACAGTTACTATTTCAATATATATATTTGAAATTGACTTACATTTGCACCTTGGAGCAGTTCAATAATTAAAAGTCTCACCTGCCTACCTGACCTCCAATGCTAAGGAAACATAATTAAAAGTTTTTTCTTTTTTCCCCAAGACAGTAGTTTATGGAACAGCTTAATGAAACACTAAAACTCCAGAATGGAAGAGGACGTGTGAAACCCCCCATCCGGTGTGAACTTATTCTTAAACAATCAAATGAGAGCACCCGTCAGCCTTTGCAAGATGCTCACCATCTGGCCTCTGCATCCTGTCTGAGTCACCAGATAAATAGCTACAGGTTGTTTTAAGCACACTGAGCTGTTTTGCTCTGCTACTCACTGCCCTGGGGTGTAGATATTTACTCCTTGGGTTGAGCACATTTTCAGCCACACCTGGATGCCTCCAGGTAATTAGGAGAAAACTTTTAGAGGAAGGGAAGCAGGTACCTTTGAATAATCTCCTGTGCACGCAGGAGAAAGGTTAAGGGGGAAGCGAGGGGTTGCTCTCCCAAACGGAGCAGCATTGCTTCCTATTGGAAAAGTGTACCACTGAAAGCTCTCTGTGACTGCTTCCTGCTGTCCTCAGCCTTCCAGAGGATGCCAGAAGCAAGCCGGATTGCCAGGCACTGCGTTCTGCAGACCTGTGTGTGCCTGAACGATGCGCAAAGGCTTCCGGCAATTGCACACAGCCACGGCCGGGGTCACTCATGCTCCCCTTCCTATGGAGTCTTAAAAAGTAACCTAATTTTAATGACTCATAAGGGGATGGTGGTAAGAAGAGGGAGAGCCCATCTCCCTCCAGTGCCCAGGCCTTGCCTCTTGCGAACAGGCCTCTGGGGGCTGTGGCCACTGCTCTGGGGGATCCTCGAGGCCCAGGGGTGGCTGCAGCTTTGTGGCTGGATGTCACTGGGTCAGGCTGAGCAGATAAAAGCAGGAAGTGGTGACTGCCAGCCAAGAGCTCAGTGTCTTCAGAAAGTGGACGGGATGGGAGGAAGGAGCCTGGTTTGCTGTGAGAGCAGCTAACACAAAATTGGCCAGGGAGGAGCCTGCTGGCATCGGGGGCAGGAGATCCTTGAGACCTCTGGAAGCGGCTGATAAAGCTCTGTGGGGCAGGAAGGGAGGCAGCGGGCTGGGGTCCCCAGCAGCAGTGTCCAGGGTAACTCCCCCGACCCCTAGATTCTCCTCCCACGCCCCCACAGAGAGAGAGTAAGGGCAGAAGGGAAGAGCCTAAGTTGAGTTGGATGTTTTGGGATAAACCCTTCCCCCGCTCAGCGACTTCAGGGCAGGGCGGTGGAGAAGCAAAGCCAGGCGGTACAGCGTAGTCCGCCGCCCACGCGCAGGGTGCTCTTGGTGGGCAGTCGCAAGCCTGTTCCTATGAAGCCTGTGTCACCACTGACAGGGCAATGACGATTCTTGCAGGGAGGGCACTGGGCTGTGCTCCAGCCACAGACCTCCGTCCTTCCAAGGAGGATGGGGGGTGAGCAGACACCTCTGCAAGGACAAAAGAGGTTTGCAAAGACAGACTGCAGGAGTCTGTCCTCTAACACCTTTCGAAGGAACTGGTCTGTGTTGCTTTGTAGGGAGAACCTGCTCACACATACCCAGCACTTCACAGTGATAAACCAAATATCTAGTCTTACAATGTCACTGTGGGCCCGATGGTTTCTGTGCATCGTCTGGCATTCCTGTAAAAGGACAGCCAAAGGGGCTGAACACTTTTTAAAAACCTTATCTTTGGTTATTTCAATAGGATACGACAATCTCCTCTCCTTGGCATGTCAATAAAGGTGCATTGCCACATGGAAACAGGGAGCCTGTCATTGGTTGTTTTTGACTTTGGACAGCATGAACACTTTTGGCAGAGGTGACCAGTAGGGATAGTCAGGTTACGATAATACTGCTAGCAACATTTATATCAGTAGATAAAATACACAGCCTGGTCGTTTTTTATTACTTGTGCCCATAAAATTAAATATCTTAAACATGGGGTGACGGATACATCAGCATCAAGATCTTGTCAGGAGGGCCCCAACCCATGTTAGCCGTGGATTTCATCAGGAGTGTCCTGAGTGGTCAGACAGCGATGAGCCAGCACACCTGCCACCCTGCAGAACAGAGACCCACCTGGTCAGCTCCGGCTGCACCAGCGCTCGGGCCTCAGAGAACAGCTTATCAGCACCATGCCCACGTGTAACCGCAGTGCTCGTCGGTGCCCCGAAACCTCCACTCCTGCAAGCTGTCCCTGAACATGTCAGTATACAGAGAACCAACTGCACTGCCAGCTGTGGTTTCAGCAGCAGCTCTGGGTCACTAAGGAAACCGAGCGCTTTGTTGCAACAGCAGAGCTGAGACAGTGTCCCTAACAGAAACCTGGAATTGAGCACTGCCTGATCCTTCACCTGCACAGTTCCTGTGCACGTGGGCCTCACACACACCTTTCTGCTGGGAGAAACACTGTCTATGCCTACCTGTGTCCTGACCCCTCGTGGAATATGTTTGCACCCCAAAAGAACATGCCCACAAGCCAAAGACAAGCTTCTGTTTGCTTCATTCTATTCTTTCCTCCTCCCTCACCCTTTCTCTGTATTTGGCAGTAAAGCAAAGCTCTTAATGATCACATTTAAACGGCAAAATTTTGATAGATTGTTTCTATAATTGGTTCTCATTTAAACATGGACGTTCTAAATAGAGAACTGTAGAAAGTAGAATAGTAGGGCAGGAACTGAGTTGTCGACCTCTTTCCCATTTTTCCACTTGTCAAGCATGCGTCTGCCCCAAAGCCAGTGCCCTCGCTGGCCACAGACTTTCAGAGATGCCCCCAGCAGCATCCCCAAAGCAGGACCCTCAGGGCTCTGATCAAGTGTTGCCAAAGGCCTTCTCTCACCACCCTAGGTAAAATAATGCTCTCCCCACCCACCCTGTGCTAGCCCTCTCTATATTTATTGCCTGTTTTGTTTATCTTCAGCTCATGTTTTACATTCATTTACTTATCCCTAGAAGAAAGTTCTACAAGTGCAGGTACTCAGATTTCTTCACCGCTCTATCTCCAGTGCTCAGAAGAGTATCAGACAAGGAAGAGAATGCAATAACCATTTGCTGAAGGGATGAATAATGGAGAAAGGAAATGTTCTCAGTGAAGTCTTTTACATATGCAGCTTACAAGACTTAAGCTGAAGGCTCAGCCAGCAGTAGCACCCTTTCATACACTTATCCCTTTCATGTTTTCTGTTGGCAAAACAAATGTGATGGCTGCAGCTGCAGCAGCCATCTTGGACTATGAGGCAATTGTGAAGACAGAAAGATGTGCACCAAGGATGCCAAAGCTGAACAATGGTGGGAACCTGGCTCTTGGGAAACTTGATGGAAACACCATGTCAGCTTTGGAATGACCACATCTGTCTAGTATCACACAAGAGAATAAACCATTATATGTTTAAGCCATTGTTGTTTTAATATAATTTAGAGAATGTACTTTAATACCCTGAATAAGGTTATGCCTTCAAAAACCAATAAACAAGGCAAATATTGAAGAAATCATGCAAGTATACAGTATAATCATTCAAAGCAACCAATTTCGTCATGCTGTATACAAGGCAAATGCATTACTTCAAAATTTTTAATAAATATAGGTTGAGTACCTACTATGTATTGTGTATTGTGTTAGGTGTACTAGAACATAGTGAGAAAGAGCTAGAATTGAAACAGGTGCTTTGAATTCTGACTCACTGCTTATTAGCTGTGACCTTGAGCAAGTTGTTTAGGTTCAGTTTTCTTAACAATACTTGGCCCACAGAGGTTTGTGAATATGAAATGAGAACGTGGATGAATGTCTTAGCAGTTGCTTGGAGTTACAGTAATACAGTGTTGCTAGCTACTGTGTCTACAACTCAAGCCCTACAAGGAACTCCCTCACTAGCTCTGCATAGGTGGCTTGAAAAAAGGTGGTGTTGTAGTCACTGAAACCATTCACAAGATACGTCCAGTTTTCCTTGTCCTGACACATGTTAGAGTTATTTCCCATCTCCTTTGAAGATGTCACCATGGGATCAGATGTGGCCAATGAAAAATTAGCAGAAGTGACATATCTCACTTCTGGCTGTAAACTCTAAGAGGCAGTAGACAATTGTCCGTGTTTCCTACTAGGTGCCACATTGATCAAGGAACCAAATGATGGTGCCTCCCTCAGCCTCAGACTCTGGGACAACTGCAAGCCAGACCCCACTGTCCTCCACCGGCTCACACTGGACACGTTATTGTGGTGAGACATGAACTTCAGTCTTCAGTCTTCAGTCTTCAGTTGTGTTAAGCTCCTGAGATTTGGGGTTGCTTGTCAAGGTCGCATCACCTGGCCTATCTCGACTGATACAGGTGATGGATGATACCTGTCTTGGAGTTAGTACGAGTTTCTAGGTGAAGAAGGACCTAGGGCAGAGGGAATTTTCATGCAAAGCACAGAGTCATAAAAAGATTAGAATTTGGTGACAAGTTCAGTGTAACTGTTACCAACATTGGGCCCATGGGGTAGAGAAGTAGAAGTTGAATCCAGTTAGGTAGATGGGAGACAGATTGTACATACATAAGGCACCTTTGGACAAGGTGAACTCTCCTAAAGTAGTTGGAAAACATTCATCAAAAATCTCTTGATTCAATAAAGTGCTCAAAATTGAATTAGTAAATAAAAGTCAGAATAAGATGAAAAGAGGGAATGCAGAACTAAAGGTGATAAATTGAGAACCAAAACAACATTGATATAGCACTAATATATACGTTAGAAACAGTAAGGCACAGAACAGACATGGCTGAAACTTGAGTTACCGAAAGAGAGGAAACTTCAAATCACCATAGTGAATACACACGGATGGGAGAGGAGTAAAATATTAAGGCTTTTGGGAGAAGCTAAAAGATATGGATATAAAGATATGTCAAGATAAAGCTCATTAAAATAAGGTAAATCATTGCCCCTTAAGTAGAGAACTCAATGAATTAAAGATAAAAATATTCAAAGATATAATACAAGAACATTTTTATAAAAATAACGAGCGATTTACATCTGCAAATGCAAAGAGTTAACCGTATGCTAAGAGTATTTGAAACAAAATGCTCAACACTGAGACATACCCTGGTTAAGATTCAAGGATAAAGGCAGGATTTTCAAGCATCTAAACGGAAAGAGAAAAGCATTGTAAGAGTAAAAAGTCAGGTTAAATAGCATTTCAATATAGTAAAATTCAGTGCAAGAAGGCAGTGGAGAAATGTGTACAGAGTTGGAGAGAAAAGAGCATGTGACCTTGGAAGAGTCTCCCCAACCAATTATTTGTTCATCTATAAAGACAACAGGCCAATAATCTCTCAGATAGGGGAGCTCTCAGGGAACACAGCATATGTAAAAGTTTCTTAAAAAACATTTGGAGTTTTCTGGTTTGTTTTCAGTAACAAACTAACAAGAGATGGATGGAAGTGAGCATGTTCAAAGGACCAGAGGAAGGAAACGAACCAATATAAACGGAAGATGAATATTTAAAAATCACATGAATTATATTACAGAAAAATGTAAATTTTTTACTTTGAAAGTACAAATAATAATGTAACTGACAAACATAAGGAGAAGAGAAGAAGAAAAACGGGGAGGTGAGAGCAAATGAGAATATGAATGTCCTCCAAGGAAGAAGTGAAGAAATGGTGCATACAGCTTAAATGTATTTTTGAAAATGCTTCCAATTTCTAAAATTTAGCATTCACTTTTCTCGAGGGATCTTTTAGGAAATAAAAACTCGCAGTAAATAATCATTTATTCTAAGTTGAGCAATTCTTTTCCTTTCATTGCATGTTCTCTGCCATCCTGGAGCCGAGCACACTTCACACCCTGCAGGGAGGCTCTGGTGCCGACCCGAGGAAGGGCAGAACACGAGGCACAGGGCCTTGACGACGGCCCCACAGAGGAGGCAGGAGCCAGGCTGTCAAGCGTCTTATGTCACCATGCTAAGGAGTTTTGACTTTCCCTATAACATGATGGGCGGGGCGGGGCCGGGGAGGAGAATTTTCACCAGGATGGAGATGGAATCCTATGTGTGCTTTTCGTGTGATCCTCCGGCCTCGGCCTGTCAGGTAGCTGGGAGTCCAGGCTCATGCGCACATTTTATAGAGCTCATTTTGCCACTTTGGTTGTACCGTATTTAAAAGTCTCTAAGAGCATCTTGCTTTCACCTCTTGTTTTTAAAAGAGTCTCTTTAAGCAACAGGATTTAGAGATGCTTTATCAGCACGATCTTAGGAAGCTAGACTATGCTCAGGATTAACCCGATCTTTCCTTCACATTTTAGATCTTTTCTTCAGATTCTTAAACAACAATTTGGTAAATACTTTAAACTAAGTCTAAGAAACAGTAGAACGATTCTTTTTCATGATTAAATCCAATGCTAAATAGTTCCCGCCTCATCCTCAGAGAAGCCAGGACAAGGCACGGGGCCGAGATCTGTGGGGTTTCGGCTGTGCCCTGCACACGGTGTCCAAGGGAGGAAATCTAGCATTCTCTCAAGTCAGTATTTAATAACCCTCATTATTATCAGATTAGTTTTATGGAAATTGAACATATTTCCTCACTGTATTCTATCCCTTTTCTTGGTTATCTCTTCTTCGTAGGTCAGCTGCCAAATCTTTTTCTTATCCTAACCTCTAAGGTAATCAATGCTAATACATCACACTGTCGCTTTCTTTTTTCCAGCCTAAATAGTCCTAGCTCGTTACTGTACCTTCAAAGGTCCAATTTTCCAATCCTTTGGATCTTGATCTTTTATAAAACAGCGTCCATTGTTGCGCAGAATTCAGTAACAGAAGCAAACACACACGAAGATTATAGTGGTCGAATTATATTCTGAGTATGAAAATAACAATCCTATAAACATAATCCAATAATACCACCGTGTTTTTGATAATGGCAGATTCATTTTTATTCCGCTTGTACTCTATTGTAAGTCCCCCTTTTCAAAATCACTGTGGATTTGGAAGTATGTGCGCCCCACGTCTATGGAGATAATACTTAGAGGTGCAACTAAAAAGGGTTGTGATCACACTTTCACTTTGTGCTGCTGCGACAGACACCTGTAAGCTGCTGCTAAAATGACAGGATCCTTTTTATGCTTTGGGGCCAACACTCAACTCTTCATGGGGTCCTGACTCCCCCTCAGCTCCAGAGGGTGAATCTCTCTCAGTGTAAATCAACCAGTCTCCTTTCCAGCTGATGAGGGTGAGAATGCGCATGCACCTGACTCCAAAGACGGGAAGTGAGGCAGAGTCTGCGGGGGGATCAGATCTTTCACATCACTCCAAAAAAGCACCCAAGGAAGAGACGCTGTCTTCACTGGGTATTATTGGCAGGGGATATGCTGTTCGGAACTGCCACAACCATCTTATAAACACCAAGGAAGAGAAATAAAAGGCGAAGATCCTTAGGGTGGCCTGTAGCTGCCTGGTTGACCGACCCTGGACTCCTTGTTCTGTAAAATAATAAATCCCTTTGCTATTTAGTGGTTTTCAAAGTGTGGTCCCAGATAAGCATCATCACATGGAAATTTTGAAAAATGCAAGTTCTTGGGCCCCCCTCAGACCTGCTGAAAAGGCGTCTAGGAGTGGAGCTCAGCAATCTGTCTTAACCAGTGCCCCCGTAATTCTGATAAACCCCAGCGTTTGAAAACTACTGGTTTGAGCTTGCCATAGTCTGAAAGTTGTGTCTCCTCCACTTCATATGTTAAAATTCTAATTCCCAAGATGATGGTATTAGGAGGTAGGGCCTTTGGGAGGTGATTAGGCCACGAGGGCAGAGCTGTCAGGAATGGGATTAGCGCCCTTACAAAAGGGGCCCCAGAGAGCTAGCTCACGCCTCCCAGCATATGAGGACATCGAGAGAAGGTGCCATCTATGAACCAGAAAGTAGGCCCTCACCAGTCGCCAAATATGTCAGCACCTTGTTCTTGGACTTCTCAGCCTCCAGAACTGTGAGGAAAAAAAATATGTGGTTTATAAGCCACCCAGGCGATGGTATTTTGTTATAGCAGCGGGAACCAACTAAGAGCCATTGGATTGCGGTTTCTATAACTTCCAGCTAAATACATCCTAATTAGTACAGCCTTTATTTTATGTATCTTCTCTAGAAAAATCTGTCAATCAGTAGGATGTTTGTGTTCTATGTCAATGTCATCTGAGAATTGACATGTTGTAGATAGGTCTGGAGGGACAGGAGCACGTTGTATGTTCCCTGATCAATGCTGGAGGCCACCCAGGTAGCCCGGCAAGGAGTTGGGGTACCTTTCTTAAGGTGTAAGTAATTCTGATAAAAATGTAGAGCTTTTTAAGCTCCTAACTGAAAGGAGGGGATTCTGAAATAGAGAAAAAGAAAACTTAGGGGGTAAAGACTCAGACGGAGCTCGTGTCAGAGGAGCCGAGTGCCTGCAATAGGACAGGAGTCTCACTGCAGCGGGAAGGCCATGGGTAACCTGAGAGCGCAGGTGGGTTCAAGCAAAGTAGGCCCAGCACGAAATTAAAAAGGCACTAATGAAAAGCAGACAGGAAACCACCAAACTGCTATTTAGGGTCATTTGGAGGGGAAAAAAGCTGAAGAGGCAAGAGGAGAGACCCAGGTGGAACAGTCAAAATCTAAAAGGAGACCGTTAACGGGATGCTTAGTGTTTTCGAACTGTCGCTGCATTAGGCTGGTTCTACCCTGTATGGCTCACTGCCAAAGCAAGAGTTATGAACGTCAGATTGACTCAGTTGTATAATCCCAAGAAATGCTACTGGGGCAATGACAGGGAAGAGACACTGCACATTCTTAAAGGAGAACCATCATCCCCTCTCTCCTTCAACTGAAGACATCAAAAAGTTTCTACGACAAGTAAGTATGCTAGCTAGCTTCACTCACGTACCGAGGCACCTAGTCAATTCACAGATGAATGCACTGACTCGTGAACACGCTGTCTGGTCTATGCAGCGATATTTCAGGTGGGTGTGAGGAAGGATTAGCCATGACCCTGTAGGCCAGCTCAAGGATTGGATGCGAATGTCATGATGGTACCACAAGCTAACGTGCACTTTCCAAGCTGCCGGGGCATCAATGGGTCAGAATCAAACTCTTCCAAAATCGATGCAGTGGGATCTTCATATTTCATCTCGTTTTGTCATGTGATACTTAACATTTTTCTAAAAGCCTCTAAATTGGTTCTGAGCATATCCAGGATCTACAGGTCTTTGAAACAGCTCCACGTCCACCTCCACATACTTTACCTACAGTGGCTCCTTAGGTACGGCGTTTGCCCCCTCCCACCTCATATGCGTCATTTGCCCTTTCATGGTTGAAACAATGAGCAGATTTCAGAGCTGTCACACCTTCCAGACCAGGCCTCCTACTCCGTGTGACTAACAGGCTCCCTCAGAACAACCCATCGAGGCACGAACAGGTGAATGCAGGTCCGTGGCTTGTGTATCAGCGTCACAAGTCCCCACACCCCGGAGTGTGAGCCAGTCTGGCTGAGTTAAAAGTCATTATTTAAAAATCACCTTCCAAATTGCTCTGATTTTATTTATTTGTTCAAGTGATGACACACACATTAGTACATGACTATAATTTTAGGGCAAAGTGGATGTATAGAAAAGTATTTCAAACAAGGAGGCAACATTACCCTGGATAAACATCAACAGGCATCAGTTTTATATTTTCTGCTTCCTGAATCTTCTGGATCTGATGGTTTTATTTCTTTGTATTTTTTTTTTTAATTTTTTTTTTTTTAGACAGTCTCACTGTGTTGCCTGGGCTAGAGCGCCGAGGCATCAGCCTAGCTCACAGCAACCTCAAACTCCTGGGCTCAAGCGATCCTTCTGCCTCAGCTGGGTAGCTGGGACTACAGGCATGCACCACCATGCCCAGCTAATTTTTCTATATATATTTCTATATATATTTTTAGCTGTCCATATAATTTCTTTCTATTTTCAGTAGAGACGGGTCTCGCTCTTGCTCAGGCTGGTGTATTCTTGAGCTACATCTTGGGATATCTTCTGTGTGCATGTCAGGCAAGGAGCACAGAGGAGTGGTTACACCGCTTGGTGTGACTCCAGGCCTGCCAGCATGGACAGTGCGCCCTCGGACTTGTCACTTAACCTCTGCACCTCAGTGTCCTCATCTATACAATGAGCACAGCAATTCCTACCTTTCAAGGTTATGAGCTATTAAGATGTGAATATTTGCAAAGCATTTAGAAAAGCATCCAGCACATCATAAGGACTCTGTTTTGTAAAGTAAATAAAATGTCCCTTTTTGTTTTTACAACGCACTTATTTTTCTTAAGTTTTGTGATCTGGGGGGTATTTTCTGGTTCCAGAATAAAAGTTTTAAAATTAAAAGGAATCAAAGTACTTTTGGCAACTAATATTTCCTCATTTATTCCCAAACTCTGAAAGTAGATTGGCTTTATGTTAAACTCAGAATCCATACAGAAAAAAATCTTCAAACTTCATTCATTTCATAAATAATGTATTTTATTTTATTGCATATG
This sequence comes from Eulemur rufifrons, assembly GCF_041146395.1. Taxonomy (NCBI): domain Eukaryota; kingdom Metazoa; phylum Chordata; class Mammalia; order Primates; family Lemuridae; genus Eulemur; species Eulemur rufifrons. The sequence goes on along the minus strand of NC_090986.1, from coordinate 12,648,913 downwards.
GCTATTAAGGAGGGCATCCATGATCAATACAGACTAAATACAATGCACTATTCTAGTCCAGTTTATTCTTGTCCCCAGCAGCATCACATCGACCCCTATATACAGCGTGTACAGTGGAAGACAGAGCAAGATAAGTTAAGTCTTTTGTCATATCACAATAGCAAGAAATATATTTAACATCTTGATATCCAGAAACAATACGTACCCAAAAAGAAAACACTGTTTAATAACTGTTAAAGTTTATATAGCAAAAAATATTTTAAATTTAAGGTAAGTCAGGCAAAATGTACAAAGACCCAATATACATCATGAAGTTTTAGCAAACATAACATTTACACATTTTGGTTCCATTCTGTAAACTAAATTAAAAATGTAAATATTGCATATGCCTTTTTTTGAAATGTACAGGATAGAAGAAAATTTCGTATATTACCCACTTTTTAGTTGCTTGTTTTAAGTTGCAGTGTGAACATGAACCATTGGTATAGTGTCAGGACTACCCTAAGTACAGAGGGCTAGTTAAACACGTGTCAATTCACTGTATTCAGCAGGGTCCATATTCAGTCCTATCGTACCTGGGTGGGGAGGAGTTACAAAGCAAATACCACTCATCGATTCCTATTCCCAAAACTAGATAAAAACTTTAGGACATTTTATACATCTTAATAAAGTATATCATACACTGAAACTGACCTTCAAACTAACATCGTATGGCCTATGCACTGCTGTGATGTATGCTTTCAGAAAAGTAAAACCTTAAAAATGTTCAGGGGATCGCTTTACATTCAACTTTGTCTTGCAATACAATCCTCTGTTCTAAAGTTCAGCATGGAAGCAGGAAGACTTTTGCATTGCCATTAAATATACCTTTAAGACATTGAATTTTTTGGTCTTCCTCTAAAAAAGCCTCATTAATGCATTATTCTATAGTGATATATATCTATATATTTATATATATTTTTCTCAAAAGAAAAAAAAACCCGACAACTCACACCTCCAATGAATTAGTGTAACCTCTCCACTGACTATCAGAGAAGACAGGCACTGGGGGTGCCCCCACGGAGGAAGAGGCCAACGCTCTCCGATCACGTGTCAAGGGAGCAGCAAGATGGCAGAACGCTCTGCCGGCCAAGTTCAGCAGTTTTAGGTGACATCTGCGATAATTGCCACAACACTGATATTTTCAGAACACTGAAAACATAAAACAAGGGTAGTCTTGTCAGGAATTTTTTTTTGACAAGTAACATGTACTGCGAGATTGTTTTTCTTCTTTTTCTTTTTCCATTAATAACATAGGGGCTTAAATGCCTCTTTTTATCATTTTATTTCTTTTCCTTTCTTTTTGTTTTTTGTTTTGTTTTGTTTTGTTTTTTCTTTTTCTTTTTTTTTCTTTCTTTTTTTTTTTTTTTTGTTCAGGGCAGACTCGATGGCCAGCATAATAGCATTATATTAAAGATAACACATTTTTAAAAATTAAATCTGCCAAACCCAGACCACCCTGGAATTGCTAGCATGCCTACATGAATTTTTGGTTAAAGAAATGCAAGCCCAAGATTAAGGATAGCAGAGACATTTGAGCTTGTCAATAGGATAAAAGGCTTTTGCAATTTGAAGTACCTACATAAACATCTACATAGAGAAGATTAAACAAGTCTGTTCAAGGTAAAAAGAGATATTCACCCCCCTTCCCAAACCCCTTCCCTCCCACCCACCCCCACTACCCAATTCGGTTGATGATTTTCAAAAGTAGGTTGCTTCAGTTACATATAATAATAATTATTATTTATGAATGCGTCTTCGAAGTCCAATCCCAAATTTCACTCTCGTTGAGAAACGTCAGTCCCACGCTGGGCTCTGTGTGTAAGTAAACATCGCAGGTACCTGGATCGGAGTCCGACAAGCAGCAGTCTACTTGAACCAGTTCGATAAGGCCGACGGCCACACTTCAGACACGGGAGCAGAGGTGCACAGGGGGTCCCACGGTGCCCCAACCACGCAAATCCGGCTTTACCTTGAACTGAGGTAGCACTGTGGTAGTCTTGAGGGTAAGCCAGTACATACCAGATTTTACCACTTGAATGGGTGTTGGTAGAATCTCCTAGCATGCTGAGGGATACATTTGCTTTGCCAAAGCGAAAGTAAGAAGAAATTAAGACACTGCCCACAATTTAAGGAGGCCCATGAAAATATCCAATTTTCTTGAGAATGACTTCTTCAGCTAATTTTGTTTAAAAAAAAACGAAACAAAACACACACAGCACAATGATGAATGCCCCATATGGGAACAAGTGAGAGAGGCAGGTGACCTTGCCTGGTTGGTTCCTTGTCTAGCATGGCCCGCAGAGCTTTCCAAACGCAGGAATTGCTCAGAGCCAAAAGAAAAACTGTAAGCAGCTTCAGATTGAAAAAAATGCTGAGCATCTTTTTTTAACGATGTTCTCTGATGTGTGACCTCATGGTGATAGAGCCAGACATATCTTCACTCTGAAAAAGAAAGGAGGGAAGTGAGGAGAGACTCTCACGAGAGCAGGGCTCTAGAAAAGGCCCCTCGTAACCCACTTTCACCCTCTGAGTCATCTTCATAAAATTATGCACTATGAGAAACAGACATGGGCTCATTCTGTTTTCCAGAAACAAGTTCAACGGGTAAACTCTGATTTGGTTTTCTTGGAAGCGGAGCTATGAGGTTCACAGTGAGTTGTCTACAGAGCGAGGTTCATATTTTCAAGTTAGGGAAAATAGTCACACGGGCTTTTGTGAATCATTCTGTCGAAGGAGATAGAACTAACAGACACAGAGGTGTGATGTCAGCCTTCAAATTGAGCATCTGTACCACCTGGGAACTGCCCCTCTCTCACTCCCCAGTCTTGGCCCTTCGTGTGTTGTGTGGAGTAAACGCAAACCATCGCCTCCCCCCACCCCAGCTGCCGGAAAGATGACAAACAAGGACATGTGTTAAAATGCCCTGTCAACTGTGTTTATTCTATAAATGCGTATCACATTATGAACATGAGAGAACTAACGAGTCTACACTTCTGCCCGCAGACAACTTTCGGCTGGATGATCTACCCTCTTCTTAAAAGTACCCAGCGTGGTAAAAACTCGCCGTGGTGCCATGTTTGTTGTCAGATAACCCTCAACACGAGGAAGGATTTCATGTCTGCCCAACTTCCGTACGTTCCACTTTCAATAATTCACTATACTGCTGTGCAAAAGGATCAAACTGCTCACGCTTCTTTAACCTCTTCTCAATTTCTAACATTTTAAGCATATTTTTACTTGATACACTCCTCTTTCAAGGGATAGAACTTGGAAGATTTTGACATTTCATAGCATGTTGCTTTTCTTTTTTTTCTTAAAGCTTCCTGACTTTTTAACCCAAATGGCATATTGTTAATTGTCATCATGCACCACGATGATGGCTACTCAGTCACTCGTGGGCACTGCTGTGTCATGCCTTGTCTTAGATTTTCTTCCTTTGCAGTTGTACTTACACAAACGGCATTTCTGGATGCTGTTCTCGAATCACTTAGAATTCTGATCCTAGACTCTCATCCCACCCCCCGGTTTACTTTTTGTGAATCTAATTCTTTTCTATCTATCTTGAGCTCAGAGGACTGATGCCAGCAAGAAAGAAACTTCCAGTGTGTCCTATAGCTGAGCGTAAGTCCCTAAAAGCCACGCCCCACTACAAACTCCAGGCGCTGTATCCTATAGCCAGAAAAACAAAGGCAGCACAGACAGGGAGCTCATCAGTGTACCACGTAAACACATCTTCCCATGCCTTATCTAAAAGTCCCCTACAATATGACGTTTTGAGGCAGTGCTACTTTATCTTTTTATTTTTTTTTAAATCTTTATGTCTTTTAAAAATTCAACAAGTAAACGATGTTCTGCCAGTGAACCTTAACAGGAAACAGGGCCCAAAACTTCCTCCTAAGAAAAGAGCTGTCCTCCAGCAATTTCATTCATTATTGTTGTGATTTTCAATCCCAAGAGATTGCAGTGAGAAAATCTAACTGTTTTCATCCCTTAGAAAACAGGGATTTGCTAAAATACTACTAGACTTGTGTTTCGCCCTAAAATGAGTTTGCATTTTGTCACTCAGACCCTAATTATGAGCTGAACCCCACGGCCACCCCAGAGCAGGTGACCAAGACTCTGTGAATCCACTTACAGAAAGATTTCTAATCAAAGCTTATTTTATTTTTACACTGACAGTTAGCTAAATGTGGGTAAATTGTCTCATGTTAACCCTAAGTCCATTATCTTGAAAACAGCTAAGCAAGTAAGTTCTTCAATTTCTTAAACTTACATACTTGTCATATAAATGGTGGGTTAATTATTGCTGGAAAAAAAATTACTTTCCATTTTCACTTACAAATTCACGAGGCCACTGACATTTTCACCGTTTTTAAGGATGCTTATTGCTGTGAAACCCAACTCTTACCATCAGATCTCTGTGAGCTCTAATTAAGTCGAACATGTAATTTTATTTTTTAAGTACAATACAGTTATCAAAACCTTAATTTCTAAGCATGAGCATTATGCAAGAACATAGCTGATAAACGGCAAGGAAATAATTCATCCATGTATTTATTCATGCAATGACCTTTCGGCAATTTTCTTGTTTAATTTGACTCTGGTGCAGGGCCTCACTGATGACTTGGGGGAGGAAGGCCAACCAAAAAGGGGAAAAAAGGTGTTATTACAGGAAGATTAACTGTTCATGGTGAACTGGAAGGATGCAAGGAGGCCTAGCTAAGGAGGATGAGACGCAAGACGACCACCAGCTCAGAGACAGGGGTGTGGGCATCAGCTGTGCAGTGTTTCAAACACATTTACATGTACACATGCGCACTTAAAGCAAACACACAAGGATGTAACTTGTCTCTTGTTAGGTTAAAATAAAAACAATTGCTTTCTACAGATACCTCCTATCATGTAAACAGAGAAACCTGAGACCTGAAGCCTCTGGGTCCCTCTCCTGGACCACAGGACTTTGGTTCACACTGATCAGCAGCCTGCCACACACAGACCTGCTGGTTGGCCACGGGCTGGCTTAGGAACCCTCCCCTCGATGGCTGCAGCTGATTTGGGGTGACAGGTTGGGATGCTTGGAAGTACCCGAACACATGTAAACAGGATTAGCCACCAGAAACCTTTTGAGGTGCAAAAGAAAGGAAGCAAGGAAAAGGCTGGCAGTACCCCCTCAAATTGGATCCAGATGACTTGACTTGCCCAGCCACGGCAAAAGGATTTGGATAAAACAGAGACCTAAGAAACATAAACACTCCCTAAGAACGCATATAGGAAAAAAGGCATCTGTTCTAAAAACCTAAGCATGATTTTCTTCATTTCTTACAGAAAGAAGGCCTAAGACAGAAGCTGTCTGCCTCAAAGGATGTCTACAATCTCCTTTTTCCAGCGTGAGCTGGTGGCAGACTCTGTCGCACATGCTGGTAAGGGCCTGAGCTAGCCTTGGAGAGGAGGGGACAGGCCTAGGGAAAGACGCCTGCGACAAAACGACGCGCATGTGCAGCCGCTCACACGGGCACTCTGCAGTCCAGACACAGCACTCAGACACCAAACACCAAGCAGGGGTGCCCCAGGCTGACGCCTACCGCAGAAGCGCTGTGCCCGCCACCCGCCTGACAACCACTCAGCCAGCACTCCGTGGCCCCAGGAAGAAGGAAGAGAGGCAAGAGTTGGAAAATACTCTTGCAGATTTGAACCTAGGAGCAAGAGAGCACTTTTGCCTTTTTATTTATTTACTTTTAAAGTAAGTTAGATTGGCTGGTTCTCTTATGCAGGGAGAACTTGCCTCTGCTCTGCCTGTGGAGCAGACTTTCTAACTTTGTATAGTTTCTGAATAAATCTCAAGTTCACTTTAGGAAAAAAAAAAAAAAAAAAAGTAAGTTAAGTTACCCCTCCCCCTGAAAATTAGTCTGGTTCATCCACACTGGAAAAGAAGAAAACATTTTCTAACACTACTAATCTGACATTCTCAACCTTTAAATATTTATGTTTCCTAAAGATGAAATTCCAGCAAAATTTATTTATTTTATTATCTATGTTAATTTTACTAGAAGCAAAGAACAAATTAATGTTATGGCTGCTCTACTGTGAATATTCGTTAAGAAGAGATACATTCCTTGAACTCATCAGGTACAACGGCAAAACAGAAACGAAAACAGTAAGACTCATGCTGCCCATGAACACAACTGCATAACATACACCAATACTGCTTCTAGACATAATGTATGTAAAAAATGTAAATGCATTGATGATTACTGAATTTGCCATATAACTACACACTGTACTACTCTGTCTCTCAGACATTACTTTGTAAAGAAACCATTCACAGAAGCATCCATCTAGAGTTACTTGAGTAAAAAAACAAAACAAAAAACCAACCAAACAAAAAACTTTTGCAAAGAGATGAGAGTCGTTCCAGATGACATGTCATGCAGTCTAGCCATTTCTCATCTTCTTTCTGCTGTCACTTGTGACAGATGACATTCATATGTGGGATAAAGTCCCATGTGCCAGTAATCATAACTCCCTGCAGACTAGCTATAATTCCACCCCTTTTCTCTTCCACTTAAAAGAGCAATCAGAATGCAAATGAGCAAGAGTGCTGTCAGTAAAGACCCCACCTTCAATCTGCTCGATTTCACCCCCAGAGAGAGAGAGAGAGAGAGAGAGAGAGAAGAAAGGAAGGAAGAGAGAGAAAGAAAGAGAAAAAGAAAACCAAATTAACTTTGTCATTAGAACAAGTAGGAAAGTTGCCCTGTAATATATGGGATGAACGGCAAAACACTGACGAGTCACAGCACCAGGGAGCCAGGCACTGTGGTTACAATTACATTAAAGAAAACTAAAGTGAGCATCGAGCCTGGAATGTGTTAGAAATAAATAAGATAAATTTGGCCCACCAAATAAAACCAGGCTGCATGTTAAATATACATTCTGACTCACCATGACTATTTCTTTATGATTTCTCATGAGAATTTGGGATTGGACTTGTTTGACTTTAAGGTCATATTGCAGTGTTAAGAATCCAGCACATACACCTGGGTCATGGCAGCTGTGCCCAGGAAGGCCCTGGTCCTCTCCGCAGAGAGCCTTCTGGGCTCCCTGCAGAGCGCCGGGGCACAGTCAGGACACGGGGCCTCACAGGCCTTGGGCGAACAACACTGCATCACCCAGAGGGCAAATTCATCACGTAGGTAAAAACGCTTTAACATTTTCAGGCATAACTGAATTAGGAGTATTACAAATAGTGACTTGCATGAAAAAATGAAGCAAAATGTTTTGTAAAATTAAAATTTGTATTTCTAGTAGTAAACATGATTAAGAGAGAAATGAACCCTCTGCTGAGTTCAAACACATCTTTCAGGCACATCTTAGCACCCAGTTTAAACCTTTTATGTTAAACATAGAATTACAAGGGAAAATGAACTTTTCAGTTGCAGGAGAAATTCCTAGAAAAATAAACCTGATAACTTAGTATCTCCTTACTTTACTGAAAGCAAAACACTCTAAGACTGCAAAAAAAAAAAAAAGTAAGGTTGGGTGTGATAACAAACACACCAGAGATTCTAAGAAAAACAGTCACTTTCCTTTTAAATTGAAAAAAAAAAAAAGTCACTTAAAAGGAAAATATGGAAGAATAAGTTCCCTACGACAAATGGGGGCTATAATTTGCTTTCCAACCCTACTTGAGAAAGATTTAGAACTTTCTTTTATATGAGCTCATCACTTCTACCAACAATTAAAATCATTTCATTTTGAATATGCTTGTTACTAAAGAAATTTCCTAACATCAAGTTGTAACTTGATGTTAATGACACAATACGGAATGGCATGAGACAATCTAGTTGTCTCACAGGCTGGGGTTAATAAAAGGTATCTTTCCTCCTTTAACTCCTGTTTAATCCTTCACATAAGACCTCATCTCAACCACCCAAAGACTAGCAATCAGGCCTCCCAAACTTTTAACCACTGCACTTCAAATTTCCTCTACACGTTCAAAGTTTCATACACGGGAACCCCTATTTTACAGTGCATATCCTCAGCAGACGCCCTAGCACAATACTGAAGTGGCTGCTTCTTTTCTGGGTTTGTTGTTAAAAACCTTGACATGTGCGTCACGTGAGCTGTTCTATGGAAGAGCGTCCCGCCAGGCCTGTACCTGCAGCATGCAATACGTGCGAGAAACGGCATCTGCCACTCCCCAGCACAAACACCTGAGAGACAAAAACGCCTCCTGAACTGCCGGTGGGCCACTTCTCTCAAATTATGAAATGCTCCATCTTTTCTAGTTAAAAACCAGATGAGGAAGCGTAAGTGACTTGCTGACGCCTCTTCGCTGGTCAGCGGAAGAGCAGAGGCCTCCACTTTTCCCAGAAAAACTTCCTCTCTGCGCCCCCCTGGCCATGAGGAGACAGTGAGAACAGGCAGGGAAGACACCTGCACCTGTCATTTGGGGCCCAGAGCGTAAACTTCCACACTGTACCATCAGCTCTTTAGAAAACTCTCCTCAAACGGCCTTAAATGCCAAGCTAATATTTATCACAATTTAATAAATGATCCTCACGGATCTGCCTCTCCCTTGCCAGACGACTTACCTATGGGACTGTCCCCAGCACCCAACACCATACTGACTAGGTCTTTAATAAAGCTTGGTGAATTAAATTGAACTAAAACCCCCATGTGGTTTGTGCCATTTGTCAAAGGCAGAAAAGTCAAATAAAATTTTCTAAAGGAGAACAAAGCTTTAGGACTGTGTGCGACCCAGGAGCAAAGAAAACCTTTTCCAGCTCACATGAGGGTGACATTCTACAGCAGAGCTCAGTAAAGTATGGCTGAATCTGGCCTGTTGCCTGTCTCTGTAAATAAAGTTTTATTAGGACACAGCCATGCTCACTCATTTCCACACCCTGTTTTCACACCATCAGCAGAGTGGCCCAGCAGTGACAAAGCCTGTGGGGCAGTGAGGCCTAAACTTTCACCTCCTGACTCTTTATAGAACGTCGTGCCAGTCCGTCTGCTAGGGAGCCCACGGACATGGCAACCTTTAGTAAGGGAGACAATCAGAAGTAATTATGACAGGCAAATTTGTCAAAATAACACCATATATTTCCACCTGTATGTTACACCTGGAAACTAATTGATACCCCTTTGAAAATTATCTGCAAGCTTACGTACTTCAGAAATGCAATGCTACCTACTAAAACCCATGCTATCCTGTTACAGACCCCACTGAAAATGAGGACGCAAGTCATAAAATCATTTATGAAGCCAGTACACTTTTCCAATTAATTTCTTTTACCTATGGCTCTTCTACTTGGCTTTTCATGCATAACATAAAAGTACTGAATAAATCTGATTATTACTAAATGCATTCTACACTAGTATTCTCAACTTTAACAGAGGGAAGGAAAAGTTGTACACATTAGATCTGCAATTCACAAAGGGTCCAAATCTTTTCTCTTTTTTGGATCATTTGAGAATGTGAATATAAGCATTACGCTTCTGCCCTAATAAGACTATTTGGGCCAAGTAATATTACTTGCATTAAAATTGCAAATATCCAATGAACAATGCAATTCTTTTCTCAGATTAAACACATTTTTGTTTATACGATCTTTTTACTGATGTAAAAATGCATTTTATGCACACTATAAAAATGTTCATATTATTTATATCTTGAGTTATAAAACACAATCATTATGTTTTGCCTATCAAATTAAGGGAATGTGGAATAACAGTTCATAATATATTCATCTCCAAATAGCCTGTTGATACATATCATTTCAACTGACCCCTTTTTTCCTTCGAAAACTTAAATAACTGTAGGTTAATTTATATAAATTTGGGATTTCAGCTTTGTCTCGTCAGGGGAAGAATATATCTAATTTCAAAGCCTTTATGTGAATGAGCACACAGCCTTTAACTGTAAAAGGTCTACTTGCAAAGTCAAGGTTGTTAGTAACTGAAGTGCACGCCGTCTTCGCACAGGTTGGAGCCTCCATTCCCCGTAATTAACCATCTCAAAAACATGCTGCTGTTCCCTGGGAGCTCAGGGATGGCGCTGTGCAACCGTCTCTACCACAAGCCATCCCATGTCTCAAACCACGTCTCAAAACCACAAGACATTCCCAAGGCTCAATAAGACACAGGTGTAGAAGGCAGAGTGGCCGCACCACAGTCACAATCCTAGGGCTGGTGGCCAGGGACCACCACTGTCCAGCTCTGCTGTCACTTAGGAACACGGGAACATTATCTTTCCCGCCTTACCCTCCCCAGGGGGGTCGCAGTGAAACTATCAAATCAGATCTTATGTATAGAATGTATAATTAATACAAACCAAATATATATGTACACATATTTTCATTCATAGAGAAGCACATGCTACTAGTATGACTCACATCTTGTGGCTGGACTGCCTTTGCTTTCTTTGTGCGTCTTCAAATAACGTATACAAGTAAGCACTTGCTGCGTTTTGAACTACAGACTTCTTCAAACCAGGCAGCCTGAGCTGCAGGGAAAGACGGGCTCCTCCCACCCCCCTTTTCTGGCTGGTTCAACAGCATATCCATGAATGACATCACGAACAACTGCAACTTCAGGCAGCAAATAAACAACTGATGAATGCACAAAAACAATGGCCAACAGCTCCCGGAATAAAATGAATAAACTTGTTTTAATTGGATAGAAGCAGAACAGAAGTAGAATTGTTTTTCTGGGGTAACTCTAGGCCATTTAAAGCTAATAGTTCTCACACGCCGCAAAGAGCACCTCTGCCTAGCTGCTTTCTTTCTGCCCTGTGGACGGGACAAAACGCCCAGAAAAAGGCTGCCAGCGTCTCCGAGTAGGCAGCTGCCCAGCAGAGAACGCACAGACCCCTCTCCACGTCACCCGTGCCAAGCGAGCACAGTGGATCACCAACAGGCTGGGCTCCGGCGAATCCAGGCCGGGGGAGCAGCATTTCCCCTCTCTCTGGTTTATATAAAAAGGTGTATTAAAATGTACCGAGACATTTAAATTCCTCTGCCACTGATGAGAGAAATTCACATCCAAATGAAGCACTATTTATTGAAATTTCAGTAATGAAAAATGGGAAGTGCCACGTTACCGACTATGTAAAGTTCATTTACTCAAAAAGAAAAGAAAATAGGGAAGTGGAGACCAGAAATCCACCTCGGTGTGTCCTCCTCCCCCTCCCCCACCCACGCTGGTTCTGCCACCAGCATCAGGTGACCAGTGGGCACTCACACAGTGCACAAGTCATATTAAGTTACCGCACATGCCCTTTCAGCCCAAATGCCAAAGTGTCTATAATGTTACTCATTGAACTGGAGTCTAAGCAGAGTAAACTTTCTGAAGACTAAATTCTTTAGCCTTGGCAGAGCTTAAAATGGCAAGGATCTTGAAGACATTTTCAAATGTTCATAGGCTGGGAGGAGTTTCACACACCGGGGACCCAAACCCCAGGATGCTTGGGTCAGGGAATGGCATAGGGACATTGCAAAGGTTCCTTGGGAAATTTAGATGAGCAGGCAGGCTGGAAGCCATGGACTCCAACACCTCCTGTAGCCTCTAGTAGGGTGTGATGACTTCCCAAGGTCCCCAGCTGTTAGGTTCAGAGCCAGGACAAGCCCCCCTGCTCCTGCCTCTCAGGCCCAGAGACAGAAGCCAGAGACCCTGCAGGGCAGAGTGCACAGCGGCACTCTCTGGGAGGGACACTTCGGAGCAGAAGGAGACTTGGGCACAGACACACCTCCCACCTTTCCTCTTCACCAGCAAGAAGGAAGCTCTGAGAAAGGACAAAATACCTACAACTTAAACATATAATTTCCCAAACTGCTGTGGGAAGGGGACAAATGATCAATTACTTATAAAGAAAGCATTTCTCATTTTAAAAGCAAGTTGGACTGTGGGAGATTTACCCAGGCACATCTCCAGCTTTCTCAAAGCTGTGCATGAGTCCTGGAAGACTTTTCAGAATGGATTTAAGAGAGATGTACCTTTCTAACCACCTCGTTAGTAATCATAGTGACAAAATTCAGGATCCAGCAGGCGTACACTTAATATATAATAATTATAGCCTATATATCGCAAACTTAACAAATTCTCTTCCAGGAAAAGTATCACTCAGTGATGTTTCATCCCAGGAAATCAATCTGACCATTTAAAAATTGTCAGTTGTATAATTTGGTCATACTCAGTATACATGAATTCATATAAAATAATTATTTGCCCAATTTTCCTTAGAGAACAAGAGGCCATTTTACAATCTCTACTCCAAAGGAATAACTACCAATACAGTTGAAACAAATAACCAAAGGATGAGGTCTCATTCTTACCTTACCCAAATGGATAAGCTTTTTAAAGGCATTTTTATGTTTATCATCACTTTTCTACGTATTTCAGAAAGACTAAGTCAAATTGAGCCTAATTCTAAAGATAGACCTAAACACTCTACCAATTTTTAAAATTATGCAAGCTACAAATAACTGTGCGCAGTTGGCTGGAGTCCCTTTAATAAATGTGCGTTTTCATCACCAACAGGCTAAGGAGACATCAGGGTCCTCTGACGTGCGGGGCCCTAGCGTCCTCTAGTTTTGACACCCTGGGCTCTAAATTCCCTCCATTAGCGCTTTCCTGGTAAGCCAGAATGTCTATGAACCATATGGAATAATAAATTATCTGTAAATTTGCTCCTTTCTGCCATCTTAGTTTCCAGATTAGCAAAGAATGAAATGGGTTACGCCTGCATCTAGCAGCCTACAGCATAGCAACTGCACTGGGGCCAGCCTCAAGGGGAGTTCAGAGCAAGCAGATTCAGCTGCTGGCTGGTCGGAGGCAGAGAGACTCTTTTTTAACGAAGGCAGTGTGTTGCCTGGAAGACGCAGACTCAGGCGGCGACAGGCCTACCAGGAACACATCTCTCTCTCCAGACTGGGGAAGGTTCCTCCAACAGCAGGGGCCAGACTCATGGCTGGGCAGGCATACTGCTCATTGTCTCTGGGCCTCAGGTTTTTCATTAAAAAAAAAAATAATAATAAGGATAACAACAAGAACCTCTCCTTTTAAACGTTTCATAAACGATAAGGTGCTATACAAATCTAAGTTTTTAGCATAAAGCATGTCATTCCTGAACTCCTGTACTTTTATTTTGCTGTGTATCTTGTTAAACATGTCCCAGGGGTTTCTCCAGCCTCAATAACATCTTAGTGTCTTCACTCCACTGGAACACTTTTAGGTCTTTTCAAATTTTATACACGATTTTGAGAAAGAAATTCAAGAGCTGACAAATACCTGACCAAGTAAAAACTACCATCCAGGGATACCACAAACATTATGGCAGAATTGGATGGCTCTAGCATAAAAGTTTTTAAATGCTCCACATATTGTTCCCTAGAGGCTGGATTTTCCTTGCACACAGTTCAATGTGAATTAAAGTCGACAGGACAGCTGGCCAGGCCCATTGCACCCCAGTCCCTCATTACCTCTTTCCTTCAACGTCTACCCTCACCTTAACCACTCATTGTCAGCCACACTGTGCTCCTTATTCTGGAACACCCCAGGCAATCCCTGCCCCAGGGCCTTTGCACTGCTGTTTATCCCATTTGCCTATTTGGATTTTCCCCATTGCTTCCTCCCACCTTCAGGCTGCATGGCTCAAATATCACCTCTCCCTCTGCCCATCCGGGCTTCATCTTCTAGAGTATTTGTCACCACCTACAATTCTTCATGTCCTGAACGCACATCAGAATTAAGTTTATTGCCTAGGTTTCAAAAGCAGATACCATCTTTTTTTTTTTTTTTTTAGCTTGAAAAACCAAACCCATTTCTTTCTAGCCTGTCCTTTAATATTGTTCAAATGGAAGAAATATTTCTGAAGTATTCCACATGGAATAATTGTTGTCTTTGTAACGAAAAAAAAAAGTTGGAATTTAACAAGTGTCTAAATTTAAACATTAAAGTGAGATCTCATCCTTTCTGCCACCATCTCTCCTGCCCCTCAACTTTCTACCTTCCTCAAGTAGCCTGTGAGTGAAGTTCCTGTCGTTTTTTGTTTTGCTTACTGTTTTGTTCTGGAAAGAGCAGTAATTACGACAGGAAACTCATCTGCGACAGACTCCCACCTCAGCCTGATCGGCTGGTGACACAGAGCTGGCCCGCCAGGTGGGGTTTCCCTCCTCCACCCACCCCGGCCACCGAGGCAGATGGCAGGGGGCCGAGAGCAGCAGGCAGCACTCTGAGCGCTGGGGGGTGCGAGTGGCAGGGAAGCCTCCTTTGCACAGGAAGGGAAGGGGGCTTTCCTGGATGGGTCATGGATGTCTGCAAAAGGGATGGGATAAAGGATTTCACAGAAGGCTTCTGATACGCCTACATATATATATATAGCATGTCTGCCAGAGGGGGGTCTGGAGAAACCACCACCTTATCTGAAAGTTCCTAGGACAATGACAATTTTTAAAGCACCTTTGAAGCATAAAATTAAAAAAGAACTATGATTATATCAAGTATGGGTGGCTAATGCACAAAACACTATTCAACTGCACCTAAATGTTTACGTTTTTATGGAAGGGCACAGTTGCATGCAAGCAGCAGTACCAAACACCTTTTGAACGTGAGCTTTCTCACAGGTGTGTCCAGGAAGGCAGAGGAAAAAGTCAGGAAAAGAAAGGATGAGTTCAAAGAAATAATGCCTTGCCCACTGATTAAAGAGTGGGTATCTTTGTTAAGCAACAGTGAGGGTAAGCAGAGAAGAATCAGAAAGAGTCGGAAAAGGAGAGCAAAATCCTAACGACTGGGCCGTTTCTCGGAGACTACCATATACAGCAAAGACTGAGCACAGAAGAAATGCCAGAGAGTTCGGAGCGAAGCTGCTGAGAGAGCAGAGTAAGCTGACATCTAGGAATTGCGCTGACAGCAAAAGCAAAGCTGTGGTTCTTCGGAGAAGAAAACTTTTTCAAAAGCACCACCTTATCTGATGCACCCAAGTGTGTGTGTGCCGGGGAGGGGTTTGGGGATAGAGGGGTGAAATGTTTGCGTGGTCCCATCACAATTCTCCGGCAAAGACACCCACACTCCCAACAGGGACATCCGTTCTTTGTGGCCCAGAATGCCTGAAAGGTGGGCACCTATGGAAAGGGTCAGAGCGGCTGCCCCCCAATAGCCCTTGGTGGGATGCTGCCCAAGGTGACTATAAGGGCACTTAGAGGACAGAAACCTTGTTTCATATTTCCTCTGTATCTCTCAGAACATCTACTTCTGTGTTGGCACATACTGAACTCTCAATAAATGGATTGGCTTAAAATGTCAACTGTGTTCTGCCTTTTTTGGAAATGGCTGAAGACCCAGTGAATTTTGAACTCTCCAACTGAACTGGAGGAACTCAAGGGTCACAAAGAAGAATGCTTATCACCCAAAGTTGTTCGGAGGACTTAATTAAATGCTCCCTGCCAAGAAAACGTGGATATTTCATTGCAGTGATTATTTCATTTGGAACAGGGACCACTAATAAACCAGCACTACAGATAAAACTGAACCAAGGTGAGCCGATTCTACTGCATCCTTACAATTTTAATCTGACCCTAAATACCAAAAGGTCATTGTGTGTGGAAGCTACGCAGCCTTTAAGAGAAAACTCTCACTTAAAAAACTTATCCAAATAAAATATCAATGCTTGCAAATTTACATCTACAATGGTTTTGGGCAGTTTTCATATCTAATATTTCCACATAGTTCATTATTGAAGTTTTAATTTATTTATTTATTTTTTGCTTTCTCAATCAGCTCCATTAAAGTTAGTTTTCCAAAACTGACTGCAATTAAAATAAACTTACACGTCTGGATTTATAATACTCTAAAGGAAAAAGAAAGACTTTGAATTTTTGTAACAAACACACTTTGCTAAAGCATATCTAAATATATTTTCAATCGAACCGTACATTTATTAGACGCGTACTTGACAATGTAACAAAAGTTCTTCCTGGAAGTTTCACCAAACTCATTTAACAATTGTAACTGGAAAAGAGTTTGGGTAGCTTATGGATTTGTTTTCTGTTGCAGGTGCGTATGTTAAGTGTTACTTTAGGTCACTTTTATGCAGGAAGAAAATAAAAATGAATCACTACTATCATATGACAATAAAACAGAAGCAAATCACTTTCGTAACTTATTTTTTAGAAAATGTACCAAGGTGTGGTGTGAAACACTGCCCACTACAATCTCCTTTTCCAGGAATTCCTGTTGTCCAGGAAGTTCAGGACTCTGCAAAGTCCACAGGACAGCAGGAGCCCAGAACCTCTATTCTGATCCCTTCAAACAAAAACAAGCTGCTCGACACACTCCAATCCATGACTTGCCTAACCCTCCTTACTGCCTGCAGTTTCTAAAGTATTATTTGCACGGTTTTTAAATTTAGTAAAGACATCCTGGCCTATTTCCAAAACATCCCTCCCTGCTGCACAAGTCTCCTCATCCGCCCGTCCACTGGGGGCATCTTTAGTCCTGAACAAAGAAAGGACAGAAAGAAGCCCGGCCCTGAGGCGGGCCCTGGCAGGGTGGTTGGCGGCCAAGGCTGGCGCAGCTCGGATGATGGGACCATGGGTGGCTTCTCTCACAGAGCTGGGAGTCTACGGCATCAGATGGTCCCTGCCTTGCGTCCCTATCTCCAGGGACTTCACGGCACTGGGCAATACAGGTGAACGCGCACTCCCCCCAGGTCTTCGCGGGAAGGCAAAGTTCACAGGAGGATTCAAACCTCACTCAGGAAAAGATTTTCTAGTCTATTTATGAAGCCTCCTTGCACAGCACCATCAGAATCTTTACTCCTGTTAGTTTTTCTAACTAACTTAGTGAGTTAGTTAGAAAACCCCGTACTGCAAGACAGGGCACTCTGAGCTCGACTTTCTTCTTAACCTGATAGGAGTCTCATCACTCCGTTCATCCCTGCTAGAAAAAGCATCCCCTACTTTGTGTGTCCTGGGAGGCAGTCTCTGACCACCAGCCTGCTGTCTGCTGGACTGTGTGCGCAGGTGTCAGGCGCTGGCTCCCAGGCTGCCACCTGCTAGGAAGGCAGTATTCTCTTCTAGGGCGCTGAAGAGACAGTCAGCTCATGCAGACAAAACACTGGGTCACCCACAGGAGCACAAGGTCACATATTCACCTACTACCCTTTTTAGAAACATGGATATCTTATGAATTTTTATGTGTTTACTAAAGTATTCCTTTATGCTTTGGAAAGTGAGCTGATAGTCACTTCATTGGAAAGGTGGCACCTTCTGTCAAATTAAATTTGTACAAAACCGATTTCTCTTTATATAAAAATCTCAACTCCCCAGGAGATAACCACCTAGCATCAACTGATTAGTTACTCATTGGTCCTTAGGCAAATTCTAAATCGGTTAGTTTTCAAATAAACTCATCATTACATAGGTTAATGACTCATTTCTTAGGAAACTGTTAATGTACTTATTCATAATGGGGAGTACATGATACTCCACTTATAGAATAAATGCATCTTAAAGACGCATAAAGCAGCGCCTGAAAACACCCCCTGACTCATAGTCACTGGGCCAACAGCCCAGGCTGGACCTACCTAAAAGAGCAAGGACTTAAACTCTGCCAGAGAATGGAGGTCTTTAGATTCGAATTATCCCAAGAATTTTCTTTTTTCTTTCCTTTAACAAGCACATGATCTTAAATATCTGCCACATCTTCACTCTTCTGCCTCTTCAGGACACGCTGCTGACGTGGTCGTGAGTGGCCAAATTTCCCTGATTCACAACACGCTTCCCTATTTAGGGATTCTGCCTTTTCTATTTCTGGCTTCCAGGGTACCTTTTGGTTTACGTATGAAGCAATTTACTAAGATGTCCCAATGTTAAAAGACCAACACCACATCCACAAATGCTAAGTTGCTCTAAAGGAAATAAGCTGTGAGCTGGGAGAGTTACTCACCAGCATACAAAGAATCCCTGAGACATGTCATTGTTTGTGTCACATTCTCCTATTCTTTCTTGATAATATTTACAAACTATTAAATCGGTGACCTTGACTGAGACACCGGACCTCTCTCAGCCTCTGTTTTCACAAGCTTAAAATAAGTAAGTTACTTTATATCAACAGTTTCCAACTCTTTACCTCAAAACACCCTTGTATTTTTTTTTTCTGATTGTCACCACATGGAGTTGAAAGAGTTCTAATGTATTTGGTGTTGGTGGGGGGAGGTATCTTATCAAGTGTAACACACAGTTTGCTTTACTAAAACATATTTTAAAGACAGCTGCAGGGATGTAAGTTTTCCACTTTGTAGACTAATAGAGGTCAGGAAACATAGCTGGAACCCCCAGAACAGGTGATCCACCAACAACTTGATTGTCAACTCTAAAATTCAATGGCAACAGGAGAGCCTTGAAAGTAACATCAAACCCTAAGCTCTTCACACTGGCAGGTATAAAATCTGGTAAAACAAAAAAACACACACACAAAAAGAAAACAAAAAAGCAACAGAGAGTTGTCCTACAATGTTCAGTCATCCTCCTTAACTGGCCCCATTTTACTTTGAATTAATACCACGTGAAGAAAAAAGAGGGAAATTAAGTAACTGCCACCCAAATAAAATAACAACCAATATGTTAAATATAAGAGTTGCCTGTGGCAGAGTCTACAGTAAAATCCTAATGTACCTATTTTATTAAAGTATGAGTTTCCCAAACAGACAATATTAGGTAAGTACAGAGAACTGGGCTAGGGACACAAAGGCGTTACCAGGTTGAACTCAACACTCCTCCTTTGGGCTCAGCATGCTTGGGCAAGTCACTTGGCCACTCTAAGCTACAGGCTCTTTATTCTAAAAAATGGGGTTTCATGGTGGTTGCATCATAAAATTTTTTGAAGTAATGCAAGATATTTTATGTATAATGTCTTAAAACTATGATGTGAAGAAAAAGACCTTTTGAATTTTACATGATTCTTTTTACCCAAAGAGGAAAGGGGCATGCAATTATCTTTCAATATTGATCAGAACAAGGGTTACATTTTCATTACATCTAACTTCAATAGCATTCTTTCAAAATCATTACTTGTCCACCAAGTTGTGCAACTGGTAGTTACACTCATACATTAGAGGCAAACGATGGACTTATTTAAGTCTATAAAATGCATAGAGATAAATACTCTATCGTATTCATAAATATTAAAGATTATGCATTAATACTAAAGAATGAGTCATTCTTAATATAAACATATGGATTTTAAGATAACTACTAAAACCACATAATATAATGAACTATATCATAATACTTATTTTTACACACTGAAAAAAACTGAAATTTAATACTACCCCACAATAATTCACTCAAGCATTTTTTACCAATTCCATAGGGATAGATTAAAGTAACAATAAAACCAAAATTATGGTTAAGGTTATAAAGTTTCAACATGAACAGAGAACACATCAGTAGTAGTTGAGTTTCAATTATGAAAAAAATTTACATCAACCCTCCTGGAGCATGACTGGATGAGATATTACGAAAACACACATACATACGCACACACACAGAGGAATACCAGCCCCAAATATTAATTTCTGGAAAACCTGATACTCTTTAAAATAAATTAAAAGTATTTCTAAAATGGAATTGATTCCATCATTTATCTTTAAAGTATACTGTGAATCAAAATATTTGACCAAATATTCCAAATTTCAGTAAAAGCACAATAAGAAATATTTTGTAAATCCTATTTACATAAATATCACATATGGCATAAGAAAACTGGGCAAAGCTTAAAGACACATTTATCTACCCAAGTTTTACAGTGTCTTTGGATGTGTAAAAGTGACTCTCTGCAACTTTAGTATCTTTCTACTCCAATAAAACAGAAATCAGAACCCCTAAATTGACAGATCATTTGTAAACACACATCTTGTAAGTTTTAACCCAATTCTATTTCAACATTCTAATGTAATGAATTCAATTAAGCAATAAGACCTCCAAGCACAGAAGTAGCTTACATTATGTGTACTCACAGAACAAAATGCTGATATACAACATAAACTCCAACTCTCTCTATTTAAACTTTCATCTATGCATTTTATTGTAGCACACAGTTAATGTAAATCTCTGCAGCTACCTTGAAAAAACTGAATCATCAGTAGCAATCATCAACCTTAGCATTTCCTCTACCTTGAATAACTTTACCAGTCTTCTTCAGAAAAAAAATATCTACCATTAAACTCTGTCTACAGTTCTCTACCTTAAATGAGTCAGAGTAACCACTGCAATCTTAAAGAACCCACTCAAACCAAGTAAAATTAACACAGAAACAGTGTCCCCATCTAAATTTGGACAGCATTGTTTTCACAAAACCCGTGACCTGACAAATAGCATTATGTTAGCAACTGATAATTTTGGAGATTCAGAAATTTTTATTGTTTTATTTATTAAAATGCCAACATTAAAATGCCTTGCCCATCTTGTATAGAAATATACATTCTGCTCACGTCTGTACCAGAGCAATTCGACAGAGAATCCACCCCTATTATGGTTGTCCAAGTGAAGAATTGGCTGGGGGCGGGGGTGGAGCACAGCGCTTTGCTCCACTGAGTGTTTTGCTCACTCTACTTGGCAATGCAGATAAAAGAGTCAAGTTACATTCTCCCTTAAGTTTCTAAGGTGAAAAGGGAACACTTGATTCTGTGCTCCCCCCCACAAAAAAAAAACCCCAAACCAAAAAAACAAAAACAAAAACAAAAAACCCCTTTCCACTTGCCAAATCTGATACCAAAAGTTAACTAGCTCTTGGAACTACACTTCTAAAGAAAACACATTAGTAGGAATTTTAACAGAAAACCTATTATACCCATGCTGGTACTAACACTTTTGCAAGTTCTTCTCGTCAGAAAAAGGGCCTCATTTTAATACTAATATTTCTAAAGAAAATAAAACAGTAATTGTCTACTAAAATTCCTTTCTTGGGGGTGGAAGAACAAAAGAATCAAACATTTTCCTATTCTATTCAACAACAACACAGTGCAGGACTGGAGGAAATCAACCCCCAAAAATGAAAACCCAGACTAAACAATGGATTACTAAACAACTGAAAGTTTTAAGGGTTCTGTCTTTCCTTTAATGCATCCTTCACTAAGAGTCAATTTTTAAAAACACATATTCTAATTATATATTTTCATCTTGTCAACAACTCTTAATGCATAAACAAGTCATAAATGGTAATCAAAAGTGCAGACTTAATACAGTTTCAGGAGTAGCACGCTGTTCCTCCTTAATTGTTATTTTACTATGTAATTTAAAACACTACTTTGTTACAACTGATAGTGATCCACAAACAAATCTTAAGTTAAATAAAGAGGAGAAAAAACAATAGTTCTTGGAGATTGGCGTGACACTAGCAATCAAGCAGTCCAGGTGAGCATCTCCTAAGAAGGTATGGGCTCCATTTTCAGACTACCCTGAGTTGTTTTTTTACATTTAAGAGTATCCCTTTACTTCACTGTCTTTCCTGTATATACTCATGGTTTCAAAACAGTAAGTATCAACAGACTCAATGGATGTATTAGCACGTTCCTTTAGAAGAGCTTAAACACTCTTGATGTTTATGATCTCATTCACCTCGCAGTGGCTGTGTGACACCAAAAGGAGAGGATTATAATTACCCCCATTTTACAGACAGAGAAAGTGAGAAGGAAGGATTAAGTGGCTTGCCTGTAGTCACACAATGACTCATTAAGATCAGCAACTAGAAACCTGGTTTCCTGATTCCTGGTTTAGTGTCCCACATACTATGCTTCCTTCTATGAAGTACTATTTTTGTAAAGGTTTCTCTTTCAATAAAGGAAATAGAACAAGTCATGTGACTTTCATTCACGAAACCCTGCATGTGTTTTCATTAGCACCTTCGTTGTCTGTCCCTGCAAACAGGGTAGGAGCAGTGCATGATATTGTCTGGCTACGGCACGAGCTGGCCAACGAAAGCAGGGCAGCATGATGAAAGCAAAAATAAAGCCTGTGTCGTTTGTCAAGTAATCTCAGGGGAATCTTAAAAATATGCCAATTCTCTGCTTTAAGACGTCAAAAGGCAATACTTTTAAACATAAATCGTGATTTTATTGTTCCTTTGGAAACATTTCTCTTATCTCATAATTCTTTCACCAAAGAAACAAAATTTAAATACAGATGTTTTCAATGGTAATTCTTATCTAATCTATTTTATACAAATATATAAACCAATTTTAGAATTTAAACCTCACTAAAGAGGAACACACAAATAGCATATTTTATGGTACACACCTATACTAACACAAAATTATATAAAGTGAATTTTAAAAAGCAGTTTTAGAGCATAACATACTTCCAGTTCCCAAAACAACAACAGAACCCTAACAGATTGGTTAGATTTTTCTGCATACACTCACACAAAACACACGGTAAGTAACATTCTCTTGCCCCCCAATAAGAGGCATAATTTAGAGTCTGCCCTGGACTAGTAAAATACACACGTCTAAGGTGCATTTTTAAATCGGCCCCTGCCTTTAAGCCCAACCTCCATTCCCAATTCTACTGTAAACAACTACCACACATTGCTGGAACTTCACTTCTCTGTTACCACTTATGCAAATACTAAACACTACCCCAGTAACCCCAAATTACTCAGCTTCAGCATCACTAATGAGGTTTTCCCATGCGGAACATGAGGAGCTCGGTGTGGAAACACAGGCCACTTCTAAGAGCCAGGCAGGGAGGCCAGCCGCCCAGAAAGTGCTTTCTCTTCTTCATCTTCAAAGGAATGCTTTGCAAGTCTGACTTCTATAAATCATTCTTTCAAAGGACACGTACCTACTGTGAACTCTTTATTTATGGGCACCACAAACAAATTTCTATGTTACATGTGTGAGTTAAATAAAAGTGGATGTTCATTTTGAGTTTCTAAATGTTCCCTTTCTGTTTAACAGACCAGAACTTTTGTGCTATGTTGACTAAGATGGCACTAGTATTTCCTATTCTGCTGTTCTCTGTGTTCAACTTAGTTTACTAGAAATCCAACTTGGCAGATATTTCTTTTTTTAAAATGTGGTGTTGGCACAATGGACTGACTACAGTCATCTATTTTGATTTAAAGTTGTTCTTTTCCTTCTTAGAAGGGTGTTTACCATAATACCCACGTAACAGCAGCCAAAATGATCTCTCATCTTTGTTCAGTAACCATAGAATGCACACTGCTGTTTGGATTTCAGAATCGTGAATCCTATAGGCTGAAGGCAATTTTACACTGGTGGGAAATTTTAAACAAAAGCTAAATCAGGTCTCTAAATAAACTTATCTCTTGCAGTTCAAAATTTTCACTTGTCTGAGGTCATTATCTCATATACAATCCTGTTTCTAAATGTGTCTACTTTATCAGAAAGGCTTTGATCCCCTTCAGGCCTGTAGGGGCGAACTGCGGCTTATGCCTCCTGCTACGGCAGAACCCACTCCCCGGTCCCACCTCAATCCAGTTCAGGTCTGCACCCCTGCTCTGCTGAAGGCAGGAAAAGGTGTTATGTTCTCAGGTTGTTTTTCAGATTAGAATCAGATTTGGGCAAAATGTAGTTACTTCCATGCTCACTATGGCATACCAAATAAATTTGTGTGTGTGTGCCTGTTTATTTTCCCAACTTATTTATACTTCTGCTGTTGTGTTTATATGGTCCATGTCTTATTCAGCAGCTAATTCTTCAACTCTCTGACACACTAGTAAGGGTGTTTAATGTAACTCCAAGCAAAGTGACCTTCAGCTCAGAGTCACTGTTCATGGGATACATTCTGATGACTTCCAATTGATTTAATTAGATGCTGAAGCACCATACTCCTGATGATTCTCTCTCTTTTCATCTTCTAGTCTACGGTTTTAATAAAAAAAAGAAATAGCTTTTCCTCTATTACCCTAGAATAACAGGGTATCCACCCTATAGCTGTAATTTGAAATCTCAGGGACCAACAGTCCCAAGTATATTATAAAACATACTGGATTTAGATAGCATTAGACTGGTCTGTTTAGTTTAAGAACAAAAGGTACATGAATCTCCAAGCCACCTCGATCATCACCTCATAACCATTGCAGACTGTTTACACCTTCAGCCAGCATCTAGCACCACATCCAAATAACACTATTTGCTACTGTATGTTTTGTGGTCCCCATAGAGCCTCTACTCTGCTAGCAACCCTTCAAAGAAACAGCTACAAAATTAAAGAAACTCTCTTAAATCAAACATTCAACTCCCTTTTGCCTCCACCCCCCCTCGCCCCCCCACTCCCACCATTCAAAGTTTGAGACGGCCAGAAAGCACCACCAGCTGCCAAGTACGCACATCGCTCTCTCCTCATGGATATTTGATGAGGATGGGAAGAACAATGCCGGGCACCCTCATATCCAATTGTTCTTGAAAAGACTTATGTTTTTGTCTTTCACTTATTTTCTCTAAAGCACTGATTCTAAATCTTGGCTGCATATTAAAATCATTTGGGCAACTATGAAACATGCTGGTCCCTGGCCTCTGCCCATCTGATACTTGGATGTGTCTGGGGTGAGGCTCAATAGGTAATTTCTCAAACCTCCCCAGGTGACTCTCACCTGGGACAGGGTCCCCAGAGAGTGGTCCTGCATCCAGCAGCATCAGCATAATGTGGGGATTCATGAGAAATGCACATTCTGGGCCACACCCTAGAGCTCCAGCATGGGAAAGTGTGGGAAACATAAGCCAGACATCCACGTTCTAGCCAAGCCCCAGGTGACTCCCACGTCCATGCAAGTTCACCACTGTGTTTAGCCTGTGTTTAAACAATGTTGCCCTTCCATCCCTTTAAGAGAAAAATAATGCCTCTGATGGAAAGCTCCTGCAGTTTATGTGTAAAATTGAAACGGTTAACTGTTCCCTTCAGCTGCCACCAAAATGGATGCTCACTTCTTAAATGACTTTCAGGCCTGTTTTTATAAATCTGGAGGCTCAGCAACAATCAGCTGGGGCCCAGCTCCAGGAACACCTAGAGAAGGTGGTGGCTGCGGCCTGGGGAGCAGTCAGGTCCTCCCGAGCAGAACGTCCCCAGCCACCCCCTTCCAGGACTGTGTCTCTGCCTGCCTCTGGCTGGCCTATGGGGAGAACTTGCGCAGTGTGTGCAGATGGGGAGAAAAGAGCTATGGGATGCAAGTGGGCTGGGCCTAAACAAAATCAAAGCCCATTCAACTCAAAGACTATTTGACTGCTCTTTGGCAAGTTCTCTGAAGGAGAACATAGCAGTCAAAAGTAAAACAAAACAAGAAGTCTCCGCCAATATGTTGGCATTCAAGTCAAGGTACCAAAGAAAGAAAGACAAGTGAAACCCAAAGATGCTCACCCTTCCTTCCCACCAGGCTCGGAGTCAAAGGGCCTCACCTTTCACAATCGTGGCCTCCTTCAAGTGATGGGACAAGAAGTCAATGCTGGCATAGGTGTTGGCAGAGGGCAGGGCGCCAGGGCCCGGCCCCCCACACACCCCGCTGCTGCCACTGCCCACAGCGCTGATGAGACCCCCAAGGCTACGGGTCCGCCCCCAGGAGCTCTTGTCTCCTGGCTGCGGCTGCGGCTGGGTCAGCCCCGGTTCGTCCCTCACGTCGATAGCAATGTAGTTGAGACCATTCTGGAAACCGGCAGAGGTCTCTCTGCGCATTGGAGAACCACTGCCCCCAGGGCAGCCGACCAAGCCCCCTGGCTGAGCTGGGGCCCGTGGGCGGGCCTGCGGTGGGAGAGAGGGCACCGGAAGTGACGGCTGCAGCTGTCGGGGGGACATGGGTGCCTCTTCGCTGCCTCCTGGGCCCCCACCGAGGACGCCGCCGCTGCCCTCGCTGCTTTTCCTGAGAGACACGTTTTCCACCGAGGCCGAGTTGTGGCGCTTAGGGTTGTGGGCGAAGGACGGGGACACAGGGGTGACAGTTGTGGTCGAGGAGAAGGTCTCTGAGCTGTGGCGGCGACGGCCCCCCTGCGGGTCTGCGCGGATGACCTTGGCACCCCGGTGGGGGTCTGGGGGCTGGCTGGCCTGCAGGAAGGCCTCGACCCCTGACACCTGATCCATAAGACTCAGCCTCTTCACGCCTGACGTAGGGCTGGTCACACGGGCACCTTCCGGCTTTGGAGGGGCCGCGATGGGTTGTGGCGGGGTGGCAGCCACGCCAAAGGCCATCTCGGTGTAGTCACCATTGTCCCCAGTCTCGGAGGACAACGACGAGGCAGCGCCAGGGCCCTGGGTGGTGGCCACAGCTGAAGCTGGAGGCAGGCGGTAGAGCTCCCCTGGGGGCGGCGGGGGCGGTGGCTGCTGCAGGGACGCTGGCGAGGCGGGAGGGCGTGGGGGCAGCGGCGGGTATGGAGAGGAGGCCTCGGGGGAGAGGAGGGCGTCCAAGGAGCCCACGGGGTCCGCGCTCTGGGTGCCCGGCTTGGGTGACTTGGGCGAGCTGAAGTCGAGATTCATGTAGTCGGAGAGCGGGGAGCGCTGCCGGCTGTCGCTGCTGGTGCCCGGCGTGCCTGAGCCCAGGGACGAAGCTGGGCTACCAGCGGACAGCAGCGAGCAGGAAGAGGCCGCCGACGCCAGCAGCGGAGGGGCAGGCGGCGACAGGCGGGCTCCCGCCTCACCAAAGTCAATGTTGATGTACTCGCCGGGGCTCTTGGGCTCTGGCGGCAGAGGGTACTCGTGCATGCTGGGCAGGGTCTGCAGCCCCTCCAGGGACAGCCGCGTGGGCCTCACGGCTCGACAGCGCTGGCTCAGGAAGCCCTCTGGGCGGCCGCTGCCACTCGGCCTCACAGGCGAAGGCACTACCGGGTGATGAGGCTGGGTGTGGCCACCCCCACCAGCCCCAAAGGCGCTGGCCGATGGAGTGGTCCCCGGGCTGGCCTGCGGCTCCAGCCTCTCTTCTTCCAGGATCCGTCCCACGGGGGCGCTCATGAGCACATACTGGTCGTTGCCCCCGCCGCAAGTGTACGGGGCCTTGTAGGAGCGGGGCAGAGAGCTGTAGCAGTAGCCAGGGACGCCTTTGAGCATCTCGCCCCCGGCGTGCAAGGCTGCAGAGAAGAAGTCGGGTGGAGTACCGGAGGTGCCCGCGTCGCTGGGCGACATGTTGAGATAGTCCCCGTTGGAAAGCAGCTTGCTGTCAGCATTCTCCATTGACAGCTTGGAACCACACCACATCCGCATGTAGCCACTGTCCTCGGGGGAGCTCTCCGCAGGGGAGCTGGTCTTGTAGCTGCCCCCGTTCCCTGCAAAGGTCCTGCTGGCCGCAGAGGTGGGCGCTGGCACAGCCGTTCCTGTGGGAGGCAAGGCTGCAGTGGCCGCCCTGGGCTGCAGGATCTGCTTTGGGGCAGACACGCTGGTGGGGCTCATGGGCATGTAATCATCGCTCTTGCAGCTGCCACCACCACTGCCCAAGAGAGCCACGCCAGGGGTCATGGGCATGTAGCCGTCGTCTGTCCCCAGATTACTGCTGGAGCTCCTGTGGGATCCAATCTCAATGTCCCCATAGTCCTCCGGGTAGGGGTGGTAGGCCACTTTGGGAGAAGATGCGGGGCACGATGGGCACAGGCGGCCTGAGCTGCCGGAGAAGGTGGCCCGCATCAGGGTGTATTCATCCAAAGAGGCAGAGGAGGGCTGGGGCACCGGCCGCTGCCGGGCAGGTGTGGTCAGGGAGTAAGTCCTCTTCCTCAGCCCTCTGTCCAAGTCCTGGGCCCCGTCCCCTGAGACTCTGCGGTAGGGGCGGCCACAGTGGCTCAGGGGCCTGTCCATGGTCATGTACCCGTATAGCTCGCCCCCGCTGCCGTCCCTGGCTGGGGGGGTCTCGGCGATGGACTCGGGCGTGTTGCTCCTGTGGCTACAGAAGGCTCTCAGATCACCAGGGCTGGAGCCATACTCGTCCAGGGACATGAAGCCGGGGTCGCTGGGGGAGCCGGAGGCTGAGGCGCTGCCGCTGGAGGGCCGCTGGCCTGGGGGGTGGGGCAGGGGGTGCGGCAGGTGCGGGTGGGGACCCGGAGGCGGCGGGTAGGAGCCAGAGCCGTGCCCGCTGCTGGACGACAAGCTGCCCGGGCTGGTGGCGGTCGGGGGCGAGTGCGCCACCGGCATGGACATGGAGCGGCTGTGTTGCAGGGCGCCCCCTGCCGGCGCCAGCGTCACTTTGCTCCCGCGGCCACCGCAGCCGCCGCTCAGGGTGTGCGAGCGGCTCAGGGGCGCGCGCACCGGCCCGGGGCTCAGGGGGCTCCCGGCCACCGACACCGGCCTGCCGCCCGCAGCCCCGGTCCCCGCTGCCGCGCCACCGTCGCCCTCGCTGGCTGTGCGCACTCGACATGAGCTGCACTTGGCGGCCGGCGGAGTGGCGGCCAGACTGTCGGTGCGGGAGCGGCGCACCAGGCCCGTCTGACTGGGGGGCAGGTTGACCAGGTGGTGATGGCGCCGCGCGCCGGGGACACTGATGGGGTGCGTGGCCGACGACCCTGACGACTGGCTCTTGCTGCGCGGCCGGAACTCGAAGAGCTCCTTGAGCGCCTTCATGGCCTCCAGGATGGTCTCATGGATGTTCTGCGCCACCACCGAGTCGTCGGCCTGCATCCACAGCTCGCCGGGGCCAGTGACCGCCGAGCGGCCCACCTCAATGAAGAAGAAGCTGTCCGAGTGGCCGCAGCGGCGGATGTTCATGAGCTGCAGCGTCACCGACGGCTGCTCGCAGTTGAGCTTCACGAAGCCTATGGTGCGCGCCGACAGGCACAGGCGGTACACGCCCGTCAGGTTCTTGCTCTGGCCCAGACCCTTGGGCTTCAGGTTCACCTGCCACACCTCGCGGTAGGTGGCCGTGGCGGGCGACACCAGCCCGTAGTTGTCATCGGCCCCGGCGGCGCCGGCTGAGCCGCCCAGGGCGCCCGGCAAGGAGGCGCTGCAGGACCCGGAGGTGGCCGCGGCGTTGGGGGGCGCGTCGCCGGCACCCGCGCGGCCCTCGCTGACCAAGTCGGTGAGCGCGCGATACCAGCCCTCCTGCTCCTGCTCGTTCTCTGCCGCCACCGCAAAGTACTCGTCCTTGGTGTAGAGGGCGATCAGGTACTTGTGCTTGGCATCGGCGCGCTTGTTGATGTTCAGGCAGCAGTCGAGCGCTATCACCCGTTTCGGGGCGCCCGCCTTGCTCCGCCACTTCTTCTCGCTCTCATAGTACTCGAGCCGCGGCGGCTGCGGCGCCGACCCCCCGCCCGCTGTCGCTGTCGCTTCGTCGCTGCCCGCGCCGGGCCCGCGCAGCACGAAGAAGCGCTTGTGGCCGTGCTTCTGCTTGCGCAGGTAGCCGCACTTGCGCACGCCGTGGTTGTTGTTGTTGTTGTTGTTGAGGTTGGGGCCGTCTCCGCTCGCCGGCCCCGGGGGCCCGTGCAGCGGCGGGCTGGCCATCATCAGAGCTTCAGGCCGCGCCGCCCGGGCCCGGCGTGGAGAGACTGGAATGAGGGGCGGAGGGGGCGCGGGCGGGGGCGTCTCCCTCCCACCCTTTCGCCCGGCTGCCCGCCTGAGCACGCGTCCCTCGGGCCCAGGAGGTGGGGCAGGTCCGCGGAGGCCCGCGGGGGCCAGCACCGCTCGGTGGCGCAGCGCCCTCTGCGCTCCGGGGTTCCCGAGGATGCCCAGCGCGGGCGGTGGCCGCCCCCCGGCCCGGCTGCCCGCGGCCGCTGCCTCCCGGGGCTCTCGGGCGGCGCCTGGGGACTCGCTGGCTGGGCCGAGAGTCGGGGTCTTGGAGCCGCGGGGCCGAGCCTAAGGCGCGCGCGGCCACACCGGTGCTGCTGCCGTGCCGCGCTCCGGGGAGCCGGGGTGCGCCCGGGCACTCGAGGTCCGCGCCGCCGCCGGGGCTGCTGCTGCTGCTGCCAACGGCGACCCGGGCTCGTCGCGGTCCCCGCCGCACAGTGAGTAACACATCGCGCACCGAGTGACTGAACTAAGAAGAGCAAAACAACATGTGACTCGGCGTTACGCAGGCACACACGGCGCGGCCGCCCCGCCCCGCCGCCCGCATTGGCGCCGCGCCCCTCGACGGACGGCGCGTGCGGCCAATAGGCGCGGGGCTTGGGGGGGGCGGGCCGCGCGCCCCCGCCCCGCCCCCCTTTCTCCCAGGGCCGCGTTTCCCGCCGTCCCCTCCCCCTCCCGCAGAGGCCCAGGCTGGGGCCCGGGCGGGATGGGAGCTGGCCGAGCCTCATTAATCAGAGGCTCGTTGTGGATGCCGGCGGAGGAGATGCCACCCGGGGCGGGAAAAGGGGCGCGGAGGAGGGGAGGGGGCGGGCCGCGGCGCGGAGGGCCTTCCTCCCGCCTTTGACTCAATTAATTGGGCTCCGAGCTTCCGCCGGGGAGGGGGCGTAGGGAGGGGACACGGCCGGGGGCGGGGCCGGGCGTAGATCGCAAGCTGAGACGGCGGCCGGGCCTGGGCGGCGAGGAAGGGGCGGCAGCACCGCTTTCGGGTCCCGCCGCGCCCCCGCCGCCGCCCCTCTCGCCGCGGCTTCGCGGGGGCAAGCAGGGGCATTGAACTTGGCTGTCGCCTCGCTCCCTTTTCTCTTCCATTCCGGCGAGCGGGTCCGACTCTCAAGCTCGGGTGGGCGCGCGCCCGCCCCCCGCGGCTGGTTTGCGCTTGGGTGGTTCCCGGGTGCCTGGCCCGCCGGTTGTTTACGAGCATCACATTAGTCACCGGTGAGCTCTGGATCGATAACAGCTTCGTGCCCTTTCTCGGAAGGACAGACGTGGGGCGAGAGGGGCGCGGGCGGGGCGCCCCGGAACCCCGAGCAGCGCCAGCCGCGGGTCGCTCCCCGGGTTCCCCCCGCTCGGGGGCGCCCTTCCCCCGCACCCCGCGGTCGCAGGCTCTTTCCGGGGCGTCATGAGCGCCATTCACTTGTCAGGTTCTTGGGAAGTTGAAATCGTGTTTGGGATGTAATAGGAGAAAGAGCAGGCGTAGAAAAATGCGGTTTCCATAGCGCCGGGAGGAGGGCGGGCCTCAGCAAGAAAACAGCCCCGGAGCCGGGGTCTCTGCGCGGGGCAGGTCCTCGGCGAGACCTTCTTGCGCCCCCCGGACGGCGGGTGGGCTCTCCCACACCTGCAGGCGCGGTACCAGGCGGTGACTGTCAAGTTGAAGATGCCCTTGAAGAACTGCTTCGAATTGTTACATCTGCGTGGCTTTTGTGACTTTCAAAGTCGGTGACAAATAAGCACCCATACAGTTACATCTCCCAGACGACAAAGTGACGGTGGTGAGGGGGGTGGAGGGGGTTTAACTCAGATCAGAGCAGGCTCGGGATCTTACAAAAACTAAGGAGGTTAAACAAAATAAACTCTTGCCTATTTTTATTTAATTGTGTCTCCGTGAAATAATTTGCAACAATCGTTTATCTTACTATTGGTATAGTCTTGGTTTTTAAAAATTATGTTCAGGACGTTTATCTTTGAATGTCCCCTATAATTTATAAAAGTCTTTATTTTAAATGTAATGAAATCTTGAATCTAAAAAAGTTATCTAAATTTGTAATTTTTGAAGAGATGATATTTATATTTTAACGTATTTATATAAGATGTTGGCAAATTTTATGTGTGGAGAGCTCTAATACAAAGATCATAGCATTTTTATTTTTAGCATGTATACAGTTATGATTATTGATGAGAAGCATAAATTTGGGAAGAACGATCAGTGTGGCAAATATCATAAAATTTGCCTCAGTGAGATGTAAAGTTGATTTTCCATTTTAAAACCATACCTAAAAAAATAATACCTCAAGGAAGCCAGTTTCAGTGTGTGCACCTGAGTGTGTGTGTGTGTGTGTGTGTGTATGTGTGTGTGTTGGGGGCACCCCCTTTATGAACGTTGTGCTTTGGTTTTCCACTCTTTAGATCTTGTTGTTTTTTTTATATTAACAAATGTTGCCTAGCAGAATGTCTACGCAGAGAGGAAAGATGAAGGGATTCTTATCCTGTAGCTCGAAGAAAATGTGGCCCAATTTTGTTGGCTTTGTGATCATTTACATCCCACTTTATGAGGGATGTAAGTGGGCCTGCGTAGATGTTCCGTAACCCTAAATAGCAGATGGTAATGGGGCTTCCTCTTTTCACCATCATGTAATGGTTTCTTCTGAGAAGGTATATTTTGCAATTGTTTCATTTTTTTTATTTTGACTTTTGATACAAAAGTAGATTTTGATACATGTATTGAATATTTCTTTGCTATGCCAATCCGTTGTGAGCAAGTGTCATCTCTTTTGTTTGTTTTTTCTTAGGGTCACGTTAGCGTCAAATACCTGTATTTTTAAAGTAACGTTTCAGAAGCTGGCAGTTAATGCTGGCAGTTAATGCTTTCCTCCTTCCGTTGCCACACTAGGGGCAAAGAGGGACAGGCAAAATAATATCACCTTATCAGTGGCATTCTTGTATCATACAAATGACCAATCTACAAGAAACTGCACACTGATTGTAATTCTGAAGTTAGAACCTCGAAATGGAAATGTGGGAGGTACAATTTCAGTTCTCATTAAGAATCAGCCCATGAAGCAAACCAACAGTAAGAAACTCTGTAATTAGAAGTATCACAGTCTTTCTCAACCAAGGAACTTGTTTTCTTTCTTCCTTTATATTGCCAGTTCAGCTATTTATTTATTTAAAGCTTGTTCTACACCTTGTGATTTTCCAACTGTTCTTTCATACTTTTTCAGCAGAAGTCAGCTAACAACATCTGCCAACGTGCTCTGCACGCAGGACTGGGTGCTGCCCGCATGGCCTGTTGCCAGCAAACAGCCTGGGTGAAATTTTTTCTCATGGTCCAAGATCTTTCACTGGAAGATTTCTTTCCTTTCAGGGATAACAAATGGCCATATCTTTTAGGGAGGCGGTTTTTTGTTTTTTTCTTTCTTTCTATTTTTAACATAGAATCATATGCAATAATTATCCTATTATTAAAAGAAAAAGTCCTTTCTGAAATAATTTAATTACTTTTGATAAAGGAATCACTTATATAAAAACATAGAGATTAAAAATGTGTTATAAGTCCACAATGCAGATTCTGTTACTGCTAGTAATGAGCATCATCAACTTTCTTATTTCATGTAAGAGAGACGTGTATAGAAGAATGGCAGATAACACTTCATTGCTTGTGAGATTGTATTTCTCTTTTTGATTCTTAACTGGGTAAATATTTGCCAGTATTTTGTATTTAGGTGAACTCGATCTAAAAACTGACTCAGCAGATTGTTAATAGAATGCTATATAACCAGTTAGATTAGCTTTAATCTAAAATGTATACCTCTTAAGAGGTATAGATTTTAACTTCACAGGTTTATGTCAGAGGATATATTTAATCTTTAAAAGGAATGGCAACATTTCATCATATTTCACTCTATTAGATAATATTATTCAGTAGCCCATTTAATAAATGTCCGTTTCTCTGATGAATGTACCATGTACAGACTTTTCCTCATTTAGGATTTATAAGGGGACTTCTTTACCAGTATGTTTTTCTGCAAAAATTTATTTGCTAATATGTTTCAACTGAAATTTCACAAGAGTTTTGTAACATGCTAACTCTGTGTACATGCAACAGAATGATTTACATGAGAGAATGTAACTGCTATTTGGATCATTTATGTATGGTATTGCAAACATTTAAAGAACCAGGATTTGTTAATGGAATGTATCAATTCCTTGGAAATTGTAAAGGCTTTCTACTTTAGTATTTGTTCTGCTCATTAAAAATATTGATTAGTCTCCTAAATGTTCATTTGAGGAGGAAGATTTTCTAAAATAAATGATCATTTAATATGCATATATGGTTGGGTAAACTACTATAGTTTTTAAATAAGCATTCTTCTGGAAAGTGTATATATTGAATTAATACTGTTTAGAAAACCATGTAGTCAGCACAATTGCAGTTAATCCAATCAATATTCAAAATATTTTCGTTTTAAACATAATTATCTTAGAGAAATATAAACATTCAAATGTCCAACTAAAAAGTGACTGCAGTGAGGAACTTAAAATTCTTATTAATGCACCTCTGGATTTTGTTGTGCTTGAATTTTGAGAATGTATTTGTAGATTTAAAAAAAAAAACAACAAAAACCTTTTCCCCAAAAGTCTTTCCATTATAGAAATGAAAATTACACATTAATGGCTGTATAATATTACCAAATATAAAACAATGCAAGAGCCCCTTCTTAGACCATCACTTTTCCTTGGAATTCTTGGCCCTTGTAATATAATACACCAGTATTTTTCTTGACTAAATCAATGCCCTGTGTATTGCTTGTTGATATTCTAGCTGCCAGTTAAAACTATCTTTTTTTTTTTTCCTGCCAAAGCAGAACAAAATTGTCTGCTTCTCAGTCTGTAGATCATAAGCAGATGACATTAAAAATGTCTCTAAAATGACACAGCTATATTTTCTGTGAGAGGGAGGGGGTTGCTCAATGCGGATGACTGGGAGTGTCCTTGTGCAGAGTTCAATGTTATGAGGGTGGAAGGATCAGCCTGTTTTCATCGATTCCCCTGTTGACTCTAGGAGCAAGTTCTCGCACTGTTTTTGTAAACTGCTCAGGAGGTAAATAGCAGGACGAGAGCCAGCTTGCCTTTTTGTTAGATGCTCTGCTGTTTTGTAGTACTGTATTATGGTCAAAGACCTTCCACTTTTCTGCAGTTGTTCACATACTGTTTCTAGGCTTGCCTTCTGAGTCTGTTTTCTAGAGTTGTTTTGAAATTCAGCCTAAAGATAACAGAGGAAATAGGACCCTCTCGTGTGAATGCTGCCACCAACTGGCAATGTTTCTTCCCAAGGCAGAGCTGGTGAGTTGTCACCATTGGAGTTGTGGTTGCTTTTATAGAAGGTTGCTTACAAGGTAACATAAATTTGCTTTGCTGGAATCTTGAAGAAAGTTGATGGAAATAATTTGAGATAAAACAAAGATGAGTGACTAAGAGCAATATCGCATGACAGGTGAGGAATGAGTACGTTTGTAAGTGGGAGAATTTATTTTTTTTATAGCTGAATAAGTACCAAGCAAGTATGTCCACATTTTCTAATGTATTTCATATTCCATTCGTATATTTACTTAGCAAGAACGGTTGAATAGGAAATGTATATCAATTTCCATTTAGGATTATAGAAAACTATCTACCCAACAGAATAAAAAGGAAACAGATGTAAATTCAGTATTATTTTAAAATTTTTACTAGATCAAACATGAGTTACAATCAAGATTTTCTTGTCTTGCAAGCAAAGTTTTTATCATATTTCCCACCTACATTGACCTTTAAGTCTGAAATTCTTTTTAGAATAAGCTAAAGTCATCTCAAAAGATATTGACAAAATTTGAAAAACTATGGCTGGGAAAGAAAACATACTCTGAAAACTATAAAGAACAAAAATGTATTGTAAAAACTGTAAATTACAAATGGCAGTTAATAAGTATCAAATGTGACTGTCTTTTTGATTGAGTAAAATTATTTAAACTTATGTACTCATTACTAATTTGTCAATTCTAAATGTACAAATTGCATCTTCTTTCTTAATTGCTTTGTTCTCAATCTTTAAGCAATGCAAATAGAAGATATTCCAGTTAGTGGATGTGTTTAGAGCTGTTACTCAATAGGGTGAAAGGATCAGAAGACTTGATTAATTTGCTACCAAATATGCTTTTGAAGTGTCTTTATTATGGATGGAAAAAAACCCTGATATATAAAATAGCAATAATAGTAGTAATAGCTTGTGAGAGTACTTTTTCAGTGTACTCACATATATTATAACATTTGATTCTTACCAGTATGTGGGATAAATAAAAATATATTATTCTCCTATAATGCAGATATTATAAATATATGACTATAACACAACTGGGAATTAAATTAAGGTCTCTTAATTCTCCTACTGTGTGATCTTTACCAAT
Source organism: Eulemur rufifrons (assembly GCF_041146395.1). NCBI lineage: Eukaryota > Metazoa > Chordata > Mammalia > Primates > Lemuridae > Eulemur > Eulemur rufifrons. Next base: position 12,612,951 of record NC_090986.1, on the reverse strand, counting down.
CTGTCCTATGAGTCCACATGTATATACAATGTTTAAGAAGGAGGTTTAGCTGTTTGCATGTGTTGTACATTTTTCCTTGTGTAGAACACTTGTAACACAAATCATATTAACTACAGTAAATTGAAGGCATATGGATTAGTGAGGTCCACAAGAAAATAAAGCAACAACTTTTGAAATTTATGCAAATGCCATGTATTGCCATTTCCCACTGACTGTTAAATGGAGATTTCAGTTCAGATAAACACATTCTAAGAATTACTATTGAAAGAGTAAACATCAGCCTGAATTTTAATGTTTGCTAGTTCTATAGTAAAGTTTTAGATGTCGGCCTAAGGTTGTCTTCTAAAAGAGAAAAAAATAAGAATTATATATTGAAAACATCTTAAAATTATATTTTATCCTGCAAGAATGTCTTTTTAAGGCAGTAAAAGTGAGAATTAAAAGACCATCATTCCCACTGCTATTAAAAATACACAGAAGATGAAATACATTGATATTTTGAGACTTGCTATTTTTCTATTTTATTTTAGTAAACTTGTACCCAAGTTTAAAGCTTCTTCACACTAAAAGAACAACACAATTTCAAAATGGCACTCAGATCCATTTAAATTTATAAGGAAGTATAAATTTAAAAGGAAATTAATATGCAGATAATTATTTAGCCTCATTGTTTTAAGTAGTAGTATTTTTTAGTTATAAAATATTAGAAAATGGGCTTATCGTTTATTATGAAGGTACTATTATGGCTTTTTCTAGTCAAAATATAAAAATCAGCAAACATTAAATTACTAAACATGTATTAAATATTTCTTAAGTCTCAAACTCTCAAACATATTCTAAAAATTACCTAGTACATAGGTCTTTGCCCCTTTAGCATTTTATCTAAATAGTAAGGCACTATTTTCCTTAAATGTTTGAGGAATTTCTTTTTTTTTTTTCCCTTGGGCCCTTTATCACAATATTGTCACATGTAATTTGTTTTTTTTTTTTAATTTTTTAAATTGTTTTTATTTCAGCATATTATGGGGGTACAAATGTTTAGGTTATGTATGTCACATATAATTTGAAAACAAAAATCGTCGTATGTTTGTAACAACCATCATCTGGCACGTTTCTTAACTTTCTTGATAATTAGTTTTAATTCCTAATGCTGCTTTTTACCTTCTTTTTATGAAAGTACTTCTTTACACAAATTTCAAAAGTTGTTGTTTTTTACAATAGTGGCAGAGAAAGCGATTTCCATCTTCAAGCCCAGGAAGTTTCACAAAGTATCAAATATCACATCAGGTTACAGATTCAGAAAAATTCCAGGAAAAGGTGATGCAAATATATAGTAAGAAAACAAGAAGTGAACTCCGTCTTGGTTAAATAGATTTGTCTTCTAAGTAAAATTATGTTTGCACTTAGAAGAAAAGGGATAAATGAGAACAAGTAGAAGGTAAATTGAAGCAACTTTAAAGTTAATCTTTTTATATGTCTTTTTACTTTACTTTAGTGATGTTAAATGTTGAGCAGTTAACATTTGATTTGAAAGTGATCTTGAGAGCTGTTTGCAGTCAAGTCTGTGTGGCACGTCTACATGCTGTTAGATGGCTTCTAAAAGCGCTTCCACAGGAAGCATCTTCCATGCCATTACATTCTACTCAATGTTCAGGTACAGAGGAACAATACTACGTTTTTAATGGCATCATATTTCCTGTCATTCATTTCCAAATGTTTCTTTTTTTCTTTTTTTTTTTTTTTTTAGCCAGGTCTGTACTGGACAGCATAGAAAGTGTCCAAATGTTTCTTAAATGTAATCAAACTATTTCCTGTTTGTCTCACTGCTATTTTCTGTTGGTTCTTTTTTCCTTTAATTTCTTAAACAAGTTTGCTTTTCCCATTTCTAAAGGGAGTTTGCAATCTCTAGCTAATTTCATAGGAGGGGAAACTCTTTTTATAGTTCCTCAGGTTTGTTTTCTGCATGATGTTGCTAGTCATGACTGGATTATAATTTCAAACATGATAATGCATAATTAAAACATTTTAGTGATGATAACCAAGTGCCCATTTGACAAATAAGGCAAATCCATCTAAAAGCGATTAATGGTGCTCAAACTCAGCACTTGCTTTCCAAATTAGCAAGCTGAACATTTCATAGGAAATGAAGCTAATAAATAAAGTTACTAAATTTCATCTCATGGAGGTTAGTTGTAATGAACCAAATGTTAACAATTGTGTTTAGTTTGTTTTTAGGTTGACTTTTTTGAAGGTGATGTTTTGGACTGCTGATGCTGCCTAGGTCTATAGAATAAGGAACTATCTGTTTAGTAAGAATAATACTGAATAGATGGTTCCTAGTTATGTTATGTGGTGATAAGTTCATTACTAACCCAATGAAATAGTTGATTCTGTTGAATTGATCAACATGTCTCAGACATCTACTTTGTGCCAGACACTGTTTGATCCTGTGGACATCCACATGCAATCCTACAGCAACCGCTCAGCTGTGCCTGTTGGGAGGGACGATCCCCCATGTGTGTCTCCCGTTCCCACTCCTCTTGCTGGGTAAGCTCAGTATGTAAAGCCGTGACCTCACTTCACTCAAGCCAGTTCTAGGGGTTGTGTTTGCAGCAACCCACCCTACAGGATGAGGTTTCCCTCCAGAACAAGGAACAGTCTTGCTTATTTCCTGCTGCAAAAGAGGTGGGTTCCCCAAGCCCTGGGTGTCAGCTGAGACACAGCCCCCTGCGCATGTGGCATTCATCGGACCCCTCCACGTAGACCCATGGTGCGTGGGAGGCAAGAGGAACGGAGGCAAATTGTGCTGCTTTCTGTGACAAGAGCCTCTGACACCAGCGGCTTGCGTCCTCTGCCAGCATCCATGTGACAGTAGTTGGCTAACTTATTAGCTTGTAAGGAAAACAGAATAATATCTCAGACCCCAACAGTGTTGTTAGGAAGCTCACAGTCTAGTGGCAGGTAGAGAATCTACATGCAAGTAGCCAAATTAAAAGGCCAATTGTGGTAAGTACAAACATAAATGCAATTATATAGGGCAAAGTAGGGTATTATAGAGCTGGCATTTTATTTCACTGGAGGAAAAGATGGATTATTCAATAAATGGGGCTGGCATAGCCAGAAAATATGTCTGAAGACACGTTAAAGGTGGATCCCAGTCTTCTTTCACTCAAGTGAAGGTGAATCAAAGATTTAGGTATTAAAACATGAAATCATAAAACTTAGGAGAAAAAGAAAAACATCAACAAATTTGACATTCTAAAATAGGATTCTATAGGGGAAATAGTAAAAACAAAGTTAAGATACAAACAGCAAGCTGGGAACCAATTGCAGCCAATGTCACAGATGATGTATTCATTGTATGTTCATTTAATACCTTAAGATCTCCCATAAGATAATAATAAAGAGACCAAAAACATATTATAAAATGGGTGGATGATCTGAGCACAAAGTTCATAGTAATGAAATCAATGCAAGAAAGTCTTAAACATGACAGCTTGCCGAATGTTTCTTGTAATAAGATTAATGTAGATTGAAACCACAATGTGGTATGATAGTTCACCTATCAGACTGGCACAGATAGAGAAGTTTGATAACACGGTGTGTTTGCCAGAATGTTGGGAAATAGGTTCCCACCCAAGGCTGCTGGTGGTACAGGCTGAAGGAGTGTTCATGCAAGGCCATTTCACTGTATGTGTCAAAATGACAAATGTCTATGTTCCTTGACTCACAACTTGTGCATATGTGAAATGATTTGTTTACAAGAGTATCCAGTGCAATATTGCTTGGAATAGAAGCCTATGTACATGTTCATTGTAATAATATCTGGAATAGCAAAAGTTTGAATACTGTGCAACCATAACATGAACAAGGCAGCTGTATTTATGCTGACCCAGAATAATATTTGAATATATAGTGTAAAGTGGGAAGGCAAGTCCCAGAAGAGGGTATATGTTCTAGTCCTCCCATTTTCTTATAAAAAAAGGAGTGTGTGGATACATGCAGACACTCACTGGAAGGAAACTCACAAACCTGGCAAGCATGGTGGACTCTAGGAGCCAACCTGGGTTCCTGGGGATGGGGTGGGGGTGGGGGGAGGACTCACATTTTGCCATGTTATTTTTTGGACTTTCTGAATTTTGTAGCACAAGTATGTATTAAATGTTCAACAGTGTAAAAATAATTCATTTTCATGTGTAAAGGCTCAGTAGATTTTGGTGATGGTTTGGATGTGGGAGGAAGAAGGGAGGAATTAGGAGTGACTGCAGCATCTTGCATAGTCACAGGGCAATGACAGCATCTTCTCCTGAGGTAGTATTTTGGACATGTGAGGTTTGACTTAACTGTCAGAAATCCAAGGGAAAATGTTGGAGAGACTGTCAGAAAGGCTTGGACGAGGGATATCATTTTGGGAGTCTTGGGCATCCGGCTGCATCTAAATCCATGGGATTTGCTAAAAATACAGTGAGAGAGATAAGACAGAGAGCCCTGGAATTGAGCCCAAACCCCTCTAACGTTTAGACGTCAGGTACAGAAGGAGACGTCAGCACAGAAAACTCAGTGAAATGGGAGAACACCAGGAGGCTGAGGAGTCCCGTGCGTGAACAGAGAGGAGCGTCGCAGGAGGGGATGGCCAGCCCTGGGCACTGATGGCGAGTGGTCCAGTTGGGCCATGAGGGGAGCCCTGTTGGCTGTGGAAGCACAGAAGCCATTGTGGATCTAGACTTGAGCAGCTTCCTGGTGCAAGGAAGATGGGGAGGTTGGATGCTGCCTGAGACGGCAAAAGATAGAGACAGAGCTAGAAGGAGAGAGTGAGGGAGAGAATAAATCATGTCACAGTGTTTAATCTCCAGTTCCCAACATGCATGAGGTCCCCTCAGCTGCTGAACTTAGTGCTGAGGGCCAGTGAGTCTTCTTTGCTAATGGAGCTGGTGTGACCAGTTTCCTGAGCAGGCTGGGACCAGTAGCCACCAGAGTTCTGACTGCTCCTGCTTGTCCTTGTTTGTCACCTGAAGATACCTTAAGCCGTTCCTACAACCTTTTCATTTTTGGTTATTGGAGCACTCACAATCTCTGGCATTAAAAATTCCCCTCCAATCTAAATTAAAACCTTAATCTTTTTCCTTCTTCACAATATCTCTTCTTCCCAGTTCAGGAATTCCCTGAAATTCCAGGCACCAGAGGCGAGAAAGGGAGGACTGGACCTGTCCTCTCGCTCCTGCAGCCCCAGCTTCTGCTCCGGCTACTCTGGCTTCTGCAGAAGAGAAGAGAGAAGAGCCCTACTGGAACATACTTTTATAATTCGGCTGCTTGTTCCTTCTGCCTGGCAAGTATCTAGATGCCGGTGTCCTCTCTATATTTCTGGATTCCCCAGGAGCTCCACCCTCAGCCAGAGTCTCCTCTCAGACGGGTAACTTTCCTGGCAGCCTTCTTGGGAGAAGACTGAGCCAGGCCCCAGTCCCTGCTCATGGTGTCAGGTCACCGGGGAACTCTGCATCCTTCCTCCTTCCCCACACCTATCCCTAATTCGGGAAGAGCAAGTCTCTCTCACCGTTGCTCTGTCTTTCTGTCCTGTCACTGTGGGCTATTCCAGATGTTCTGCTTTCCTGCTTCTCTAGGTAATAGTCAACAGTCTCTTGGTTCAAATGTGCCCACCGATTCCAGGAGATACCTTGTGCGCACACCCGTCCAACCCTCCCCACCCACATACCTTCCAGGAGCTCCTGGCCATGCACTGCCTGATCCAAGGCAGCTCTTGTGAGATTTTACAGCTCAGGAACTTTTGTCTTCTTGGAAGTACATCCCATATTGCTCAATGATTCTCACAGGCATCTATTCATTGATTTGGGAGAACAAATGCTGAAAACTCCAAACTAAGGAATAACTCCCTTCAAGGAAAGCCACCACCATAATCAATCTCCTTGAATTCCTCCTATTCATTTATATTGGCTGGTGGTGGGTGATGGATGAAGGATCTCAGAGATGGTTTTGGCCACTTTTTGTAAGTCCTGTGGTTTTTCGCATCAGCAGTGAGGGCAAGCCTGCTCCACTGTCCTCAGCTCCTAATCCCCAGCTGAATCTCTGAGGCTCTAGGGAAGTTCCATTTAATATTGTATCACAGTGATTTCAGCTGAGGCTGTGTTAGTTTGAGCAAAGGAAGCCTGGCACGTACCCCTCCTGTTTCTTATTCATTTCTGAGGCCTTAGAGTCCGTTTTTTGTGGAAGCTCTTTCTCCCCAGGAAGACCCCTGTAAGTGCCAGGTTTATTACTGCTCCGATTCAGTTCCCTGCCATCCATTTGGCATCCCCTAGGAATTCCCCTCTGCTTACACAGAGGTCCCGAGTATCCTCTTCCTCTGCTCCTTGGCAACAAGTGAACGGTTGAGTAAACAAGTCAACACAGAGATCAATGCCCTGCCTTCTCCTGACCACGCAGGCCAGTAGTTTTCCATGTGAAGGTTCATGACCAATTTTTACCTTTACTAATAATCAAACCACTTTCCCTACGCACACACATGAGCGTGCATCTGTCTCTACAAAGACATATACAACATAGAGAGGTAAACTATATCAAATGATCAAAAGGACAGTGAGAACTCTCCAAGATAAAGGAATGTATTTCTACCAGTTTGAAAACAATGAGAAGAAAATAGGAGCATTCTTTGGGACAAGTCAATAAAACACAAACATAATACAGTAAACAAAGGTAGAGCGCCCTGAAGTGCTAAAAAGCCCGTGTGTGCATTCGTAACAGCTACCAAGTGAAGAAGTTGAACTGTATCAGCCTTCTAGAAGCCCCAATATGTGTCCTGATCTCAATCACTATGCTTTTCTATCCCTCCAGAGTAACAACTATCTGAACGTTTATATTAACCATTTCCTTGCATTTTTTACTGTTACATTTAGACTTGATATATTTTTAATTCTACACCCCCGATTCCATTCTTATTCTTGTAGTTCATCTGTTGAAGAATGTGGGCTCTTTGTCCTATAGTGTTCCCCGCAGACGGGATTTTGCTGATTGCTACTAAAATAATTGCATGCAGCAGTTATCCTGTGTCTTCTCTATGCAGCCAGACTCAGAGGTTTGATCAGATTCCCTTGGCAGGACTACAGGTGGCTTTGAGCTCTGTCATCAGAAGGCACATGGTGTCTGATTTTGTTCCTGTTTGACAATGACAGTCATTGGTGCTCAATGCCTAGATGCATAGTTTAGCCAGAAACTAGAAAATACTTATATTCTAATTCAATAACTTTGCTTTTGTTTATTTTCTGAAATAGTCTTACAAGGAGATGCTCATCTAATCTTTGGTTGCCTCTATGTACAGTTAAGGTAGGATAAGCAGAAAAAGTGCTTGATTCTTCCTTTTATTTGCTAATATTTTGGGATAGTGAACTCATTAATTATCCTCTTCAGAAAGTAACAGTTTAAGAAATGTATCATTATGAACACAAGGATTTAAGCCTACATGTCAATCTATACCTGCTTGGACATGGTACAGAGCTCACTTTTGCTCTTGAGCTCCACTCAGAACTGGTAGTTTTAGTGGACACTGGGTCAGAACAGTGTTCCCAAGTGAGGTACATGCTGCCTCTAAAACCCCAAAAGAGCCATCAACAGCTGTGCCAATTTCTTTATAGCAGGAAGCACAAGGTACAATCTTATCCTTTAGAGTGGACGTCTGGTAGCATGCCTAGCTCATTGGTAGCATGCCTAGCTCATTGGACAGGAAAGATTTCACCGATGTGTCATTTCTCTGAGTCTTTTTCAGGGTTATTAGACACATATTTTGGCAAGTCTGATGAGCATGGTAGCATCACTATGGTAGATCGGCATGACATGATGCACGCACAACCTCAAAGTGATGGAGGTCCCTGTAGATTGCATTGTAACGACAACATGCATGTGAATGCAGCGCTTTGACGTGACAGCCCACCACTGTGTTTCCATCATCAAAGCAAACTGCTTCTGATCCTCCTGGTGGGGAATACAAAGAATGCTTTGTGTTTGCCAGATCGATAACTGCACACCTCATGGCAGAGACCACGTCTAGCACAGGTGCAGTGACTAGGATGACCTGTGAGTTAAACTACAGTTGTCCACCAACACTGCCACTGTAGGGGCCATGGCGGCAGCAGAAGGGGGATGTGGTAGGGCAGACACCCCCTCACTCTTTAAGTCTCAAGCTGGCATTAACTTCTATAATTGCTCCAACGATGAGCTGTTACTACCTAGGCTTGAGGAAGAAGCAGATGCAGAGGCTTCCGTTTGGCTCTTCCCACCATGCTGGCTCCTGTGAAGGTCAGGGTGCTAATTTGAGGGTTCTGTCAGTGCTAACTCTGATGTTTCTCAACACCAGGTTAACTGAGACTTTAACCTGAATAATTCTTTGTTGAGGGGGTGTCCTGTGGTTAGCAGCATCTCTGACCTCTACCCACTGGATGCCAGTGTCACTCCATCCTCAACCCTCGAAGTCATGAGAAGCAAGAATGTCTCTGGATATTGCCAAGTGTCCCCTGGGGGGCAAAATCACCCGCAGTTGAGAACGACTATGCTAACTATATCTGCCTCGATTATACATTCAAGAACACGGGCAGTTAACACAGTGTGGGGGCCCTAGTGCTCTTTGGGTGAAACACTGGCCATGGTGACCCCCACTTTAATCCTGTGGGCAGGCAGGACGGTGAGTCCAGGTTCCTGGTGTCAGTGTCTATTTAAGCCATGTACCCAAGAGTTATCAAAAGATCTCAGTGTTCCTCTTTTCCCAGTGTGTGATTCCCATTGAAATGACAGCAAGTGACTTTGGGGAAAATATTTATAGAATATCCTTGTGGGGTCCTTTCTCAAAGGGTCGTGGTCTCTCCTTCAATCAGAGGGCTCCAGGTTAGTGGACGGGCCCATATCTGTAACCTGGATGAGGGTCACAATTTTCCATCGAGGAGGCTTATGTCACTCACCAGCTTTCAGTTTTTTCAGTTCTGAAGTCCACAAGGCCTTGTCTGGCTGTCCATCCGTACCATCCCTAGGAACACCATGATCAGTTAGCCGCTACAGCGTTTCTCTTCAGCTCAAGGCACCCTGGTAGCCACTCTGGCCCCACTGCCCATGGCAGTAATTGTGCCCACCTGTTGCTTGTGAGCTTACGTGTCCCTCTAAGTTCAGTGGCTGCAAGGACTCCCACACTGTGCTAACTGCCCCAGTTCTCAGATGTGTAATTGGGGTAGATATATTTAGCACAGTGGTTCTCAATCAAGGGCAATTTTGCTTAGCTTCTGCCATTCCAGGATTTTATAATCCCCACCTATGGAAGTGTCATGGTGGTGTCTTGTCCTGTCCCCTTCCCCTTCCCTGGAGGTTTTCTCCATCACATGGATCTTTTCCCATCTCCCCATATCTACTGTGCTCTCTCGGGTGTCCAGGCTTTGCAAAGGTCGTTCCTTCTGCCTAAATTTCAATTTCTTACTTCCCTCTCTTCCAACAGGCTCTCACATATTTGTCCTCTGATCTCAGCATAGATAGAACTTCCTCTAGGAAGCGTATTCTAAACCTTAAACCCTGGTGAGGGGCTTCTCCTATGCCCCCCACTCCCCGCCATAGCCATCCGTAGCCCACTCCTAGAATAGATGTGTGACTACACATTCTCTTCTCTATAATCTCTGACTAGACTGAAAACTTTGTCAAGTCAGGAGCCACACTTGTCCTTGGTCTCTGCAGTGTCCTCAGGTCCCAACAGTGTGCCTGTACACAGTGGATGCTCCAGGGATGTTTGCTGAATGAATGTACGACATGTTATAGCCACCATTTAGCAAGTGCTTATCAAGTGTCAGGTTCGATGCCTGCCTCTTCGCATAAAGTGCCTCGGTTTTTTGAACAGTCTCATTAGGTAGACATTACCATGCCGTATTAAAGATGAGAAAGACAAAGTGCACAGAGATTTTAAAACTTACCCAAAGCCATAGAGTCAAGAAATGATAGAGATGCAGTTTGCACCTTGGGCCTTTGAAACTAAAGTGAATTCTCTTCACCACCCACCAGCCACGTGGAGAGCAGGCAGAACGACTGTCCATGCTGATCTACTTTAAAGTCGCCTTAGAGAGCCTACTTCCTTGGCAGGCCATGCTGACATTTGCAAAACAGTAGACATGAATTTCAAGAAGGTATGATTCAAATGTTATTTTGCCATGAAGCCTTTCTGGTCCATCATAAAGTATATTGTTTTCTTCCTCCTTTGAATATTCATAATTTCTTTTTCACAACTCATGATTTTGCAATTGACTATATACCGTCTTAACTCACTGCATACCCATTTCTTTGTCACATAGTACATGTCCTCAAAGATCGTGTAAATGAATGAGGCTTGCACGCTCCTGTTGTTAGTCACGCTCCAGGTGCTCAGAGGGCTGTGGTTGCTGGGAGGAGGGAGAGCCGAGTGTACACTGTCAGGCAGAGCAACAGTTAGCGGGAGGGCTCCTACCTTTTTATCACACCGCAGTGCTGACACTACATTTAAATACTTCCTTCAAAAGAACAAAGGCAAATTATTCTATTTGCCCCCTTCTTCAGACCACAAAATACACACTGGAATCAAGAAGATGATCCCCCAGGAGGAGCTCAAAACCAGAAATGAGCCGCTGTGCCTTGGGCTTGCTGGCACCGCAGGTAATTAGGGGCTGCCTGCAGCAGAAAGAGTCCTCCCGTTGGGGACAGTCTGCAGAGTCATTTCATGATGCCTGAACTTTCATAATAAGGCGCCAGAGGCCAGCACTGGTGCCAACTGAGGGCAAGGCAGGTATGGCCCACCTCTGCCCCAAACAGTCCCTGCAGCCTGTGGAAATCCCATGGAAGATGTCCTTGTCTGTGCAGCCTCAGGCCTGCATGTCACTTAGCGACCTAATGGCTTATCCACAGGGACTGGAGCCGGGACGCAGAGGCTGTGGCCCCAGCCCTCGGTGGCAGCAGACAGTGTCCTGGGGGTCAGGGGAGGAGGAAGGGACTCGGTGTACTGGGCTAATCCCCCTCTCGGCACCTTGTCAGGAGCTCCACATCGTTCTTTCAGGGTGGCAAACTTTGTCCATAAAAGGCCAGACAGCAAATGTTTTAGGGTTTGTGGACCATATAGTTTTTGTCAGAACCACTCGGCAAGTGGGTTGCAGCCAGGACTCTAAGCCAGCTTTATCTGACTCTCAATCCCCTGAGCTTTTCCCTCGGGTTACCCTGATAAAAGAGCCATCCCTGACATCTCATATGCCTATACATGCCAGACAGTGTTGTAAGCACTCTTCAGAAAGTTAACTTACGTGATTCTCTTACGTTAAGAATTTAACTTATTTGATCCTGTCTATGAAGTAGGAATTACCTTTACCTTCATTTTAGAAATGAGGAAGCCGAGGCACAGAGAGTCTAAGTAACTTGCCTGCAGGCGCACAGCTGACTGCAGTGGTGCTGGGATTTGAACCCTGGCAGACTGCCTTGGAAGTCTGGGCTCCCACCCGCAAGGCTAAAATACAGATGAGCCAAAGATACACATAAAAGACCTTGAATAATTGAATGCTCAACTGTGTGGTCAGGACTCAAAGTGCCCTCCAAGCTTGGAGGAAGGTCCATGTGGAGCAGAGCTGTCTCGGGGCAGCCCCCCCCCCCCGCCCCCGAAAGGAGACGAGGACAGGTGTGAGAGCGGAGGGAGGGCTCCATCGGGGAGTGCAGGAAAGGACAGTGCCAGTCTCCTGGAACGATGCTATTTGCTCCTTGTCCAGACACTCTCTGTCTAACCCATAACTAAAATTTATCGAGCTCTTACAATGTGCCTTACTCTCATTTCCCTAAAAGACAAATTAGTCTGTTTTACTACATAGATAATCAGAGGATATTAAAGCTAAACACAGTTTTAAAAATCACCCAAAAGGTTCCAGCTGCCATCCTTAAGGGAAGCAGGGCTCAGCAGCCAGAGGTGAGTCGGACAGACTGGCTCTGGGTGCTGCACTGCTGTTTGCTGGGCGTCTTATCAGGTAGGACTTTTCCTAGCTCAGGCGGCAGAAAATGCAACTCAAACTGCACTAAATCAAAAGAGGAGATTTACTGGCCACAAATGGAAAGGCCCAGTGGTAAACAGTGCGTTTATGCACCACCTGAGAAGGGCCCACTGGGACCTGCGCTCTCTCCACTCCTTCCCTGAATCTCTGGCGCTGTTGCATCCTCCCCCAGCCCGGCCGAACAGAGACAGAGACAGTGGCAGGTCCCATGCCAGCACCTCAGGCAGAAGACCTGGGGCCGACACGCTGTTTCTGAACAGCTGACAGAGGTCGTCTGGACATTTTCTGGGCCAGCGGAACAGGGGACTTGGGCAGGTCCCTGGTGCTTGAGTGGATTCAACCTCTCTAGGTCATTTTGAAAGCCCTTGTCACTTAATTTAGTAAGGAATTATGCAGTGGTTTTCTTCACTGTGGTGGATAGAGCGGTTCCCTGCAAGCAAGAGTCAGCTGTCCTCATAAAGGAGTGGGAGTGGCTGCTGGTGTCCTGAAAACCATGTTTTCCCACTCTGTTAAATAACCCTGGGCCAATGCCTTATGCTTGATTTGTCTCAACTTCCTCATCGCCTATATGCCAAATGCCCTAAAAGACTGATGTATTGAATGTAATTTCTTTAACATTGGGTTGTCATTTTGCCCCCAGCAGTTGGCCACACCTGCTGTCCACTCTCTGCCCTGTCACCATCCCCAATGCCACTGGTACAGTCCTTCTTGACCCCTACCTCACTATCAGGCGAGGTGTCCCTGAGCCTGGGAGGATGCGCCCATGAGAACCCGCACCACCTCCTTTCAGGGTGTGCTCCACAGACCCTGGACTTTCCTGCCCCAGGGAGGGCTGAGGGGTGGCTGTCGTGTTAGCGTGGAGCTGCACGGTGCGGGACGGGGTGTCTGCTGCTCATGCACAAAGGCCCCTCCAGCACGGACGGAGCCTGGGGCGAGAGAAGGAGGGAGGCAGGCTGCAGGTAGGCCTCGGGCCAGCTGTGCTCACCCTCGGGTAGACATGGAGCTCTGAGGAGCTTGAGAATTCTAAATAGAACCTGGACTCGCAGCGCCTTATAAAGGTATATTTGTTAAATATCAACAAATCGATAAATAAAACAGAATGGATTGTACTGACAGTTTTTCAGTCTGGTTTATTCATGTGAGATTTGGGGCTCCATTTGTGCCCTTGTACTGACTCAACTCAACAATTTTTCTTGCAAAGCATGGAGAAAACCAGGAAGTGCAGAGATAGCAGACTTAAACTGGAAAGTCCGGACTGGTGTCTTGAGAGAGTGAAGGGTGAAGGGTGAAGGGTGCAGGTGGCAGGGAGGGGAGAGGGGAAACGAGGAAAGAGATGTGCCACGGGGCAAAGGGGATGGGGCATTGTCAGAGGGTCGGGCGTCTCGACTGGGAAGAGAAGCTTGCGGGGAGCAAAGAGTACAAGGGAGTGAAGAAGAGGAGCTGGGAAAGTGGGGACCCACGTGCTGCTACTCCGGGTCAGAATGTGTGATGCTTTTAATGTGACGAACACACCAAGAACTAACCGTTACTTTGAATCTCATTTGGTTAATATCCTGTTTTCTTTGAATGTTAGTCCAGGAATTTTCAAGTTGTGGATGGCTACTCATCGATACGTGTTGAAAAAATAGGTATTGTTTTAAATTAATAGGACAGATTGGAAAAGAGCAGACAGTAGCACGTGGCGGCAAAAGCCTTGCTAGAGGAGACTTGCTTCCATCAAGTGCGTACACGCAGGATCACGATGGAAAATGTTGTTCTTACGGGTTGCAGTCAAAAAGTCCTGAAGTCCCTGCACAGTATGATACATCATATTTATCTGTGTCTCCTGAGCACTGAATAAAATAACATGTCTAGAGTTGAAGTGTAAGAGTATAATGCCTGACATGTAGTTGGCATTAAAATCAGTTTCATACCATCCCCTACCATGTAGAAATGAGGTTAATTGCTCAATGACAAATAGTAGCAGAGGTAAGTCTCCAATTCAGATCTCTATTCGTAGGCTCCTATCTCTTCCAAAATTGAATACACCTTTATTAGAGATACCTGGCCATAATCACCTAAGATGACATTGTCAGTATTTCTAGTGTGATTTAAAGGTTTACCTCAATACGTGATACCCAGTAAAAAACTGATTCAACATTCTAAACAATTCTATATAGATATGTTTTTCACTTTTTAATTCAGGTATAAAGTACAAAAATTCTTACTGTATAGCTTGATAAATTTTTGCTTTTATATATACCCATGTAACCAAGCTCAACCAAGAGCACCCGGAGGATCCTTGCTGACGTCCCACAGCTAATATGTCTTCCTACTGCAGAGCAGCCTCACCTGCCTGTGGCTTTGCATCAATGGCATCATGCAGTGCGTCCTCTTTCACTCAACGTTTGGTTTGTGAGATTAATTCGCACTGTTGCCTATGGCAGTGGTTCATTCCTTTTCATTGCAGTATTGCACTGCACGAAAATATCCTAATTTACCATCCATTCTACTCTTAATGGATATTTAGTTTGTTTCCAGCCTTTGCTACTATTAAAATAGCTGCCAGGAACATTCTGGTACATGTCCTTTGATAAAAATAAGTACCTACTTATGTTGGATATTTACACATGCCTACAGAAGAATTTACATGATGACAAATTTAGGAATAACGAAGTTTATTTAAAGATCATTTACAATTAAGAAAAGAAACAATATACATCAACAGGGAAAGACAGATCATAAATACACAATCTTGGGAAGTAGTGTTTATGTATGGAGAAGAGTCAGTTTGATTTTTATTCACACCATTTACCGAAATGAAAGCAATAAATAAATAAAACCATAAATTGTAAGAAAACATAAGCAATAATTATATCTTGACAAACAAGGAATTTCTAAGTATGAAAATTTATTAAATAAACCACAGTGGAAAATATAGAGAAATTTGTTGAGTACATAGCAATTTTAAATTTTGCAGGTCAAGAAATATAATTAACAACATTAGGACTTGCCACACATAATTTGGAAAGATATTTGTAACAAATGTATCGAAAGGGATTAGTAACCTTCTATAATCAAAGTTCACATAAATGGGTGAGAAAAACATCAACCCAAGAAAAGAGTTGCCAAAACTGTAGAAATGGATTATACATGTGGTTAATAAACACGAAATCACTTTAACGTTATTAGTAATGAAAGAAGAGCAGATTAAAACCTGGGGACATCATTTTTCATGCATCACAAGGTGCACACATTTAACATTATTAACACTGAGAGCTAGAGAAAATGGAAAGAGAGAGGCATTCTTATATGCCGTGGGGACAACTTCTCTGGGAAAAAATTCAGTAACATATATGTCAAATGTAAAAGCATTCGGAGCCTTTGAACCAGTATTTCTACATTCAGGAATCTGTCCCTCAGGAATAATGCAAAATATAAATGGAAATGTACGTATAGCACATTCATCAAAGCATTATTTATCATCACAAAGAAATGAGAAAAAGTGATATCTAACAATAGGAAGATAGAGAAAATGACCAGTGTATGATGAAATATGATACAGGCATTAAATGATGACAGTCATTAAATCATGCAGAACAAGGACAAATGGCCAGGTAGCACAGCCATCACACCTTCAGGAGCATCCTGGACAGCAGCCACTGGGCAGGACAGACCCAGGGTGACAGGCGCCATGCAGGAGCCCTGTCTGCCACACTGCCAGGCTGCAGCAGCAGTCAGGGCCGATGCAGATGTTTGTTACCTGGAGAGAGAGTCTGAACCTTGAAATGTGAGCTTTTAAACCGCAAGACTAGGAAAGTGGCACTGGAGTGTCTTCAGGACCTTGGATAATTCCAATGAGGTGGTGAGATTGCTGATGGCACCAGGAAACAGTGGGAGGACGGTTGTCCGCCTGCTCTTGAAATAAGGATACTTCTCATCACTTCACAGGGAGTGAAGGTTGCTGTGGGCTCATCCAGCTGAGTACGGGAGATAGCAGTGGGGGTAACCCAGGCTGGGGGTGGGGGGAGAAAAAGCTGGAGAAAGATATGACCAACACCAACTGATCAAAGAAAGTTCCCATAGATAGAACCAAACACAGTGAGGGACTAAACATTCTTCTTCGGCAGATGAGAGAATTTGAACAAAAAATGAAGAGCAGTTACTGTTCCTGTGATCCTATCTTTAACTTCATGTTGTGCTGAGCTAAGGAAATGTTACAGGTTCCAAAGAGAGAGAAAAAGAAAAGGAACAATGTCACCTAACTCGCTGTGAGAATGAAAGGGAGCGGAACTGTGGGAAACTAGGACCAGCAAGTTTCTTTGCTGCGGCCCTTGGCTTAAACCAGGTTGTTTTTATGACTTTATTATGTAACTTGAAGTTTTTAAGAAGTTAAATGAGTGGCAAACATCAAGGAGAATTTGTAGCATCTGTACAAGTTCTCTCAAAGATGTGCACAGTGGTGACACTAACATTTATACTGTACTTTCATGCATACCTTCCTGTTGATTCATGGCATGAACCTTACCATTATGATTCATATGTGAGTAACTAAGTGTTCAGGGATGTTATCTGCCCCAAGATCAGGGCAGCCACGCTGCACGAGTGGAGGGAACACTGTCTGTAGTGTAGTATTTGTGGGTGATGGCTCTGAAGTTGTGCATGGCTCTCTGTGGCAGTCTGGGCCAACTCGAACTAAATGGTAAAAGGTGCCTTTCAAAACTAGATTCTTTGTCATCTCTCATGAATTACTTGAATCTGTAAATAAGAGAAGAAAAGTTTCTCTACTACCCTTCATTTTCCCATATTACAAAATATAATTCATCTTGCAAATAAGCTTCCATTCGTATATGACTTACTGAGGAAATAAGTCACCCTGTTAGAGTTCAATAGCTTTAAAAGTTTAAGTAACTTTGTTCAAATGTATTTTATTTGGCTTTGCTATCTATTGGTGTGACGTAGTATTCACATCAAGTGTTATTTAAAGAATGTGTATAAAATACTTATAGGTTCTTCCTAAGTATAAAAAAAAGAATAAATCATTAAAGTTTTCTGCATAGCACTAGCATGTTTATAGCAGCACAATTCACAATTGCAAAGATGTGGAAACAACCCAAGTGCCCATCAATACATGAGTGGATTTTAATAAAATGTGGTATATGTATACCATGGTGTTCTACTCAGCCACAAAAAACAATGGTGATCTAGCACCTCTTGTATTATCCTCGATAAAGCTGGAGTCCTTTCTACTAAGTGAAGTATCACAAGAATGGAAAAACAAGCACCACATGTACTTACCATCAAATTGATATTAATTGATCAACACTATGTGCACGTGCAGTAGTAACATTCATTAGGTATCAGGCAGGTGACAGGGGAGAATGGGTATATTCACACCTAACGGGTGCAGTGCGCACCATCTGGGGGATGGACATGCTTGTAGCTCTGACTCAGGCGTGGCAAAGGCAATATATGTCACCTAAACATTTGTACCCCCATAATATTCTGAAATAAAAAAAATTATAAAAAAACGTTTTCTGGATAGAATGTAAAACTTTAAAAGCCTCTAATTTTCCTTTTCTGGCAAACTTATACATTTGATATCCTGAAAAAAAAAATCTCTGCTATAAAATACCTGTAAGGAACAAAATAAAATAAAAATCCATGTCCTTTTAAGTTGATAATGAGCTGACAAGAAAATATGAGAGACCTCAGGGGACAGGACAAAAGGGACAGGGATCCAGCGGTCAGCCCGTGGAAGGATGAGGGCTCTCAGAGGCACCGACAGCGTCCTTAGACCTGTGCTTTGGTTTTCACAGCCCACCCGAAGGCAGTAGACAGTCCAGGGGGCTTTTGGAAGGGGAGAGTCTGGCTGGACATTCTCATGCAGCCACATGTTCCCAGAGCCATGTTTGGTGAAGGAAAAACACAAAAAGTATCTGCCCTTCAAAGGGAGAGAAAGTAACTCAAATATCTAGGCACGGAGATCGACAGTGCCTAGATCAACAAACAAACAAACAGATGATGATTCAGACACACAGAGACACAAAACAGATGTTGGAATTATCAGATACAGTGTCCTCATCGAAAGGTTATTTTCTAAAAAGAACCCAAAGTTAAAGTATGACCAAGTTAGATTTATTCCAGAAATTTTAATTTCACTCAATATTTGAAAAGCAATTAATGTAGTTTACCATACTAATAAACTAGAAGAGCCTAAGATTGTCTCAGTAGGTACTAACAAATGTAAGATAAATGTTTACATCCGTTTAGTTTAAACCATTAGCATATTGGAATGGAGAACTTTAAAGTGAAAAAATTGAACCTACCAAAATCTTAGAGCAAACATCGTACCAAATGGTAGAATTTGAAATATTCCCTTTCAAAAAGCATTAAGACAAGGTTTCCCTCACAATCACATATTGGTGGCTCTAGCCGGATCAAAGATGAGAAAATTTGAAAGGGGACATGAAAATAGCATTCTTTATGTATTATCTATAAGGAAACGCCCTCCAAGACTCTAAATTGTTAGAATTGATATGAATGTTTAACAAAATTGCTGAATATAATGTGTAGATTAAAAATCAATTTTATTCTTATACTCAAGCAAAAAAGAGAAAATATTTTTCTCTTTACAGATACTATTTACAAGAGTAACAAAATACATAAGACACTAGGAATAAATATAACAAAATACATTTAAGACCTCTATGGGGAAAATTATAAAACTTTACAAAAAGAAAGTAAAAAGAAAAAAGAAAGAAAGAAAGAAATTGGGACATGTGCCACGTTCCTGGATAGGGGAATTCAGTAACTCAAAAATGTCCATTTTTTCTACATTTATCTAAATCCTAACAAAGTGGCTTATTAAACTTGTCAAGCTGATTCTAAAACGTAAAAGGACAGGGGTTATACATATCCAAGACACTTCTGAAGAGGTAGGTGAAGGAAATAGTTTACCAGACAGTGACATTTGTAAATAAAACATAGTCATTCAGGTAATGTGGTATTGGCATAAGAACAAGCAAATAGAACATAAGTGGAAATGGACAGACAGCTCAGAAATGGACCCATGTGAGCCGGGACATTTGCTACATCACAGAAGTGCCAGTGCAGACCAGGGGGGGAAAGTCAAATATTCAACATACGCTTGAGAAACAACAAGAAAACCCTGAAATTGAGCCACTTTCATCCATTGTGGACAAATATATAATGCAGATGAATTAAAACTAAAAAGAGAAAGGAAATATAGGAGTAAATACTTCAAAATTTGCAGGTAGAGAAAAATATTTAAACAAAACAAAGCACAAAACTCAAAAGAGAAATTTGAACGATTTAAAATTGTTGCTCATTCAAAAGACATAAAGAAAGTGAAAAGGCAAGTATTAAATTGGGAAAATATAATTTTATAAAAGATTATAAATAGAATATATAAACAATGCCTCTAAATCAATGGGGCACATTTTAAAGGCCAATTATACCAGCTAGAGAAATTTTCGATTTGTATGCTTGCTTTAGAAAATAATTTTTTATTATGCATTGAAATTGAAGATAGACAGAATTAACACCGGCAATTCCATTCCTGGATCAGAACAGTATGCATGAGAGTACATACGCACAATTATACAAAACTGGTTGTTAAAAGGTACTTTAATTGCTAAAAAGCATATAATTGTTGAACATACTTTTTAAAAACAAATAATGTTAAAATAAAAATTTTGAAAACAATAATAAATAACCTAAATTTCCGTTGGCAGAAGAAACATTGTTATATATTTATTACAATTGAAATGAATGAACTACAACCGCATGGATGGAAATAGATGACTCTCAAGAACATAATGTTGACTAGAGGCAGAAAGCGACCAGTCGTTGCCAGGGGCTGGAGGGGGAACAAGTCAGGAGTGATGACTAATGGACATGCGCTTTCTTGAGGTTTCTTTCTGGAGTGATGAAAATGTTCCAGATTTAGATCATGTTAATGATTTCAAAACTTCGTAAATTTACTAAAAATATTAAATTGTATACTTTTATGATACATGAATTGTATCTCAGTAAAAACCATAATGTTGAGTTTAAAAAGCAAATTACAGACGAATGCAAATTGTATGATAGTATTTGTGTAATGATTAAATATCAGTACAATGCAGAAATGTTTATATACATATTTGGTAAAATCATAAAGACAATCAAAGAAAAATACACACAAAATTTAGGATGGTGGTAAGACCAGTTGGTAGACTTCAGAATATTGTTAATTTTCTATTATTAAGCTTGGAGCTGACTGTACTGATTTCAAATTAGTATTATTATTTATAATTTACATATATGTTAAATATCTTGTTGTATGTGTGTACTATGTTGCCTAAGTAAAAAAATAAATAAATAAATAAAAGTTCTTAACGTAAAAAAACTTAATCCCATCAAAAATTTGAGAGAAAATTGGGGAGAGGAGTAACTATATCTGCTTCTTAAAGTAAGCATGAAAAATAAAGATTATTAGTCCTTAGTACATTGCTTGACCAATAAGGAATTAAAAAATATTAGGGTGACTTAAAATATTCGTATTTATTGGGTGAGGAGAAGAAGGGAATAAGTTTAAAAGTTATTTTGGATGGAAAATTGACAGGATTTGGTAATGGATTGGGACTGGGGGGTGAAAGGTACAGCAAGAATGACTTGTGGGTTTCTAGCTTGCATAATTGGATTATGGCAACCTACTTGCTAAGATAAAGACCGCCTTAAAGTAATCATTAGCCAGGGCAGTTTAATTTTTAACTGTAAGAAATTAAGAAACAGCAAAATGAGCAAGGATTAAGACGGTGGTTAAATGAATCATGGTACAACTGCATGGAGGAACAGTATGCAGCCATTAAAAATCATTGTAAATTTAAGTAATTGATGACATTTTATATTTCAAACCTGATTGATATCTATTCTGCACAATAATAGATATGCATATATAAAGATAGCCAAAAAGTCTTCAAAATGCTAACAATGAATGTCTCTGGGAGGCCCAATTATAACTAATTTTAATGTTCTTCTATTGACTTTTGTACAGTCTAAAACTATTCTACAATAAACAACCAGAAACTATATGTGGCGTTTTACACTGTTACTAAAATCATTGCCAATCTCTTCAAGTGTATGTGACGAAGTTATATAGAGGGTTGCAAAAGGCACACATGTGCCGTGAGGTGGTGCAGGAAAGTGATGGGGAAAAGAAACGTTCCTGCTTGCTCGTTATGAAATAATTATGTGGTTGGGGTTAAAGGGCTCTTTGGTCAAAGGACAGCTTTAACGCAGACACGTTTAACGCATGTGCAAAATGCCTTCTTTTCAAGTGTGCCCCAGGTAATTCAAGGTGAGTGCTAAAAAGAGAAGGGTTGTCAATTTACCAGAAACAATTTTTTAAAATCTGGTAGGATTATAAGCACAACATTGTTTTTCTCTTTCTCTCAATTCTGGACTATCAGAGTTTTGCATGTTTATCATTGTCTTGTCTTTTTTTTTTTTTTTTTTCATTTTTTCTGTCCCTTTCTTTCACTTTCCTTTTTCTTATTTTAGAAATAAAGATGTTCATTGGAATAAATATTATGTTTTGATTTGTCTATTTATTACAGTAATCATGGTATTGTTACTTGAACCTTCTCTGTACAGGTGAAGTGCCTTATTTATGCTAGTTTTATTATTTTTTTAGGTAAAATTCACATAACATAATAAAATTAACCATTTTAAAATACAATACTTTGAAATTACTTATTAATTGACAGTACTTTTTCATGGTAGATTTTTAATAAGTTTATGTTTAATATGTATTACCAAATAAATAATATTGCATGGTTCATTCTATCCAGCTATCTCACTATATTTTTGTACCCATTAATCATATCAATTAGGCCTCCAAACAACAAAATGCAAATTGAAAACATTTTCTACTTTACTAGGACAAATATTGCTTTATATGTTCAAAGGAAATTTCTGCTTAGACATAAACTTCCTAAATTGATGTAAGTATCTCTACGCAATTAAATATAAGTTTAGGAAACAAGCATTTAGGTAGCAAGGGACAATTTCTATTACATGTTAACAGTTCTTGGAAGGTAGACTTCAAAATATGGAAAATATTGTTTTTATTGAAATGAGGGCTTTCTCCTCCTGAATCAACAGCCCTTTGGGAATAGATCTACTTTATTCAGGTGACCAAGCATGGCTAGAATCTCCTCTAGCCTCTCTCTCCAAATTAACCCACAGGTACAAACAGATTTCTCTCTGGCTCTAAAGAGCACACACTTCATCTTACTAGTGTTGGAAAATTAAGAATTAGAAGAAACAAATTTTATATTACTGTCATAGCACATCTATAAAAGGTTTTATAGATTAATCCTCTTCCCTGCAAAACTAGATTTTCTTGTTCTGTAAAACCTTCAGCTTTCTTTGATTGACTTTACTCATTTTTCCCCTCCAGCAATGGTGAAAAAATAAATTGTTACTTTTCTGTAACTAAATCTAGAAATATGTATTAAATATCTATTTATCTACACTATGTCTTTACCCATTTTTTTTGAATATGGAGTATGGCCTAAGTACTTATTTTTGGTCATAAACCTCATCTGGCTCCTTCCAAAATGGGCTCAGATTTCCCTACCTTTGCTCACTCCCTTTACCAGGTGACTGCAGGATGGATTCTTCTAGAAACGTTGAGGTGAGTTGGACCTCACATCTTGTAGCCCCGTGGCTCCTGGTCACTCTTTCCCTGTCCATACTCCCTGCACCCAACATGCATTGCTCGTCTCCCTTCCAGATCATTCCATCACACCCCCTGGAATTCCCACATCTTTATGAAACAAGCCTCAGATCCCAGCTCTTCACTCTGTAAGCAGAGAAAATCTGTAAGGTCCTCGCCTTTGTGTCCTGTGGACGATGTGATATAGAACACAAAATGATAACAGAAACATTCACTGGCTGAGTACAGTGTATCAGGCAGGAGACCCAAAGGGGTTTCATATATTAATGTATGTGATCTTTTCCATAACCACAAAATACTTGATTAGAAACAAAAAGTTTAAAAGTCTAATCCAAAAATGTAGACAAACAATTGTGATGAGAATGTCTGAAGTGTGTACCTTGTGGCTGGTTCTCTGAGAAAGCACATGGAGAGTGAAGAGGGAATCACAGAGCATCCAGGGTGGGCTCCAGGGGCCATCTGGAATGCCCCTCGGTCTGCAGGACTGATGTCTGGTGGCACCTAACAGTGCTCTGATGGAGCAGCCTCTGGAAATTCCTGACCTGATTCCCGGGAGGGAAATGCTAAATGTAAACAAGTGGCATCCGCTCCCAGTTACCATAGGAACGAATTCTAACAAGCTGTCAGCTTGGGAGTCCTAGAAAGGGAGGATTTTGATCCATGTTTTAAAAATGCAAAAGCCGAAGTGATGTGGCAAGATGACATTTACGTTGGGGAAAAGTCCCGTAGTGGGGTTCTAAGCCTTGCAGCCATGAGATTGAGAAGAATGATGGAGTCCAGACACGATGAGGCCCCCATCGGTTCCTACCTGGGACGCCAGGGTCTTTGACTCACACAGAACCTAACTTTGTGCCGTGCCTCTCCCCATATGCACAGGAAGGACCCCTGGCTGGAGCCTCTCTGTTCACAGATGACACCTACGGCCCCACCCATAGACACCCACACAAGCAACACAGAAAGGGGTTCTTCAGTGTCCCTTGCAGATGACAGGTCTCACTTCCAGGCCAGAGGTGAACTTGCATCTTCACAGACACTATTAAAACTCAACCTACCAGTCATCATATTTCTGCCCACAACAGAAGCCCCTTGAGCTACCCACCTTCTCTCGTGGTGTCATCCTAGCTGCTGTTTCCCCTTCAACCAGCCCTGTTCCCCTGCGTTACCTCCCAACACGTCCTGTGGGTTCTTTCGAGTGTCCAGTCTGTTGCCAGCTACTCCCATGCTCCCCTAGTATCCATCTCTCTGGAATCTGGTTCCAGGGATCTGACAGATCAGCCAGGGAGTGAGGCACAGACAGGCAGACAGACAGACAGCACAGGGGCAGACTGGGAGAGCAGACCACCAAGACTGATTCCCTGCAGAAGGGGCGCTTTCAGGTGTAGCGTCCCTCTTGCCGCCATGGTCAGTGGAACAGAAATGAGGTCCCATCTCCTTCTTAGTCTTTGTTTCTTAATGTCTATAGCTGTGAGATTCTAGGTGGAGGGGAAATGATAGTACTAAGGTTATATTAATATTTTAAAAATAGGTAAATTGCTGAAAAAATAGTGTATTGAAAGTCAATAACAAACCCATCCATGCTGGAAATGTCCAAATCATTCCTGAGTAGCCTACAGAAACATAAAATCTTGCATTAGCTATGGCCAATAGTGCAGATTTTCCTGTATATGACTACATTTTTTTTCAGTGCATGACAACCAAGGGAATGCATTGTCCATAAATTGTCACCGGGCATCTGGCATACATCTGAATGCAAATCACGGCATGGGAATCAATTCCTTCTCACCACACCCAGCCTCCTCCCAGCCATTTTCATTCGCCAAATTACTAAAAGACATTTTAAAATGTTGTGTTTTTTATTTTTATGCGGTACCTTAGTGAGAAAGGCAAACAGAAAAATAGAATGTAGATACAATAATATGGTTACTTATTAATATTATTCTACTGTTTCTTGATTCTTAAAATGTACTCTATGAAGCAAACTGTCCTAAACAATCACTAATGGACATGTTGATGGATACGTGCAAAGAACTGCATTTCCAAGGTGGTCCCATCGTATTTGAGTTAATGGATGTTTAAGTCAAGTCTAAGTTACAGATTATGAGAGATGGTATTAGATTAGAAGAAGTCTGTATTTCCATCCAAACTTGCAGGCAGACATATTCACACATCCATTTTTCATTCTTTAAGCATCCTGGGGCGGCCAGTGATGGTGAACACGACATGTTCCTCTCCATGCGATGGTGGAGTCAGGGGATGTTTCAGTACCTAAAATTGGAGGAGTCAGAATCATATGCATTTGGGAGCACAGACCAAAGATTAAAGAAGAGATATGGAATGAAATGCAGGAAGAACAGGGATTGCCAAGTATACACTCTAGAATTGTTGTATTATTTTGCCCAAGTTTTGGTTCAATAAACAGTTTGATATAAGCATAAACCCCTAAGACCTAGGGCACGTGGTTCCTCCTCTAGTCACATCCCACTTGGGCTGGCTCGGGCCCCACCAGGTAACCTGCAGGAGGACGTGTCCTTGTAGGGGCCTGCGGTAATAAGCACTCTAAATCCAGACAACACGACGGTGGGGCAGCAACACTAGACAGCAACTGATGACCTGAATTGTTTCTGCTTCCGCGATTTAATAGCCATGTAATTATGGGCAGAGCAGTTACCTTAAACATTTCCTCATCTAAAAACATGTGGGTGTCTGGCCAAGTGCTTGCTAAGGCTCCTCCTTCCTGTTCTAAAAAATTCCATTCTTCTGCAAAGTTTAAACCCAAAGCCTCATTTTCTAAGCAACAGAGCTTTGGGGCTGTATTATTTTAATTAGAAGATTTATCGGACAGAAACTATATGGAGATGGAGAGTACTGTGCCAGGAGCGGGAAGACGAAAACCAAGTTTGCTGGTGACTCACAGCTCATCGCTTCTCCCACTTTGGTGTGGGGCTCCAGCCCTCCCAAGGGATTCTCGTTGCTTCTTTTATTATCTTCCTTGCAGATACCCTCCACTGCCTTGCCCCTCACCCACCTGCAGCGCTCCCACCTGTAGTTACCTGCAATTCCCTGCAGCGGTCCAGCTGAGTGTCGCCAGCACAGACACGCATCCTGCAGACTGGTCTTATGTGGGATACGCCGACACAAGCGTCCTGTTTGCTCGGGGTGGCTGAGCAGCCCTTCAACACGTCCATGATCCTGTGACTATTCTCACTCTCTCCTCCTGCCTCAGGCCCTCATGCCCTCGTCCACGCCCCTCACTCTCAGCTGCTGTGGGTTAGCTTTCCAGGGCTGCTGTGGTCACATACCACAAACTGGGTGGCTTAAAATGACAGAAGCTTATTCCCTCCCCATTCCGGAGGCTGGAAGTCTGAAATCAAGGAGTCTGCTGGCTGACGCCCACTTGGAGGGCTTTAAGGGACACTCCTTCCTTGTCCCTTGGCTCTCGGATGCAGTTCTCCAACCTCTGCCTCCATCCTCACATGGCGCCCCTCCGTGTGTCTCTGGCTCTTCCTTTAAAGACGCTAGTCTTGTGGGAAGAGACTCCACCCCAATGACCTCTTATTAACCTGATGACAGCTGCTAAGACCCTATTTCCAATAAGGTCCCCCAGGTACTGAGAGTTAGGAATTGAACACACCTTTCTAGGGAACACAGTTCAACCCACTGCAGGCAGGCTATGCCTTTTTGTTCCCTTAGCATAGAATGTTCTCTCCTAGAGAACCACAAGGCTCCCTATCACATTCTAGGGGAAAAAGCCAAGGGCTCTTCTAAAAGAAAGGACAGTGCCTGGTGCCATGTTTCCTCTGCCACCTTCTCTCCAAACTCCCTGCCACTCTCCCACTCCAGGAACACCTCGGCCTGGACACTCCACCCTGAACATCTTCCCACCTCCTGTCTCCTTAAAGCTTTGATCACATCACCTGTCACCTCACCTTATCTCCTTTACCCTCTTCTACTTTATTTTTCATAATGGCAGTCACTTTCTAACCTGTGATACAAACTGCTCATTCATCATTCCTGCTGTTTGCAGGACATCTCCCATTGTGAGCTCCATAATGTTCCTGTCCACTGACACACTAATATTCTGGAACACAGTAGGTCTTCAATAACTGTTTAATCTATCTATGCCTGTAACAACTCCTCCCAAACATTTTTTTAAAAATAACCTGTCAAATACTTTGGAGGTCACCTTGAAAAAAATTCCTAGTCTCTATTTTTGCTCAGAATGATGTAATGAGTCACAAATTAGGTATAGAAAATAAGTTCTTTAGTAAGAAAAATAATATAAAACAAATGTCAAGATATTAAGCCAGAATATATTATTTTTATCAAAAGTTAATTAATTGGTATATTTCAATTAAAATTATAGGAAATATGTGGGACTATTGAAAACATTTTAAAAGTCCATAATACCCTTTTTTTATGACTACAAACAACACTGAGGGTTGAGGTTTTTTTTTGAAATTTCTATTAGTGAAATCAATATAGCATGCTATTCTCTTGGTACTTACTAAATATGCATCAAATATTCATGCATCTCAAGACACTTTCTTGAAGCATTTGTTTATTCTTCAAGCAAGTATCATTGAGACAATATTCCTGTTATTAAAAACATTGTTAAGAAAATTGCTGCAGTTTGTTACATTATACACAGTGTCAGTAAACACTTGTTGGTCAAATTTCAAATAGGAAATAAAACTTGGAAAAAGGAGAACGTTTAACATCTGCAAAATTATATCACATTAAAGTCTTGCCAGAATAAGTGGATTCCTGTAGGGAAATTTTGTCTTTTGTGGACTATTTGAAGTAAATGTATTCAATTGACTAAATAAAGGATGTAGTTAAAAAGTAATTAGGAATGACAGTTTCTTTTAAACAACATTTCATGTGCAAGTAAATTTAATAACAAGATTTATATAAATATATTAAAACATTCTAATCTGAAGTGCTTTAGCATCAGTCATAGTAATGATAGCATGCACACGAATGTATTTTTCAGCCTAGAAAACCATATTAATGCATAGGTTATAGACTATAAAGTGAAGCTTTGGGAAGATGTTGCTTTATTAGAAAAAATGTCACCTAAAATAACAATGAAATAAAATATATGTACTTGATTCACTCATATTTGTAGTGGTTGGAGACCCTCCACCCCCAACATCTGAGTCCTGGAGTAGAAACCATCTTCCTGAGCCACAGGCAAGATGAACCATGTACAAACCTGTCTAAGGGGGTTGATTTCTGTACAAAGGATGGAACCACACTTATAACACAGACATTACCTGGGTGAGATTGGTCCTGCTTAGTTCAAGTTTAGGAGTAGTGTTCTCTATTTGTCCAGTGTTTACAATGAAGAATAAGGGTTCTCCAATAGAGACATTTAAAATTATATCATAGGTGCTAAATTATATAACAGCATTTTTACAGAAATATTGATGGCCAATATACCCATATCTTAAAATCCAAGCAGGAAATTTCTTGTTGAATATTCTGGCATGTTGAAAGACTCAGCTATTGTTTACCTTGGGAAGCTCCTTAAATTTAGACATTTTACACCGTTCAATAAATAATCTAATAGTATCCAGAAAAAGAAATGTAAAGGTATCATTTTGTTTTACTCATCTGAGCCAGTTTCTCCAAATATGTATCTCCTCCTACATTTCTGTCTGGATCATTCTGCAAGTCACACTGATCAAAGTAGAAACACATCGTCAACCAATGACAGCTTCACCTGCACAGTTAATGAATTATTTACTTAGGTGTGCATATATGCAGAATCTATCTCTGCACCTGAGTAAATAAATGTTTGTGGAATAAATAAAGCTGGGTATGGTCTTTTCATCTGATGTTGTGGTGATTGGTGAGGAAGAATTAGAGTCAAACATAGTGGAATGGTGAAGCTTAGAATATCCGTTCAGGCAGAATTCAACATGTGGTCTGGGAACATGGGAATTTAGGAGTCTGGGGGAATTCTAGAGACTTAAATATACCCAAGTCATTCTAGCTCTGTGACCTTGAGCAAGTTAATTAATCTCTCAAGGCCTCAGTTACTTCACCTATAAAATAAATATACTAATAATGTATACTCACACTTACAATGCGAAGTGCATAATTAGCACGATGCTTACCATGGTAAGTACCCAATAAGTCATAGCACTGATGATTTTATAGAATGAATAAATTCCATTTCTTACATATATATGCTGGTATTTTTAGAATTTTGAGATTTTTAAATACACATTCATTTAACAGAAGTTCTGATTATACATGGGTGTGTATTTTTATGTTAATATTAATATGTTAATATTGACATATATGTTAATATTAATCAATGGAGAATGAAGGTTGATCTTATTGTATGGTGGTCTATATACTTTTAGATGTTTTAAAAATGGTCCACATACATTTAAAGCTTGAAACCCACATTGACATTTTATAATCACAGGACTGGAACCTGAAGTCCAGAGAGATTAAATGAAGAGCTCAAAGCTAGAGTCTGTCAGAGGGAAAGTCAACATCCAGCTTGCAGAATCCCTTTTTCACGACAAATTACTGGGCCTCTCAAGAGAGGGAAGATGGTAGAGATCGATTCGGTGTCCTCACCTTAGAAAGCCCACAGGTGATCAGGGTTATGTCCATTTTCAGATCAAAACTTGAAAAAACAGAAGGGAAGGGAAGAGAAGGGAAGAGAAGTCATATTTTTTGTCATGAGCATATCATAGGGTTGACATGAGAGTAATGCTTTTTGAAGACTGAAAATTAATTGCTAAATTGATATTTTAATAATTGGGTCCACATGGATGAAGCAAGATTTATCCTAATAGTAATGCAATTTTGTAAATTAATTTTGTTTGGATAGGCAATATTGTAGTTTTATCCTGATTTAAACACTTTTAATGTTTATCAGTGTCACTAATTTTTTTAAAGAAAATCCACTCTCCCATGAGTTCATTAGTTGCAGCCTGAGTTTTATGGTAGGAGATGAATCATGGACCAAGTCAAGAAAAATAAAAGCATACTTGTTGACAAACATTTTTATTATTGCCAGAGCTCAATTGCTATAACACTGCTAAAGAGCTCATAAATCACTTAAAACTGTGTGTTCTGCATTTTCCCAAGAAATCTCCATGGAAAGTAACATAAATGGTGTGTAGCTTTTGATGAATTACGCTGCTCTAGTTCCTAATGTAAGGTTGAGTTTCTCATTATTAAATGGTCGTGTGCCAAGATAGTTGGTGGCCTAATGGTCAATTAAATTTCAAATGAACTTCAAAGACCAGGATTAGTATAATATTTCCCTTTACTTTCAAATGTTTAATAATGATTTACTCAACTCTCTAGGAAAATTTTATTTTTATTTATTTATTTATTTTTTTTTTTGAGACAGAGTCTCACTCTGTTGCCCAGGCTAGAGTGAGTGCCGTGGCGTCAGCCTAGCTCACAGCAACCTCAAACTCCTGGGCTTAAGTGATCCTCCTGTCTCAGCCTCCCAAGTAGCTGGGACTACAGGCATGCACCACCATGTCCGGCTAATTTTTTCTATATATATTTTTAGCTGTCCATATAATTTCTTTCTATTTTTAGTAGAGATGGGGTCTCGCTCTTGCTTAGGCAGCTCTCGAACTCTCTAGGAAAATTTTAAACGCACTTCATTTACAGGTAGTGTTGAAGAATTATGAATTATTGTTTTCCCAATTTTTTTTGCAACCGAATATTTTAAAATTGCAGATCTGATGATCATTAGAATGATGATACAATTAGAAGTAATAATGGCCACGCCAATGTGTCAAAAATGCAATATCTTCATTGCACTATTGAAGATGTTTTAATTCAGCTTCATTATTTCAGATGTCTGATTTGTATGTCTCTGTGTACGCATTTTATGCCACAGGCATAAATCTTACAATAAATGTGATGACAGGCATGAATCATACAATAAACGTAAACAAATGGTTTTCAAAGCAGTAATATTGGGAAACCACTTGAAAAATTCTAGTTGGGTTTTCCCATTGTCCTATTATGTTACTCAATTTACATGGACCTTTAATACTGATGGAAAAAGTACCTAGATTTCCTACACCTCCAAACAAACCAGTGGAGGAAGTGTTCCCGACTCTACAGCCAAAGCCCCACAGCACATCCTCTGCTTAAGTTCTGCGGTCATAACAAGGCTTGTGTGTGATACGGAAAAGTACCTAGAAAGTCTTGTGTTTTTAAGTTGGAAAACTCCGAATTTCTCTTCTAAAATAATCTATCTTTTTTTAAAATCCATTTCAAGAGGTCTGTCCCAAGTTTCAGCTAAAAAAGAGGTTCCAGAGTTATTTCAAAAAACTTTTTATTTTGACATAATCATAGATGAACAGGAAAATGCAAAAATAATACTGATAGATCTCTAATCCACTTTGCCTGGTTTCCCTCAATGGTTACATGTTATGTAACTGTATTGTACTCTCAAACCCAGGAAATTCACATTGCTACAATGTGTATAGTTCCCACCCTAGCATCTGTGCAGGACTAAGCCATCAACAGCACCTTCTTCTCCTGCTGCCCCTTCATAGTCACACTGAGGAGAGAGGGTAAGATTGCAGGCCCCCAAACTGCACCTCCTCTCAAGTGATACGGTAGTATTTCATACTGCCATGGCACCATCCTCCTCTGATAACCATGGTGCCATGACCTAACCTGTCCCTTGTAATTATTCTATCTATAGTACTGTAAAAAGAAGAGCCTTGTCTCTGACCCACACAGACAGATAGTGTTACTCTGGGAGAAACTAGTGAAAGCCATGCTGCACTGGGCACGGGACCTTGACTTTGAGAAGATTCCAAGGTCCAACCTGGGAGAGATGGGTGATGGTTATAGCAGGGCAGGAGGCTGGTTAATGAAGCATTTTGTTGTTTGGGGTCCCCAGGCCCTGAAACGTGTGTATACTAATATAAAAAAGAAAAAACAAGAGCAAATTATTTGTATTGTTATCAGCATATGTACCAAAGCACCAGTTACCCAGTGCCATTAAATGAAGTTTTCCCTCCTGAGAATAACATCTCTGGATCAATAAAGATGAATCCTTTCACATCTGGTGTTTTAACTTGACCATTTAATGGAAAGTTTTCTAAACTGAAATGCAGCTCTCTCAGCTTCTTAAACAATGTGCCCATACTTAACTGAATATTATGTGTCAACATAAGGTGTATTAGAATTAACACCCCTCCAATGTGTTTTTAAAAGAGATTGGGGCTCACTCCTGTAATCCTAGCATTCTGGGAGGCCGAGGCAGGTGGATTGTTTGAGCTCAGGAGTTCGAGACCAGCCTGAGCAAGAGCAAGACCCCGTCTCTACTAAAAACAGAAAGAAATTATATAGACAACTAAAAATATATATAGAAAACATTAGCTGGGCATGGTGGCACATGTTTGTAGTCCCAGCTACTCGGGAGGCTGAGGCAGTAGGATCGCTTGAGCCCAGGAGTTTGAGGCTGCTGTGAGCTAGGCTGATGCCACGGCACTCTAGCCTGGGTAACAGAGTAAGACTCTGTCTCAAAAAAAAAAAGAGAGAGAGATTAGGTCCTAGCGACATTTTTGTTGCCAGTGAGTTGGGTTACTGAACAGCAGACTTGAACTTTAGCAATCTTTTTGCTCTCCACGCTTGCTATTTTGATCTAAAATGTCTTAGAACTGTCTAGAACCATCTAGAATGACCCATCCTGGGCTCCCCACCCAACTCTCAGCTCCAATCAGAGCAGTTTTTCCTTTATCTTTACTAGTCTTTTGTAATATTAGAGATTTGCTTAAGATTTTGAGAACAGAGTCTGCTGAAAAGAAATAATTTGAAAACCAACAGACCAGACCATTTCTCTATGAGTATGGGATGTGACTCTACTTTGCTGTAAGGTGAGGTTCACAGCCAGACCGCTGAGATTTCCTAGGAGTCTAAAGAATTTTCCCAGTAGATGTTCTAGCTGCTCACCATTCTCCATCTATCCCCTGTGTTTTTCTTGATTTCTGGTGGGAACGGGATTCCAGCCAGCAGCAGTGGCCCCATCCCAGGCTTTTCCCTCCTTACTGACTTCACTAGGAACAACACACCCTGGGGTGAAATGAATAGTTCTCTCTCACAGGGCGAGCAGAGATCCATTGGTAAACATGTAGTTGTGGTTCAAATCAATTCAGACCTCCCCCCCAAAAATGAATTGCATGAATGAATAGTCAGGAAGTATACAAGATTTGTTTTTTTGAAAAATTCTCCACATCAGCATACAGCATACAATGGAATGAGGAAACACCATTGTTGGCCGGAGTAAGGAAACATAGATGTCTTTCTGTAAAATTAATTAACAAATTAGTGGTTGATGTAACATTCTTTCAGTTGATCCTCTCCTCTCAGGACAAAGGGTGTGTTCTATCGCCATCTGTGCCTGCGGACTCAGCGGTATTATTCACATAAGCATCTCTTTCTTTCTTTCTTTCTTTCTTTCTTTCTTTCTTTCTTTCTTTCTTTCTTTTTTTCTTTTTTTTTTTTTTTTTTTTTTTGTCGCAAATGAAACAACCTGTGCTGCTTCTTGCAGCTCCATTTCCGTATTTGTTGATGCAATGGAAACAAACCATGTGCCTAACCATTTAAAGAATATTTTTTAATCAGGCTCTTTGGGTAATTTAATCAAAAACCCACACCTTTCCCCCAAGTGCATCATACTCCTGAGGACAAAACACCAAACCAGAGTTTGCTCCAACTTGTTCTAGATGTTATATTTGTAACAGAATCCCAGGCATACATAATAATAAAAATTACATCTCTGATGCTATGGTGAGATTAAAGTCTGGCATGGTGCCTGGATATTGGATCATATGATTATATTTCTCACAAAATTCTTCTGTAATATTTCAGATTCTAAATAACACCCTTACCCATGGCCAAAACGATGAAGAAATACTAACAGTTAGGAAAATCCATAATGGAATCCACCCTAAGCAAGTACAAATAGAATAGTTCTATTTTTATTGCATAAGCCTTTAGTTCTGATGAGATCAGTCACTGAAAGTAAAAATTATCGTACGACCAGTCAGGAAAATAAATTGTCCATCTATGATTTCACTGGCCCTCAGTAAGCAGTAGGCACAGGGGTGACATCTTTGGATGCTCTAAAGTGACTAACTTTTTCAACCCCCAAGGGTTTCATTTTCTGGCTCCTTGAAGATTAATCAATGTCTGTAAGGAAAGAGTTTTGCAAATTTTCCTACTTTCATTGCAAGACTCCAGACCTTTTACCAAAATTTTTTCCGCCCACTTTCCAAACCAATGACAGAACTCTTCTACGGATGTGGATGATGGGCCTTGCACTCTGATCCACTTTGAGACTGTCAAGGGATAAAAAATTATATTTATCATTTTCCTTCCCCACATTACAGACAGCATCTTTGACATTATATACTATTTCAGTTTTATAAATAAAGGAATTATTCAGAGTTGCATGATGTCCATCAAAGACTAACCATCCAATCAGAAAACAATAATGGTCAACTTTGGGCAAAAGTTTAAACGGTGATTTTGTAAAGGGTGGACTTGGGACTCACCATGCCCTCTGCCTTATTACTGGAGCACACTGCTCTCTGAGTCTGTCACATACTCTGCTCCGCCTCTGTTCACATGCTCTCCTGGCCAGTGGGCTGCAGGGTCCTCCTCAGGACGATTGTGCGGGTGCCTTAACCACATACCCAGGGCTTTCCAGCTGATAACCTCTGGTTAAGGTTATTCTGCCTGCAGGTGTCCCCTGTGCAGAACCGGTGCAGAGGCAGCACTTGGACCCGGGGCAGGTGGAGATAGGCATTTAGGAACTCAGGTTTCCTGCAAACACAAGGATGCAGGAACAGTGGCAACGAGGGAATGAAAGTGAGAGTGATTTCTTTAGGCAAGAATGAGTGCTTGGCAAGAGCCATCAAGTGACTGGTGCTGAAACCAGAGAGAGGAAGCTGTTACCAGTGACCCTTGAGAGGAGAGAAGTGGCTTGTGGGCTGATGCCAAGCGGTGGCCCCTCTGCTGACATCCTCTGAACAGCACCGGCCTTCCTGCATGTGTGTCTCCGCTGCAGCCACTGCTCCGTTCCAGCTGCCGGGGTTCTGCTCTTGTCCTGCTTCCCTGGTCGGGAGTGTGAGCATGTGCTGGGTGCCCACCCTGCACTGAGCACAGGCACATGTTCACACCTTGTCTAATGGAGTCTTGGAGACCATCTCATGAAGAAGCAAAATTAGTAATCTACCTTCACAGAAGTGGAAACTGAGGCTCAAGGGTTTTGCAGCATACCTGTGGTCTCGGGACTGCTAAGGAAGTAGCAGAACCAGGAAAACCAAGTCTGATACCCCAGCTGAATTCCAAGCAATTCCCTAGATTGCCCCTCCCCACCATTTTCTGAGGTTTCCTCTGAGGCTTCCTTGGTGCCCGGATCAATGCACTGAACATCAGCTTCGCTGGAGACTGGCACCAACCGCGCACTTCCTGCCTCCCTTGAGCACAGCAAGGCTACACGCTCTTCTTTTCAGCCTTTCTCTATTCAAAAATCCCAGTAACCTCTGTTTCTCAACAGCTCTCAGCAATTAGCTAATGTCATTCTTATGCTTTTATAAACAGATATTCATATAAAATTATGGGCTAGATTTCTCATTTCTACCACAGGACAAAAAGTAACACATGAATTTCTGACATTTTTGCATTCAAGCTTATTCTTCTTTCTAGACATTAATAATGATTACAAGCAGAAGAACTGGAGACCAAAGAAATGAGCAAGTCGGACGACAAAAGCACAAACAGACCTCAGCTGGCTGAGCGCTCCAAGGGCTGCGTTCCTTAATTTGCTCAGTTTGTAGACATCCCACAAACTCATACCCTTACAACATACTGAAAATATGTGGTATTATGTGCTGGTAGAATTAATGCATTTATTCCCAACATAATTTAGCATCAAAGTGAAAGTGGAAATGACTCCATTAGCCGTTTTGAAGTCTTATTTCACAGGCTTTGAGGAAATTAGCATTCCAACAAGATGAAAAGTTAATTTGTGTAACTCCAATTGTAGACATCATGTGAAATTTAGAAGGGAGATAGATACAGTGATATGATATCAATGCAGGATTGTATGTTATATCCAAAAACTTACCATCAGGCACGATAGGCAATGCTCCCATTGCACCCACATTTTGGTGTTCAGAGCACAAAGCACAGGCCTGTGGAGAAGCGGTTCTAAATACTCTTTCTGGAACACACTACCATCTGAACATATACCCTGTCTTCACTTTGCTGTGCTTTGCTCATAGGACTGTGTGAAGTTATAGCATTTCATTAAAAATTGTACTAAGCTGTCACTCTAGCACATGGATAAGATCATTAAAGAATTCTAAAATATGAGAGTCGAAGAGCACCTTGTAATCCATTTAATTAAGCTGCGTCATTTTGTAGACAGAGGGTGAAGCTCAGTGGCACTGCCTGACTTGTTCGAGGCTCTGGGCCACCTCATCTCGTTGGAGGTGGGGCCAGATCGAGTGGGGAGGCACGGAACTGGGTGGCATGGGGACCCAAGTGTGAATTACAGCTTGGCCTTTCTCTAGCTTGGGCTATTACCGCCCTGAGCCCCGGTTTCCTTGTCTGTATAATGGAGATTCTATCTCTTTTACAGACATTACACAGAATACCTTACGCAAAATGCCTGCTTTATAGAGGACATACATAGAATGCTATTTCCCCCTTCCTAAAAGCACCTGGAGCTTGGCAGATGTAACAGAACACCTGTCTGACTTCAGTCTTGAGTCTCCTATTGTACCAATCAGCTGTGTCACCATCGAGGTGTCATCTTTCCTCAGGAGGGGACACTTGGACCCCCCATGGGTGCTGCTGCACACCTTAAGAAGGTAACTGTGTAGCCATGAGGGGAAAGTGGTTGTCTTATGTAATAAGACTCCGTGATTATTCCTGGAGGGCTGATCTCCTAGATTTACCCAAATGTGTGACACCCCTTCATGTCCCGGGTTGATGTGTGTATAGGTTTCTCTGCCCACCGACGACTTACCTAGTCACAGAACACTCTGGTCTTTCCCAGATAGAGGTTCACAACCTTCTAACACTAATGCCATCCCCCTGCCTGACACCTACGGTGGCCGTGGAGATCTCTCACACCCTGAAGAGGAGCAAGAATCTCCTGTTTTTTCTGTGAATTAAGGGCTCTCCTCTCTCTGGGTATTCAAGGAAAAAGGGAAAGTTTTAATCTAGGGCTTAAACTTTCCAAATGCCGAGGATTTTGTAAAATGCCTCTTCCTTCTTGGTACAAAGAAATTTATGTTCCTCTTAAAAATTTCTCCATCCAGAGAAAGATAAAAAAGAAAATTAAAATCATTCTTAGCTGACCAACCAAAGATAATGACTAATCTTTTCCACATTTGGGATCACAATGTAATTGAGATTCTAGCACACTTTGCTGTTTAATAAACTGTGTGGGACCAGCTTTTCCCTCGCCCTTAGACATTCTCGTAGTGGCTATGGCATGACATATTCAGTTTTGGCATGGCATATACTAACATAAAAGACATTTTATGGAAATAAAGAAAGATCAAAATAAAAATTACTGCACTAATTGGATTAACTTTACTGTAGATAAATTAACTTAAGCAACCAGGCTTTGGTATAATATGAAATTTTTGGGAGTATTACAGGCAAAATCTCTATTACTATTAAGTTTCAAATAAGATCTGCTATGTAACTTCGATAGCATAATAGACAAATATATGAGTTAATCTAAAAATGTCAGCCTCTTTATAATTAAGAAAACCAGTATCAATAGAACAAAGGCACAGGAAGCATTTTTAAAATTATAATTGTGGAGGAAAAAAGGCATTTAAGAGAAAATAGGAAGAGTGTTTAGGAATGATTAGCCTAAAAGTGGAGAAAATAAAGCCACCATTGTGAGTGGCATCTACTTCCTGTGGTGCAGGAATCAAGAGATTAACTGAGCAAGTGTGGTTGCTGTGCACTGGCTGTCGGTGTCTATTTCCTGCGGGGTGATCCCTGAGCTCTTGTTCATCTTTTGAAAAAGGACATTTATTCAATACCTGGACTGTGGCAGGCATCTCTCTGGTGCTGACACAGAGATGCTCTCAAGGACTCAAGCGTGGTGGCACAGGCGGGTGATGAACACTTGCGGTGCCTGGTGACATCAGCCATTCCCTATGTAGTTTTTGGAAGCACGGAGCAAATTGCACCAGACTGCATGACAGGGGTGGGGGCATTTTCACTGAAGTAGGATCCGAACCGAGTCTCAAAGAATGAGGCACTCGACAGCTGGGTGGGCCAAAGAATGGCCAATTTCTGGAAAGTCAAAGTGAATGAGCATTGAGTGATCGCACATGTGGTGTGCGTGCCTAGCACTTTTCCGAGTGGCAGAGGAGGACAGAAGAGAAGTATAAATCATGGTACCCGTCCTTGGGATTACCAAGCCACATCCCTCATGGCTTAGCCACCCCGCTGCCCTCACTTCCTTTTCAAAAATATTTAAAGTCACCCTTTGGGGAAGGACTCCTAGAGGTTGAAGAATGTTGCAGGGCCAATCTTGGTGGCACACACATCATTTCCAAATCTGGTCCAAAGTTTTCTTCTCTCCATTGTGTATCTAAGAGTCACTTGATCCAACGGCATGTTATTTTATTTCACCTTCTTCTTTATTCTGAGGACAGTTCTTGCTTACTCTGGGTGGTGACATTGACTCTACGGCCACTTTACAGCTGTAACTTGAGAAGTGCAGCTGGCCAGGGTCCTCTGTGGCTGCAGACCCCAGAGCTGCTCACTGTGGCCCCTCAGGACCTCTTTCCCTGTGTGCTGTGAGAGTTCTTTCTAGTGTTACTAGAACCAGTACAGACAACACACTTTCAGCATCAGGAGCCCATGAGTTTATAGCCAAGATATTACACTACATTAGTGATATCAAGACTGGTAAACACACAAGCATGCAAAGCCACAATAGAGCTTCCTTTTTTCATAATTATTAAATATAAAACTAATTGAAAAGTTTGGAAGAGTAATACATATTTTAATATACAATACAGTTTTGCTTTTTGTTTTGCCCAGGAGAAGCCATTTAAATGGGCTCTCTTTAGATACTTCTACTTGAAGATGTCATTGAGCACACCCACATACCCCAAAATATCGATGACTGGTGCTTTGTCACAGCTTTGCTCACACTACAGTCACATGCAAAGCCATTTACTAGGTATCCAGAGGTATACCACAGAGGTATACCTCTTCTCTTAAGAAAACTGGAAACTAATAAAGCAAACAGAAGGCACCAGATAATGCCCAAGAGGTAAACTGAGGCAAAATAAAGGTGACTGATTGGATGGGCGTTGCTCACAATCATGGCTAGATGATTGGGAACCTACATGGGGAACCCTGGCACTACTCCTGTGTCTTGTTGCTGGTGAAGGTGAGGGT
Source organism: Eulemur rufifrons (assembly GCF_041146395.1). NCBI lineage: Eukaryota > Metazoa > Chordata > Mammalia > Primates > Lemuridae > Eulemur > Eulemur rufifrons. The sequence goes on along the minus strand of NC_090986.1, from coordinate 12,573,738 downwards.
TGTGAGTTATCTAAAGTTACCCTTCCGCGGCATGTGGTGACTCCCAGGCACCACACAAAGTCCTGCACCTGTGTTCTTTGCTCAGACAAATCTGGAATGAGGAATAACGTGGGCGGTATCCTGGCCATCGCCAAGGTCATGCACACACATGATAATTTATGAGCCTACCACAAAACAGGGGGTTCGTGCCCTTGACATGGTAAATATGCCCTTGTTAATCCTCCTTACCCTTAGCCATAAGTCTGCTGTGTGTCCAAATGAGGTTATAGCTCCAAATGAGGCTTTCTCTGCAGCGTGGCTGCCTTTAGAAACGGTTCCTTACAGAATGATTGATGACTGATCCCAGGATCTGGCCTGGCGTGCACGGAGGTGCTGTGGGATGTCTCCACTGGGGGCAGGTGCAGCAGGAGACACCTGCCAGGCGCCTCCATGGCTGCAGGGAGAGCAGTCCTGGGGGCCCCCTGCTGGGCACTGTCTGGAGCCAGGGAGAGCTTTTTTTCCCTCTCCCTTCTTTTAAGGCTGGTTAGCTCCCACTGACCCTTCAGACATGGCCCTGTCCTAAAATCCCTTCTTCCACAACTCCTTTCTCTGCATAGTGCTTTCCATGGTCACAAGTTCATCCCTTTTGCCAAGTCTCTCGAGGACAGGACATATTCCCCGGGGCGTCCTTTGTCTGTTACGGGGCTGGGCAGTAAGAAGATCAGCCAGAGGCCCTGCCCACGGGGGCGGTGGCCAAGAGGCACTGTCACGGCTCCTCCTGGCTGTGGTGAAGGGCCACTGCAAATGGAGGAAAACGTTATTACTAAACATCTGTGGTTTACTCTTGGGGGAAAAGAAACAGCCCATGGCCCACTGAACATCAGGAATGAGGTAGAAAGTGTGGGTTTTCCACTAAAGTCACTGAAAAGGGACAACAGATTCTCACTCAAAATCCTAGTGGAGTAGGGCTCAAGCCCAGGCCTGGCACCCAGAGCCCTGGTGAACGCAGGGCCCGGGCAAGAGCTACAGGAGCAGAGTTGGCAGCGAATTCAGTGCACCCCGTTCCTAGGCAAGGCCGTGAGTGCTGCGGATGGGAAACCACACAGCCAGCTGAGGGCAAGGGTCAGGGGACCGCTGGGTGCCCCTGGGGGCACAGGGTGAAGACCTCAAGAAATTCCAAGTTGCCAATGGCTGTGGTCATTTAAAAAAAATTAATAGATTGCATTTTTTAGGTTTAGAAGAAAAATGAGTAGAAAGTACAGAGAATTCTCACATATCTCCTAACTGCCCCACCCGACTCTAGCAGTTTTTCTTATTTCTTATTATTTTCATTTTCTTATTGTTAAAATTTTGGATTAATGTGGTACATTTGTCACAATCGATAGCCCAATATTGATACATTATTGTTAACTAAAGTCCATAGTTCAGACAAGGGTCCCCTTGTGGGCTGTGTGCCCTGTGGGTTTTGACAGGTGCATAATGACGTGTGTCCCCCATTGCAGGACCACACAGAGCACCATCACTACCCTAAGGACACTGTGCTCCACCCGCCCGTCCCTCACCCCTCTCCCCCCCAACCTCTGGCAACCAGTGATCTTTTTATTGTCCCTATAGTTTTGTCTTTTGTAGAACGTGATGTAGATGAAATCACACGTAGGTGACCGTTTCAGATTGACTTCTTTCACTTAGCAACATGCATTTAAGTTTCCTCCGGGTCTTCTCATGGCTTGAGAGCTCATTGCTTTTTATCACTGAGTAATATTTCATTGTACGGAGGTACCACAGTCTGCTGATCCATCTTCACTTTTCAAATGAAGAACATGACAATTTGGGGGGAAAGTGAAAAAGCAAATGCTTTCTTCATCTATTAATATTCTTTCTTTTGTTTCTCTTCTTTGCTACCTTGTTACAAAATAACAAAATAAAGGTGACAAGCCTGGAAGTTCCTGAGTTGTGGGGTCTCCAAAGTGTAAGTTCATTGTTAGTCGGTCCCTTTTTCAGCCACGAGCCTGCCTGAGATGACATATAAATACTCTGTGACCTCATGTGTTAAAAATAGTGTGGCAGGCTAAGTCCTGAGTGCTCTCTCACAGGGACACTTTGGAACACTCCGTCTAATTGCTGCATTTCATTTTGCAAAAATGCTCCAGGGTATGAATCATTAAAGTCATTTTATTCACCACCCATCCTCCTAATACCAGTAACGGTGGACTTCATGTTAGGCAGATGGAGCCTTGGTCCCTAAAGGAATCTTAAACACCCGGGTCCCCAGTGCAGAGCCACGAGGAAGGCAAACAATTGAGACGCGTACTGAATAACACCTAGCTTCCGTGTCTGACAAGCTGGCACTTAGCCACTTTCTACCTCGTGTTAGGTTTTTATTTTACAATATTCAATACTTTTTTCTGCGGCAAAAGATTTGAGGCCCTTTTGTAAAAACCATTTGAATGACATTCATTTAGAGGTTGTGTTACTCAGCTGACTCACAGGGAAGACAGAATGGATCACAAAACGTGTAAAATAATAGCAGGAATGATCCCACACAATGCTTGGAAAGAACTCTGCCTTTCCCCTGTTTGGGAAGGAAATGAGTTATGTGTGGTGCCAGGAGAGACCACTGGGTGGCCCGGAGCCCACCCCAGATGACAGATGTGAAACCCAAGACAGGAAAAGGGAAGCCCAGCGCAGAGGCTGAGGCAGGCAGGCGGCCGGGGGCCAGGAACCCCCAGCTGGACGCAGCAGGAAGAAAAGAGCAGATAAGTCTGCCCACTGCGTCAGCTGGGCACGCCTGCCGGGATCAGGGCTAGAATGCCCCTTCCGCAGGCCCCCCACGCCGCCCAGGGTGGGGTATGAAATATGCCAGCCCAGGTGTCGCGGCCACACACTCCTGAGCACGAAAATGTTGAGTCAGTTGGTACTTGACCAGAGTTTTAGTCAGGCCATGAAAGTGTTTAAAAAAGCAAAAGTGCAGCCCATCTTCAATTATCCGTGGTAATGAGGTAGCAAGGCTGAACACAGAATAGCCAGGAAGCTAACACTTCTCAGTGCTCTCTGGTGTTCTTTATCTCCTTGGTTCCTCTTCTACAAACTAGCAGGAGGTCATAGTAATTCCCATTTTTACTGAGAATGGGGTTGCAGCTCAGAGAAGTCAATTGACCCATTTAAAGTTGCACAGCTAATAAATGCCCGGAGCTGCAATTCAAATCAGGTTTGTCAACTCCAACCTGTTCTCTTTCCATTGTCCCACAACGCGTGAGGACACAGCCTATTGCTAGAGTGGGTCTAACTCATAGCAAACCTCTCCAAAATTAAGAGCCTACAATTCCAACTTCTTGTTTTCTTTTGTTCTGAATGTCTATCGAAAAGACACAAGAATTTAGGGGACAGCAAAGTCAGGCAGCAAAAGAAAACCAAGCAAAACTCAAAAACTGCACGAGTGCTTCCTAAAATACCAAGAATTCTTTATGATCTAGTCGCTTCTCTTCGTGCCAGCTGAGAACACATTTCTCAGCGTCTCTTTGTGTCCTGTCCGAAAACTTCGTTTCTTAGTGGACCTGAGATGGTATCAGACTCTCCCCAATTTAAGTTTTGTGTTTACTTTGTTATTGAAAACCTCCTTTGAAAACAGGAGACTAAAGAATAAAAATGAAGGATGATTGTACGGGTATATTTTTCTTTAATTAGGTAGAAATGAGGTGCAGGGCATTCCTTGTGAAGAGAAAGGCATTTCTGGAAGGCCAGGGACAGGGTGGTGGGTGGTCCTGGCTGACAGCTGTCTGGGAAATTAAGCCACTTATTGACCACTGGGATGGTGCTTCAGCTGGTATTTTGGAGGGTCTCAAGTGCCAGGGAACAGGTTGGACTTCAATCGCTGTGACAAGGTGGTGTGTGGGGGGTGTCATCTGGGGCTGTGGGGAGGCTGTCAGCGTGTGCTTCAGCAAGCTGGGCGAGGGCTGTGTGAGGCCGACCTGTGAGAAGAGCAGCAGGCTTGTTCCGGGGAGGCGAACTCCCCGAGCTCGCAGACGGGGTGAGATGAGAGGACCGTCTCTTGTGACGGAGAGATGACAGGTGAAGAGCAGTAGGCTTTTCCCTTCCATGGGGACTGATGAAAAATAGTTTCTTAATTTTCTGATTGCTCTTCAATTGCCAAAAGAGCAAAGTAGGTTGTTATGATGTTGCTATACTTTGGGAATCACCAACAGAGTTCAAAAGTAAAATTTCAATATTTAAAAGTCAACATTAGTCTATGACATTTATAGTAGATTATTTCGTTATTTGTTAAGAAATCATTTCAGTTTGGTGGAATTCTAAGGTGTGGGGATATTGTACACACCTTCCCTACCCAGTATTGCTTCGTTTGGTTTCGTTGTAATTCCCTCTCTGGTAATACTCTTCCTCATAATCCCCTTAACAGAAAATTACCTGTAGGACTTTGAAGTTTACTCACTAATTAGGTAATAAAGTTAATAACTCTTGTTTATTTCATCCCGATTTTGTTTTTAGTGTGAAAAACCAAACATTTATTTATTTATTTTGATAAATCTTTTTTTTTGGGCAATTCCATAGCTAAACATTTGTACAATAGTTAAACCTTTTCTATTTTTCCGGGCTGAAAGATGGAAAATTATTATTTTTCAATCAGTTTTGACTACTCTTAAGATAATTCATCAAACTATTCTTACCAAAAAGGATGTATTATTTAGTTTCACACAGGAATGAGCTTACATAGTGACCAGCTTCAGAGTGATAGCATTTAGCTCTTTTCACAGAGCTGGAATGAAATTGTCAATCCAGCCTCTTTGTTTTTCACACTTGGAAAAAAAAAATTGTGATTCTGCAACTTTTTGGTCACATGGTTCTAATATTTTTTTATTTAAAAAGGATGTGGGGACATTCCCAAGTGACACAGTGAACACAGCCGTGACCATGAAATGATACTGTTCATTACTGGAATATTGAGATAGCTGTGCAACAAAGGGGGACAGGCGTGCACATTATCAATTTCCCGAATCCAGTGACATTTCCAAACAGGGAATAAATGTCAATAGCATAAGAAAACACTTCGGCCCTCGAAGTTTTGTTTTCTTTTAATTAAGGAAGAAAAATTACCTTACCACTTAGCTGAGGTTGCCCTCAGAGCTTCTTAATTTACTGCTGTGGGAGACAGCTCATTTTACAGCTGTGATCGGTTTCTAACCCGATGGATATCCGGATGATGTTTTTGGAGTGAGAATGTGCGAAGTGGGCAGTCTCCACTTACTGCAGTGATTCCTTTCCTGGACGGAGGGTCTGGTAAGTTTGTTAATAAAAGAGAATGAGACCTGGGGAACAGACACGCCTGGAGCTCTGACTTGGGGGGAAAGGCGGTACATGGGCAACGTATGTAACCTGCAATTCTGTATCCCCTATAACAATAAAATGAAATAAAAAAAAAAAGAGAATGAGTTTTCCTAAGTATAGAACCTAAGTATAGAACCATAGTAAACTTTAGAGTTCCGCATTTAAAAACAAAACAGTTTTGAGATTTTTAACTCTTCGGTCATTCTTCTTCTGTGCTGATGTTGTCAAACTCTAAGGTTACTCTCGGAAACATGAACCACACACAAATACGCACACACTCTCTCTCACTCACCTGTTCTGGTTGAAATCTATCCAAAAGTATTAATGAAAACCTGTAGAAGTTGTATTTATTTGATTTATCCTTTTGATTTTGTTCCTTTGGAGGGCTGCATAGGACTCACTTGTTTCATTAATAAAATAGCATTAATTAATTAATTAATAAGACAAGTAAAATTATTTTGGTTCCCTTTATTTCCTCTCTAGTGGGTCCTCTTCTCAGTAGTTCTGTCTCTGGAGATGAGAGTATGCAGATGAATCCTCATGATGGTATAATATATTTGTTGTTGCTCTGTGAAATACTCCGCAATTAGACAGCAGAGATACAGCAGAATAAAGTCTATCAGCATCCAACTCATCCAGTTTTCCCATTGTATTAATTAAAAATAGGACAGACTTTATAAAAGATTATATAATTAATTATTCCAGTTGGTGAACTGTAACATATATGTATAAATAAAATCTGTGAGCTACAAGCCTTATGTGCAAGTTGTTGGGGTCGGGGAGGTGGGACTGGGTTCAGGGAGGGATCAAGGAAGATCATGGCAAGTCCGGTGGTCTGGGCTTGGGATTGCATAACAGAGCCTGCATTACTTTGTTGACTGTGGAAATTGGAGGGCATTTATAAGTGAGAGGGACGTTTTCAGGCAGGATTTGTCATAACTCAGAGATTGGTTTTGTGAAAGGAGGGGAAGGAGTAGCTTGGGATGGAGAAAGCCTTTAACCCTGTGTGTCCAGGAAAGCATTGGAGACATGGCAGGAATGTACCTATAGGAACAGAAAAGGATGGGCACAATGCTGTGTTGCGTGAATTGAATGTGACAACAGGAGATATACCTGGAGATGACCTACAGGCCATTAAATGTGGGAGGATTCCCCCAATACAGGGAAGACACAAAACCCAGAAGCCATAAAAAAGGCTGATAAAGTTGATTACTTTCTTCTTGGTAAAAATAACATGAAAGCCAAGCAAAACCTGAGAAAGATAGCTGCAATATGTTTGATGCACACAATGTTAACATCCTTCATATACAATGATATATTTTACAAATTAACAAGAGAGGCACCCAACAGAAAAGGGAAAAGAATATGAACATGCTATTCATACCAGAAAAAATACAAGTGGCTTTTAAACATATGAAAAGTTGTTCAACCTCTCTTCTAAGAACTGAGCATTAGAACCACAAGGGGGTCCCGTTCGTCTCTTAGGAGACCAGCAGAGATCACAGTTTGAAAATACATTCTGTTGAAGAGGATGTGAGGAAATGGCACCCAGATTTAGTGGGAACACAAATCCATGCTTTGTCTTTGGAGATCAATTTCAGATTTCCTATCATAGAAGTATATGTAGGGAAAGCACACACATAAAACTTCCATTTTTTAAAATTTGTCTTATAGATAATTACACATAGGGACACCAGACTGTATGTGAATTAACTAGAAACATGGAACAGTTTAACTGTATTTTATGTTTAAAAAAGTATATTGACATATCTGATTTATACATGCATATACAATCCTCAGGAGACTGTAGGAAGGCCTTGGGGAGGCAAGCGTGAATGGGAAGGGTGTTAGTGGACAAGCTGGGTACGAACTCCTCAGTGAGGTGCTCCAGGAAACAGGAGAGGGGGTCAGGAGGGCCAAGGATTTCCCAGCAGGGAGGTCGAAAATCCAGAAGCCATCTGGGCATCTGGAGAGAGCAGGCGGCTCCATCTACAGTGGAAGGAGTTAAGGATAGGAAGCAGGAAGAGAAGACAGGAGCATGGGGAAGCATGGTGGGAATTAGACTTTGAGAAGTTACGAATGAAATGTGAGGTGCTGATGAGTTTAAGGGATGCCTGCGTTTCATTTAGTTTTAATTTTACATGTAATGAAAACAGAGTAAGAGAACTGAGGGAGCAGGAACAAGGCAGTGAAGAGGAGGGATGAAGGTGCCAGGGAGAATGACGACGGGACACTCCCCAGGAGGGGACAGGTCTGGACCCAGAAGACTGCTAGGGAAAGCAGGACCACTGCTGGGTGGGCTGCTAGGTTTAGAAAGACAGTGGGGAGGAAGCTTGTTGTTAGTAAAACTTTCAAGTATTCCGAGATGGAAATGAAGGTATATGGAAGAACGATTTTGAAATAGAGGGGTAGTTGGTCTCAGCAGAGGACTTGAGTTCACCTGCCAAAGCTGAGGGGTTTCCCGATCAAAGGTCATTGCTTTAATTACATTAAAAACCCTGCTGCTGAAAGAATTCCCTCCCCAAAGTTTAGTTTTTTTCCGATTACGTATCTCATCCCATGCATGTATCAGATGTGGAAAAGGAGAAAAAGCTGAAGAGAATATCCCTGTGAATAAATACACCAAAGAGCAGATTCTGTGGAGCAAGAAGATGAAGATGGGAACAATGTTCTCCTCAAAGGGGCTGCTCTTCTTATCTCTAATGCGAAGCTCTGGCTCGATGAGACTTACTCAAGCTCGTGTGTTTCCTTAACTAGCAATTTCACTGACAATTAAAAAATCAAATAAATTGATTTCTTTAAATATCTGACTATCTGTAAGCTTTAAATATTTTTCCCTTGTTAAAACATTTGCAGGTGTATAAAACCAACCAGTATTCAGGGTGGGAAATTTTGGAAAGTGCCGAAAAGATATGTAGAAGAAAAGAATAATTTATAATAAATTATGTTGTAGATATACAGAAATGAAATAATAGTCCAACAGAGATAATGTATATACAAAACATCACACTCTCTACCTAGAAGACATAACGTTCCCAATTATGACTTCAATATTTTTTAGTAAAAAGTCACAGTTTCTTCTTGTTTTTTAAAATAGAACAGTTATTATCTCAATAGTCTAGGTGATATTTAAGCTATGACTGTGGTAACTGTGTATTTGTAGTCATGAACTTCTAAGTATGTTTTCAGATTTGCTTCGCAGGATCTTTTGTGACCAAAGTTTCTAGTTGGTAGACAGCTAAGGATGTGTCTTCCCAGGATGCCCATGGCATTTCTCCTTAGCATTTCTCAGGTGTTTCTCATCACCTGTCCGTGTGTTGATTTGGGGTGCCTGAAGCTCTTTCTCTAGAACATTCCTCAGGGAGGGCTAATGAGAACAAAGTTCCCTGAGTTTCTCCAAGTTTATAACTGTTTGCGACTTTTATGTGTGCTGTGTGAAAGTTGTCAGAATCAAAATGGAGTCACTTGTTTTAAAAACCCTGACAAATAGAGCTGGGGAAGGCTGTGAAGAGAGGGTTCTCATGGGTGAATGCCTGATAACAACAAGTGTCACTGCAACACTCACAACTTTGCACAAAGGCCATTGCAACTTACACACACACACACCCCCACACGCCCTAACTTCTGTGAGGACATATGCCCAGAAACTGCCTCTCCAGCACTGGACTGCCACCACCCTTGTTATTGATCCTTGTAGCCAAAGATAATTATTTCAAAACAAGTATGCAATCTTCCTCATTTTGCCTTTAAAACCTTTGTCTTACTTCACCGCCTTGAATACACACATAGTTTACTACGGCACATCTTTGCCCATTGCAATGCCAATTCCTGTAGAAATACCATTTTCTTTTAGGGAATCTGACCCTCTGTTTGTTATTTAGGGTGACAGGCAAAATGCAAAACCTTTTGCTCCCATAGTTTTTGGGGAAATGATAAATATAAATATTACTCAACATTGCTGTTGAAAATTCTGAAGGCAATCTGGCTTTCTTTCCTTTATTAATTGACTAATCTCCTTGCCTAGATATCCAAAGGACTTTTTTTCTCTTTTTTTCCAAACTCGATAATTTTGTGGGACTGTGTCTTGGTCTTGCTGGCTCCCTGTGCTCAGGGATGCAGTACTCCATTTCAATGTGTCGTTTAAGTCTTTCTTCTTAATTCAGGAAAGATGGATTGAGTTATAATCTTCAGTCTTTATTGTTTCTTCTTTGGGAAATTCTACTGTACGTATTTTGAAATTTCTTTCTCTCTCATGTAAATTTTTCCACTTTCTTTTGGATCATTTTCCATTTTATTTCTAGGTTTCCTCCTTTTAATTTTCTATTAAGGCATTGTGTTTCTTCTAATTTAGATCTCATTTCTAATATAATTTTTTAATTTTAATTATTTCCTGAATACTGTCACTACATTCTTGAATTTTACTAATTCTGAGTTCTGTTGATCTTTAATGTCTTCTATTGTTTTCTTAATGTCTTTTACTTCATTTTGAAATACTGTTGAGTCTATTTTTCATCTGTTTTGTGGACATGTCTTGCAGATGTGGTCTCCTTATCTGTAGGAACCTTATGCTGTTCCTTATATTTTCCCTTGGTGTAACTTTGTATGGACTTGAACAGTGATCTTTCTCAGTTACTCATGTTCGCCTGAGACTAGTTTTTCTGAATTTTTAGGAGGGAGAGATGAACGTGAAGAGCGTTTCCAGCTTCCTGGCCCCAGCTCACCCTCTGTTGTTGTCTTCATGAACCATCAAGGGTGTGGCTGGTCTTGTTGACCCACCCCCAGCTCACCCCTTTCTCTCCCTCCTTCTTTTTCTCTCCCCTACGGTCTCTGTCCTGCTCACTTGGGTTCTCCCAGCAGTTCTCCTCTATGTGCACTTTGTCCTGGAAGGGAGCTCAGCTGATCAGTGTGAGTAGAGCCCCTAGCTCTCCCTACACACTGGTGTGTAGAACATTTCGCCTTCTCTGCTGCCCGTCTCGGTGGAGCTGCAGCCAGCAAGCATCGTGGGGCTGCCCGGGTTCTTGGGTCCTCAGCCCCTGGGCTGGCCCACAGGCTCCATGGGCCTCCTCCCAGACAGGTTACTGTGTCATTCAGGTCTCCTAGCTGTTGTTGGTCCCTTTCTGGCATTTTGAAAGTTATGGAGTATCTTGTCACCTCATTTTGTTGCAAATGTTGTTTGTTTAATTTCTGTTGTGCTATCCCAGTTGTAGTGTGAGTTTTTATTCGGGAGTGGGTGGGATTTCAAGATGATTCACAAACTACACTAACACCACCATCTTCCAAAAGAATGTTTTCAACAAGTTTTGAACTACATAGATATGTATCTTGGTATATCTTGTGAATCACAGACTAAGAAAAACATTTGTAGCTAGCTGCTGGTTTATTGGGGGTTGGGTCTGACAAAATGATAATACTGAATGTAATATAGTTTACTATTTGAAAGAGTCAGATGAGAAAGTTATGTAGAGAATATGATGGAAAATTCAATATGGCATCCTGGAAAATTAAATATGATGCTAAATGTGGGACTAACCCCCCCCTTTTTTCCCTTTCAAATTGCTTGGAATTTTTTAAATAATCTTCATCACCATTTAGAACATCAGTTAAGTCTTATTCATAGCGAGGACTTTTCCAAGTTGGAGAATCAGTGAAGTTGGGCTTCAGAGGAAAAGTAACTTTAAAGAAGAATAAAAGAGCCCCCATCCCCCACACTCCTTTGTTATTTTCGCTCATAGCTGGACAACAAACGCGCTTCTGTGACACATCCTGGAGATCACTGTGTTACTCTCCTCATTCTATTAATATAGACCAATTAAGTTAATGCATTGCCTGGCAGGTCTCAATTCCTGGAAGATCATATTTTACTGGACTTCTTACGTTGGCTTTCATCTTTACTAAATTAGAATTAAAGTAAAATCCATTATGGATATTACAAGAAGGGCTGCCGCTGTAAAGGGAAGAATATTCCCTCTCTCTTTTTCTTTCCTTTTCCCCCTAAATAGAGAGGGTTCCGTGTTATTGGGTAGGGATCTGCAGTGGCGTCTCCTGCGAAGCTGCGGGAAGTGGTGTGTCCTTGAAATTCAGAAACCCTCATCAGCTCCTCTTCCAATTTTCATGCCACCAGTGCTGGGGTCCCACTCCCGGAGTTTCTGATTTATGGCAAGTCTTGGGCAGAGAGGCTTTGGTTTGCCAGTCTCCACAGGTGAGCTTCATGGACAGCCAGGGCTGAGAATCACTGCTCTCGAACCCAGACCTGGACGACGAGGCTGAGAAAATCGATAGACTTTAAACAGATTGTGAAAGACCACGAATGTTTTCCTTAGGACTTTGGATCTTAGCTTATAGGTAATGGGGAGACATGTTTTTAATGAGGCAAATTACAGGATTATGTGTATTTTTGAAAAATGACAGGTAGCAGTGGCCTGAGACTAGAGGTGAGAGTCCGGTTAAGGCCAGTGCAGAGCTCACAGATGAGGGTCTGCACTGCGGCAGTGCCACACAGGCCTGGGGAAGGAACGTGTGAGAAAGCCCACATGGGGTGGGGAGACCCTCAGGAGCTGTGCAGCCGGGTCCAGGACAGGGGGGTCTTTGGGAGCTCCCCAGGGGTTCTGATATAAAGAGTTTACATCAGCCTACTGATGCTGTAGGCTTTGGTTACTAACTGTGACGGGGAAACAAGGAGGAATTAGAGTGGGACCTGAGGGTGACCAGGGAGATGCTGATGTCGCCTTCAGAAGCAGATGAGCAGCATGGGGAGTGTCTGATTCCGCTGTGCTGGGGCTCATATGGTCAGCGGTGTACAAGGCTAGAGACATCTGGCTGGCACATAAAATTATGGGCCCAGAGTTGGAGAGTGAGCTCTGAGCCAGAGATGAAGTCTCAGGACCAACAGCTATGGAGGTAATTATGGAAGCCATGTGAATGAATGAGGTGATGTTGGAAGAACAGGCTGAGCTTCCAAAAGGAGGGGGCTGAGAACAGGACCCGGGAGGATTGCAAAGTTGAGGGAGTGATCAAAAACACAAGCCAGCAAAGATGCTGAGAAACAATGTCTAGAGAGGTAGGAAAAGTACACTACAGAACTGCTTGGGATCTTCCCAAGGACAATATTGTCTCAAGGAAGAGTGTGTGTCCAAGGTTACAATTCTGCAGAGCTGTGCCTAGAGCACCTCGCAGACTCTGGTTTCATGTGTCTAGGAGGGCTGGGCAGTCTACATTTCTTACACACTCCCAGGTCACACTGACTCACCAGTCCCCAAGCCACACTTTGAGTAGCAGAGGTGTACAGAAGTGTGTCTGGTGAGAACTGAGGAAGAGCTGGAAACCAGAAGTGTCACTAGAGCACTGGGGATAAAAGTCATGTTTCACTGGATTACGGAGAGAATGTGAGGTGTGGAACTACAGGCAGATAGACGTCCTTGGACTAGTCTTAAGAATTTGGGATCACACTCAGAAGCAAGATAGGTCAATGTGAATGTCCTGTTCCAGAAAAGTTTGCTCAAAGATCCCAGCAGAGGGGTTGTGTTTGTGTGTTTGTAGCTCGAGGGGAAGCAGCCAGAGATGAAGTGATTAAAGGCCAAGAGACCACACCCTTTAGGATGGCTATAAACAAGAAAACAGAAAATAAGTGTTGGCCAGGATGCGGAGAAATTGGAACCCTCACGCATTGCTGGTAGGAATGTAAAAAGGTCCAGCCACTGTGGAAAACAGTATGGCTGTTCCTCAAAACGTTGAGCGTAGACTTATGATATGATCCAGTTATCCCACTTCTGGGTATATATTTAAAGGAAGAATTGAAAGCAAGGATTCAGACAGATACTTCTTTTTTTATTATTATTTTATTTCAGGATACTATGAGGGTACAAACGTTTTGGTTACATACTATGTCTTTGCTTCAACCAAGCGAGGATTAGAGGCATGCCCTTCCCCTCTACAATGCTCACCATGTCCATTAGTTGTGAGTTTACCCCCCCAACCCCCTAATTCCTGGAGAATATTACTACCATGTGAGCACCATAGTGTTGATCAGTTAGTGCCAATTTGATGGAGAGTACATGTGGAGGCTATTCCTCAGATCTTGTGATACCTCACTGCAGATAATGGGCTCAAGCTCAATCCAGGAAAATATAAGAGGTGCTAGATCACTGTCGTTTCTTATAATTGAGTAATATTCCATTGTATACATATACCAAATTTTAATAATCCACTCATGAGTTGAGGGGCACTTGGGTTGTTTCCACATCCTTGCAATAGTGAATTGTGCTGCCATAAACATTCGGGTGCAGATGTCTTTATTATAGAATGTCTTTTGCTCTTTTGGGTAGATGCCTAATAGTGCTACTGCTGGATCGGATGGTATTTCTATTTTTAGCTCTTTGAGGTATCTCCAAATTCTTTTCCATAGAGGTTGCACTAATTTGCAGTCCCACCAGCAGTGTAAGACTGTTCCTCAGACAGATATTTCTATATTTATGCTCAAGAAGTGTTACTCACAAGTGTCCATCCACAGATAAATGGATAAACAAAATGTGGTATACACACGTGATGCAATGTTATCCAGCTCTAAAATGAACTGAAATTCTGACAGCTGCTACATCACGGATGAAGCTTACAGACATTTTTCTGAGTGACATAAGCCAAACATAAAAAGGCAAATACTGTATGATTCCACTTATGGGAGGTCCCAGAACAGTCAAATTCATAGAGACGAAGAGTAGAACGATGGTTGCCAGGGGCTCAGGGAGGGGGATGGGGAGTCAGGGTTTAGTGGGGACAGATTTCGGTTTGGGAAGATGAGAGAGTTCTGGAGGTGGACGGTGGTGATGGCTGCACAACGATGTGAACAGACTTAATGCCACTGAATTGCACATTTAAAAATGGTAAAAAGGGCAAATTTCATATGTTTTACCACAATGAAAAATAATTTTTAAAAAAGTATACAGACAAAATTTTCTTGAGCAAACAAGTCCAGAGACGTAGCAAGAGGGTGACTGTTGCGGGGCAGGGAGGGCAGGGAATCCGCACACGGTCACCTCAGGTTCTGCGTGGCAGCAGGGCGAGAAGCGTGGCTAGAGATCAGCCGGGACGGGAAATTTTAAGGCAGTGAAAAGTTCCAAGTGCGAGGGTCACTGCTTTCTCTCTGAGGTAGGTGAGCACAGCCGCTGAGGAAAAGATGTTTGGATGCTGAAGACAGTGTAAGTGTGGAGTCAGAAATGCTGAGGGACTAAGGTTGTCCCAAGCTGCAGGGGCAGCTGGAAACTGGAACAGGCAGGGAGATCAGGGAATGCAGTGGCAGGGCTTGGATGGCATCAGGCTTGAGCAACACGTCATGACACTAAAGCTAGCAGGTGGCATCCTGGCAAGGCAGCACGAGGTCCCAGGCACAGGCAAACTCGGAAATCCCATGGTCAGGTGTTGGGTGTCAGGCGGATTTTGCAGAAGGGTGAAAAGCCTCAACCAGGTTGCATTCCTTGCAAGGGCTGCAAGGGACGAGAGGCCTAGAGGACTAGAATCCAGCTCCCAAACAGCCCAGCGGGCAACATAGGATCTGGTTATTTCACTTGAGGTTTGTCCACAAAAACAAATCTGTAGTTCTTCACTGCAACTGGGAGGGGTGCTCCGAGCAGAAGGAGAAACAGGTGGACTTGGGGGGTCACTCCAGCTCCCACAGAAGGTTGCTCTTTCCCACCTCCCAGGCTGATGTCAGACTTGGGTCAGAACCTTTAAATGATGCCTGAACAGCTCAGCTGAGGGGAAGGAGGTTTGTGGGGTTAGGAACCTAGATAAATCATTGCAACTACAGAACTGCCAATTCTTGCCTTGTTTACAATGACATCTTTTTCTCCTCACTCGAGTAAGCATAAAGCTTTCAAAACTCTCTATGTAATTTATCCTGAACCAATACTAACATTTGGAATAATTGCTATCCTTTATTTTAAGGATGTATCAGTTTCTTACTGATGCTGTAAGGAGCTGCCACAAACCTGGTAGCCTACAGCAAAACAAATTTACTACCAGCAGCTTACGGTTCTGCAGAGTAGAAAGTTAATCATTTTCTTACTGCAGGTTTACTTAGAGCCTTCGACATACTGATATTCATTATAAATCTCAAAGAGGGGCTTTAAAGCTTGCATGATTTCCCAAATTCCTTTGAACAGGATCCACTTCTTGCATAGTGAAAGCTGCAAGGCATAAACCAGTCAATAGTTTTGCACAGGTAGGATTGTGTGGGCAACCTTTGGAGGATATTGGGAAAACATGCATATGCTCACTTGAAATTCCTGAGAATGGACTGATCTTTTGTTTTTTGTTTTAGGCTATCTATCATATATATGTTTATATATTAAAAGTCAAAAGCTTGAAATATGACACACACATATATATGTATATATTCAAAGCGAAAAATGCAAACATTTCCAGAATATAATTAAATGTAAACTCTGATGATATGATACTAAAATGGTGTTTATAAGTTTGTATCTCCTATTAGACTGTGAGCTCTTTGAGGGCAAGGACTCTCGTATTATCTTTGCACATCTAATACCTGTAATATCATAGGAGCTTAATAAATGTTTGCTGAAATTAAGGGACAAAAATACATTTTTGGAAGTAGTTTATTATCAGGTTATAAAGGTACAGATTTCAGGTTAACCAAGGATGCACGTATTGAACAGAATGTCGTAAACGAGGCAGAGAGTCTCAATAAATGTTTGGTGAGAAATGAATTGATGAATAGATGAAGATTAAATTTTAGCTGGAGAGATCAACATAACCTACTTGAAAGGATTTGCGAGAGTGCTTGCTGGGAAGAGCTGACGTTAAGAACAAGATGCAAGAGTCCAGAGAACAGAAGAGCTAAATCTTGGTGAGTGCCGGGGGAGGGGTCGGTGTTGAAAGGCTATGGAGTATTGATACTTGTATAGAAAAGGAGAGGCGTGTGAGCAAGTTCAGGGCTTCTAAAAGCAAATAGAGCTACTTGATTGAAATAATTATCATCTTCTTCATACTTACAGCTTTGACTAGGTGTGGCGCCATTCTATGCACTTTATACATATTGAATCGTTTGATTTTTACCACGACTATATAAGGTGGGTACGATTACATTAACTTTAACCTATGAGGAAAATGAGACACATAGAGGTTATTTAGGGGCCACAGTCTGTAGGTGATGATGCAAAATTAACACTTTTTAAACCATTACGTCATGCTACTTATGAACTAAATTTTGCCTTTTGGAAAGAAGGAGGAAATAGAATTGGGCAAAATAGGAGGATACAAGTTATGGACGAACTTGAAAATTAGGCAGAGGAGATGGAAGAGAGTGGCTAGAGCAATACGGACCCATTCTGTGCTCTTCGGAACAGAGGGACCTGCTGAAACCTTGTATATGACGATAATTGTGGGAAAATACTGAGAGTGGCTCTGACAGAAGAGACACTAACGACAAGAAAGCCAGCCAGGAAACAGTACAGGCAGGAGGTGATGAGAGGTCACGGAGTAGACAGAAAATCTCTAATTTGAGGTCAGTTCTAGAGGAAGAAATGGCAGCAGTTGTCAGCAGAGAAAAAAGAGACGGAGAGACATGCGGGATAGAACCTGGAGTCACGGTTTCCAGGCTGGGTGCTGACCAGACAGAAGCCCATAAGTTATGGGAGCTACAGGACAGTTTTTTTCCCTTTCTTTCCAGAAAGGGATAGGGACATGCAGGATAATTGGGAGAAATGTCTAAACTACTTATTGGCTGTGACATTTCTCAGCCAGTTCAATAACTCCCATCCCAAGCATCTCAAGCTGCCGTGTCTGAACTCGGGGCTGTGAGGGCAAACTCTGGAACACCGGCCGGCAAGGGGCCTTCCAAGGGGGCGGGGGCTGTGGCCGCATCCTTTGATTTCAGATCATAGATTTATTTTTAACACATGGAAAGTGGAAATTCTAATCTTCTGGGTTGGAAGGTGACCCTGACTTCCCTTTCTACTTAATCTTGTTTATCCCCAACTCTGAGCTACTTCTTTCTTAATGCTTCCTGCTTCAGCCTGACTTACAGAATATCACACTGATATAGTCCGACCTTCATCTGACTCATTTCACTTAAAAAAAAACTGGTTCTAAGAAGGGCACATACTTTGCAAGTTGTAATGAGCAGTCCCAGATCCCAAAGGATTCAATTCTGCATTCTTTGATTGGGTAAATCTGGGAAGTGCGTGTGAAATACCAAGGGGATACCAAGGACGCCCTAAACGCGACCCCGTATCCCAGAGCTGGGTTCCAGTGAGACAGACAGAGACAGACGGACGGACGAAAGACAGCTTGCAAAGAAAACTGGAGAGGGAGGAACAAAAGGGGGTAGGATGTCAGAGAAGGGACAGATGTGGGGATCAGGAAGGAGTTTAGGGAAGATTTCAGGGAGGAGGCTAAGCTGGAGCCAAAGCCTAGGAGAGAATATGCTGGGTGAGGAGGGCGAGCCTTCGCAGTGGAGGCCGCAGGACACCGCGAGAGCCAGAGTGACACTGAGGTCACACTGAGGTCTGCGTGGCCAGGTGTGGCTGGGCCGTGGAGGGCACAGGGAGATGAGGCAGGATACACGGGATGGGATCTGGGCCACGGCTTGGTCGCTGGGGCCTCAAATGGCAGAATAAGATGTCTGGACTTTATTGTGCTGGTTGTATGGAGCTATTTAAGGAGGTTGAGGATGTGGGTGATGTGACCCTATTGGCTGAGCTGAGAGGTCAGAGGCAGCAAGACCTGTTGAGAGTCCGTTGCACTGGGCTTTGTGGTCCTTTCCTGCCGACTGATGGGGGCCCAGGCAAAGAAGTGAAAAGCATGATGTAAAGGAGGGAAAGGAGAAATGGAGGTCTTAGGACCACAGGAAAGAACGCACATTTATAATTTCCTAAAATATTTCTATACTCCACTATAGGGAAGAACAAGTGTATCTCTAACTATATACCTCCACATGGTGTCAGAGGCCTTGAATGAAGAACAAATCTGTCATTCACACTGTCCTGCCCCTTTGCTTGGCTGATACCATATTGCATTAACAAAGTATGCTTTTGTTTTTTACAGACAGAATCTTGCTCTGTCAACCAGGCTGCAGTGCAGTGGAGCAGTCATAGCTCATTGCAGCCTTGAACTCCTGGGCTAAAGTGATCCTCCTCCCTCAGCCCCCTGAGTAGCTGGGGCTATAGGTATGTTCCACACACCTGCTTAGTTTTTCATATTTTTTTAGAGATGGGGTTGCTACGTTTCCTAGGCTGGTCTCCAACTCCTGGCCTCAAGCATTCCTCCTGCCTCAGCCTCCCAAGTTTGCCCAGGTAGAGTATGCTTTTTGACAATGGCTACATATGCATTCAGAACTTTAAGTTCTTTTCTTCTCCAGGAAGCCAATGTAGTACATCAAGGAACACAAATGTTCTTCAGTTGTGCCCACAATAAATAAGTACTCACCAATCAACAATTGGAGAATAGAATTTTTTTTGTAAACATACATAAGCATTTACTAAAATTGAAACTATGTTGTGCCAAAATGTTTCAAAAAGTTGAAATCATACAGATTAACTTATGTGACCACAGTGGAATTAAGCTAGAAATTAATAAAAAATTTAACCAGGAACTTTCAAATATTGAGAATTGAGTAATGTACTTATAGAAAACCTGTAAGTCAAAGAAGTAACCTCAAGGGAAATTATAAAATATTTTGGATTGAGTGATAATGAAAATACAATATAATAAAACTTCAGGAGTGAAGTAAAAACTGTTCTTAGAAGGAAATTTATAACCTTAAAGGTATATATGAATATTAGACACATACACACAAAGGCTAAATATCAAATAATCTCTGTAACTTGGAAGCCCAAATCCATTAAACCCAGAGGAAATAAAAGAAAAGAAATAATAGCGATAAGAGAAGAAATTAATGAAATAAAAATATATACAATAGAGATAGTAGATAAGTCAAAAAGTTGGTTTTCTCGTTGTATTAATAAAATTGGCAAGTCCCTGATAAGATTGAGAGAGTAAGGGAGAGATAAGAGAAAAAAATATTACCAAAATAAGAAATGAAAAAGTGACATCATTATAGACCTTACAGGCATTGAAAATATTGCAAGAGATAGTATTATAACCCTTATGCCAGTAAATTTAAAAAATTTATATAAAAAGGATAAATTTCCAGGAGAACGTGGCCTACCAAAATGAAGATGAAAATAAATAGAAAATTTGAGAAGCCCTATGCCTTACAAATAAATGCATTATTTTCTTAAAAACCTTTACACACACACAAATACACACACATACAAATACAGGCCATGTTGCTTCACTGGCAAAATTTTCCAAACATTTAAGGAAGACAAAATACTAATCTTATACAAACTATTCCAGGTAACAGAACTATAGGGAGTACTTCACAGCTTTTTGTGAAATCATAATATTAAAGTCTAAGGAGACTACAAAAAGGGGAAATTATAGCCATCTCCAATATATAGATGTAAAATTTCTGAACAAAATATGAAAAAATTGAATCAGTCAATATATGAAATGTATAACCCATCAAACTAAGCTTGGATTTATTTCTGAAATGATAGGTTGGTTTAGCTTTCAAAAGTCAATCATTGTAATTCACTACATTTTAAAAATCAGGTCATTTTAATATATACAAATAAATTGCTTAACAAAATTCAACATATGTGCATAATTTTTTTAAAAAATCCCTAAAAATAATAGAAAAGTTCCTTAATCTGATAAAGGTGATCTATAGTAAAACCTACTGAAATTATCATCTTTTCATTGTAAAATATTTAAGTATTTTACCCTGAGATCAATAATCATGCCTGCTATTACTACTTCTATTGGATGTTTTGCCTGAGTACCTAGCCAACATTTTAAAGAAAGAAAATGCATGAGGATTACAGAAGAAATAAAACTGTATTTACTCACAGACAGCATGATTAAATATGTGGAAAGTCTGAAAGAGTCCACAAAAATTGATACACCAATTTAACAAGACTACTGGTAACAAAGTTAACATACAAAATCTACTGCATTTCTATAAACCAGCAATAAACAAACAGGATAAGATATTTAAAATAATATAAAATATAATAGCATCAAAAAGATATTAACAAGGAATTAATCTAGCAATAGGAACCAAGTTAAAAATTTTGCAGGCAAAAATTGAAGAATGCCTAAAGAGATACTCTGTATCCAAGGACTGAGGAACCAAATATCACCTGTCATTTTGTATCTAGATTCAACACAATCTCAATCCAAATACCATCAAGTATTTTGAAAATAAGAAATTGAAAAGATTAAATAATAGCCAAGACAATCTTAAAAAGAACAACAAAATTGGACAACTTACACTCCAGCTGCAGCTCTGCAACAAGCCTTGATATCTTACAAGATATATATGAGATACATAATAAATAATTTTTTTAAATAAATGCTACTGAAATAATGGAGTGTTTATGTTTTACAAATCCATTTTGACACCTACCTCATATACACACAAAAATCACTTCCCCATGGGTGGAAGACCTAAACATGAAATGTAAAGATTTTCATGACCTTGAAGTAGGCAGAGAATTCTAAACAGAAAGCAAAATGTGTTACCCAGCAAGGAAAAAAGATAAATTCTTCATCATTAAAATTAAAAACTTCTGTTTGTAAAAATCACCATTGAGAAAGTAAAAATGCAAACCAAAAATTGAGTAATATATCTACCTGCAATATATATATCTATCAAGAGACTTGTAGTCAGGACAAACGAATTTCTGCACACTTGTAAGAAAAACAAATAGAAAACCTTAAAAGAACAGCAGCCAACCAAAACAGCCAAGCCTTGAAGAGGTACTTCTCAAAG
Organism: Eulemur rufifrons; assembly: GCF_041146395.1. Classification (NCBI taxonomy): domain Eukaryota; kingdom Metazoa; phylum Chordata; class Mammalia; order Primates; family Lemuridae; genus Eulemur; species Eulemur rufifrons. Next base: position 12,552,566 of record NC_090986.1, on the reverse strand, counting down.
GAGTCTATCCGAATAGCCAGTAAGCACATGAGAAGGTTCTCCAGCGCAGTTAGCAGGAAAATGCAAATAAAATCGAATGGTACCTATTCATCAGAGTGGCTGCAAGTATAACAAATAGAAAAGAAAGAAGGAAAGGAAGCAAGAACAGAGAGAACAGAAGGAAGGTAAAAGGGAAGTGAGGAAGTGGGGAAAAGGTAATTCTGAACACTGGTGAGCATGCAGAACAACTGGAACACTTGTATGAAACTGACAGTATTTTCTAAAACCCAACATAAGTGTGCTCTTCAGTTCAGCAATTCCGCTCTTTGGCACATGGTTACCTGAAATGCGTACAAATATGCACCAAAGACCAAAAGCACCAAAAATATTTATAGCAAGACTATTTGTCCCAAATTGAAAACGATCATTATGTCCTTCCATAGTAAAATGGATAAATTGTGATATATTCATACAATGAAATACTGTTCATCAATGACCACAAGTGAAATGTAGCTATACCCAACACCATGGACGAATCACATAACATAATGTTATACACACAAAATGTCAGACACAAAATAGTACATATACTATGACTTCATCTTCATAAATTTCAAAATCACTAAAGTCATCTATGTCGATAGAAATAAGGGTAGTGGGAGCCTTGGGAAGGAGGTGGGCCCAGTGACCGGGATGGGCGTGAGAGTAGCCCCCGGGGCGCCTGGCATTTCTGTTTCTTGATGGTGTCAAATAGGTGTGTTCACTTAGGAAAGCTGTCAGTCTGTACACTTATTATGTGTATGCTTTTCTAAGTGTATATTTTACTTTAATAAAAAATAAAAAAATATACATATATAAATTAGAGCAGACAGGAAAAGGATTGTGAATACAAAGTAGGTTCCTATACCCATCATCTATCAGTCTCCCTCGCTATCATCTGTTTATCTACACGTCTACCTTTACCTGTCTAGCATCTCTCCATCTCTATGTATCTATCTCTTTATCTCTCTTTCATCTATATTAGTTTCCTAGGGCTGCCATAACAAAATACCATAAACTAGGTGGCTTAAACAATAGAAATTTGCTGTGTCACAGTTCTGGAGTCTAGAAGTCAGAAGTCAGGATGCTGGCAGGGTTGGTCCCTTCTGAAGGCCGTGAAGGGGGATCTGTCCCATGCCTCTCTCTCTCAGCTTCCAGAAATTTGCTGGCAATCTTTGGTGTTTTCTGGCTTCTGATGCATCACTCCAATTTCTGCTTTCATCTACATAGGATGTTCTCCCCCTGTGTGTACCTGTGTCCCAATTTCCCTCTTTTTAAAAGACATCAGTGATATTGAATTAGAGCCTACACTAATGACCTCATCTTACCTATAGCCATTAAGACCCTATTTCCAAATAAGGTCAGAGTGTGAGGTTCTGGGATTGTGACTTCAACATATGATTTTAAGGGAACATAATTCAACATATAGTGCTATCTATGTATACACAGGCACAAACCAATGGCCATAAATAATATTTGCAGTCCTTTAATAAAATCCTGCCTTTTGATTAAATTTTGCCCTTGGAAAATACAATTTTATTTCAATACTTAGGGGCAAATTTTTATAGCTCAGTTCAAAGTACCTATACAGTTTGTATTTAACACATAATCTGGGACAATAAAAAATACAGCCATAATGACCTGGCTCTAGATGTATGACTAAAACATTGAAAGTGGTCCAACATCATTTTTAAGTAGTAATTATTGGGCCTTAATGAAAAATCACTCAGTGGAGGAAATGGTGTTAATGCAGAAATTATAATCAGATTCAATTGCTGTTTCAGACTTAGTTATATGGTGAAATGTCATGTTTTTTTTTTTTCATTTAAGAAAATATTGTTAGAATTAATCCTATGAAGGAGCAATGGGCAATGGCAATTTCTAATCTGTGTCTGCAGGCCATTTGTATGTGGCCGTCGTGGTGATAGAAGCTGACCCTGTGTTGGTCCCTTTGTGCCTGGCCATCAGGGCTGCACCTACCCCAGCCTGCCTGGCATCGCGCTCAGGAGACGTGCTGAACAGAGCAGGGCAAACTTTGCCCTACTCTTGGCAAAGCATCTTTGCACATTTGTACTATGAACAGTGAGTTAGGAATGTGCTCAGACAAGGTGCAGATCAATAGCATGTGCCATTTGTACGGTACTGTGGGACAAGCAAAGAGCAAAGTACTTCCACGTGTTTTGATCCTCAGAACATTCTCCGGATGTAGGAAGGCAACTACAATCACTCCGACATTGAACAGATAAGGCGAGTGACACACCTGCCTCCTGGGTGCCCGTGAGATCCCTTGTACGTGCTCAGCACCGAACTTGGCACATGGACAGCAGTTGATGTGTACGGCTTTAATTACAAGAACAGTTTTTATTGTTATTGCATCCGCAAGATCATAAGTAAGGCTTAGAAAATTCTGAGAATGCACTTGACCTTAGGTCGTCAGAGTTGAAAGTCACCTCCTATTGTCTTGAAGCATTAAAAACAGCGAGACTATAGCGAAAGACGAAGACTCCTGAGTCACTGCAGGGTCAGATCTGGGTAAACAAGGTGATTGCTTTAATGCTGACTCCTGTCAACCAGGCAGAGTAACTGTTACATGAGTGCCGGTCTGAGAAATACAAGAATAAAAATCTAGTTGTAGTCATAATTTCTAAGAAAATCCCAGTCTGGGGGTAGCTCAATGGGGAACACAGCAATAGTTTCCCACTGACACCGTGTCACCGTTTGTCCTTGAGGTTCATGGCAGGAAGCAAAACAGATACCTGGCTCCGCCACCCTCATGACTAAGGCGTGGAAGAAAATGCCACTCATTCCGCAACTCTCCCTCTGTTCTTTCCCAGAGGCAGACACTGCAGCATCCTCTCAGATGGGAAGAGAAAAGCCATGTTCCTGGGAACCCCACAGAACAGTCCCTCGAAAAATAATCAGGCATTAGCTGCAAATAAAGCATCTGCGGCGTACAGAGCAGTGGGTGAAGCAAAGACAGGAAGGAGAGAGCAGGCGATCAGCTCAGGAGTCATTGTGTCATCTTTCTGGGCTAGTACCCGTATGACATGGAGAGAAGAGAAAGTGGTTTCCCAGGTTGGAGGCACAAGCCCGTTGCCAGGCGGTGAGCAAGGCAGAGAGTTTGGACAGAAGCCAGAGAGGCTGATGCTCTGCTGCGCCCACGCAGGGCACCTCGACACCCCGAGAGGGACCCTGGCTCCCTTTGACAAAGGGGGAAGGCACCGTCCTCTCGCCGACGCCCAGAAGTCCCTCCTTGCGCTAAGAAGGCAGGGAAAGGCGTTTGCTCATAAAGAATAAATTAGAAACTCAGAAAAATTCCACTGTGCAGAAGCCAGACTGGAATCTGAGCCGAATCTTGAAGAAGGGGGTGGAGCTGAGGGTGACGGCAGTGGCTCAGGGAGGCTTCCAGGGAAGACGTGATTATTAATTCCATCGTCTCTGACAGAACTTTTAGTAATTTCATAACTATGATTATTAATAAAAATGAGAAAGCCACAGCAGACGTCTGACTTTAAAGTAGTGCAGACATCTCTCGGGGTCACCAGTTGGTCTGGTGCTGTGCGTCTCTGGGGACAGTGCTGTGAGGGACTGAGGGAGGCACCGTGAAGACGAGGCACCGATCGCTTGTCAGGTTTCCCCAAGCCTGGCTACTCAGTGCCCACAGTGTGGTGCCAGGCTGCCGCGGCGTGTGGCCCTGAGCCGCTGTAGCTGGACCTGGGAAGGCACACTTTTAGAAAGTCCCTCTGGGGGGCTATTAGCAGAGCTGCTCTGCAGACACTGATTTGGGCCCCTCGGGCTAAAGTAACTTTCCCGAGTCTCTCAACTCCTCAGTGACTGCCTTAGAACTGGGGGGGGGGGTCATCTCTGGGAGGTGACGCCCGCCTGCCTCCTCTCACCCAGGCTCTGCCACAGGCAACACTCTTCCACCTCTTGGGACCTCTCCGCTATCAGTGTTCTGCCTGCAGGGCTGTTCTCTGCTGTTTGACAAACTCTTATTTATCCTCCCAAACTCTGGGAAGCTTTGGACTTGGAAGTCTCCATTGCACTCCCACCCCCACGACACACCGCACCACCACGTGCTGCACTAGCTGACTTCGTTCATTCTTCCTAAAACACCTGTGGACTTTCTGCTACGTGGCCGGCCTCAGGATTGCCTGGGGATCTATTGTATCCACAGAGTAGACGCTCTAGCAGCATCCATTCTGTGCAGCAAATCTGTGTCGGGCTCCCGACAAGTGAAGGGGCGGTGGACCACAGGGACACGAAGTGGGATGTGCCATGTATCCCACAGTGAGAACAGAGGGACACGGGCCAAGCTTTGGAGTCAAGAAAGCCTTCTAAGGAAAAATAGTGTCTGGAAGTTACTAATCAATGGGCAGAAAGTTTCAGTCAAGCAAGATGAGGGAGCCCTGGAGTTCTACTGTGCGACATTGTGCCCACAGTCAGCAAACATGGTGTGCACTTAAGCACATGTTAGGAAGGTGGATCTCATGTTAAGTGTACTAACTACTATAGAATAAAATAAAAAGAAGAAATAATGTCTAAACAGACCTATGAGTTAAGAAGGACTTAGCCAGGTGACAATGGGGGAGGGGATTCCAGGAAAGAGGCTTTGCAAACAATCTGCTGTCTCCTCCAATACACCTTAAGCCCCTCAAGAGTACAAACCATGTTCATTTGGCCTGAATTCTGAGTACCTAGTGAGCACATAATAAATGTTGGTTAAATGAATAATTAGCTCAGCTGCTGTGATATCTATATCTATCTATCTATCTATAGTTCAGAGGGCATTGAAAGAGAAATTACCATTTATAAGATGATTTTTTTGCTCAAATTCAAAGCTATTTGAACTCTTGTTCTCTTCTTACCAAAAAACAGAGAATTGTACCATGACAACCCATGCAACCTCTGCTTCAGACACCAGAAGAGGATACAAATCTACAGTCTTTCTTTTACTAGGACATCAATATAGGAAGGAAAAAAATAGTAAAGCAACCTCCCAGGTGTTTTTGCTGGTTAACAGTATAAAGTATGAAGGCAGCAATCCTTTATGGGATATCCATTTTTAACTATAAAGCTCCTTCCAGTTATACTCAAAACTAGAAAAATACAGGACATCAAAAATATTTTCACATTTTCTTTTAATGTTTATTCTAAGGCTGGCAATGTAAATTATTTTTTGAGATGCATAGGTAAAAGAATTCTATGTAGGTGAATATGGACATTTCCCTAATATGTCATCTGTCTAAACTGTGACCACTGAGGATGACTACTGATCCATTAAACTCTTCATCTTCTTGCTGCCTCCCAATTCAGTGCTACAGAAACGTCTTTGCTAAACTCAAGGACTTAACCAACATATGTGATCTGCTCAGACACAAATGGAAATCCAGAGATTTGGCCGATGAGCTGGCATTCCTGTCTAAATCTAGCATGCACCCCTCCCTCTAGGTGAGTGCAAAGAAAGAAGAAATTTTGTTCGTTCTGTCAAATAATTGCATAAAGACCCTGCTAATATTTCTGGTACAACAACCCTGCAGTGGTTACTTTCCAGACAATGAAAGGTGAGAAGGCGGAAGAAGAAACCTAATCCTGCAATGTCTGTGGGCTCTCAATCAATTTTAATTGAATCTGCTAATTGAATCACCCACATCCTTTTAAAGGGGACATAGAAATGATGGAAACAAGCCTGTTTCAGTACCATCTCCGTTTATCATAGGATGTCAGCGTCAACCATTTTATTTTTCCAGAAAACACTGAGTTTCTCAATAGTGGAGAAAGAGCAGGTGGCCGGCCAAAGGTAACTTTACCTGGAATTAATAATCGTTACATTTCTTTCAAAGGGTTTCCAAGAAGTAGGTAAAGACTCGATTTTTCAATTAATGTCCCTGAACACTTTTTTTCTGGCCATACTTTTCCTGTACCTTCTCATGTTAGTTTCCCAGTGTGGTCTTTGCAGGGAAAGCTGGAAATTTCTAAGCACAGTTACCCACTGCACATCTCCCTCCAACCCCTGCACTGACTGGGACTCAGGCTCCCCCAGGGAGTGGGCTCAGGGTGCCCCGAGGGCTAGAGGAGACCTAGGCAGCCACCTGAGAACCCCTGACCTCAGACAATGGTTCTATACTTGTTCATTCATCTGACTCTCCTCAAGTTCTTGTGGCCTAGACATAGCGTTAGGTTTTGTAGCTATTTTGAAGTTAAATAAAAGTTAAATAAAATATTTAACTTCTGAAGTTAAATAAAATATTTCCCACCTGTTCACAGCCAGACTCCTGACTTTTGGGCCTTCCCACTAGCAACTGCAGACTGACCTCCAATTTCCTGAAGGCCTTTGCGAGAGCAGGGAGGGTCCCTAGGACCCCCAGAGCAGCCTTGAGTTGGCACTCGTGTGTCATCGCCCCACCCTGGGCCTGGTTGGATACCCGCAGCCCTGCAGGCCATCTTCTCATCCCCAAAGAAGTCATTCTTTATTGGCTGCCCCTTCTGCCCCCCATGTTTCCTTACCTTCCAGTTAAAACGTTTCCATATGAATCCTTGTCTCAGGTCTGCTTCTGGGGGAGCCCCTGCTAAGACAACAATAGTGAGAAAGCCAGACAGGTAACCTCACGGAACATGTGCCGGTTCACAGGTAAGTTCACACAGACCTGTGCAAGGGGAGAGCAAACAGCTGGCTGCAGGAGGCACCGATGGATGACCGTGTCCCACACCTGGGCGCCACTGCAGTCGCCAATCCCAGCATCCTCTGCGACTGCTCTTGCTGCTACCTGCTGCCCACGATTCCCACCTTCCAAGTCTGATTGATGTTCTTGCCCCCGCTGGGCTTTTCCCCTTCATCTGTCCTCCTTCAAGGACCAGCTGGTGTTTCACCTCCTGATAAATCCATCCCTGACGTCCCCCAAGTGCCCCACTAAAAGAACTTGATTCTATACCATTCAGCTGCTTTGAGGGAATCCTACCACACATTGCTTAGTTACCTTCTGAATACGCATGATTTCTGAATATGCATGTGGATGTGAAAGGTTTTTATAGGGGGGACACATGTTATATACTGTCTTGCAGCTTCCACAGACCTAAGCATAAAGTTCTGTTTTTGTTTTGTTTTCCTTGGGGACAAAAGTTCTGCTGACAATAGTTAACACATTTATTCACCCCTCAGACACATACTGATTTCTCAGTAAGTGATGATTAAATTGTGGTCTCCCTTTTTCTTATCTGTTCATTCCATTGCCACCATGTAAATATGATCAAAGATATTCATAGGGACACGCTCGGGTTTCCACAATGGGAGGAGGAGAGCAGGGCTCTGCGGAAGGTGAGGTCTGTGTTCAAGGGCAGAGCAGGCCCAAGCGTCTCCCTGCCGCCTGCCCTCCTCTGCTCACTGCATGCAGAAGGCATGTCAGCAACGATTTCCACAGCCACGCTTCCTACTTGCTGTGTCAACCCTTGACCCTTCACCTACTAAAACTTTACCCAGCAGCAAGACTGAGAAAGAAATATGACAAATGAGCACATAGCTGACATTGCACCCTGTTACTAAATCAGTCGAAAGGGTAGACCATAACTGACTCCAAATAAATCCTGCTGTGTCCTGGGGTCAAGGGTGTAGGAGCAACAGGGGAGAGGAGAGGGACAGAGGGGCTGGGGCAGGAGAGACAGAGACCATCTCGGCTCAGAATTCTGCTGCTCAACTGCTTTTCATTTCTAAGAATTTGCTCCATCTGTTGGCCTTCTCACACTGTCTAGACAATTTCAAAGTATTACATAATTCATAGTGGCTGAATACTTTCCTGTTTACTACAGAGTTAGTCTACAAAGGTCACTGATAAAATAATCTTTTTAACTGGTATGAAAAGCATCTCAAAAATCCAAGAAGCTTAAGAGCCAACCACACAATGACTTTTCAATATTGATTCATGGATGAAATAAAACCACAACAAACCTGACTGTCCCTGGTTCCTGGCAAGGTTTTGACAGGTGTCAAAAAGAAAAGACCAGGTTGTGGCTACACAAGTGAAATGAAGACTATTATTCGTGGGCAGCCTTTCCATCTTGCGATGGCTTGCTGAGCAGAAACCTAACGCTGGTGACAAGGGACAGTCTGCCCTGCGTAGAAACCATAGCTGAGTTAAGGCATCACGTGCTGCAAAATAACATTTCTGTGATGTATTTAATGGAGACACTGAGTACTTTGACTAAAAAGGGAATAAAAGAGAGAGAGGAGGAAGGGAGGGAGGGAGGAGAGAAAGAAAGAATAAAGGAAGGGAGGGAAGGAAAGACGATGGGATTGAAAAGAAGGTTTATCCCATTCAGCATTGTTTTCATTTTGGGACACTTGCCAGGATTTGCCTAGTGAAAATGAACAATTGGGTTTCTAATCATAGTGCTCACTGTTTAAAAGTTGTTCTGCCCTTCTCGAGCGAGCAGGCTGAGTATTTGCCTTCTGCCACACTTCTACAGCCACTGTGCCCACCGCGCTGTTCCAGTGCCGAGGGGGTTCCATGGGGGCCTCTCCCTTGAGGACACTGTGGGGCAGAGCAGGCCTGTCACCTGGGAATTTCCCAGTGCCCCTGCACCACTGCAAGGGTCTAAGCCTTGGGGCCACATGTGGCCTTCTGGATCCATGAGTGTGGCCTTGTGACTGAATCCAAATTTCACAGAACAAATCCTTTTAATAAATCTTTTATTAAAAGGATTTGATCTATGAAGTTTGGATTCGGTCAAGGAGCCACACGGGATCTGGAGGGCCACATGTGGTCTTGAGGCCACAGGTTCCCCTCTCCTCTTCTAAGAACTAGCATAATACAGATAGAGTTTTGCTAGTTAATAATGCATTTTCTTATTAATGCTATCACTTTTTATTTTACTTGCTTTGTGAAAGGAATTTTCTGTGAGAGGTAAGGGACTAGACATCAGACTGGCAACTCTATTTGTTCTGCCAATTTATGACCTAGGAATTTTCTTCTCCAAGTCCCGACCAATCCCTCACCTGACCTCAGGGAAGCCTATTTCCATTTCTCCAAGCGTGGGCCGATCCACGTATGACTGCAAGAGCCCTGACGTTAATTGTGAAGTAAGCCCTACAGAGCGGTCAGAGAAGACTGCTGTCATTGCAAGGACACAGGTGTCAGGGCAGCAGGTCCCGCGCAGCCTTCAGACTGAGTGTGGGCCCAGCAGGCACGCCTCCCTCCTCTGTGTCCCGCCCACCTCTTCTAGCATCACAGGCTCTGCTGGGACCTGAGACTTAGGTAGGGGAATGAAAGGAAATGGTGTTCAAAGCAGAAGCAACTGCCATGTTGCTACTTTCATTCCAGGAGAAGCATCGATATACTGAAATGGCCAAAAGCAAATTTTCAAGAGCCTTGGGAACATACTAACTTTTCAAATGACTCCACGTCTCGGGGTGAACCGGAGGGGTATTCAGGTGGCAGCTGAATCATCCCTACCTTACAGAAGCAAGGTAAACAGGGCTGGAGATTTTATTAGAAGAAATTAGTAGCACAGTTGTACTTGTGTCTTAAAATTTATCCTGACTGGATGCTTAAAAGTGTCATAAAGTTGATTATTTAAAAAGAAATAGAATTACTTTGCCTATAAAACTAAATAAAATTTAATTCGAGAGTTAGATTTTCCTAGTTAGAAAAAGATTGTGAATACTAGCAGTATACATCTGTCTTCACCACCATTGTATCTTAGAATGTGACCAAACTTGGGCTTACTTTTTGGTCAACTTTTTTCCAAAATTAATTAGAATTAACCATAATAACAATTAGTTTTTGATCATAATCTGTGGCGTGAATTGACATGTATACTAGAATTCCCTATGAGTCGAGTTTTACAGAACATGTGACACCATGTATATAACATTATATTGTATCACTATTTGATTGGCAATAGTCATTACTTTTGAATGATTGTAATTTAATATCAAGTGTAAATTTCCATTCATGTTGAAGAGGATGGCCAACCTGGTTAACCTACATCTTTGAAAACAGATTATGTACATAATAAATTCCATTTAAAATAAAAGTTATACTAACTCTAAACTGAGCATGGGCATAATTCTTCCAGAAAGCCTGGTAAAATCCCATGAATTTCCCACAGCATAATATGTATTTATTTTGAAGGTACCCTTTTTATCAATGTCATATATGAATTTTTAGTCAATTACATGTGTAGCCTCTTAACAAGAAACTGCAAAATAAAAAACAAAGTTAATTTACAAACAAAAGTACCCATAGGATAAATGCTCCCTGAAATTATGTTTGAATTTTGTTTAAAATTTTAAAACTGTGTTTAATTTTTGGGGGGAGGTGGAGGCGGGGGGTGGGAATGGGGTTACAGTTCAATAATAAAAGTGGTATGCAAATAAGCATGGCATGTATTTTTTTAATCTTTGTGACCACAATTAAGGCACATATGTATGTAATTTATATTTAATTACACTACACACAAATAACATATACTTATAATTTACATAGAATACGCAATGACTTTTAAAGCTTGTTTTAGTTATCTGTTGTTGCATAATAAGCTCCTCCAAATTTGGTGACTTAACACAACAATAATCATTTAATGTCTTTCATACTTTCTATGGGTCAGGAATTCAGGCAGGACAGTCTCTGCCACACAGTGTCTGGAGCTCATCTGGAATGCTCTAGGGCCGGGAGCTATAATCATCCGAGGACTCATTGGCTCATACACTGGGTAGCTGATGCTGGCTGTGGGCTGGGAGCCTCTGTGGAGCAGTAGTTGGGAACACCATGCACGGACTACCCATGTGGTCTGGGCTTCTCACAACGTGGGGGTTGGATTTCCCCTATGTGGTAAATCATAAGAGAATTAGAGAGAAAGAGAGAATACTGCCTTTTCTGATCTAGCCTTAGAAGAGAGGCAGCATCACTGTCCCCAGGTTCCATGGCTAGAGGCAGCTACAAACATGAGGAAGGAAAATAGAACCCATCTCTCAATGCAAGGTGTCAACGTCTGTAAAGATACGTGAGATGGGATATATATCTGTCTGACCATTTTCTGAAAATACAATCAACCACAAAATCTACTTGGCTATTCCTTAGCTTTAGTACTGCTATAGATAGAATGCTTGTGTTCCCCCAAAATTCACATATTGAAACCCTAACCCCCAAGGTTATGATGGAGTTAGGAGGTGGGGCCTTTGGAAAGTGATTAGGTCATGGGGGTGGAGCCCCCATGAATGGGATTAGTGCCCTTATAAAAGAGAGCCCAGAAAGACCCACTGCCCTTACACCACGTGAGGACACTGAGAGAAGACGGTATCTGTGAACCAAGAAGCAGCTTTTGCTGACACCAAATCTGATGGTGCCTTGATCTTGGACTTCCCAGCCTCTAGAACTATGAGAAATACATTTGTGTTGTTTATTTGCTGCCCGGTTTACGGCATTTTGTTGTAGTAGCCTGAACAGACTAAAACAAGTACACACATAACTGCACTTTGAATACTGAATAAACTACTCTTAATCTTTCCTTAAAATAACTAAAATTTGAAATTTTTCTTACTTCTTGACAATCTATTTCTATCATTAAGCCAAATAAAATTTACAGTATTTTCTATTCTGTAAAAATTAGATTCTACACAGGTTAATAAACAATTTTTTTCAAGTTAAATATTAAGTTCTTGCAGCAGAAAATTCAAAAATATTTTTTAAATCCAGCAAATCAAATAAGCATATGTAAGGAGTGGATTTAGCATAGTTTTTTTGTCAAAGGAAAATGAAAAGAAATTATGTTATGGGACTTTAGAGCAAGTAGGGAAATGCATGGTTTGGGGAAGTAACATGATATATCTTGGAAAAACCTACAAAGAGGTCTAGGATATTGCTGGAGAGGGATGGGAACCTTTCTGATTGCTAACAAACTAGATGTAACTGGTTGGTGATTTTCCATGGAGTACATCACTCAAGAGTCCAGAAATGTCTGGAAAAAGAAGATGCTAGAGGCTTAAGATCAAATTAATGTCAGATGACTTTAAAAAGGATGAAAAATATTATCGCAAATTTGCACACCTTCAAAGGTACATAAGGGAAACTTAAGAGACTCAAGAAAATTATCTGTATACAGGGTGATACTATGAACTATTTAGTAATGTCTTCGGTGCAAGTGAGCATTTAGCAGGGAGGCTGGCTGACAGGTCACCAGGTGCACGCCGCAGACCAGGGTCCTGCCTGGGTGCCCAGAGCACACCCCTTCCCCAGGAATCACCCGGCTCGGGCCCAGCTCTGCCTTTCCAGGCGGGGAGGGGGTTCTAGATTCACTCACCCAATGAGGCAACTGTGTGTTAGAAGCGTGAAGAGATTTGCTCAAAAATCACACAGAAAACTAAGTTGTAGAATAAAGCTCGTAATCCAGATACGCTTCCTTCCGGCGTGTCTTACGGCCGTTTCAATCGGCTCCTTACGCTGCGGCGTCTGCGAAATCCAGCGCCCACGCCACACCGACGGCTGCGGCTGGAGAAGGAGGCAATTTCAGCTGTACTCGGGCACTGCCAAAACCCTGGGGCTCCCCGGTCCTCACCCGGAAAGAAGGTGATGAGGAAAGAGGGTTAGAAAAACACCAAGATTCCTTCCCATTCTAAAGTTCACGAGCTCAGACTACCGATCTTTTCCAGAGTAGATGCTAAAATAGACACTCTCACACCTAAAACGTTCACCCAGCGGAGCAGCAACACCATGACGGTCGCTGCCAGGCAGTGTCACCGGTGATCTGCTCCACCTCGCTGGGGCCTCCCGGAGCCTCCCTCGCAGCTGTCCCCACAGAGGGGCACGAGGAGGCGCTGTGCCGGGTCTGGCCACAGTCCCAGTCAGCAGCCCGGGCCACCAGCGCTGGGAAACACCCTTCCTCCGGGGCTGGGTGTCTGAGCGATTCTAAACACAGATCCCGGGAGACAGAAGATGGTGCGTCCCCTCTTGCTGGTCCCCTCCCTAAAAGCCTGTGACACGGGTGTTTACTTGTTTGAGCGTCTCCAGTCCCGAGGCCGTGGCTGCCGCAGCCTGGCTTTGGGGTGGTGTCGGGGGAGCTTTGTCCCCCCACGGCTAAGTGCAGATGTCCCTGCAGCTACTCTTGCAGCCACAGAATTGCAATCGCCTGAGATTGAAAAGAAAGAACTTGCTCAGCGTCTGAAGGCAAGAAAGTCCCAGCCTTGAGAAACTTCTCGAAGGAAAGCACCGAAGGCGGTAGACAGGGGTGAGGGGAAGATAAGCTTCCTTAGGGGAAGACAGGTCCTTCCTCAGCTCAGTCAGAGGTCTGGAGGTTGGAGGTTAAAGGCATGACTAAGATTTAGGTGAAAGCAGCTCAATGCACGCCACACTATCCTCCCCGAGAAGGTGCGCAGGCGTGCGGGTCCTATGACTAACGGGAACTGGCAGATTAAACGAAGAACTTCCGCAGTGTCTGCCCACACCATGCGAGAATGCAGCGTCCACGCTTACTAAGCATGTAATTTTAGGTATATTTAAATAAAATTCAATTTATAGTAAATCTTCCTCATATCTCTATTTTAAAATGTGGATTCTTTAAAAAAATGAAAGAAAAGAAGAGTCTTCATTTCAAAGACTTCAGTGGTTTAAGATCTGTTCTTTCCAGTCCCATTCTGGGTTTAAACCAGGATTCCCTCATTACCTGCACTCACCCTTGAAGTCAAGGCTCAAAATATTATATACAATTATTATTTTTATTATTGTTGCACAGTGTTCATCAAGCAATCATTTAGGGATGCCAGGCTCAAGATTAAGATGTCACCCTAGATAAAATGTTTCAGAGAATTTCAGTCTAACAAAACTCTCATCAAACATGTCTCATGTTCAAGGTGCCATCAGAGCCTGCAAGGGACAGAGGGGAGGAAGCAAAGTTAACAGACTAAGGAGGCAAAATCCAGGTCAATCCAGGACCTCCTCTGTATGGGTGCTGCTCCCAGGGCTTTGTAGTTCTCTTCTTGAAGTGGCTTCTATGCACAATGCGTTCACATCTCAGTTCCACATTGTACCCCTGACAAGGCCCTTCAGGTCCCTGTGGCTGTGAGGTCTGAGATGGCTGTGCTCTGCCACACCTGTGGGACAGCAGATTCCTGTTCCCAGGGGGTCCACCATGCCTGCGCTGTCGAGTGAATGCTGAGTGACCTCCTCTTGTTTCCAAAGGAGAGGCCGTCTTGGGGAGTGTCGGCATTTAGTCCCAGAGGGCACATGGAGAATTCCACACTACCATGCCAGACAAGCCCTGTGTGGCCGCAGAATTTGAGTCACTCTAAGGAAAGTAGATTACAAACACTCAGCTCAGGGGCCCTAAGAATTTAGTTTTAAAGCCAACTCAGATATTAAAAACAGACATTGAAAAATAATTGAATAATTTCCAGGCAAGATCTCATAAGGGGGGTGGCCTATGGTTGACAAGTTCAGCTGAAAGTACAATATCCTTAGTTTTTATTTTAACATGTGTGCGTGAGCATGAGTGTGTGAGTGTGAGAGTGTGTATGTGTGTGTCTGTGTATGTGAGTGTGTGCTTGAGTATAAGAGTGTATGTGAGTGTGTGTGAGTGTGTGTGTGTGTAAATGCGTGTGAGTGTGTGTGTCTGTGTGAGGCAATGCAAATGCACTTTGGAATGGTACAGGATATAAACAAACAAACACACAAGCCTACAGGTCATGGATTAGAGGCACGGGGGTAAATTTCAAATAGAATGAGCTTGGCAGCGTAGCAGAGTGGCGGTGTTTTTTACCCCTGCAGGAGAAATAACAGGCTGTATTTCATGATAGTGAGGTTTGATATTTAATTATCTAGGTGCAATATTCCTCTGAAAATTGGACAAACATGCAAGTGGTATCCTTTTTTTTTTTCTTTTTTGAAATTGAAAAGTACGATGACATTGCAGAAATCTCCATTTCCTGGCAAATAATGGGGTGGTATCAAATGTGTGAATGACAGGTTCGTAAATTTACCACTTTGCCCCACGCCCCCCCAGATCCCATTATCTAAAATTCGGTTAGGAACAAACACTGTCATGAACAGAGGTTAACCTAGTAAAATTCAATCAACTCTACACCGCTGTAGGATAGCACTTCCCGAACTTCAGTGTATACACATGTCCCTGGGACAGGGAGGGGGGTCTGGTCAACATGCAGATTCTTATTTCTCTGGGTGGGGCTCCACATTCTAGTTTCCTGGTGATGCCAGTGCCCAGTCCATAGACGAAGCGTTGAAGAAGCAAGGCAGTGAAAGGCTTCACTATGTGTTCTACAGACTGCACATTTATCACGCACCTGGTACCATGTTTGGACCTAGCAGCATGAAGATAAACAAAACCCAGTTCCTGACTGCCAGGCACTCAGAAGGCGGACAATTTTAATATCTTGAGTTCAGTGTTGTAATACAAGTGCACAGAGGTTACCATGGGTGTGCAGAAGGAGAAACCGGGCCAGGCTTGTCTCTGCACTATGGAGAAACATTTCCAGAGCAGGTTCAGAATATAGTCAGGGAGGGAAGGGAGGACTTAGTCAGTGGTGTTTATATTTATGGAGGCATAGGCTGAGCTATCCTGAGATGCTCCCTTAAGCCGCTGCATGTTGATAAGAACTCGTCGAAGGCAGCCAAGGCCAATGCTGTGTCTCTTAAGTGGCTTTAAATGTCACAGATAGGATGTGGTGGAGAGCTGGAATAGCAGCTCTATTTATAGAGTGTGTCCTCGCATCAGTTCAGCCCATGTGGTTCCAAATAGATTTTGTTTAAGGAAAGGATCCCAGCCTACACATTCTCCTACTTACCAGGGTCTTGGGACTCAGGAAGTGCAGATGAAATGACTCATGTCCCCACAAGCCATGCTTCCCAAAGGAAGGACACCCCACTTCCCGATCTGAACTGTCTTCCCCTCTCTGAGTCCCTCCTCTGTCCTCCCCACGTCTGCATCTCATTAGACAAAACATATCAAAACTGTGACATTTCCTCCCAATATTAATAGAAGTTTGGCTTTGGAATTATATCACCACTATATCTCTTTTTTGCATATCTATTTTCTAACACAAACGTTCTCTAAACTGATTTTTGAATGCTTCCCAGTTCCCCTGTAATTTCACAATTATTATTGTTAGTATCTCAAAAGAGTGACAGCTTCACTGTGTATATACATAATTTAGGTTGACAAATGTACAACAAATGTATCAAATATTGATGATAGGAAAATGGTAGCTAAGGAATTCTATTGATTCTACGTGTGATGATGTGTCATGCCTGGAAAATGCACTTGTGGAAATATTATAAATATTAGTATTTTACCTTTTTAAGGGAAAATAAATATTTAGCATGAGTTCTTTTCTAGTGAAGATGATCAACTTTAGAAACAAGTATGATAACCCAAAATATCTGCTGCTCAGAAAAAGACATACAACATAAAATACACACTAAGGAGATGGCAGCAAGCAAGAGGAAGTGATTATAACACAAGATATAAAAGCTAAACCTGCGTCAGGGGCTCAGATGTGGTTGACTTTCTGGTTAACTGCACACTTGTTGAGCACAAACCACAGCTTTAACTGTTTGTTGACTGCGGAGTCCACATCAACACTGTTGCCATCTCATTTCAAAGAACTGGGGGGTAAGCAGGATTGAAGTGACATTTTGTGGATCTGTGTGTCCTCCCAGATCTCAGAAGCTCACCCCGTAGTCCCCTCCCAGACCCTGAGGCCCACCGGCCTGCTCGAGGCCATCCCAGCACCGGCCAGAGGAGACAGAGCCCGCACTGCCCCAGGCTGCAGGCTCTCTGCCCGTCCTTCCTGCTCAGAATACAGATAATCTGCCCAGCTAATTCAGACGCAGGAGAATAATATAATTGCCCGAATAAATTTATCTTCCCCAAGACAATCCGCATTGCAGTCTACCTAGCTCTCTGGACAAGACTAAATACCACTTAGATTAAACATATTTTATGATATATTTATATTATATATTATTATGTATTATATTAAATATGATATAATAACAGCAACAACAGTTATCTATTAAGCTGGTGGTTCCTAAACATGTGCAGTTCAGAAACACCTGGTATCTTTTAACAACTCTAAGACTAAAGCTATAGCCTAAACCACTTACATCGTAACAGAAGGTGTCTAAGCCTCCCTCCCCCCCACTCAGTATTTCCTGAAGCTCCCAGATAATTCCAGTGTGCAGACGAGTTTGGCGACCACTGCAGGAAGCATTTACCCTAATGCCAGACCCTTGATAAGGTGTCTTCTATGTGCTTTCATTTGACCAAGGGTTTTGGTCAAGGTCACTGAAGGGAGAGGGGGCAGGTGGTCCTCCTGACTCCAAAGCCACACTCTCCGCCACACTTGGAAAGACAGATGCCTGCGGCAAGGGGCCGATTTGCCTGAGGCCACTTCTTGGAATCCAGTGAGTGGATGTTTTGGAATGACGGCTGCTTGCGGCCTGCATGCACAATTTATGGTTCTTTTAACAAGGCTTATTGAGAATTTATCGTGTGTCAGGTTTGACCCTGGAGATAAAATGACAAAGAAGACACGGTCGCTTCTCCTAGGCAGCTCCTGGTTTACTAAGGAATATAAATACAATTAGAAAACAGCTTGCTTCATGCCCCGGGAGAGCTGTTTGCTGAAGCTCTGAGAGGTGTCTGTATGGGCCGAATAGAAAGGTGTAGACTTTGCTGAGCTTTAGAAGAATTTTAGGGGTGAACAGATGGGACAGTCCAGGCAGCAGAAACTGAGTATAGGTAAGGTTCTGAGCCCAGGTTCTTAGAATGAAGAGCAATCCTCTGCAAAAGCAGACAGGATGTCAGTCATGGCTGCAAGGACTAGACATTTCCACAGGGGCAAGAATGCAAAAGTTCTAATCCAATGGGAAATTGGGAGCCTTTAAATATTTTATTATGTTTTACTTCTACGCAAGGCAACACTTCACCCAATGAGTGTTTACCAAGATAAATTGCTTCAAAATGACGTCTCTACTGGTGGACGGAAAGTCATTGCATTGAAGAAGTTAGAAGATGATGGAGGCAGTGAATGCTGAAGACAGTGAATTCATTCTCTCCACTTCTATCAGAGAACCCTGATATTGGAGCAGCTGCACTTCTGGGGACAGCCAGGGAATGTATGAGTGTCACAGATCGGCACACAGTCTGTCACTGTAATGCACGCATCTAATCTAATCCTCTCCACCACCCTGTAAACTGGGAACTGTTATTACTAGCATCCCTATTTTACAGGTAGGGAAATTGAGGCAGACGATGGCTCTCCATGACCACACAGCTAGTGAGCAGCAGTGGGAGCTACACTTATGCGTCTGATCCCAGAGTTCAACCTTCACGCTCTGTGGCGTTTGTCTGGAATGTGTTGTTTAAGCAGATAGTGCTATTAAGATTTTAATGGCCTTTTTAAAAAGAAGCTGGATTTTCCCCCTCATTTTTCAGTTCGTTCTTTAATTATTCCAGAAATATGTAAGCTCTCTGGCTTCTGCTCAAGAAGAGTTGGCAAAGATCTAATTCTCCTGCACAGTAAAAATGACATCAGTTCTGAGGTTTGGACATCTATGGAGTACACAAAACCAATGGAGAAAGTTTTTTGTGAATTAGTTGTGAATAAGTTCCCACTTAGTTTTTTTTAAAGATAAAGGATTTTTTGTATCATTTCTTCAGAAGTATAGGATAAAATTTCCCAGAAACTTCAAGATTTTTTTTTTAATATATTCAGAATTGATTATTTAGATCTAAGGGTACAGTGGGAATTAAGTAATATATTCTTTCTGATGAGAAGATAGTGTTTTTATAGAAGCATTTTGGATTAGGATAGATTTTTTCATTACCATTTTTGAGAATTTGTAAAGAACCGACTGGTTAGCAAAAATAGAAATTTATTTTTTGTTTTCTGTACAATTTGGCTCCTTGCTAAGAAGTAGGGACTTCAGGTTCCCATGGGGCCACCTCCTTTAACTCACTGAGTAAATTTTGGTAACCTCTTCAACGTTAATTAATTAATTCAATGTTGAACATTAAATCTCAGCTTCTGCTTTTTCCATCTGTGACTTAGAAGAGATGATCTCTAAGACCTCTTGTCTGCTATGAGTACATCACTCCCTGCATAGACAAAAACCTTGTTGATACCAACAATAATTAAGGAGCACACAAAAATCACGGTTGCTTTCTTTCTTGACTTCAGTTCATTGTGCTGGGCTTAGGAAAAATTGCATAATATCATTAAGTAACATGATTAGTGATTAAAGCTAAGAAGATAAAATGTATCAGGAAAATAGTCCTTTAAGAAGTAGGCGGTTGCTTCTGTCATATAGTTTGAAAGCACCAGAAAGATTTCCCTTACAAAGAACATTCTTCCCAGACTGGAACCATTGCACGTACTGTCACTTCTCTCTGGCAGGAAGATAGGTTAAGCTAATTCACACAACCGAGCTAATGAATTACCAAATTCATTATTCTTAACGGGAGAGAAAGTGAAGCTCAAGATAATTCCCTGTCTAATGAAGTGCACCAGATCTAGGGAACCATAGCATTTCAAAGGCATAATCGCAAGATTTTTGGTTTTCTTAGAACCATGTGTCCAGGGCCAGCAAAGCCAAGATCTGAATATATTTAACCTCATTCAATAAATATCCATGGAGCACCCGCTCCAGGCCATGTGCTAGTTTCCAAGTTCCAGGTGCTGGGAGTGGGATGATGAGTGAGGCAGGCGGAGTAGCCTCGTCTAACGCCACCCCATCATTCAGTCTGCCTCTCCATCGAGGTCCACACGCCCCTGATGTCAGGTGTGGCCATGTGACAAGTTTTGGAAGGGAAGTGTGAGTAGAAGTAAGCTGGGTCCATTCTAGGTGAAAGGATTTAAGAGCTAAATCATAATTCTCCACCTGATGTCTTTACAGACGTGCTTGTGTGTTCCAATGCTAGAGCACCCTCGGCCTGGGTGGCTGCATCAGACCACAGAGGACGGCGGCTCCAAAGAACCATCCAAACTCACAAAGGACTTGTCCCGAGTGAAAAATAAACTGCTGTGGCATCCGGCACAGAGCTTTTCAGGTTATTTGTAAGTGCACCATGTCCTGGACTATCTGTGAAAGCTCATAGGAAGTCCTGCCCACATTGAGTCTATGTCCTAGTGTAAGATGGATGACAAAAAGTCAGTTAGACACTATGTAACTTTATGTGGAGATAAGAGCCTCGAAGGACAGTGGAGTAGGGTGAGGGGCTCTGGGAGACTGAGCGGACTATTTAGATACGATGTTCAGGGGGCGATTGTACTGGGGAGATGGGATACCTGAAAAATAACAAAAATGGCAGTTCATGAAAAAGTAGAATACAGAGCATTCCAGAAAATGTGAAGAGCAAGTTCAAATTCCCTGAATCCAGACACGTTGGCCTATTTGAGGAACAGAGTAAGCCCCAGCATGGAACAAAGTGAGCTGGGGGAGGGACAAGAGGAGACACAGACAGGGGCAGGCCTGGATCACTTGTCACTGGGTCAGGGTTGAGGTTTTCGTGTGATTCCAAGTACACTGGGAAGCCAGGGGAGGATGCTGAGCAGGGGATGACCCCTTAATACTGTGACAAGGTCACTCTGGCTGTTGTGTGGACCAAGAGTGTGAGCAGGGCTCTCAGGAGGTCCTGGTGGATGTCCACAGTGCTGGGACCAGGAGAGCAGCCATGAAAATTGTGGGCAGTGTCCTAACTCAGATGGTATTTTGGAATTAAAGCCTTGCAGTGACTTAGATGTGAGGTGTAAGAGAAAAAGAGAAATCGATATTGACTTGTAGTTTTTTTATCTAAGCAACTTGGTGACTGGCGCTGCTATTTATTAAAATGGAGAAGATCTAGATTGAAACAGGTTTGGGGGGCTAGAGCTGAAGGAAGGAGAAATCAAGAATTCTCCCTTAAACACACAATGCCTACTCTTGGAGATATACATAGACTAGCAACTGAATAGGTATGTGGATATCAAGTTCTTGAGCTCAGTGTAAGAAGTCAATGGTGGGGATAGAAAAGATAGGGCAATGCAGAGGGATGGAGGGAGGAAGGAGGGAGGATCGACAGGGGGCAGATGGGGAATGGGCAGGCAGATCAGAGAGGCTGGGCATGAAGAAGGGCATGGCTGGGACGTCCACAGCATGTGCACACAGAGAAGGGGAGAGGTCCCAGCACGGGGCTCTGGGGCACTCTCAGGTTGGACCTCAGGAAGGGAAGGTCACCCTGCCCGGCAACTGGAAAGCAATGAACAGCATCTCAGAGGAAACCTAGGAAGGTGTGTTGTCTTCAAAGAAGCAAAGAAACCATTTCAAGGAGAGAGTGATCAACTGTATCAGAGACGGCTGATGGGTGAAGTAAGATGAAGTCTGAGAACCAGGCTTTGGGGGCTGTGGCATCCTTGGGAGAGCATTTCCCAGTGTGGGGATAAAAGCCTGACTGGGCGAGTTCAAAGAGGCTGAGTGTCATTGGGGATGAAGCATTTCAGTTCAGTTCAGTTTCCAACGCTGTGGAAAACTGTTTAGCAGCTTCTTCAAATTTAAAAATATACCTCTCTTGTAACCCAGCCCTTCCCTTCCTAGGTATTTATCCAACAGAAATGAAAACATATGCCCACACAAAGACTTGGTGACTTACATTCATAGTAAATTCATTTGTTTTAGACCTGAATGCCCCTCAGCAGGATAAATGAATTGTGGTACACTCGTGCATCACATAAAAACAAGGACACTCATACACTGCTGGTGGGACTGTAAACTAGTGCAACCCCTGTGGAAAGCATTACAGAGATACCTTAAACAGATTCAAGTAGACCTACCATTCGATCCAGCAATCCCATTATTGGGCATCTACCCAGAAGAACAAAAGTCATTCTATAAAAAAGACACCTGTACCCGAATGTTTATAGCAGCACAATTCACAATTGCAAAGATATGGAAACAACCCAAATGCCCATCAATTCATGGATGGATTAGTAAATTGTGGTATATGTATACCATGGAGTATTACCCAGCTATAATGAATAACGGTGATATAGAATCCCTTTTGTTCTCCTGGAGAGAGTTGGAACCCATTCTATTAAGTAAAGTATCCCAAGAATGGAAAAACAAGCACCACATGTACTCACCAGCAAATTGGTTTCCCTGACCATCACCTAAGTGCACATTTGGGAATAACACCAACTGGGTATTGGACTGAGGTGGGGGGTGGGGGAGGGGATGGGTGTATACCCACATGATGAGTGCGATGCGCACTGTCTGGGGAATGGACATGCTTGAAGTTCTGACTCGGGGGGATGGGTGGGACATGGGCAATATATATGACCTGAACTTTTGTACTCCCATAATAAGCTGAAATAAAAAAAAAAAGTGGGTGCAGCAGCTAAAATTAGTATGGTATTGTGAAAACTCAATAGCTTTACCCCAAGAGAGAAAAAAAAGAAAAAAAAAACCAAGGACACATTCTGAGAAATGCACCACTGGGCGATTTTGTCATTTTGTGAACTCCGTAGAGTGTGTGGTATTTTCACAAACCTGTGCAGTACAGCCTACTGCACACCTAGGCTGTATGCGACAACCTGGGCTGCAAACCCGCACAGCATGTGGCTGTGCTGAACACCACAGGCAGTTGTAACACAACGGTAAGTGTTTGTGTATCTAAACATCTGAACATAGAAAAAGTACAGTGAAAATATGGTATAAAGGATAAACAATGGTACACGTGTATAGGGGACTTCGCATAAAATGGAGCTTTCAGGTCTGGAGTTGCCCTGGGTGAGTCAGTGAGTGAGTGGTGAGTGCACGTGAGGGCCCAGGACACAGCTGCACACTGCACACTTAAACTACACTACATTTATCAGGATGTATTTTTCTTTCTTCAATAATAAACTAACCTTACCTTACTGTAATTTTTTTACTTTATCAACTTTTAAATTTATTTTAACTTTCTGGCTCTTTAGTAATAACACTTAGCCTAAAGCACTAACACATTGTACAGCATACAAAAATATTTTCTTTCTTTATATCTTTATTTTATAAACTTCTTTTCTATTTTTAAAATTTTTTTATCTTTTTAACTTTTTGAACTTTTTAATTAAAAACTAAGAGACAAACACACACACATTAGCAGTACACAGGATCAGGGTGATCTACATCACTGTCTTCCACCTGCGCATCTTGCCCCATTGGTAGGTCTTCAGGGGCATCAACACGCATGGAGCTGTCATCTCCTGTGATAACAACGCCTTCTCTAGAATCCTTTCTGAGGGATCTGCCTCAGGCTATTTTACAGTTAACTTTTTTAAAAAAGTAGAATGAGTGCACTTTAAAATAACAATAAAAAGCAGTACGCACAGTGGATTTGTTTATAACAGCATCACCACAGCCTATGAGTAATGTGTTGTGTTACAATGTTACAATGCCTGCAACATTGCTAGGTGATAAGAGTTTTTCAACTCCATTGTAATTTTATGAGACCTCCCTGTGAAATGTAAATCAAAACTGCAAGGAGATATCACCTAACTCCAGTGAGAATGGCTTTTATCTGTGGTACATTGTTGACCAAAACGTCATGGCACAGCACGTGACTGCATGTGCATGTGATGGAATACTACTCACCAAGGAAAAGGAATACAGTGATGGGGATGAACCTCAAACTCATTGTGCTGAGCAAAAAAATAAACAGATGCAAAGGATTGAACACTGAACATTCATATAAAATTCTAGAAAAGTACAAGCTACTTGCTAGTGACAGAAATAAAATCATTGGTTATCTGAGATGAACGATAGATTGCAAAGGAACATAAGGAAACTAGAATTTTAGACATTCTAACAGGTGTATGTTGGTATCTCATTGTGTTTTTAGTTTGCATTTCCCTGATGACCATGTTGTTGAACTTTTTTTCATGTGCTCACTGGCCATTTGTACATCTTCTTTTGTAAAGTGTCTCTGAAAATCTGCTGCTTTTTTTTGTTGGATTGCTTACCTTTTTGATATTGAGATGTAAACATTGTATTATATATTTATACAATATAAATAAACACAAAAATGTAATTCTTAAAAAAAAGATTTCAAGAGCCAAACTTGCAACATTAACCCCATCTTCCAGGGCTCTTGTCAGGTAGCTAAACACTACAGCACCAGAGACTGTTTGCATATCATGAACTCTTCCTTATCTCCCCATACATATATAAATATAAATATAAACATGTAAATATATTTCATATACATATATCGATAAATATATATTTGATTAAATATATAAGGTATATATAAAATATGTAAATAAATGCATATTTATTTTACTATATAAATATGTATTTTTTAATTGCAAACTTTCTTTTCATCCCTGGAATATTTACACTTGGTCATAGAGAATTGTATTTTAAATGCCCCTTAATTCTATTTACTATTATATTAAGTAGGTTTTTATATTGATATTTATGAGTTAGGTTAGTCTATAGTTTGTGTGTGTGTGTGTGTGTGTGTGTATGTATGTGACCAAACACACATGTGTACCAGGGTGGTATCTTAATTAGGTTTTGATATTGTATTTTTTGTTGACTTTTTTAAAGGTCTATCATGATTTAAATAGCACCAGCACTATCCTTGAAGTTTGGAAGGCATTCACCAGGGAAACTTTTGGACCCAGAATGCTTTCAAGGGATAGCACACTTACCAGAGACAATACTGGTACATGTGAGTTTGTAGGAGGTTCCCATGATGGAAGAATACCGGTAAAGCCGGGCACTTAAGAGACTCTGAGTGGATGCCAGTTCCAACGTGTCACAGTTCAGATTTCCCAGTCCCAGAAGTTACGTTCTGCCTTGCAAATCAGAAAGAGGGGAGGTTAAGAAAAATGCTCCATCATGAGACATTATACCATTAGAGAAGTTTTCACGTTCCTGAAAAATTCAAAGGGTTGCAAAAGAAGTGAGTGGGAATTGCAGTGTTGACAATTCCCGTTTGCTACATTTTTCTAGGTTGTCCTTTGGGGTTGAGTGATGGCAGGCCATCGCCAGGCAGAGGGATTGTTCATCTTTAGCCTGAAACAGAACATAAAATTAACTTATGTCTGATTGACTTTTTGTGACCTTCCATGATATAGCTATATTTTTCCAAATGTTTGCAATCCCCTAAGGCTTTTTCTCTCACAGAACCCTTCCTTCACCTCTCTCTGGGTTCTCAGTGCCTAATATTTGGTTTTCTTTCTCTTACTTTTTGTCATTACATAGTTCTCATTACTAAAGCAGAAGCCCTTTGCTTGGTCTAAAAACCACAAGAGAGCTGCTCACATATAGTCATTATGGAACACACAGAATACCTTCGTTATTGATACCTGCTATGGCTTGAATGTCCCCCTCAAAACTCATGTTAAAATTTAATTCCATACACGCACACACACATATATAAATGGATTGGGAGGCAGGGCCTTTGGTAAGTGATTAGATCATGAGGGAGATTAGTGCCATTATCTCAGGAATGGGTTAATTACTGTGGGAGTTCGGCTTCTTTATCTCTTTATCTCACCTGCTCAAGTCCCCCTTCTGCCCGTCCACTATGGGAAGACCCTCGTCAGATATGGGCACCATGCTCTTGGACTTCCAGCCTCCAGAGCCATGAACCAAATAAATCTCTTTTCTTTATACATTACCCAGTCTATGGTATTCTGTTATGGCAGCAGAAAACAGTCTAAGACAATAACATTGCTGAAAATAGATTAGACCTAATGAATAAAGATACTAAATTAGCAACTGACATAATTAAAACACACACACCCCCCTCATCCCTTCCAGAAAAGAAGAAACATTTGTTCATTAACCTGTGATCCAGAATAAGCTGTAGTGACCTCAGACAGTAAACAACTCCCGTGTGCAGCACCATGAGTGACTGTGACTCTTATTTATAGTACAAGGGACAAGAGCATGTCATGGCATAATTGAAAATGCTCTCCCATTGGCCTTATTCATCAACATGTTATTAAAATCTTTGTTAAAATATTATTAGCTTGTTTAAGTTTGCCAGGTCTCATAAACCCCAGAATTAGGATTTATCTAAGTGTGGTGGAATGTTTCTCCCCCTTTATAATGAACGATCATGTTTCAGGTGCCCTGTGAATCCAGGGTAAACTAATTAATCTTTGTCCAACAGTGTTAATTAGGATGGTATTTAGACCATTGTCTTTCAGTACTCTCGGGGCCATGACTTACTGGTGGATCCACAGGTTGACATAAAAAGCTATCAACTCACATTCCTTTGTGAGTACCATCTCTGAAAAAATACTTACACCTTTTAATTTTAAAGGTAATTATATTTTTTTTGGCAGGCAGAAAGTACTGTGATTTTAGCATGTCACTTGTGAAAAGTCACCGGATTTCCTATACAGACATCATCCTTAGTAGTACTCCATGTTTATGACAATTTGAGAGCGTGGCAGGCTTATGGCCAAATTGAGCCACTTTCATAAAAATCAAATGTACCTCCCGAATCACACATAGGGAGACGCCAGACTGTTTGACTCATTAACACAAAGTCAAGGTTTACCTGGGAAAACAATTTTCCCTTCAGGAGCATTGTAAGCAAATTTCAATGACAGGAAGAATTCTAAATGACCTGTCAGAGGAAAACTCTGTGTGGGTGGGACCTCTCTCCAAAGAGACAGTACTCAGAGAAAATCTGTTAACAGTTAGCGGGTGAGAATTAGTTCCAACACATCCTTTGTTGTATCACTTAATAAGTTTGGTATGGAAAGCTATAGAAACGAGTAGATAAACCCTAAATAAAATGGAAACATGCTTGGCTAGCCTAACTGTACACTTTTACGACTATGGATGAAGTAATTGCAGAGTACAACTGAAGTTAATGTGAAATGAATGAATTGTTTGGTGAAGGCATTTGGCAGAAGCAGGGAATATACGAAAGAACAGCATGGGGATTATTCCTGAAACACGGAAACGCTGGGGATTTTCGCCAACTTTCCAGTGACTTTATAAGCTGTGAGGTTTATAAAAAGCATAGTGTGTCCTATGCTTCTAGAGTTTATAACAAAAATTATCAACAAAACTGTCCAGATAGAGTTTGCATTCTGGTTGTGGCTCTTCACTGTAAAATGTTAACATATATGCTCATAAGACAAAATGTACTTGGCTTGTTTTAGTGCTGAATTTTCTGTTTTAATCAGGACTTTTACTTACATTGGCCGCTATTCATTTCATGTATGTTTCTCCTTATCTCATAGATTTTGGAATCAGAAAATTAGACTTTCCTTCCTCCCTCCCTTCCTCCATCCTTCCTTCTTTCCCTCCTTTGATGAAGTCAGTCATTAAACTCACCCACATTTATTGAGCACCAACTATAAGTTGGTGATTTCCTGGCATCAAGGTATTCATTTTACAAAAAAAAAAAAAAAAACATTTTATTATGATTTTCAGCTAACTGTCTCATGGAACTGATATCCTTTGATAACTATTTGCCACTCAGCAATGCTTACATATATGTCTAATGGTAAGTATTTATAATAGAAAAATGAGATTTCCAGAAAATCTGCTAGGATACATGTCATTCAGGATGAATTCTAGCTTGCAGTCTCTGAAACCGCTTTCCAAGGCAAAGCAAAAGATGGCAAATCGTAACACTTACTACACGTATCTAGGGTAAAAAAAAAAAAAATCCTATGTGTAGGGTGCTAACCAGAGACCCTAAAAAGAATGTCTTACCCAACACTTCCTTTTCCGCCCCAAACAGAGCCTAGCGCCAGACCAACAGTGGTAAGTTGTTCCTCCCGCCTCTGCTCCCTACTCCCTGCTCAGAGTATGGAAAACTTGGCAGACAGTCCTCTGCCTCAAATGAGTTGTGTTTTGAAGTGAGCAAATAGTGTGTAGCTCACACTCCACACCGCCACACCACCACAATCACCGTTCTTCATAATCTTATTATGTCTGCATAAAAATGAGAAAAATGAAGAAACCATAACACAGCCATAAGTTAGGAAGGAGCATGGAGGTGTGGGAGACAGGAAATTCTGGACGATTCCTGACAGGGAAAGTGTTGGTGGAGGAGGAGAAGACAGGTGGTAGGAGAGCCTGGTGGGAATGGTGTGTGCTCTGTCGGCTCAGGTTACCCGAGGACCAATGGGGGGACCGGGAAGATCCTCCCCACTCTCAGCAGACATTGAAATAGAGTTGTCTCCATCAGCCCCCACTGTGGATGTGGGGCCATCTCCCAGTCCCTGCTGGTACCTAGTTTACTTTGGTTTTTGGCAAATACTGGGTCTGGATAAATCTCTCTTCAGGATGAGTGTATACACACATGCACCCACAAACAAAACATGGGAATAATACCAGATAAGGAAATGGAAGTCAGCCCCTAAATGGTCAGAGGGAGGAAATACTCCTGAAAATCTGCCTCATATATTAGGTCATTAAACATGAAATGTCAGATTTCTAATCAAAAGTATAGTTTATTATATCTCAAACAAGAAGCAGTACAATTAATCACAGTATGCACCTAAACTATGGACACAGTTTTACCATCTTAACGGTAGCTTGTTTATGCCAGCAGCAAAGAAGCCTGGAGAGCAAGTGGCCATGAAATCATGAAAGGCATTTTACGCAGCTTGTTGACAATTGAATATTTTTCCTAGCAAGAAGTGGTCCAAAGCCTGGAAGAAGTGGTAGTCAGTTGGTGCTAGGTCTAGTGAATATGGTGGAAGACAGAGAGTTTCCAAGTCCAGCCTCTGTAGTTTGAGCAGCATTGCTTGTGCAACATGTGGTCGAGCCTTGTCTGGCAATAAGATTATCCTGTCTCTGTTGACCAATCTTGGCTGCTTAATTGCAAGCATCCTCATCATTTTGTCCAATTGGTTGCAGTAGACATCTGCTATAATCAATTGACCAGGTTTTATGAAACTGTAGCGGAAAATACCAGCGCTGGACCACCAAACAGACACCAGTAGCTTTTTTTGATGAATATTCAGTTTTGGACTGTGTTTCAGCACTTCATCTTTATCCAACTATCGGGCCTAACACTTGTGATTGTCAAAAAGAATCCATTTTTCATCACATGCAACAATATGGTGTAGAAATGGTTCCCCTTTGTGTCGTAACAGCAAAAGAAGGCAAACTTCGAGATGATTTCTCTTCTGACACTCATTTAATTCATGCAGAACCCACCTATCCAGCTTCTGTACCTTGCCAATTCATTTCAAATGGTCCAATATTGTTGGAATAGTAAAGTCAAACCTTTGTGCTAATTCATGTGTATGTTGAGATGGATTCGCCTCCACTACAGCTTTCAGCTCATCATGAGCCACCTTGATCTCAGGTCGCCCACGTGGCTCATGTTCAAGAATAAAATTACCAGAATGGAACTTCTCAAATCATAAACATAATGTGCGTTCATTAGCCACATCCTTCCCAAACACCCCATTGATATTTCGAGCTGTCTGCACTGCATTGGTTCCCCTACAGAATTCATGCTGAAAACTAACACAAATTTGACTTATCCATGGTTTCACAAAAATTGCTCTAAAAAAAAAATTTGAAAGATAATCACAAGCCAAACTGTGCACTTGAAAGAATGCAGATGTACCTTCACAATAAAAATAAAACAAGAAGTGTCAAAGTGAAATGTCAGAGTTATCAACTGTCAAACTTAGTACTTAAGGAAACCGGATATTTCATTCTTAGTAACACCTAGAATAATGCTCATTGGATTCTCTAATTACCTTAATGGGATGCAAGAAAGGTCTCCAAAACACCAAGGAAAAATCCATAAGATGAATATGAAATAGGAAGTGGATGAAAAAATGAAAAGTTAAAATAATCCTAAGATGCAATAAAAGCTAGTACATCAACATGGGGAAAAGTAAATAGCAGAATTTATACTATAGAAAATAAATCAGTGATTTGCAACAAACTTGAAAAGCTCTTCCAGAATGCAGAATAAAAAGGCAAAGCAATGAAGAATAACAAAGATATTATTTTTGTGCAGGGCAGAGTATGAAAACATGACTTAAAAAAAAAAAAAGACCTGGAAGTACAGATTGAAATACACAATGAAAGAAAAATTAAAGAAAATAAACATCTAGAAATAGTGAATTTTTATTACAGTCATAAAGACAATTGCCACAAGCATTCAGGAAATAAGCAAGTTATTTAAAAAGGAACAAATATCAAATCATCCTTAGATTTCTCTTTTGCCAAGTGACACATTCGAAGACAATAGAGCATCTGATACTGTCTAATATGGAGGGTGAGAAACAAATAAGTGGGCAGAAATTCAAGCAAATACAAAGGAAGAAAAGGAAAGCAATAGTGTAATATATCACAATTTTAGGATACACAGGAAAAATCAAATGGGACTGAAGTTATTTAATATTGATAAAGAGAATAATCCAAACTGAAAATAAAAGAGCTACAAGTTTTAATGCATCAGAAATATAATACCAAAAACTTAGAGTAAGATCTGCTGTAAATTCAAGGACAATCTCATATAATTATATGTATTATTTCCATATGACTCCATAACATAAGCCAATATCCTGATCATTTGCAAGCTAGACATTATTAGTAAAAGATTACATTTAAAACTCCAACCCCTGAGCATGAATTGCTACAGAGACTTTGAGGAGAAGTTGGGTAATATTTATTAAAATTAAAAGTGTTCCCATCCACCCATTCCACTGCTTCACTTCCGAGTGCGTGTCTTAAGGAAATGCTCCTACATGGTCAGCATGAGGGACACGCCAGGGGATCGCTACAGCAGGAAAAAAAGGCGGGAAATAACAGAAATAGCTCTCAGTAGGGAACAAATAAATAAAATGCAGAATTTATGGACTACCATGAAGACATTTAAAAAAAACATAAAATAACGAAATTGGCACACACCTCACCATGCCTGACCCATGCGAGTGAGCTCTGTGTATTAGGGGTTAAAAATGGAGAATTTAGTCTTGTCTACAGTATTTGTTTCTTTTTCTTTCTCTTACAAAGAATGTACACATCTATTACATGTGTGATTATTAAAAATACTGAAAGAACATTAAATAATGACAATTTTTCATTCTGAATGATAGGAATATGCATAGAGGCTTTATGATGTTTGGTGTTTCCTTTTTGTCATTTTCTCGTTTTATAAAAACATATAACTAGGGAATAAAAATTCTCACAAATAACTCTTAGACCACAGGAAAATAAAAACTAAAGTTACAGATTATTGTGACAATAAGATATTGAGACTACAAAGTAATAAAATTTAGGAGTTATAGCCCAAACTGTTCTCTGAGGCAAAAATCTCATCCTTAAATGTTTTAGTTATTGAGCATTAAAGAAATACAAATAAACTTAGCACTCAATTCAAGAAGACAGAGAGCCAAGCCCAAAGAAATCAATAGATGATTCTTCACATAAACATTGAGACTGATTGTAACTCTCTCCTGAGCACACACAAGCCAGACCTCCATGGATTTCCCACAGGGCGTGGCGGAGGAAGGGCTCGACGTGCTGGTCACAGCGTCATAGCGTTTGTGAGCAAATGGTTTCCCTGGTGCTGGGGCGATGGCACGAGAGCGGGACATGCTGGGAAATCATTTCTGCCTGGAGCACCTAACGGCCCCCAGGATGCTCTGTGTAGGGCCCGGGGTAGGGGGTCTATGGGGAGAGAGTGTTCCTGAGCCAGTGCAGTCCTCATTTTTCTGGACTGAGGTAAACTTTCCGGAAGAAAGTTTGTAGCAGACAACTTAGAAATTCTGTAGGTAGCTATAAAAAGCAATTCTTAACCTTCAGGAACTGAGAGCAAGAATGAAAGGGTGAAGCACCATCTTGGGCAGAAGGGAAAAGCCCTAAACTTGTTCCATTTGTGGTGACGATGACACCTGCAATTCCCAGTGGTGTCAAGAGGGTGCACAGGGTGGTACAAGGCTCTTTGAGGTCTGGGAAGAATTTAAATTCTTCTTCTTCTTAGTGAATGCTGGACAGAAAAGTCTTGTCTTGAGTTTCTACTCTAATGGGTATTCTAATATATCCTGTATCCTTTTTCCCTGGGACGAAGATATTTTGTACTGATTTTTTCCATGAGGATTTGTGCAATTTTCTGGAACAAAATGCTGTTTGCAGTGGTTTTTGGTCAGCCTGAACACAGAATTATTATGTGCATTTGAGGACTTTGCTTTTGCTTTGGCTCTTTCTTATTTCACAGACTTTCTTACAAATCTCACCAGGGCTTGGCATGATTTATTATGGGTCCTGTGGAACATCAACTTTGAATTAGTAGTTTTGTTTCCCAAAGGATAAATTTTAGGTAGATGTTTCTCTATGGAAAAATCAAATCAAGAAAAAATGGGGAAAATTCCAAAAGGCAGGCTTGCATAATGGTCTATACAAGATTGTCTTCCAACCAGCGAGGCCTAACTCTATTGAAGAGGACTGCGGTGGCAGACTGTATCATCCAAACATGGACACAATATCGACTGTCCCCATGTCCTTCCACAATACAACTTGGCCACACACATCCCCCTTTCAGGTATAATCTAATTCCTCTCCTCTCTAATCTAGGGGCCTGTAACTGCTCCATGCAATAGACTATGGTGGAAGAAATTCCCTATAACTTCAGAAGCGGAACCTGCACGGGCAGGTAAGAAGTTTGGCTGCCCGAGGCAGCCATGTTGTGAGGAAGCTCAGCCACAGGGAGGACGCCTGCAGATGCTCTAATCAGCAGTCTCACTCCCGGAGTCCTCCAGCCTTGGCATCAGACGTGGGAGTGATCAGACCTTTAGGGGATTTCCAGCCATGAGGTCGCCTATGAGTCCTCTCAGCTGAGGGCCCAGACATCATGAGAAAAGCCATTCCCACTGTCTGGATTTGTGAGCACAGTCAACTGTGTGATTGAGGTCATTAAGTTTTACTGTAATCAGAACTGTTATGGGTTGAATTTTGTCCACCCAAAAGTCATGTGCTGTTTGGAAATGGGCCATTGCAGATGTAACTAGTGAAGGTGGAGTAATAGTGAAGTAAGGTAGGCCCCTAATCCATCATGACTGATGGTCTCATAAAAAGGGGAAATTTGGACACAGACAGAATGCAGAGAGAATACCAAGTGAAGAAGAAGGCAGAGATCAGGATGATGTTTCCAGAAGCAGAAGAACACCAAAGATTGCAGGCAAACCACCAGAACCTAGGGGAGATGCAGAGAATAGATTCTCTCCCCACCTCTAGAAGGAACCAGCCCCGCCTGTACCTTCATCACAACTTGCTGACAGACGGTGAGAGAATACATTTCTGTTCTTTAAGCCATCCAGTTGTTGGTATTTCGTTATGGCAACCATGGCAAACTAATACACTCATGAAAGATTAGATGCTGATATGCAAGGTTACTATTTTTGGTTAGTTTGACCTAAAATGCTTGTTTGTCAAGATAATTTTGATGCACTGTTGCTTTTATCTAATGAATTACATAGATATGTAACTAGACATTTTCTTACCCTGATTCTTGCATTTTTACAAGTTGTGGCTGCAGCGTAGCTCAGAGTGGAGCCAGGGCAAAGCCCTGCTGTCCACTTCTAGAAACCTCCCCCAGGTAGGGACAGGTTGGTTCATCAGCTGACACTGAGTACTGTCATTCAACCAGAAACAAAGTCATCGAGTTTTCTATTAGATAGTCTGTGTTACTTTGTGTGAATGGGATGTTCAGGGACCTTGTTAAACTGCTGACAGAAATGTGGATAAACCGTCTTGACAGAATGTTCATCATGTATTGATTCAGTAACTCAAATGCATAACTTAACATGAGTTAACATGTGTGTGAACCCAGCCACGTGTGTGTGTCATTCATTATACATACAGTCTTGTGTGTGCACAACTCCATTACATGGTCAGAGCAGGTAAATTGCATGTCTATCCAAGAAAAAATAACCAAGAAACTTTAGAATGAGATATTAAAGGGAAAACTGTGATAATTAAGCACTAGTGAGGAAAAATTATATCCAACCCACCTCATCTGTAAAATAGGGTTTGAGCAGGTCCCATTGTCTGTCCTTCCCCAGGACTGTCCAGATCTACCGGCAACTTAGATACAGACATGGAGAAAAGGCTGAATAGTTACCTGTAAATAACACAAAGCTGGAAAAGGCAAAATAAATTGCATGTCTTCTAAAAGACACTTTAAACCCCAAAACTCCAGTTCAGTCTTGAGAGCAAACATCATGCAAACCCAGATTTGGGAAATTCTACAGAATAACTGGCCAGTATTCCCTTGAATTGTCAAGGTTGTGAAAAACAAGGAAAGACCGAGAAACTGTCACAGACCAGAGGGGACGTGACAACTAAATGCAATGTGGTCCCCTGGGTTGGATCCTGGAACAGAAAGATGACATCAAAGGAAAAACTAGTGAAGTCCAAACAAAGCGGGGTCTTCAGTTAATAGTAGTGCATCAGTAGCGGTTATGCGTTCCACCAACATACTATGTTCATGTCAGTTACTAAAATAGGGGACCCTGGGGCAGGAGTATAGAGAAACTATCTGCTCCACCTTTGCAAGTGTTCTGTAAATCTAAAATTCTTTCCAAAATATAAAGTTCTTCTTCTTCTTCTTCTTCTTTTTTTTAAAGAAAGTTAAAGGTAGGGCTTAACTCACAAATGAAATTATTAATAGTTAGAAAATAAAATGAACTCATTGATTACTTCATTCAACAAATATTTACTGAACACACCTGATGTGTCAGAAAGTACCAGCACTGTATCATGGTGATAAAAATTATATAATGCTTTTCTGTAAGGATATCCTTGGATTTCTATGTTGAAATAAAAAGTTCTAGCCACCTAAGTACAGATATGAAATCTAACCACACAGGGGTTTCCACCCAAGGATCTTAGCTAACCACAAGGTCAGTATTAACCAGGAGTGTGCTGTAGATGGGAAGAAGTTAATATAAAGTTACGTGCATGGAATTCTAGGAAACAAGAAAGGGCTGAGGGCACACTCCATGTGGTTTTGTGGCCTCCTG
The DNA here is from genome assembly GCF_041146395.1 of Eulemur rufifrons. Lineage (NCBI taxonomy): Eukaryota > Metazoa > Chordata > Mammalia > Primates > Lemuridae > Eulemur > Eulemur rufifrons. The sequence continues at coordinate 12,517,555 of NC_090986.1, read as the reverse complement.
GCTCCAAACCTATGTTGCTATCCTGAACCACAAAGCCCTGGAGAGAAGACCTTCTGATGGGGAGGCTGTGTGGTCCCCCAGGGGCTGGCTGGTTTTACCTGGGAAAGCTCTGATCTTCTAACCAAGAGCTTGGCTCAGCCAGAGTGCAAGGTTCTTTCCTAGACGCTGCTAGCGGAGAGGATCAAGCCCTCAGCACATTTTGCTTTTGAAGTTATGTCAGCCTGTGTCTGAGATTTTACAAGCACTGTGCCTCATTTTCATACCACAGTTAGGATAACCTGTTTAGCGCTTTAATTTGAAAATCTTGATCCATCGAGACTAATATGTAACAGAGAGAGTTCCAAATTCACCCAACTGTCCAACGACGGGGCCCAGTACGTCCACCCTGTTCCATAGCAGTGGTTCTCGACAGCGATAATTTGGCAATGTCTGGAGGCATTTTGGGTTGTTGCAATCGACAGGATGCTGGTGACACTGAGTGGGTACAGGCCAGGATACTAAACATCCCACAGGCACAGGACCCCCGCAGCAGAGAAGCATCAAGCCCCAGGTGTCACTAGAGCCAAGGATGAGAGACCCCATCTGCAAGAGCCCTGGGGCTGGCCCTCCTGGGACCTTGTGTCCCTGCAGTGTTAACTTCGACACCGACTGCTCCTCTGAAGACCACCCCACCTCTGAGCCTGAGCCCGCCTTTCTGTCACAGCCTGTTCTGCTCTTTGGAGTCAGAAAAGCCATGTCTGCGTCCTAGCTGAAACACCTGAACCCTGAATCTCTGCGTCTTCTCTTGTGGGCATAACTTAGCCCCTGAGACTGGCAGCTTCCCTCACCTGTGACGTAGAAACAAGACTGTCTTGTGCCCGGTGTTGCCATCAGGAAAACACTTAGCTGTTTTATCCCATGATGGCCTTTCTGGGGTTTTAATTTGGGGTTCATGGAGGCTGAGGATATAACTGCATTTTAATACCAAAGAGCTACTTACAATCCTATAAATTTATTTTACTCATTTAAAAACACTATCTGCAAAAGGGTCTGTACTTATAATCAGAAGGTCAAAGGGCATCCACGGCTCAAAAGAGCTTAAGAACTTTTTGGTGCCTGCATAAATGCACCCTCGGGAGTTACAGAAACGCTCCAGGCACAGAGACTGGAGGGCCATACAGACCATCTCCCAGTCACGGGCCCCCAAACCTTGGCCCCACATCTCTCCGGTCCAGGTCTCTGGCCCCTTTGGCATCACATCTCAGCTCTTGGTGACCTTGTGGGTCCCACTTGTTGGAAAAGGTGGGACTGACCTGGCTGAACTAACACTGGCGATGTTCTTTGGTCACGGTGCTCGGAATTCTCCCAGCAGAGCCGTCAGTAACGAGTGCGTGTGCGCCTGCTTCTCTCCCGGACACCAGCGACTGCCCAGCTGGGGCCGCCACCCTCAGGCTGGTCTCGCCACTAAGGAGTAGCGACGTCGCCCCACCATGGCATTGAGCACACGCTAGATGCGTCCCCTCGCGACACCCACATACCCGAAGCACCCAACCAGAATTGTTCTAGATTTTCAACGAATTCTAGCTCATCCTTCAGAAACTAATCTTGATATACTTTAAATTAGTAACTTCCTGGTGACAGTTTCTGCTTGTCTAGACTTAAAACTGGTTAAACTTGAACGCTGTTTAAAAAAGATTGATTCCTTCTTTAAAATATCTCACTTGCTAGAAAATAACTAATAAAAATTAAGTATGCTTTTGAGAGCAAGATACAGCCCACAAGGAGGTGGAGGGAGTAGTGGAAGCCGGGTAGACGAAGGGGCTCCAAAGTCACTCCCTGAGAAGGAGCCCTGCCCCCTGCACAGGGACATGAATGACCAGTACTGGGCTGACCAGTCTGTCTTGACCGCCCAAGCACCCTTCTCCCGGGAGAAAGTGGCAGCTGTCCCGGAAGCCGGCTCGGGGTGCCCACCCATCCGCAAACGTTCTCCTTTCCGTTTTAGGTTTCTGTGCTTTCCGTGGCGCCGCAGATCACAGGCTGGCTTCCTTGGAAGCGCTGGAGGGCTGCTTGGACTTCTTCGACTTTTGTCTGGCGGCTTTCCACCTTATCTTGCTCACTGGCTGCAGTTTTCAAAACCTTAGGCATTTTCTGTTCTGTTTCAGCTGAAATATTTAGTCTGGTCTCTGAGAATAATTAGCCCTGTATGTCTTCTCCAGTGCATGCTGATGTCTTTGGCAGAGCAGAACTCCACCATCCAATAGCTACGGATGATAACCAGACTGGTGGATCACTTCCTGCATTAAGATTATAAGCAACATTTTTTTTTTTTTTTTTTACAATTTTTTAATGCACTTTTGGATGTAGGTCTTCTTCCAAATTCTGAAGGTAACTAATCTGCTTTGGATCACCTCCAGTGCCTCGTCCTTGGAGTCATTCTTGCATTTGACTAGCAAATTATGAAAGATTTTAGGAAATCATGCTGTTCTACCTAAGAAAAGAGGCATATAATGTGGACCCACGGAATGACTAGAGAAAGTCCACCTCTCACTGAGGACTTTCCCCTAGCTTCATATTCCTGCTCTCAGCTGCAGCAGAGAAAAAGAGGAACTCAAGGCTGGTCTTGGTCCTGCATGGGAACATTAGCTAAACAGCATGTTGGTATATAAGATAATCTTAGCTGGCCAGACCAGTGTGTATTTTTCCGTGTTTGCCTGCAGTGATGCTATGGGTATTTGCTGATTTACTGAGGACAGCAGCAGGCAGGTGACGGGGGAGAGGATGGTGGCTGGTCGGACTTTGGTTACTCTTTCTACAAGCTCAGCTTCCCAGCGGCTTCATCAGAGCAGGAATTTGTGTGGGTTTAACCTACTGTTGGAGGTGCTGTCGCTCCATCCCCAGAAGCTACATGCCTTATGTAAACAGGGCTGTGGCTCTGTCTTCCATCTCAAACATTTATGGAGTGGTTTGGTATGAGCCTCCAGACAGAGATGCGAAAAAGGAGACCTTCCTCTCCCTCAGATTGCGATGCTGACTGTTCCCCACAGGACCTTAAAAATGCTTACATAAAAATTTGATGGATCATTTGCCTTGCATGGAGCAGTATGTATATATGAGAGATTTTTTTAAAAATTAGCATGATCACAGTATTTATTGTTGCAGCTTTTGTCAGACGTATTGTGGGCCTAAATGTGTTTGCTTTGCTTTAACAAGTATCTAGAGTAATAACTTTCGTAGGACAATCCTTAAAGATGGCATGTGCTTAATTTAAAAGTGATAACTATTATGTATGTATCTTCTGTTTGCATTCTAATTTCTTTAACATCTTTTGAAATACAGCTCTTGCATATATATGTGAATATATATTTACATATATATCAGTGTGATAAGACTATTCACCAAATAAAAATCCCTTTGTGGGAATTATGGGCTCTTATTTATGAAATTCCAGGAAACACGTTTATGCATTATTCCAGCTAATGAAGCCAATTAGGTAACAAAAGGTTAAAGAATGAAAAAGCTGCTAAATCAACTCTTTAGATTAATGCTCTGCAGTAGGACGCTTCCCAAGGGCCACAGCAAAGCATAAGGAGATTCGGGCGAATGAGAGATATATTTGCATATGATTTGTATGTAATTTGTATGTCATTGGCATATGTGTTCTTGGCTCAAAAGTCTTGGGCAATTTTCAACTTAAAATTTTTCCTTAAGGTTGTCATCTCCACTTTTCTATGCAGGCTCATCAAGTCATGAGTGCAACAGCCCTGTATGAATATTATATAGTGAGAAAAGACAGAAACCAGCCAAGAAGGTATTGGAGACAGGGAGGGTCACCCAGAAATCTTTGCAGGGCCATCAAATCCTGGAGCTCAGAGAACGCCTTCTCAGACGAAGGGTGTCTAACCTGGTTACCAAATCACTTATACCTATTGCACAGGATTAAGATTTTAAATTCGAAAGTCCCAAATGCAGGGAGATCTCTAAGAAATATTGAAAATCAGTATGTGCTGTTCCAGGACACCCTCTCTGCTCTACTCTCCACAGCCACTCTGTCATCGGTCACTCTCGCCCCACCTTGGTCAGAGGCCCACAGCCCTCGTCCTGTCCTCGGCACAACTCCTCCCACAAACCAGAGCCTGCTTTCAGGAGGGTCAGATATCATTCATTTGCACCTTAGTATAAATTTGCTCGCAGTTCACTCTTTCAGTGGTATCTATTGAACATATGCTTTTTATTTATTCTTTTACTGAAACATGTTTTCTGACTACTTAAAAAATATTTCTGAGAAGAAGACATACAAATGGCCAATATGTATATGAAAAATGCTCAGTGTCACCAAGCATAAGGAAAATGCAAATAAAAACCACCATGAGATATCACTTCATACCTGTCAAGATGACTATTATCAAAAATGAAGCAAAGCAAGACAAAACCCAAACGGAAAGGCAAGTGTTGGCAGGATGTGGAGAGATTGGGACTTCACATGCTGTTTTGGGGAATGCAAATGGTGCAGCGATGATGGAAAACAGTATGGGGTTCCTCAAAAACTTAAAAACAGAACTGCCTTCACATCTAGCATCCACTCCTGGGTATTATTTATCCACAATAATTGAAATCAGGATGTTAAAGAGAATTGGCACTCCAACGTTCACTGCAGCACTATTCACAATAGCCACGACATGGAGGCAACCTAATAATCTGTCCACTGACAGACGAATGGATAAAGAAAATGCAGCCTACACATACAGCGGAATACTATTCAGTCTTGATAAAGGAAGAAATGGCAGGATATGCAATGACATGGATGCAGTTTGAGGACATGTGGCTAAGTGACATAAGCCTGTCACAGAAACACAGATACTGCATGATTCCACTAATATGAGGTACCTAAAATAGGCAGACTTGTGGAATCGAAGAGTGTGGTGGCTTCATGGGCTGACGACAGGAGTAGGTGGGGGACACTGATCAGCAGGCATAAAGTTTCAGTTATGAAAAATGAGTAAGCTCCAGAGATCTGCTCTCCAACACTGTGCCCACAGTTAACAACACTGTATTGTCAGGAGGGTAGAGCCTGTGCTGAGTGTTCTTACCAAGATAAAATAAAATTTAAGAAAAAGAAAAGGATTTCAATAGCTGCACTGAAGACACAAAGACCAAATCTCAAGCTGTGACCTTGAAGAAGCCACAGTGTCCCGGGAAGGAGAGAGAGTGCAATGACAGCGTGACATGTGCATGGGGGGTGCTATGGGTGGAATTATGTCCTCTCCAAGTTCGTATGGTCAAGTCCTGACCCTCAGTAGCTGGAAAGTGACCTTATTTGGAGGAGGATGTTTATAGAGGTAATCAAGTTAAATGAGGTCATTAGAGTGAGCCCTAATCCAGTATGACTCATGACTTTATAAAAAGGGGAAATTCAAACACAGAGATACACATAGAGAGGAAGAGAATCGAAGGCCCAGGGAGACGATGACTATCTAGAAGCCCAGGAGAGAGGCCTGGAGCAGATCCTTCCCGAGTTCTCAGAAGGAACCGATCCTGCTGACACCCTGGTCTCAGACTTCTGGCCTCCAGGTCTGTGAGAAAGTAAATTTCTGTTGTTTAAGCCACCCAGTTTGTGATGCTTTGTCACAGAAACCGTAGGCAACAAATACATGGAGTGAACATGGTTCCACAGAAACTTAGAGACGGCAGCAGGTAACTCTGCCTTGGGAATGAAGGAATGCATCCCCCAGAAAGTCTGGGGAGCAGATGCGAAGTCCAGAATGTCTTTCCTTCCTGTGTTCCATGCTCACAGCTCCCAGACACAACCAGCAGTTATGGCAATGCTGTCTAGCGGGGAGCAAGGTCAGGGCAGGTACAGGGCCCTTCTGAAGCCCTGCCACTGCACTGCTATCAGATGCTTCGTCTGTCTTTCTGGCAAAGGCTGTCTCTGCACGCACAGGCCTGGTGCTTGCAGCCTTCCTACCTGTACCCCACAGTGGCCTCCTGCTCGCATCTCTCAGTGGGCACCCAGCGATCTGAAGCAGATCATTTCCCCACCACTTGTTCAGTTTGGGTTCTCCCGGAAGCAGATGCTGAGACAATGGTCCAAATGCAAGGAGTTTTTCAAGAGATGCCCTGATTCTTACAGGAATTGGGGAAGTGGTGCAGGGAAGGGAGGGGGGACTCGAGGAGTCCTGATTCCAGGTTCAGATGTTTAGCTCTTGCAACATAGTGGTATAATCAACCAACTCCAGCAATAGTAGCTGCAGTTTACAGTTTAAATATCAGTTTCCCCAAATCGGCAGTTGGAATGCACTCTAGCAGTACCACCTTAAGTCCCCAAAGTCAGCAATAGGTATCTCCCAGTTCTCTTGATCAGGGTGAGCAGTGCTCTTACCCAGGAGGGACATCAGTATCCTACATCGCAATGCAGAGAAACTAAGAACGTGTGCAGTAATTACCTTCCATTCAACAGTGATTATGTTTCTTCTATGAGCCAGGTGAAACTCGTGACTACTAGTGTTAGCAAAATGCATAAGACACGGTGCCCATCTCTAAAAATCCCATGCTCTGGAGAGGAAACTACTTTTCTTCCATAAAATTTGAAATCATTCCAAGATATTTTATGAAGGGGAGGAGCTAACTTTCAGTAATTTAGCCAACTTGGGAACTATTAAAATATTTTATTTCCTCATTCTTTTGTCACCTCATGTCTTTCCCCATTCTTTTGTCAACTTATGTCTTTTGGGAGGATATAAATGAGCGTGGAAAGGAGATTGCATTCCAGCAGATTTCAGTAACTTAGCACATGGGTTAGGGTAGCGGGAAATATGGGAAAGTCAAAGAATTACACATAAATGTTTGTTTTCTATGCTGAGACTGAGCTATTTCATAAATTTCATTTTGACTAGATGTTTAGCATATTTGATTTCCCCTCAAGGGTTTGTAATGTTTGATGGTTTTATATCTCTAATTTTTATTTCTTAGATCAATTTCAAGGGAAATAGTTCTATAAAAGATACCCTACAAATAAATTTAAATCACACTGTGTAATCTATTCTATAATGTATGATCTGTTCTCTGATAGCAATTAGTGATGTTTGTGGTTTTCACCATTTCTGTTCTGTGGAAATTCCAAGCCTCTTTGTGGCCCTGCTAGAAAAGGTATCTTATTTCACCATGGCGAATGCAAGTATAAGAAAGGCTGTGGAGAAGAAACGTCTCCACTCCAAAATTCAGTAACCAAGTAGGAGGAACTGGGTGCAACCAATTGGCCAAGAGCCGCCTCCTCTGAGTCCTGGTTTATTCAGGGCCAGCTCTGCCCCTGGGGACATCCAAGGTCCTGGCTCAGCTGAGCCCTGCAAGCTACCAGGCGTGCAGGAAGTAAGCCTCCCCCTGGAACATCCAGTAGACATTGAGCTAACCTCGTCTCAACCGGGAGTCACCGCACACATAATCCCCAAAGCCACCTCTTGTCATCACACTTGCCGCTGACTCCAGAGCTGCAGCTGGCGTGAGCGCGTCCCTGTTTCCAGACGGTGTCCGTCATCTGAGCCCACATCTCCCCCCGAGCACACCCGTTCACTCAGGCTCAGAACTGCCAATCAGGCTTCTCAGAGGTGCTGTCCCCGCTGCTGCCCAGGGACACCGTGTGCTACCACCATTTTAACACATTCTGCTAGTGTTAAAGGAGCCATTAATTTTATTTTTATGTGCCTGTAAATCTCATTTAGATACGTGTTCCATGGTCACTTGATGTTCATAATTAGCACATTTATGAGCTGAAGCAATCAGAAGCCCACACCTCGATGTACCTGAGAGCCAGTGCTACTCGGGAGCTGGGCTGAGTGTGAAGGCGGAAATGATTTTCCGGGAACATCGTAGCATAATATTTGCTCTGACAGCCACAATGTGGCTGCAGTCATTCAAAAATGGATTCTAAACCAATGCAATTATTCAAAAGGCACTGGTGCAGATGGCCTTATGAGTTAGAAGTGAGATATTTAAAATACCCCAGAAGCAATAGAATTTGCATTCCTGATGTGGGTCAGGAATATCAGAGGTGGCGCCCACAGCATCTGTGATACAAACTGGAAGAGTCCACACTTGCTTCCCTGCCTACGGGCACACGGTGAGTCAAAGCACAAGTTTCTCTATAATGTGAGATGCCTTGGGTTTTCCTTATCACCTAATCCATACTGAAAACTAAACACCTCAAGACAGCAGTGTTGTTATTGTTAAATTAGGGAATTAGGGAATTGCTAAGTTAGGCACTTGCATTGCTTCCTGTAGGGTTCTGATGAGAAATTTGAGAGTCATGTTAATCAATTTCTTCTACTGTTCCTTCAAACATCTTAAGCTGGGGCTTGCAGTTCGTGTTATACTTGCATAAACGTAAGAAGAAGGTGCTATAGATTATATCCGAATGCAAGAAAGAGAACTAAGTATATTAAACTTCTTATTTCAAAGTAAAATAAGAGAAAGGCAAATATGAGTTTCAAAGTCTCCACCATGGTGCTCCTTTACATGTGAGTTCCCCACTTATACTTGAAATATAAGTCCATTTTATAAGAACTTATTTGCCTACATTTCAGTAACATGTCTACCACATAAAGAACGTGACACATGAGAGGATAAGAGAAATATAATTGCATGTGGCGCTGCTTTGTTGGTCTGTCAGGTAGTCAGTGCCAAGGAAAGAAAAATAATCTATATTAAGAACTAGATTTTGACGAAGAGAGGCAATTGTTGCTTTATACACGTGAATATCTAGCTCACAAAGGTAGTGAAAACAAAGTGGATAAAAAATAATGGAAGGGAAATGTCTCCAAGACTAAACCCTTGAGCCAGCATCGCTCTCAGTAGGGTTTCCCAGGAGACTGAGACACACACTGAGCCCTGGGCAGAGCCTGCGCCAGGAGCCTGTCCCGCCAGTGGGATGAGGCGCTGGCCCAAGCTAGTCCTGCCATCGCCGTGTGCGCTGTGACAACCCCCCCTCAGAATCACATCAAACAATGTGCCTTCTGAGTTTATTGTCCTGATTTATTAACGATATGCCAACATCCCATCAGCAGGAAGAAGATGGAATCTCACTTGCTTTCCATTGAGAGCGATACTCCCTGTTTTGTGTTTTGAGTGAAAGAATGCACATTTAACGAGGAGACGCACCATCTAGCTCTTTCACTGTGCGCTTCTTTGAGTAATTTTATCCTGGCCTGTCACATTCAGATGAACTGAGATCACAGACACATTGTTCTCACACTGTGCCAGAGTTTTTGTGTGACATGATGTGGTGAACGAGGATGAGACGAACTGGTCCGAGTTTGTTTCCTGCTTTCAGGTTGCTCTAGAAAAGGAGGAAGCAGGAGCTCTTCCCCCTGCTTTTGGCATGGGGGCTGGTAGAGGGGGTGCTTAACAAATCTGTTCAGTTAACTAACCGGCATAATTAATGTGAAATTCGGTTTACCAAACTCTTGAGGCAGACCATAGCCCCTGTCTTCCACCCTCCAGGGTGCAGGGCTCAGGGCGGAAGACCTGTGCCGAGGGGCCTTTGCAGACCCATGTCTGCGGAGCCCCCTTTGGAGTACTGAGTGGAGAGACGTATTTGCTATTTTCATGGGTATCGGATACTGGATATGTGCGCCTGAGAATGTGACACTCCAGGTTACGTGTCCTGGATGCGCAGGTGTCACAGCCCCTTCCCTTCAGCGCCCAGGTTTTCCTGCCTGATGCCCGCAGGCACTCTCCTCACCTCACACATCCCACCCCAGCCTGGTGATCTTGCCTCCAGAGCAGCAGTCCCCAACCTTTCTGGCACCAGGGGCTGGTTTCATGGAAGACAATTTTTCTATAGACTGGGGATGGGGGATGGTTTCAGGATGGTTCAAGTGCATTATAGTTACTGTGCAGTCAAACCTCTCTGCTAAGGATCATCCGTATTTGCAGCTGCTCCCCGGCACTAGCATCACCACCTCAGCTCCACCTCAGATCATCAGGCATTAGAGTCTCATAAGGAGCACGCAAACTAGACCCCTCGCACGCGCAGTTTACAGTAGGGTTTGTGCTCTTATGAGAATCTAATGCTGTTGCTGATCTGACAGGAAGTGAATCTCAGCCAGTGATGCGAGCCATGGGGAGTGGCTGTAAATACAGATGAAACTTTGCTTGTTCACCAGCTGCTGTGCAGCCTGGTTGCTAACAGGCCATGGACCAGTACCAGTCTGCAGCCTAGGGTTTGGGGACCACAGCTCCAGAGAGCACTGGAATAAAACCTAAAAGGTGCAACTACTGCAGAGCAAGGAATACATCTCTGGGACAAGTCTTGGGTGAATGAAGCAGTCATTTTTTTGGCAAAGGGACTGTCTTAGAACACTTAATCCCTATTCCATACTCAGGTGTCCATTGGTCCTTACTGGAAGCTTGACCTGTCCAGTGGGAAGCACAGACATACTTTAACCAAGCTATGAATGAACAATTTACTCATTTTAATTCCAAACATTAAGGCATTATCTTAAAGGACTTGAAAAAGCTAACTAGATAACATACTTTGTGTACTAATCCTAAATTAATTAGGATTTGGGCTACTCGATGACTCTCTGGTGGCCTGGAAGGCTGGCTTACCACCAGGAAATAGGAAGAACAGATTATGGACTTGGTGCTTTAGAGAGGAAGGTTAACTCAAACCTGGGTTCTGTTACCTTCTTACCTTTCTATTTGTATTTAGGAAACAAATTCATTGACTGTCCATTCAGTACATTCATTTTAGAAGTTAGTTTGTACTTATTTTTAACAACTAGAATTTAGCAATCTCAGGTGCATACACTGCATCCTCTCAAAAGTGCAAGCGCAGAGTGAGTACCATGTCACTTACAACAGCACCATGTTGGAAAGGAAACTCATGGGTCATCCCAGGAATTAAAGGCTAGTTGGTCTCACTTAGGTACTATGTAAATGTACTGGGAGTTAATTAGAGGCTGTGAAGCTCAACATTTGCAAGAGCATGCATACTCTGAGAGTGTAAATGAGCCCATCTTCTAAGAAGGAAAAAAACTACTACTTTGAGTTCAGTAAGAGTTCTCTCTATGAATGTGAAAAGAAACATTTCTTTTCAAGTTGCCATGATCAAACTTATTGCTATTAATTTCTCTCACTTATAACTTTTTCTACTTTCCAGATCACCTCAGCATGATGTTTGGAAATATTTCCCACGACGGCAGTGACGTGAGAACCTGGGACACACGTCTACTGACCCTGGTGCCCAGAGCTGAATCGGGGGGCAGGCTCCTGCTCCACCACGTCCTTGGATCTGCCCAGGCCTCGCTGCTGCTCAAATACTTCCTACAAGGAGCCAGAATTGTTCTGATTCACTTGGTGCGAACAACGCCAGTCAGGGATAGTCCCCCGTGCTGCCTGTGCTGTGTTACTGCCCGTGGCAGGAGGGAAGGAGGATCCAGGCCGAGGCAGCACACAGGCGGCACTAGGTTTCTGGAGCGGCCTCTTCCTGGCTCTAAAACCGTGAACAACTTACCTACCTTGCCACAGCTCAATTTTTTTTTCTGTATATTTGTTTAATGTGAATAATAAATTCTACTGAGAACAAAATACAATAGGTGTTCACTGCACGTGTCTGGGATGTGGCCTATTTCACGTTATTACTATTTCTGAAGTTTGAATCTCTAGATGAGGTCTATCCCTGGAAAAAGATATGAAGCAGCCCAACCCTCTTGATCCATTTCCTTGGTGTCCCTTTCGCGGATTAATGAGTAGGATGCAGAATATAACCCTGAACCATCACAGTCGATGTGTTCAAACAGCTGTTATTCATCAAAACACACAAGAAAAGGGTGACTCAAGCAGGGTGGGCAGGACCCAGGCACCGCTGCAGGATTTGTCATGGTCAGCCCTCCCCCATCCCACCGGCCTCGTCTGTGGCTCCTGTAGCTGTGGCGTCCCCCCCCCAAGGTGTACACAGTCAGGAGGGCACCCCACGTCATGGGCCCTGTGTGATAGCAAATAGCTCTTCCATTTTTTTTATTACAGTTATTTGACTTTTAAAAAGATCTATATTTTGGAATGTTTTCAGAACACTTCTATTATTTGGCTGGCTCTCTGTTAGACCCCCGGTGACACACAATCTCCAGCTATGGGAGAGTAGTGTAAATGGCCCCTGTGCCACGCTGGGTGAACGTCACTCCTTCTCTTCACTCCGGGTGAGACTCGCCAAGTCCCTTAAAACGACAGTCTTCACACAGCCGCGCGCATTTCCACAAACGGGTTCCGGGGCATGGTGGGGCACAGACTGTTTGAGGTTGGGCGACTTCCAGACGCCCTTTTGGATAGGTGCCGTCTCCCCGAACCCTGCACCTGCATACACCGCTTGTCCTTTTCCACATCCAGTTCATAACAGATCTTTTTCCATTTTACAGAGGAAAGTTTTCCTCTCTCCCGCCTGCATTTTTCCCAGGGCATAAACCCTTCCTTCTACCTGCCCAACAAAGAGACGAGGGAGACAGACATTTTGGCGCTGCTTTACATCTTTCTCTATCTGATGCAGCTTACTTCGGTTTGAGAAGGAAACAAAGCATAACCTTGGAAATGGGGCATTTTGGCCCACAGTGAGGGTTCTGAATTTTGACCTATGGTAGAGTGAAATGAGATGAGGACAATTTCGGTTTAACAGCACAATGTCTTCTGTCCTTGTTTGTTCAGACTGTATAACAAAGTGCCATAGACTGATTAGCCTAGAAACAACAAAGGTATTTCTCACCGTTCTGGAGGCTGGAAGTCCAACATCTGAGTGCCAGCGCGATTTGGTTCTGGTGAGGGCTGCGGACTGCCAACTTCTTGTATCCCCACGTGGCAGAGAGAGAGCTAGCGAGCTCTCTGGGGTCTCCTTTATAAGAGGCTAATACCATCCGTGCGGTCTCCACCTTCACATCCTAATTACCTGACAAAGGCCCCACCTCCCAAGGCCATCACAGCAGCGGTTCAGATTTCAACAGGAAGCTGGGCGGGGAACAAAAACATTCAGTCCATTGCACCCTTCCCTTCTCCAAATCTTTGTCTAAGAATGACTCTCACCTGTGGGAAACTGCCGAGCGAACACAAGAAAGAAAGTAAAAGAAAGAAATTAATGGTGTCTTATCTGATCAGGGAAAAAAAAAAAAACCACCACAAGGCTGGATAATGCACTCTCCAGCTTATGATAAAAATAGTTAAAACTTGTTTAAAATCAAACTTGCTCAAATACTTCCTGTGACCAAACCAAAATACCAATCTGCTAGCAAACACACCTTGTATGTTATTCCGATTCTTGGTCAGGAGCAGGAGTTTGGTGAATAACTTCATTCACCTGTGTCTCACTCTGTGTCTGTAACTCCAAGGTTTTGATGAAAATAAATTAAAAACCTATGACAAGAAAATTGTATTTTATTAAAATATTCTGTTGTTAAAGGTGCATTGAAATTAACAACATTTCTCTTTTCCGAAAATTTTCTGGTATTTTGACTTAAAAAAAAATAGGTGCCTGTAAGCACAAGAGTCACAAGTATACAAATAGTCATTTGCTAATTCTCAGCAATGTGTTTCCAGTATAATATTCATAAATGACAAAGCATATGACCCTAATGACTAAGTAATGAATCACTTTGCAAGTCAGGACACCTCAGATTTTTCCTATCAACTTAATGGAAGAAAATCTTGACTGAGTTGGGATCTGATAGGTAATTTAAAATAATTTTGATGATATGTCAAGATGTGACTTTTTGTTACACAACTTGAAAAAGGTATAATAATTGAATAGGATTTTTACAATGAAATCCTTTCCAATTCCAAGTATTAATTGTTTTGAACAAGATATCTCAGTTCTTCAATTAATGAAAACATAAATTAGGAATTGAATTAATGCCAACCCCTGTCTCATTCTATCAATAAATAATATTCATCTGTGATTACATAAACTACTTGACAAAAAACCCAAAAGGCACATTTCCAATAAAATTTTACTTTTTATGTTTAATAATGAAATATAAAATTTATAATATAGTATGTTATTTTGATCAATTTCTGCAGTTAATGATTGTAATGAGCTCAATTTAGAAGAAAAATATAGAGCACCATGGTCATTGGAGATGTGATAGGAAATACAGGGTTTTTTAAAAAATTTCATATACAATTCTTAAAAAGAAGTATATGGGCTGATCAATAAAATCTATGAAGATAAAGTTTTGTGGGAAAGTAGAATTGAAATAAAGAAAAGAAGGCCGGGCGCAGTGGCTCACGCCTGTAATCCTAGCACTCTGGGAGGCCGAGGAGGGTGGATTGCTCAAGGTCAGGAGTTTGAGATCAGCCTGAGCAAGAGCGAGACCCTGTCTCTACTAAAAATAGAAAGAAATTATCTGGCCAGCTAAAAATATATGTAGAAAAAATTAGCTGGGCATGGTGGCGCACGCCTGTAATCCCAGCTACTCGTGAGGCTGAGGCAGGAGGATTGCTTAAGCCCAGGAGTTTGAGGTTGCTGTGAGCTACGCTGATGCCACAGCACTCTAGCCCAGACAACAAAGCGAGACTCTGTCTCAAAAAAAAAAAAAAAAAGAAAGAAAGAAAGAAAAGAGAATAATAGAATATATTCTGTTATTAAAGAACTTGTTCATGTGCTTTTTAAATAGATGATGGTGAGCATCAAATTACTGGGTAAAGATCCCACTGGGTTTATTTTTTTAAATGGTGTAATACTTTTATTATAAAATGTTAATATTCCTAACACATCAGAAATTATAACTTTTTCAAACAAAACATTTGAATGTTTATCATCCTAAAACAGAGTAGATAATACAGATTTTTTCAAACTTCCTTTATGATTAGCAAAACATTTTAAGGCCACTACTTTGGAAGATTATATGGTAAAAGGTAAAATACTCTCTGGGTCATAATTTACGTCTTTCACTTACGTCTGATACATCATATTTCACCTATATCATTGTAGGAGCAGAGCCAGAGAACATTCATTTTCTTTTAAAGAAATTCCTTGAGACAGTGACCTTCATGTCCTATTGAGATAGAGCCTTGACCTTGGGTCTGAGGATCTTTTACCCAGTCTGGGACCCACCACGTAGGGGCTGCCATCACCTTCCCCCTCCCCTGACCAGGAACGACTCTGCACGTGATTGTCTGGAATCTTCTGTGAGTGCGATTAAAGTTCTCATCAGGAAGGTAAGTCTCTCCCAGCCATGGAACCACAACTCAGTTGACAAGCCCCAGTGCTGGCCCCAGGAAGAACAATTTTATCTACAATGCGAAGGACGATGTTCTTTATATTGTTTGAGTAATGTTTCCACTGAAGTAATTTATCCCTTTTATTAGTAATTTGCTCCTATTTAATCCACAGGAAAAAATGTTTTGAGATGAAATAGGCCACCTTACATAAGCAAACATGATCTTCAGGAAGAGAACAAACATACACAGACAAGTTATTTGAAAGTTTATTTGAAATAAAACAATCTTTAAAGTTTTATGAGGAGAAATTTTGACAGATGTAAAAGCCAAGTACAAGAAGAAATTCCAGTGCAAAATTGATGAATAAAGTGTAAAATGAGAAAGGATTTACCTTTGGCTATTAGGCTGAAGAGGCTGCTGTTGTCTGCAGAGATTTTGCAACAAGGCCTGAGCCCTTCAGTGTTACGATAAAAATGCTATAAATCACCGTTTTGAAAACATCAGTAATTACGGCTTTTTTGTTTTTTGTTTTTGCAATACATGTTGACAGTTTAAGTAACACTGTTAGGACAGAAAGACGTTGTAAAACTTGTGTTTACAGAATAGTGTTTCAGAACAGAGGCCGAGCGGTCAGATAAACTGCCGCCCCCATTTATGAACTTAGATGCTCTGGGCCGGGCAAGTTCTAAGCTCTAGTTTTGTATAAAAGAAAACAGAAATTTCCACTGGCATGCTTCTAGTACAGGTGCATGAAGTTATATAACAATACTGTATGATGTTGAGCGCCGAAAAGAAAGATTAAAAAGGAAAGGAACAGAGAATTACAGAGGCCCTCCTGGGAAGTGTCGGTCAGGAAGCCCTCCCTGATGAGAAGAGAGAGAGAACTGAGACAGCCACCGCGGGGTCACTTTTCAGTGGGTTCTAACAACTCAAACCTGGAAACAGAGGCAGACTAAGGCTGTTGGAATCTGAAGCCAAATGTTTTTGAAGGGATATTGACATGCAGTTTACCTCAAGTCCAAGGGTCATTCAAGATAGAGTCTGACTCCAAGTTAAGAAATTAATTAAAAAAAAATATATATATATATATATATATGGGTACATAGATCAATAGATGTGTGATAAGACAGGTATAGCAAAATGTTAATAGTAGAACCTTAACACCCCTCCCACTATATCTATACAGCTGTTCACTATAAAATCCATCCAACTTTTCTATATGTTTGAAAGTGTTCATTATAAAATGGTCTAAGAAAATATTTAAATGATCCATTAGAAAGATTTATCATTCTCAAACTTAGAAACATACTTCAGGTTGACCAATGATTAATCATCATTAAAATAATTATTAACGTTTATCAAATTTGCTTTAATATTTACTTATTTAAATCCTGTCCCATAGAGTTGTGATCTTTTTATGCCAACTTGATAATATCATCTGCATTCAGTTCTATTTTTATCTTAAAACAGAATATTAAGGAAAAAGGTATGCCAATGTGTCTCTCCATTAAACACATGTATGGGTGATACAGAGTTTAGACTGGGAAACTACCCATTATCTGTGCAATATGTAGAAATATATTCTAATTTCATGGAAAGCACCTATAAAACAAACAACACAACATTTTCAATATTAAATGCTGATACTTATCTGTAAGTTGGTGACAGAAGTGCTAAAAGCCCTATTCCTGGGTATTCAGTCACTCAACAAGATTAGTAATAACTGGCAGCCATATTCAATAATGCAAGTTGGTGCCCTTTCGTGTTACATGGCATAGCTCTACAAGTTCCTAAAATACAGATTACTTCTGCAGCAAACTAGTCTTCTTCCTATGAAAGGAGATTGAAATTTAAGGTTATGCATATTCTAGACTATTCAGAAGATCAAAAATTAGAAACTGAATAGGAACTTTCTGACATCAGAGTAAGGTGATGGCTCTTTTAAAAAAATGACTATTACAACCAAAGGTGGTTTGTATGAGAAACGTCTCTCAAATTTCTTTTCCAATTCTCTTAAATACAACCTAAGAAAGAAACAAACAATATATTTCAGAAGGAATGGGGTGCAGAAATATCAGGCTCTGCCAGACCAGAGGTGTAATTTCTAAGAATCAAAAGCTAAATCCAGGCTGAGCGCTGTGGCTCATGCCTGTAATCCTAGCACTCTGGGAGGCCGAGGCAGGAGGATCGCTCGAGGTCAGGAGTTCTTGCTCAGCCTGAGCAAGAGCGAGACCCCGTCTCTACTAAAAATAGAAAGAAATTAGCTGGACAACTAAAAATATATAGAAAATATTAGCCGGCTGTAGTCCCAGCTACTTGGAAGCCTGATGCAGTAGGATCGCTTGGGCCCAGGAGTTTGAGGTTGCTGTGAGCTAGGCTGACGCCACAGCACTCACTCTAGCCTGGGCAACAAAGCAAGACTCTGTCTCAAAAAAATAAAAATAAAAAAAATAAATAAATAAAAAAGTTAAATCCAAACTGAATTATAACAATTGGATCATACAGAAAGAAATTTAGCCATTTCCTCTCCTCAGCTACTTCCTTATGTTCCTAATGAGGAAGAGCAGCTTCACCACCGAGAGCTCCTTTCTGAAGTGTCCAGGACCACTTTGGTCCTGTCCCTCCAGCTACGCCTATATTTATCCAATTGCCTCTGTTTCGGCAAAGGTGGCTGTTGGAGGCACTTTCCATGGTGGAATGTGAAGCTGGCAGGAAAAGGTGCTGAGTTTGGAAGGGCCATTGGAGTAACGCCTTCTGGAACTTGTGCCACGTTAGCTCATTATTGCTAGCAAAGGTCTACTTTATATTGTCCAGAAATAAATTCCCCTCCCAGATTAAGATGACTGGGCACAGTAACAGGAAAGAACACCTCAATGAAGCAGATGCAGAGTGCTTGATGACCACTAAACACCAGAGATTTGGCTGTAAGCACTGCAAATATATCAATCAAAAATGTTAGGGGCTTTAAAATTAAGACAGAATGCTATAAAAATATCATATTCTAGTTAGTGAGTTTTTTTTTTTATAAGGATGTGAATTAACAATTCTGAAACTACTTTATTGTATGTTCCAAGACTGAAAAAATGAGTAAATATATTTGATTAATGACAGCCAGGACTGTCATTGTCAGGGAAATAAGTCATAAATGAAGAAAGGGGGAAATGCTAAAATGAACCCATCATGTTAATTGGAATCAAAAGTAACTTATATCACAGTCAAAAGCATAGGCTCCTCCATATATAAAAATCACCAGAAAAACCGGGAGAAAAAGACCAACAACTGGCCGGGCGCGGTGGCTCACGCCTGTAATCCTAGCACTCTGGGAGGCCGAGGTGGGCGGATCGTTTGAGCTCAGGAGTTCGAGACCAGCCTGAGCAAGAGCGAGACCCCATCTCTACTAAAAATAGAAAGAAATTATATGGACAGCTAAAAAATATATAGAGAGAGAAAAAATTAGCCGGGCATGGTGGTGCATGCCTGTAGTCCCAGCTACTCGGGAGGCTGAGACAGTAGGATCGCTTGAGCTCAGGAGTTTGAGGTTGCTGTGAGCTAGGCTGACGCCACGGCACTCACTCTAGCCTGGGCAACAGAGTGAGACTCTGTCTCAAAAAAAAAAAAAAAAAAAAAAAAAAAAAAAAAAAAAAAAAAAAAAAGACCAACAACTAACTAGAAACATGGGTAAAGGATGTGAACAGACACTTTACAAGATTTTAAAAAATGACCATTAAATAAATAAAAAGGTTTTCAAACTAGCTCACTGTAGGACACATGTGAATTATACCTACACTGCATTATATTCGTAAGATTGGGAGGAGGCAGATGTTCACATATTGCTGGTGGGAATGAAACATTGTACAACCTCTGCAGGAGGAAATTTGTTAATAACAAACAAAGTTACAGGTGCGTATTTCTATTGATCTAGAAAGCTGCCTTCCTACAGACACTCCTGAGCCAACGTCGTATCACACGTGTACAAGCTTATTCGTTGCTGCACTGATAAAAGCCGTGCTGCCCAACATTGGGGACTGTTGGGCCACACATGCCGGATGCTACACAGACTTAGGTAAGAATGAGGAGCATTTATGCATCCATCTGGAGAGGCGTCCAGTACACTAAATGTAAAAAGGTTCCATTGTGTATAATAAACTTTTATATCTAAGAAACTAGGGGAATCATTCCAATATAGATAATACAGATAATTAAGTTATTATACATTTTCAATATTGGAACTCATATAATTAATACTATTATAAAATATATAAAAATCTATACCAATTTATCAAGGACAGATATAGACAGATACATAATAAGTCTTCATTATTTGCAGACTTCCTATTTGTGAATTCATCTACTTGCAAAAACGTGTAATCGCAAAATCAATATTCTAGATATTCACAGACCTGTGCGGAGAGGTAAAAAAACATGTTAGTCCCAGTTGAAATCGAACATGGCCATGCTCTGTATTCTTGTTTTGGCTGTCATACTCTAAACAGGTGCATGTATTAATACATATTTTGAGACTTTCTATTGGTGATTTGATTGTTTAAAATGACCACCAAGCATAGGGCTGAAGTGCTGTCTCATGTTGATAAACCCATGGAGTGCCAAGCCTTGTTCAGGCTTAAGTTAAAGTGGTGAGCCTGTGAATTCAATGTTAAAGCGTCAACAATATGCATTATAATGTATCTTTAAACAGATACATACATAAAACAAGGTTAGGGTTGGATTGGTTCACAAAGATGTTGTGATCAGAGGCTTGTAGTCACCTAAGCCTGTATTTCCCCTAGAAGTAATGGTTCAGTATTCAATAAATCAGTGTTCGCAATGACTCTATAGGACATACTACCCCAAATAATGAGCATCAACTTGAATAAAGAGAGACTGGAGGAATAAATAAGGAACTAATAAAAATGGTTATGAAAGCAAAACAGAGGTAAAAGCAAGACTACTTTGTCCTGTGAGTCATAAAAATGTAGCAACAATTAAAAAATAAAATTTAAATTTAAAAAATCAATTCCAAATATCATAAACAAACTGAAAAAAAATGAAGCCAACTGAATATTAACATGGAGAAAGGATTTCTTTCAAATGAATTTAGAACATCCTACTTCTACTCTACTCCTTGGTTGGGACACTCTAAGGTCAAAAGAAACTATGAGGAAATATTGAGCTCCAATTATTAGCTTCTATGGTTGGTAATAGTATTGGTATTGTTACTTGAAAAAGGTTTCTTCAGATCACGCAATAGATCAAATTTGTAATTATGGGAGTGATGTCAAAAATTTCAGTGTGAGGGAAAAGAGACATATTTATTAAATTGAAAAATGTAAGTGTAAACCTAACTATGTTAAAATTATATGGGAAATAGCAATATAAACTCTTTTTTTCCCCCTAAAAACCATATGTTTCCTGGCATTTTCCACTGAAAGGGCCCAGAAGTACAGGCACCCAGGTAACAGTGAGCACCCGGGATGCCTGGATCTGGTTTCTAGTACACATTCCCTAGTAAGAGGGACCCACAGAGAACTGGCTGCTTGCAGGACCAGGCCAACAATCCACACGATTCTCCAAAGACTTGTTACAGCAGAGAGCAAGAAAGCACAGCAAAGGGCGGTGCTGAGGACTAGGAGCCAGGTTGAAGGGATGATCACTGGCCAGATGTGGAACAACAGAGCACCAAGCATAACAGTGACTGCAGCTGATTGGTAAACACTGACTTACTGAATATAAATGAAATCATTGCAGTGAGAGAGGGGAAGAGAACACATTTGCCATGATAAGATTTAGCTGTTATATACAGTGACCATATGTCCCCACTGCCCTGGCCTTCCTGTTTCTGTCTGCAATAATTAATAGTGCTCCTTTCATGGTTCTGAATATTTCAAAAAATATTACCAAAAATTGGAAAAACAAAATGAGAGACTTAAGAGATGAGACAACTAGATGTAAAGCAAGCGTCCCGACCAGGATAGAAGAGCTGAAAAGTACATGGGGAGGGACGGTGTGAACAATTTTCCTATGTGCTCAGTACCAGAAGATATTAAAAGTTACTGCTAATTTTTAGGTATGAAAATGCTATTTTGGCAAACTAGGAAGATTTCCTAAATTTTAGATAGATCCTGAAGTATTTTACAGAGTAATGTCATGATGTCCATAATTTACTTTAAAGGATTTTGTCACAAATGTGAAATAATAAAGGTGTGAAAAGAAGAATATATATTTGTATTTCCCTGATTTGCATAAATAAATTCTGGAAGCAGATGCAAAAATTAATAATGGTGGTTTATCTTTTCTTATTTTATTTTATTTTGGTGAGGGGAGCAAGGGGATGGAGAAAGAATAGCAGGGAATTTTCAAAGGTTTTCCTTTATATACATTTACCTAAAATGTAGTGTTACTCAATAAAGTAAATATTTTTACTAATAGAAAACTAAGAAAAATTCTTCAGTCTTTAACAGATCAAGAGTCAGAAAAAAAATAAATCTTTGGCACACCTAAATGATGTCATTGTTAGGGTAATTAAAATAATATTGTTCTAATTTTGTTCTTTAGAGAAAAATATATATTCTTTTTAAGGGTCCACAGAATATTTACAAAAGTTGAGTATGCACCAGAGTACATATAAAAAAATCTCACTCAATTTCAAAAGGCAGAAATCGTACAGGCCAAATAGTCTGACCGCAGAGAAATAAAATTAAACTATGTTCAAAGACAGATTCATATCCGTAAAAGCTTTTATTATTAAACAAGAAGAAATGAAAACAAATGAAAGCACTCGCTCCAGGAAGTTAATATAAGGAAAACAAAGCAGGAGGAAGGAAGTAATTTTTAAGAAAGAAAATTGATGGCAAAAATAGAATAAAACCAGATTTGATATACAGATCTAAGAGCTCATTCTTTGCAAAAAAAAAAAAAAAACCTAATTAAAATGCCAAACATCTGGCAATTGCTTAAAGAAAAATGAAAAAATACAAATACACAAAATAAAGGAATGGGAACATAGCTAGATAGAAGATTACAGTAATAATATGGTAAACCCTCTCTTAATAAATGTGGTTAACTCTATGATAACACATTGGAAAATACTGCAGAAATGGATGATTTTTTTAATAGGGATTGGTAATTTTCCAAACCCTTTTGAAGACTAAGCATACCATCTAAATGTACAATGATCACGGAAAAAAAAAAAATGAAGACTTATCAAAGCATTACTCCCTAAAAAGGTGCCAAGCTCACAGTTTTTGGGCTAAGTTCT
Source organism: Eulemur rufifrons (assembly GCF_041146395.1). Taxonomy (NCBI): domain Eukaryota; kingdom Metazoa; phylum Chordata; class Mammalia; order Primates; family Lemuridae; genus Eulemur; species Eulemur rufifrons. The sequence continues at coordinate 12,495,129 of NC_090986.1, read as the reverse complement.
TTCCAACTTTCAAGGAACAGATAATTAGCTTGCTAAATAGGCTGCTCGGAGAGCTGAGGAAGTTACAGGAAGCTTCGCAACCCATTCTGTAAAGCCAGCACAATTTCCATCCCAAAACCTGACAAAAGTAGCAGAGAAAAGAAAATGACAGGTTATGAATAGGCTTATTAAAATTCTAAATAAAATACTAGCAATTTCAGACCAAGTCTGTATTAAAATGACAATAGTTCATGATCAAATAAAATTGTTCAAGGAATACAAGGATATTTTAATATATCACATTAATAGATTAAAAAGAAAACCATATAATAGTCTAAAAAGATGCCCATAAAAAAGCATTTGAAAAAAAGTACAATATCCATTCTTGGGTTAAAAAAAGAAGAAAGAAAAAAGAAAAAAATCTTTGGGAAGCTGGAATTAAAAAGTGAATTCTCTAATATTTACCATCATTTAGACTTTCTTAAATTTTAGGCTATAAGCCATGTACATTAGAATTATCTGGGTGCTTGTTTAAAATAAAGGTATATATTCTTTTCTGTTGAATCAGTGACCTATTGCCCCAATAATACTATGTGACAAACCACCCCAAACCTCACTGGCTTAAAAGCGTAAGCATTTATTCCGTCTATGGTCTGTGAGTGGGATATCTAGGAAAGACACTTCCTCTGGTCCCAGCAGGGCTCACTCACATGCGAGGCTTTGGCTGGCTGGAGCTGACCTGGTGGTCTGCAGTGACCTGGGGCAATGGGTCTGCCCCCCCCACCCCTCCTCCCCTAGGGTCACCTGGCCTGGGCACCTTCTCATGGGATGGCAGAGATGCAAGATGGCAAGTACCTGGCAGAAGTTCCCTTCAAGCCTGTGCTTGTGTTACATCTTCTAACATGCCACTGGCCAGAACAGCTCACAGGGGTAAGCCCCGTGTTAGGGGCGGGGAAGACATCTCCCTCACAGAAGCCCATTCCCAATTGCAATGGCAAGGGGTGTGGTTAAGGATGGAGAATTAAGGCCATATATGCACTTTCCAAATTTGCTACAATTATCATGTTATTTCTGAAATCTTTTTAATTAAAAGAAACAAAGAGCATGGATTTGGGAGACATACGTAGGTACTGCTGTGGGAGAGACCACAGCCTGGCAAAGTGGTCTAACCCCAGGTGGGAGATAGGAAATGTGACAATGGGGGTGGGCTTCTCTGTTCATCCAGGGGGGAAAAGGACAAGGAAGAAAAAGAGAGACCCTCCAGAGTGAAAGGGATTGGGACCACTGGGGTGGCCACGTGGAATAAACTGTGAACTAGAGCAGTATTTCTCAAACCACAGTTTATAATTCAATATTGCATCAAGATAACTTAGTGGCCATAAAAACATTTAAAAAAAAAAAAAGTAGAATATACTAGAAAATATCAGAGTTTATTGCAGAGCGTGTGTAAGTGTCATTGTGCAATACACTCAGTGATGCAATGTAAATGTCTGCTTTCTTCTTTGAAAGACTTTGGGACTGGGAGCCTCTACAGTAAACTCAGGAAGAGGAGATGGGAAGGCCATGCTTAGGCCGTGCAAAGGAGGCTGTGGATGGCATGACCTGTGTCCTAAATCTAGCCTGGGGCAATTCTCAAGGGAGGCCCTGAGTCCCGACAGTGTTTCAGTGTGGGCAGTGAATTGTAAGGTCACCCGAGGGACAGTCAGCCGAATCCAGCAACTCTAGTAAGACCTAAGCGCCTGCAGACAAGGGCCAGAACCAACAACTTCCCCAGAACAGAGCCCCAGGAGTGCCAGGTGGGCTGGGGATTGGGGCTGTACACACAGCTGTGTTCTCCTGAAGTCCATAGCTGTGACGCTGGTCTTATGTGTCACCATGGCCAGGTTCTAGTACCCTGCTACTTCATCTAAACTAATCCAGATGTCTCTGTGGAAGTATTCTGTAGATGTGGCAGCATCTACTGTCATCTGACTGTAAGTAAAGCACCGTGTGTGGCCTCCTCCAAGGCCTTAAGAGCTTGTAGTGAGGTTTCTCAGAGAAAAGGAGCTCTGCCTCAAGTCTGCAGCATGGACTCCTGTCTACTACCTGCCCTAAGGATTTTGAATGTGCCAGGCCCCATAATCAGATGAGTCAACCCTTAAAATAAATCCCTATCTCAATCCATCTATACACCTACCTGTCTATATATCTATATCTATCTACCTACATATCTACATAACTATATCTGTCTACATAGCTATATCCACATGCAGTATCTGCGTATCTATATCAGTATCTATAATCTCCTATTGCTCCTGTTTCTCTGGAGAACCAACACAGTGGCTGAGAACCAAGGCATCACCTGGGAGAAGGTCCCGTCTTGCAGGGATCCAAGCCGGGAAATGGAGCTCAGGCCCAGCTTAACACAGGCCTGGATCAATCAGGCTGGACAATGGCTGTGGGGCCTGGAGGGAGCTAAGGACAAGGCCCTGGGTTGGAGGGACACACTGGTGGCCAGACCTAGAGCTATTGTTGATCTCTTACTCAGCATTAACAAGACATGGTGCTGGCACGAAACCCACAGTTTGCTTGTTCAGGGTTCTATGTGGTCCCACTCTGATAGCTTCCCATATTCTAGCCCCAGTGTTGGCATCCTGGGTGTGCTACATGTGGGAAATATAGCAAGACAGATGTCGGTGTCAGTCAAGGTTCTCCAGAGAAACAGAAGCAACAGGAGCCAGACAGAGAGAGAGAGACAGGCAGAGAGAGAGAGGTTAGGATTCGGCTTATGCAACTGTGAAGGCTCACAAGTCAGACTTACAGGCAGGAGAGTTGATGTCACAGTCTTGAGTTTGAATTCCCACAGGTTGGCACACTGGAAGCTCTGGTAGGATGTCTCAGTCCTAAGGCAGAATTCCTTCTTTCTCAGCGAACCCCAGTATTTGCTGGGATGGCCTTCTACAGACTGGGTGAGGCCCCCCCAACATTGTGGAGTGTCACCTGCTTTCCTCAAAGTCTACTGATTGCAGACCTTAGCTGCATCTATGAAATGTCCTCACAGCACCATCTAGGCCGGTGTTTAACCAAACCAGCTGGGCACCCTAGCTTAGCCACGTTGACGTATAAAATTAAGCATCTCAATAACACATAGGTTTTGGGTCTAGGCAGATCTGGATGGTGCAGGTCCCAGCTGTGCAGTCTGGGCAAGGGGCCGCCTCTCTAAGCCTCACTTATCTCATCTCTAAAATGGGAATAGTAAGAATTACTTAGAATCATTGTTCAAAGAAGCAAGCACATGTTCAATAAGCAGTGGATTTTGTTGCTACCCGGTGACCACGTTGGGGGGTGGTGAAGCGTCTTGCGGAAGAGGAGGAAACAGCCCGAGCCTGTGAGTCCCGCGCAGCCCCTGGAGGTGGCCGTGGCAAGGTAGTGACGATGCCCCTGGGGCCTGCCCGACTTTGTCCCAATCCCACCAGCTACTAAACCAGTGCGCGTGGGCGGAGGCAGCTGAGGACAGGGGGCGCTTTCCCACCTGTGCCTCTCCCGCGGCTCTCACGCGCAGCCCCGCCGCCGTACCGCATCCCCGGGGACACGCCTGACACCAAGGAGCGCTGTTGGAACCCTGATTCCTTTCCAGGAACAACCGGTTGACTGAAACATAGTGTCTTCCTAGGAAAGTAGGTCTAGGAAGCAGGTCCTGTTCCAGTGCATCCGGCCCAGTGTGAATGAAAACCAGCAGAATTCATAAAGCAAATAAAAAATAAAGCTCGGCTGCTTTAACTCCCTCGACTAGTATCAAAATACAGGTGCAGATGAATTCCTCGGGCGACGCACCGCCGAGTCGGGCCGGAGCATTATGATGTGTTTCTGAAGTCATCGCTGACAGCGTGCCAGGGTTGCATTTGTGAGAGCAAAGAGATCGTCATTAAATTTCTTTGCCGCTACGTAACTGCTTTCACTTAAAGGATTACTTGTCCTCGTGCGAGAATGAGCCATCTACGTTCTTCCAGCGCTGACACTGTTTCTCAAACAACAGATAGGCACACACAGATTTCGTATGTACACCTTAGCTACTTCAACTGACGAAAGAAATGGGAAACTTATTTCTCTTTGTGACCACATTCAAAGATTTCTCTTTGCTTTTAGCTTTCTGGATATTTCGTGTGATTATAGAGTAACTCTGAGCCCCTAATAATACCATCAATCAACTACATGAAAGGGATCCCTATGAAATACTACAGAGTGTCCATTTTAGTGCCCTGACACTGATCTTTCCTCTTCTAGTTAGTTGAAAACAATTGTTGAAAAAAGATTTCAAAAAGAAACTTTTTTTCCCAGAGATTTCAAACAGGATGTTATTACTGCTTGTTCTATTACATTAGAAAATTTTATTAAAACCACCTTTCTCTGGCCTTTTAAATAGAGAGGCGCGTAGCAAATTTGGCAAACACTGAAATACTTCTGTAATGATGAACAGAAATACATGTGCGTTTGTAATGTGAAGCATACTGTCACGTTTCTGAAATTTGACCCTCTTTCTATACATTATTCTCTCAGCTTCGTGGAAAAATAAACCTTTAATCAAATTGTGATTTACCACCAAAGACTTGGAATTCATGCAACAAAATCAAGGACCAACTCCCCTTTTAACCAGGTAACTTCCGCCTTCCAGTTTGGGTGATTCCGTATCCAAATTTGCTTTATTAAATCAAATCCTACATTTGCTAGTTTGGTAGTCAACAAGGACTAACTGAATTAACTAATTTGCAAATCATGATTTCATACTGTGCAATATGGCCTGCTGTCACCCTGAAACATTTAACTGCAGGACCCCCAAAGTCACGCCCCCCAATTATACTCCATGTACCCACTGACTTCCCACCTCACCTCTCCGCTTTCTTCCCTTCTTCAGTGCCCTCTGGGCCCCCCACGCCCCTTCATCCCTTCCCTCTGACTCCCATGCCAGCAAAGTCCTCGCTCAGGGTGGACACAAGGATCTGCCCCTCCTGACTTTCGTGCTCAGGCTTCCTGGAGGAGACTCAGAACGGGTGGATGTAGTCATGAGCTATTGTTGGTCTCCTCCTTCAGCTTGGCCCTGAGCCACCTGCCACAGTCCCTTTGCTCGTGTTGGCCACTGCCCTGCCTACCCCAAGTGATTGCTGAAAGCTTTCACTCACATGGTGAGCTCCCCACTGTCCTCTGGTCACTTCTTTATTCGTCTTGTGGATTGCGAGGAATTGGGCAATCTGTGTCAGCTATGACCACTTTCCACCCACCACTTGCACAGTGCCCTGTCCCCTCCTCCCTCCTTTTAGGCACAGAAAGTCGGACCTTCTCTTGTTCACCAACGACCCTTTCGGCTTCCTGTGTCCTAATAGACAATGGTTCATCCGTTACCTCTTATCTCTCCTCTAGCATTAATTTCCTCTTTTTTTCCTCACTTTTCCTTCCAATTTGTGAACTGGCTCTCCTCCTAAGAAAACAAAATAAAATGAAACAAAGAACCCCTTGACTCCCTGTCTGCTCCGTAGCTATTGCTGTCTCTTTCCTCCTCTCACGGCCAAGGGGACTGAAATCAGTCGATGCTGTGTTACCGTGCCCCTTCCTCTCCCTCTGCAGACCCTGCCGTCTGGAGCACACCCACCCCCTCGCTGGAACTCCTGTCGCAAACGTGGCCAACGACCTCATCATTCCCAAATCCAGGGGTGGTTTCCAGCTCTTATCTGCCTGGTCACATCTGCCTCCTGCAGCACTGGGTGCTGGCACTTTCCCTTCTGCTTGAAAACCTGTGTCCTTGCCATTCCTTGGTGCTGGTCCCGGCCGTTGCCTCCTTCCCGCCCTCTCAGGATCCCTCTCTGCTGATCCACCCATCCTTGGTGTTCCCTGCGGATCGCACCACAGCAGACTGTTTTCACACTATGTGTGCGTCTCATAGGCAATTGTGCACACTTGAAGGAGTTTACTGTCATTTATATGTAGATGACACTCACATTTCTATTTCTAGTTTAAACTCTTCCAAGATTGTAGCCTTGTCTGTTCAACTGTTGGCTCATATGTAGACAGAGCTGCCTGCAGGTGTCTCACTCTCCATGGCCACTCCAAACCCTTCGTCTCAATCCGCCTCCTTCTCTCCATCCTTCTCCTCCTCCTCCTCCTCCTCTTTCTCCTCCTCTTCGCCTTCCTCCTCCTAGTCCTCCTTCTCCTTTTTCTACAGTCACAACCAAAATGCAAATCTCATTTTCCTCTTTCAACCATACAATTTAATTCTAAAATAACACGTTTTTTGAATGGGGAAGAAGTTTCAGTGATGGTAAAAATTAACCCTCTGTCCTTGAAACTTTCTGAACATCTCTCCAAAGCAATGATTCCTCATCAATGCTTTTATGATTAATCATCCACATGTGCTGTGTCACAGTTGTATGAAAATGAGCTCAACTAGAGCTATTTCCTATTCACCATAAGCTTGTAATCCAAGTGGGACAAAGTTGATACAACTATGCTTAAGACTTAAATAACTACACCATCAATATCAAACTGCAATTAGAAGACTTTAATTGTATAATCATTTTTGCATTGTTAGTTCCTGTATGGTCAAAAGTACAAGTGAAAGTTCATGATGTAGACACACAGATGCTAAGGGGATGCCCAGTCATGCCACCTTCTGGGGCTCTCCCCCTGGGGCGTCCCCTCCCTGAGTGTGGCAGTGCCTGATGGAGGGTGGCAAAGGCAGGAGATGCCACAGCCGTGACTGAGCCATGTTCCGTCAGCCTGCACCTCGCCAGCAGACTGGGCTGAGGGATTCTCCTTACCGGCTGTTGCAGCCAATGACCAAGTCATAAGAGGCTCATGGCAAGAACCTGGGGATGACCTCAGCGGGGTCCACAAGCTACAAGAAACTGAACTCTGCCAACAACCAGTGAGCTTGGAGGATACCCAGGGCCCCAGATGAGACCATATCCCTAGACGACACTGTGAGTGTGGCTTGTGAGGTGCTGAGCTGTGGCCCGATTCTTGACCTACAGAAACTGTGAGATAATAAATGTGTGTGGGTTTAGGCTACCAAGCTTGCAGCAATGTGTCACACAGTGACAGACAACTAACACAGACAGTAACGTTTAAAGATCCAGGTATCACGAGAAGTTAAAAAATAGTTAACTCTTCAGTATCAGTTCATCTTACAAAAAAATTTAAAACTGATGGCAATTATGCTTCTCAGAGTTTATTTTAGGAGAGAAGAAAATCAAGGGGATTTGGAGACCTAAAAGTCGATAATTTCCGTCCTTTTATGTTAAAGAATTAAGGCTGCTATATAACTGCATACAGCACAAAATAATATATAATTTCAAATACGTCAGTAAAGAAAACAAGTTGGAGGAAGTTATGCAGGATGGAAAGTGCATTGAACCTGGACGTGAGCCTGCTAGGCAGAGTCCGAGGTGAAGACTGTGCTTTCGCTACAGACACCGCATGTCGACTCTGCGCTCCCTATCAGGCAATGCAATGAAAGAAAGCTGATGGGAGTACAGTGTCCATAGAATTAAAAACAGTAATAATAATTTCTTCAGAGAAACACAATATCCCTGGTTCTAAAACCAAGGAGGTGCCTCTTGTGTGGCACTTTATCTAAAGAATACTGTGGAAGTGACAGAAAGGTTCCAGACTGGCCTCTTTCCTCTTTCTAGAATTGGTGAGAACCCATTTTGAAGAAAAGGGGTTAAGAATACCTTTAAGGCACACAACTGTGTGAGAGGCTCCCTTTCGGGTTTATGAAAAGGCGGGATCTGCCAGCTCAGGTGTTCCCGTCCACCACACCAGCAACTCCTCCCCATGCGGGAAGACAAGAGAAAGGGGAGCCCGAGGGCAGCAGAGACCCAGGAGTGCAAGAGTGACAGAGTGACAAGGCAGGATGAGACCTAGTGGATGCTGTGGCATTTCTACTCCTCCTACAACAAATGAAGTTAAGAGGATTCCTAAAGGATCTCTCAAAGAATCACTGGAAGAGATTGGAGGGGTCTACAGAAGGGAGGGGGCTAATATCCCTCCAGCCCCTGACTCAGCCGTCTCTTGCGTCCATGGAGATTTCCCACGGACACGGTAGTTGGTACAGACAACCTTAGGAACTAAATTCTCAGGTCCTCAACTTCCAGATGTACTCTTTCCAAAATCTCATCTGCCAAAGAAACATCGGCTCACTTGCTGGGAATAATCAGCATTTTTAAACTCTGTGATGGAAAGGCATACCTCTCAACCAAATATTGCCGTGGATTGCCATGAGGTTTACAAACCTCCAGAGCCCTGGAGCAAGGGACGGTCTGAGCAAGACTCCCTCCCGAAGCAGAGTACCTGGGAAGAGAAGCAAGCAGAGCTCCTGTGTCTGCGTCACGCAGGCTACTGTAACAAAATGCATTAGACAGGATGGCTTATGAACAACAGAGATGTATTTCTCATAGTTCTGAGGCTGAGAAGTCCGAGATCAAGGTGCTGGAAGATTCGGTGTCTGGTGAGAAGCTGCTTCCTGGTTCATAGATGGCACCGTCTGCTGCATCCCTGCTGGGTGGCAGGAGAGAGCAGCCCCCCTGGGACCTCGTCTATAAAGACACTAACCCCGCTCACTAGGACTTCATCCGCACGACCTAGGCACATCCCAAATGGCCCCACTTCCTCATACCATCACCTGGGGTCTTCATGCTTCAACATATGAACTTTGGGAGGACATAAACATTCAGACCAGGGCATCTTGTAAGAGATATTAAAAGGATAGAGCTTTTATTCTATCCAAGTGTCAAGCCACTGTCTTCTAGCTTCTGATGGCCTGTCTGTCTTTCTATTTGTCTGTTGTCTTTCTTAGAATTAGAATTCAAAATTGAGAGTCTCGTTGTAGATTTGCATGTTAAACACATTTACTTGAAACAATGTCAATGAAATGATGTCAAATTTTTTTTGTATAAAATAAGGCTGATTTGGCAAACTAGTTTGACGACGAGGAATAGATTATATGGTGGTCATTTTTCAAAAACAGAATGGGCTAAAGCCAGAGACTTCAAAGTTTTGTTGAAAATATATTTTAAGCAAGTGTAAGGGGGGTTTTCCAATAGGCAGACTGAGGATGAGGAGCAAGTAACCCCGACACTGTAAGACACAGGTGCGGACCTGCACAGAGAGCCTCAGGAAAGCTAATTCCATGCACAGAAGATCCCTGACGTACGCTTTTAGCAGGAAGAGGAACTGGGGAGGGACAGGTGCCTTTCCGGCTGACGGTACCCAACAGATGACAGAAGAAGCAAAACCCCCCATTTCCTTCTATGTCCTCTGTCGAGAAGAATGTTGGTTAGAGTGGAGGGACAGAATGGCCAAAAGGAAAGCCCAAGTCCCGGAAGTGGAACCAAGAAGGCCTCTGCCGCCTCAGGGAGCACCGTGGTCGCCCGCAGAACTCACGGCACCTGAGAGCAAACTGTAATCACGGAAACCCCAAGATACTCTTTGTCGTATCTCAGAGGAGAGGAGCGATAGCCAGAAGACTGAATGTGAATAAATGTTGTTCTAGTTTTCACAAAGGGAAGAAGGCAGGTCTGCACCTTGTAGTGCAGAGAGCTGGGCATTCGTGCTACGCGCAGTCCTAGGACAGCTGTTGGAAGCAGGGAAGCCCCCGCTGCGAGGCTTGTGGGAAGGTGTGCTGGTGAAGGCAGGAGAGAGAGTGAGCCAGGACTTGGCTGTCCTGGGCCTAGGACAGCTAGTATGACAATAGCTCTGGTCTCATTGTTCTGGGAGCTGGCATCAGTATCTAACAGACCCGATGTTGTGGGTGGATCAAGCACAGAGGACGATAACAGCATTGCCCAAGCCAGAATCCGCCTGCTCTGAAGCAAGTTGTCAAGCAGGTGCAGAAAATACTGAAATGAGTAGGCATATGTCAACTCACTATTCAAGCATGTTTGCATTACTGGTCTCTCTCTTCTGGTTCTTTCAGCAAAGTGGAGTATAAATCAGGAAACTAGGTATGGGCCTCCTTGGAAGGTGTGGAGGGAGGCTTCAATTTGGTGCCACATGGATGCTCAGTCTTAAGTACTAAGTCTATTGCAAGGGTAATTTCAGATACAGTCAGGTAGACATTATAAGAGACTGAATTCTTTAGTCCAAAGTTATTTGTCATTTATAGGTAAAATACTAGGATTGTGGCTTTTGAATTCTTAAAAATCAAGATCAAGGCACTAGCAGATTAGGTGTCTGGTGAGGGCTGGCTCTGTTTTATGGTTGGCGCCTTCTTGCTGCATCTCACATGGCAGAAGGAGCAAAGAAGCTCCCTCGAGCCTCCTTTATAAGGGCACTAACCCCATTCATGAGGCCTCCACCCTCATAACCTAACTGCCTCCTAAAGGGTCTGTCTCTCAATACTATCACAGTGAGGATTAGGTTCCAACATAACAATTTTAGGGGGACACCAACACTTAGTCTATAATAGACAGATGGATCGATAGATGATGGATAGCTAGCTAGCTAGATGATAGATAAATAGATGAAAGATGGAGCCCTGGAGAGAGATGTCTAGTGGCTTGACATAAGACTCTATCATGAGGCCAGGCACGGTGGCTCACGCCTGTAATCCTAGCACTCTGGGAGGCCGAGGCGGGTGGATTGCTCGAGGTCAGGAGTTCGAGACCAGCCTGAGCAAGAGCGAGATTCCGTCTCTACTAAAAATAGAAAGAAATTATCTGGCCAACTAAAAATATATATAGAAAAAAATTAGGTGGGCATGGTGGCACATGCCTGTAGTCTCGGCTAGTCGGGAGGCTGAGGCAGGAGGATTGCTTGAGCCCAGGAGTTTGAGGTTGCTATGAGCTAGGCTGATGCCACAGCACTCACTCTAGTCTGGGCAACAAAGTGAGACTCTGTCTCAAAAAAAAAAAAAAAAAGAAAGAAAGACTCTATCATGAGAACTGTCCTGGTCAACAGGGATTTTTACATTTATTTACTGTCCTAGAGGTAGACATTTGTGGCTCATAAAAATTTTAGATGACAAAATTCTGGAAGAAGAAGCCAATATTTTGAGTCAATAATTCAGAAAGGATAACATTGTTGATAAAATATAAGATAAAATCTGAACAAGATAAATATAAAAATCATACATTAAGTTCAAGAAAGCCATTGCAAAAGAGAAAGAGACAGGGAAAGGTTGGATTAACAGAAGTTCGATTTCAAAGAAAGAAAAAAAATCGATTCAATTTTATTGAATCTCAAATAAACCCATGCTATATTTATAGCTGCCAAAATAAGTAATTGTATGGACCACATATTAAGAAATGCCATGGGTTATAATAGAAGAAAAGATGCCATTTAAAAGAGAAACAAAGAAGAGATGATGCCTAAGCATGTGAAAGATCAATGTCAGGAAAATTTTAAAGCTGATCTGAATGACACAGAGAGAATCGTAAACAAATGCCAAGATTTACTTTGTAGAAGACTCAGCATCGGATAAGTGCTAATTCTTCCTAAGTTTATTAAAACTTTTAACATAATGTCAATATACTACCAAATATCAATATTTGAAATGGACTATATAATTCTAAATTTCATATTGAATAATAATAAACACCAATAGCCAGGAAAGCTCTGAAAAATATTGGAATAGTGGACAAGTCTAGCTCTACTAGGTAATCAAAGATACTCTGACACTCCTGTAACTAGACCAGGGACAGAGCAGAGTGCCAGAAAGATCAGTGCAAGAGAATGAAAAGTCCAGAAACAAAACCAATCATAGGTGGATATTTAGCTTAAAATATAGGTGGCATTCAATATCAATGAAGAAAATATTAATTATTGAAAAATGGTATGATAACTGAGCAGTCACCTGGGATACAATAGTTGAATTCTAACCTAACACCATAAACCAAGTAAATTCCAAATTAATAAAAGATTAAGCCGGGCGCAGTGGCTCACGCCTGTAATCCTAGCACTCTGGGAGGCCAAGGCGGGTGGATCGCTTGAGGTCAGGAGTTCGAGACCAGCCTGAGCAAGAGTGAGACCCCGTCTCTACTAAAAATAGAAAGAAATTATCTGGCCAACTAAAATATACAGAGAGAAAATTAGCCGGGCATGGTGGCACATGCCTGTAGTCCCAGCTACTCGGGAGGCTGAGACAGGAGGATCCCTTAAGCCCAGGAGTTTGAGGTTGCTGTGAGCTAGGCTGACGCCACGGCACTCACTCTAGCCCAGGCAACAAAGCGAGACTCTGTCTAAAAAAAAAAAAAAAAAAAAAAAAAAAAAGATTAAAAGTAAAATAACAACTGTAAAATCTCTAGAAAAAAAAAATAGAAGAATTTTTTCCTATGAACTTTGAGTGGGAAAGTCTATCTAATTATGACTCAACCAACAAAGAAACAATTGATTAGTTGAACTAACTAAAATTTTTTAAAGTTTGTGTGGAAAAGATATACACAGTCATTCCACAAAGCAGCATAAGCAATTTAAAGACAAATGACACTTTGGAAATAAATATTTGCTATTTGTATCACAAAGGGCTAATTTCAGACATATTAATATATAAAAAACTCCCCCAAATCAATGAGGAAAAAAATCAAGAACAAAATGAGGAAATAGAAAACAGATACAAACAGAGTTTGCAGACAAGAATGATTGTTCTTAAATCTACCAAAATACACTCATCTCCGTAAACGAAAAGAAATATGCAGACTAATATTACATTGGAAAACCATAGTTTTTGAACCTATGAGATTAGCAAAGACTAACAACTTTGATGTCACACTGTGCTGAGAGAAGCACCTACTCTCACACGTTGCAGGTGGCTGTGTGAGTGAGGACAACCCTAAAAGACAACATCTCTCATAATTATAAAAGCATACACACTCTGACACTATAAGGATTTACCCTACGAGTGACCTCACACAATCCAAGGTAATGCACAGATAAGATCATTTAGTGTATCATTTTTAATAATAGTAAATAATTAGAAAAATCTAATAAATATTTTTAAAAGTCTCACTAAACATGTCATGAGATATCCATGCAATAATATACTACAAAGCCATAAAAAGAAAAATCTTTATGTTCTAATATATAAAAATCCTCAAAATATATTTTTAAATGAAAAAAGCAAAGGGCTTTTATATATATGTAGAATGGAACTGACAGAATATATACACACATATATATAAACCAACCTGCATTATATATAATAAATACATTCTGTTGGTTCTCTCTCATGTATATATATAGACAGATGTGTATATGTGTGTGTGTGTGTGTGTGTGTGTGTGTATGGAAGGTGGGGGTGAAGAGAGAGAGAGATATTTGAAGGAATTGGCTCACATGACTATGGAGGCACAAGTCCAAAATCTGCAGGCTAGGCCAGCAGGCTAGAGACCCAAGGAAGAGCTGCAGTTCAAGTCCAAATGCAGTGTAGAGGCAGAATTCTCTCTTCCTCAGGGACCTCCTTCTTTTCTCTTCAGGTCTTCCTGGATGGGATGTGGCCCACCCACATTATGGAGGGCAACCTGTTTCCCCAAAGTCTACTGACTTAAATGTTAATCTCATCTAAAAATTACCTTCACACCAACATCAAGATTGCTGTTTGACCAAATACCTGGGTAATGGGGCATAGCCAAGTTGACACATAAAATTAACCATCGCAGAGGGGAAGAGGAATGTGTTTTGCTTGTATGTGCATAAATACCCATCTGGAAAGAGACGCAGAAAACAAGTAACAGAGGCTGCTGCTCCCGGGAGGGGCTGGGTGGCAGAGAGCACTTCATGTTGAAAACCCACAGATCTCTTTGCAAAAATTGTGAATGATGTCAAAAGTCTGGCTTGTATAAAAATTACACAATTTTTTAAAATGAGACAAAGAACAACTGAAATTCTTCCCGAGGAGAGAGACCAGCATAATGAAAAACTATGCACCGTGTCAATGGGATATTTATTTAACCTGGAACAGAGAATACACTTGGACAGACTGTGAGTGCTGCTTCATACACTCAAAGAACTGTCATAAAAGAGGGAAATTTTGGCTTGTACCGTGAAACTCTGAGGGAAGAACTTGGAGGCACGGTTGGACGCTATGAAGAGACGGATTCTGATTGAGTGCAAGGAAGAACTTTCCCATAAACAGGTGTTTCGGCAGAATGTTCCCAGCCCACGGGGATCTGGAGAGCTGCCTGGCAGGGGTGTCAGAAGGACCAAGGTGCTGGATGGATCCAGTATCCCAAGGTTTTCCCTCAACCCTGGCAATAGATATTTGTCCTCCTCTTAAAACTCCGGGTTCCCAAACTTGTGCTGGGGCCTGACCCTGGTGCCTGATGATGAGGGGCAGTGGTGGCAAGAAACTAGTGCCAGGGGCCAGGACTCCAGGACCATCACCTCCCAGCTGCAAGGCCGTGAGGAGTTCCTCGACCTCTCGAGGCTCTAACGTGAGCATTGCAGGAAGTTCCTACAGGGTGATTTGGGGGGATGATGTTAGATGATGCAGGCAGAGGCATCCTGAGAATGTGACAAGTGCTTGCTACTGTGTATGTGAGCTGTTGTTGCTGTTATTGTTCCTCTCATTTTTGTTGCTTTACTGGTAGTAAAAGGAGGACACCAGCATTAAGTATCACCTGATAGGCACATATGACTGCAGGAATCACAATATGTTTTTTAAAAAATATCCTCAGTGAAATGCTGACGGGAGTGTAAATCTGTATTTGCTAATCACGGTCATGTGATAAAACACACATCCACGATGCTTACGGCTCCCCGCTCAGAGGCAGAGTGAGCTTCCCTCTTCTTGAGCCTGGGCTGGTCTCTCTGTTGTTATGAGGTGACAGAGGGAGTGGTTTGAGTTCTATGAGTTCTGCAGTCTGGGTCAGAGAGGACTCCAGCTTCTACCTCTGCCCTCATGGGACACTGCTGCCACCATGGGAGGATGCCGAGCCAGGCTGCTGCCGATGATGTCCGGCCGACAGCCAGGCCAGGCTGCAGATAGGCGGTGAGGCCATTCCTGTCCCCCAGCCCTCCTGCAGTCAGAACACGACTGGGACCATGTGTGTCTGGACAGAAACTCCTCATCCTGACGTGGGCCAGGCTCCCCCAGCCCTCCTGCCAATCAGCCCCAGCCTCTGCCTGTGGGACCTGCAGACCCAGCACAGCTGATGTTGTCCCACCTGCCCCCTCCGCCCCCCGCCACACAGACACGCACTAAGGACTTGAACAAACAGTGGCTTGGTGTCCAGCAGCTCGAGTCCACACCCCCAGGATGACAACCGCAGCCCCTGTGAGCTCCTCCTAGGAAGGCTCAATGCCGCCAGAATAACAAACCACTTGGTCCTGCCAAAGCTCGACTGGAGGCACAACCTCCCTTTCCTCAGAGCACTTGCTGTAAAAACTTGCGGTTGCAAATCTTTTCTCTGTCCTTTTGAGATGTAGCTTTTATGGCCCAGGAATACCTTTCTCAAGGACCTGGGGCCGTCTCTTTGAAATGCAATGGTCAATAATAAAGATAGGGGTCCTTCTGCCTGCCCGGGGTTGGAGCCTGTC
This sequence comes from Eulemur rufifrons, assembly GCF_041146395.1. Classification (NCBI taxonomy): domain Eukaryota; kingdom Metazoa; phylum Chordata; class Mammalia; order Primates; family Lemuridae; genus Eulemur; species Eulemur rufifrons. The sequence continues at coordinate 12,479,646 of NC_090986.1, read as the reverse complement.
TCAGTTGTGTGCTGCTGTAGCAGAATACCATGGCTGGGTAATTTATAACTGGGGAAACCATCACCTGCAGTAGTTCAGAAGATGACAAAGTGTGCCTAATGATCTCGTGGGCCTGGTGAGGGAGATACCCGAGGAGGATGTTGACAGCACCAACAGGTTTCTTCTGGCTAGGAAGGATAAAGTATGAGAAGAGAGATATAAACTTAAGAAGAAATGTTCAGCTTTCAAGTGAGGAAACTTATGGCCAAGAGTTTCCTAGATTTGAAAATAAAATGGTAAAATATTCTCAAAGTGAGATGAGGTCGGAGGTCAAGGATAAAATCAAGAATATGGGTGTTGGCCGGACGTGGTGGCTCACGCCTGTAATCCTAGCACTCTGGGAGGCCGAAGCAGGTGGATTGCTCAAGGTCAGGAGTTTGAGACCAGCCTGAGCAAGAGTGAGACCCCGTCTCTACTAAAAATAGAAAGAAATGATCTGGCCAACTAAAAATATATATGGAAAAAAATTAGCCGGGCATGGTGGTGCATGCCTCTAGTCTCTGCTACTCGGGAGGCTGAGGCAGTAGGATCGCTTAAGCCCAGGAGTTTGAGATTGCTATGAGCTAGGATGATGCCATGGCACTCACTGTAGCCTAGGCAACAGAGCAAGACTCTGTCTCAAAAAAAAAAAAAAAGAATATGGGTGTCAAGCCTGTGAAATATCTAAGGCAGTGCTAGGTAGACCCTCTCAGCTAGATATAGGGGATTTTAAGAATCTAAGAATCTTAAGTGTATTGGCCCACAGCAGTCTCACACAAAGCCCAAAGAGAAGGAAAATCTTCTCAAAAAATATGGCTTTTAGAACATGGAGTAAGTACTTATCAGATTCAAAGGAAACCCGCAAGGTTTTTAAGGGAATTGTGCTTGTGAAAACACCACTAGTTTGCACAAAAAAAAAGAGACAGTCAAGTGAAAAGGAGCTCAGGATGCTCAAATTCCTGTAGGCAGAGGAAGCTAATTATCAGCAAACAGGGAAATTTCTTGTGGAAAAAGAAAGGCCTGTCAAGGGGTAGAGCAAAAAGCCTGAGAGGTACCCAATAGCAGCAGAAAACAGGAGCTAGAGGATCAGGTCCAAGGACTAGACCCAGGCCTTCATTAAGGAATATTCCCTGCCTGGATTAGAGAACTGGATTTCAGCATGTGCCCAGCTGTATCTCAGACCACAGTGACCACTATGTGCTGCTCATTTTCCCCCTTTGGGGAAGGGAGTGACTGTCACTGTTATGCTGTCCATGTCTGTGGTGGATGCAGACACACTCTGGGCCCCTGTTGCCCCAGCTGCAGGGAGTGTTGTCAGCAATCAGCCTTCAGCACCCACCCCCCAGGGAATGCCACACCTACAGAGAACTGCCTCAGCCAAGGTCATACTCTCCCCAGTGCTGCTCACAGCCAGCGACTAGAGAGAGCGAGTGTGCAAAGGCAAGAGATTCCACCCCAGTGTGGAACAACTCTTCCAGGACAGCTCCATGTCAGGAGTCCTGTTGCTCCCTGAGATCAAGGCATGGACACTGCAGCTTGACTTCTCCTCCTGTCCAGCTTTGCTTTGTGTCCCTCCCTTGCACACACTTTGAGCATCCTGCACACTCAACAATGTCCCAGTGTCTGCTTCCCAGGAAATCCACCATGGAATACTGTCTCCATTGCATATTGGTGGGGAAGTTGACCAGATAACTTGTCTTTTCCAGTCACAGGTCTCTACATCAATAGAAAGCACTCCAAAGAACCTTCAAGTGGACCTGATTTAAGTGAGGACACCTTGCAATTTAAGTCTGACCCTGATGTTCTAATGAGATAAGACTTTGGGGACAAGGAGGAAGCATATTTTGCATATGGGAGAAATGTAATTAATAGTTGCTAGAGGATGGATTATGGTAGATTTAAAAACATGACTACAATATTTTACAACTACTTCCATAAGAAGCAGAGTCTCCTTTCCCACCCTTAAATCTAGTCGGCCTAATGACTTGCTCTGATCAACAAAATGTGGTGGAAGTGACATTCTTTTTTTTTTTTTTTTTTTTTGAGACAGAGTCTCACTCTGTTGCCCAGGCTAGAGTGAGTGCCGTGGCGTCAGCCTAGCTCACAGCAACCTCAGACTCCTGAGCTCAAGGGATCCTCCTGTCTCAGCCTCCCGAGTAGCTGGGACTACAGGCATGCACCACTATGCCCGGCTAATTTTTTCTATATATATTTTTAGCTGTCCATATAATTTCTTTCTATTTTTAGTAGAGATGGGGTCTTGCTCTTGCTCAGGCTGGTCTCGAACTCCTGAGCTCAAACGATCCGCCCACCTCGGCCTCCCAGAGTGCTAGGATTACAGGCGTGAGCCACCGTGCCCGGCCAGAAGTGACATTCTTTGAGTGATAGAGTGTAGGTCCCAAGAGACCCTGCAGCTTCCAGTTTTGCCCACAAGAACATGCTGAGACCACCTAAGAAATTCTAGGATGTACTAATGACTACTAGGAGACCAAATAGAATGGAGAGTCCAGCCTACAGCCAGCACCATGGCATGTGGGTTAGACCATCTTAGACTCTCCACCCAAGCTTCGCCACCAAATGGTAACAGTTGCATGAGCAACTCCAAGCAAGACCTTTAGAAGAGCTGCCCAGTCTACCTACAGAATCATGAGGAAACTATTCGTTTCAGTGTGGTTACTACATAGCAAAGTCTAACTGAAGTTTCAAGGATGATCTAAAGGAGAGGCAGGAAATTCATATTCTGTAGTTCTTTGGTTTTAACAATTAATTGTCTACTATTTTTCAGGAACTAGCGTTCTTCTTCTTTACATGTTGGTATCCACAAGCTTCCACTGTACACAATGCCTTCCTTCTAGATTCACAGTCTAACTCTGGGGAGTGGTGGAGGGAGAGATGGGGAGATGAGAAGGGCATCTATTTCATGCTTCTAGTCCTCGTGGCACTGAGGAGAAAGTTAACCCTCACTTCCTCCTGGACCACAGTATATGTCAAGCATTCTCCTCACCCCCATCTCATGTTCCCAGTGGCCCTCCATAGGCATAAATGCCACCGACCATTTCAGATCTGTCTCCCATCATGGTCTCAATTCTCACTGTCAGCCTCTTCTCTGTCCCAGAGCCCAGACTCTGAGTTATGAACTAAGTGACCTAAGTGGATTGGCAACAAGTGTCTTGGGGAAGTGGACGATTGCATTGTTCTCTCTTTACACCAAGACACTTGCTGTGAATTGAGTTATGTCCCCCAAGGACCTAACCACTGGGACTTGCAAATGTGACCTTATTTGGAAATATGGTCAAGTTAAGTGAACCCTAATCCAATATGACCGATGACCATATAAGAAGAAGACAGAGACACACAGGGAGAGCACGATGTGATCGAGCCAATCACAATCCCAAAACACACAGTCCCAAATGCTGAAATTCTGAAAGATTAAAATCCCAAAAATATAATTCTGGAAAAAACAATAAAAAATTCTTTAAAAGATATTTATTTACATTTTTAAAAGAGGATATATTTGAGAAACATAGAAACATGACAGAACACTTCACAGACCACTTACATGATACATAATAAAATAGGCAGTAATAACAAACAGATACTGTTGCAAGCATAATCACTCTGTTCTACTAATGACAGTGGCACAGATAAGCAATATTCACAAAGGAATAGGTCACAGAGGGAAACGTATGGACACATGTCACCAGGGCTGGTAATTGTGTGTTCCCAGATGTATAACTGCAGACATCCAAAGTGCGGTGACGAACAGCCTAAGTCTTTTGATGAGACTGATCAAAAAACCATGATGGGTCACCATCACACATGCAGTCCCAAAGAGCCAAGATCTTGAAAAATTTTATCATTCATATAAATCCACACGTACGAAAAAGACATCTCTTCATTTATTGAGGAAGTGTCAGTATTTTTACATACATGCACAATGCTTAGCATATACAAAGTCAACTTTGTGATAATGCACATTCGTGGAGTCAAGTTTGCAAAAAATGCATAAAACGAGGAACTCTTTAAAAGTCTCTGCACAATTTATACCACCAGGATGATTTACAAACAGAATACATAGCACAGTGAATTGTAAAACATAATTCTGACAATTTAAAATAGTAAAAAAAAAAAAATCTAAAAAAATAAAAAGAAAAGAAAAATACTAAAAAGGTTGAAAAGAAAATTTAACATATGAAAAAGAGTATTGCAGGGATAGATTATGAGCAATTGCACAGAAATAGTCTGTAAGAACGGGCCGACTTTTACAATCATTAACTATATTTTGAATTCTTGCATCACAATGAATAGCTGCTTTTTTTTTCTATGAAGACATACATCTCCTTAGATAATATGTTCACATTAATTTCCTACACAGTGCTGTTCTTTTTGAAATCCTTCTGTGATTCGATATACACCAACATGAACATTCCCTGTTCGATTTTCCCATCTTCTGTGCTATGCTTCTACACTGTTTTGGGTATATGAAAATCCACTCCGCACACTCTCATACACAGACCACAGACTGGCAGTAACAATACTAGCATCGGAACAGCAACACTGTTGCATAAGTGCCTTCTTTTTCTACCCTGCACACAATTATTTTCAAACCAGTCAATAACTTTGCTGGCTTCTTCAGGCAACTGCGGCTTTAATTTATTAAAATCTCCTGGAACGTCATCAGCTGGAAGGAAGGCCGGTGCAGGCAAACAACACATTTTTAAACAGAAGTTTTCATTGTTGCTGTGTCACATGGTCAATCCACCCATCTGGATTTTCTGCCAAACGCATTGGGCTAGATGGAAAAAAACAAATTTTATTGGTAACACCTTGAAATTCACTTTTAGAAGCCAAGGTGATAATTCCGCCTAACATGACGCAACTATCCTGTGATTGTGATTTTTAGGATCTCAGACATTAGGGATTTTAAACCTTAAGGATTTTGATCTTTAGGGATTTCAACACTTGGGATTATGGCATTCAAGATTGTCTGTTGGGGACTATGATCCACATCCCAGGTGACAACAGAGGCAGAGATTGGAGTGATGCATCTACAAGTCAAGGAACACCCAGGATGGCTGGCATGAGCAGGGAAAGGGCTCTGCCCATAGTCTCAGTGGGGCAGCGGGGGTAGAGTGTGGCCCTGCTGACACTTGCTCAGCCTCCGGAACCATGAGGGAATAGAGGACTGTTGCTTTAAGCCATCAAGTTTGCGGTAGGTTGTTAAGACAGCCCCAGGACCCTAACACAATACTCAAAGGATAAAACCGAACACGTGTGGAGTAAGTGAATGCCTTGCGTGTCAGAGCCCACAGCCCCTGCGAGAGGCTGCTCAGGACCAGCAGCACATCTCTTCCTGCCTCGCTCCTTCCCCAGACCTGGACTTCAGAGGCAGCACCCAGGGTGGGGAGAGGAGGGAGCAGCTGCTGGGGGAAGCACTGCCCTTGGCGCCCAACCCTGCCCAGCATCTGGGAATTCTCTGCAACCACCCACCTCTCCGCCTCCGCAGACCATGAAGCCTGGCATATCTACCAATGCAAAAGGGAAATGGGACAGCTCTCTTCTCAGTTTCGTATGGTGGAACTCAGGAAAATATATATTTTCTTTTCTCTTTTCAATGTTACCTTTCCTTGCATGGTTGCACAAGTAATAAAGTTTTAAAAAATTTTTTTCTCATTATGTTTGTTTTGATGGTATTTACTGAAATGTGCTCTTTTTGTTTCAAAAGATTTAGGGGGTGCAACATGTAAGTTTTCTAAAATGTCTAAGTTGGTTACTAAATCCTGATCGATGCAGAGAAATGTCCTGTATCAATACATGCTACTCAGTCTCACTCATCACCTGCCCTGAGCACTTAAAACACAAATGCCGCTAACGCTTCAAAAACTCACTCATCTACATTCCATAGAGGGGGATAGTCTATCACACTTAACTCCAGAATATAATAACAAAACATTATACTTCCTGCACGAGGACTCATTCACAGGCAGCTGTCATACCTGAAAAGAAACAGGCGTTGATGCACATGCATTTGATAACCAGGGAGTTAAGTAAGACTCTAAGAAATTTCAGGTGCCTAAAAAGAGTATGAAATATTTGCAAAGGAGAAAAACAGCATCGGGTAGCATTGCCAGAGAGCATGTGGTCATTCCCACGGCCACACCCCTCCCAGGAGCCGTCAGACATTAAAGGATATTTTCTCACCTTCTGCCACCTTCCTTTGCTCTCAACACAGGCTCGAAAAGAACTGAATGTCTCGAATCCTTTAAATTCATCATTCACACCTAATGGTTCAAAAATATGAAGGAAAAAATGAAACATTCTCCCCATCCTTCCAGCTACGTGTTCAGGGCTGTGTTGAGAGTTACGTGTCGCAGACCGGAGAATCCCGCCAGGACCCACTGGGTAACGGTCACTCTAGGGATAACGAGGGGGAAAGAAAATTGCAGAGACAAGACCTTAAAATATTGTCAGAAATGAAATTGGGTTTCTCCTCACGGCTTTACAAAAACATAGGTTTTCAAGAAAAATATCCTGAATTCTATCTTTAAGATTTTCAAAAATGATGTGGTCTCTTTCAAATCATATAGCTTCTTTCTCAAATATTAAAGGATCACCTTCTACGGCTAGGAAAGTGGAGAGCTGAGGCCCTTATCTGGATAATTCGGAAGAGAAAATATAAAACCTCCTTTGCTCCAGATTGCCCTTTAGGAGCAGGAGAAGGTGTTGTCTGGAATGTCCAGGAAACGGAGACGTCTTTCCTTGTCTCGTTTGCCAGTAAAGATCTGGCCAGACTGGGCCCCGACAGTCAGTTTTTCATCCTGGATGAAAATAGAACAAATTGACACAAATAGACGACTGTCTGGGAGTGAAGGAAGATGTGTCCTTTGAAGCCAGTGGGAAAGTGGAGTTCGATAATTGAAACAACAGAGCTTTTACTCCAGCATCTCTGCTGCCTTTGCGCACAGATGACGTTTAATTATTTTAAAGTGCACACGATCCTTTCTCATCAATGCGTGGGGATCTATCACCATCTTTTCCAGTATGGTCCCTACAAAATGCTACGTATGGGGGTTAGTAGTAAACCTTTCTTTGCAATCAAGGTTTTCCTCCACCAATCATGTTCTCCGTGCAGTTTAAGATGCTTCCTTCACAGAAGACAGCAAGAGCTCCACCCAGAGCTGTTTTTTTGTTTGTTTTAATTTTCTCATTTGTGTTTTTTTAAGACCATACAACCGTCACTATGAATAATACCTTCTATAAAAAAAGATATTAAATAGGGTATCACTGATTGAAGCTTAAAATACTAAGAATAGAAACACGTCATATGGATTTAGACAAAAATATTAAGAGGTGTCTGGCTGTAAATCAATTTTATAATAAGGTTCTCTGGCCTCTTCAATCAGAAAGCAGCTGAGGCACCAGGCTATCACACATACTAGACTGACGGATGGACTCTGTACGTCTGAAGTGTTTGTCCACACTGTGTGTACTTGGCTACTCTCGTTACACCCCCTGAAGCCTGGGGTCTGTCGCACTGGGGAGTGGAGGAGGGCGGGATTCCTGCCGCCTGCAGAAGTTGTTCTCATTTCCTGGGGTATCTTGAAGCCCACTGGGGACTGGCCCCTGAGGAGAAGACATCCCCAAACTGGGCAGTGGTGGGAGGAGCGGGGGAGGTGGGTGCAGAGTCTCTGCCCGGTTGCTGCAGGCTGAGCAGGGCCCAGGACACACTCCAGGCTTAGCCCTGGCCACCTCCCCCGACGGGAACACACCTCCAGTCTCCTTTACAAAGAGCTATGGTGAGAAGACGAAAATAACCTGAAGCCGAATGTCAATTAGTAAGTGTTTTTTTTATTACTCCAAGAGGAGAGGACAAAAAACCCCTACTGTTTTTCAAGGAAACAATGGCACGCTAAAAATACTAATTAATTATTCCGAAACTATGAACGGAATGCTGGAGTTGGCCACATTGCACATTTAAGCACAAAACGCAAGGCACTGGTGAATAAAGCCTCCCTGAGCTCAGGTTGCTGCTCCCTTGTCACCGTGTCTGGCGTCACCTAGGGCAGGTGAGGACCAGGGCAGTCCAGGCCAGAGTGCACGCCCACTCTGAGGCTCTGGGGCCACCACGCTGCAACAGAAAAAGAATTTCAGACGTGAGGGTGCATTTGAAAATTAGCTTAAGCTACTGTCTAGATACCCTCCGCCGCAAGGGCCGATGCCGCCCCTGCCAGGGCGTCCGTGTGCGTCCGTCTCCCGAGCAGCTCCGGCGCTGCTCCCTGGAAGTCATTTCGCCTACCTTACTGGAATATTTGTGTAACCATCAGAACATAACTCCAAGGGCTTTACACTGCCCCCGCTGACACGTCTGACATTTCAAATCACAGAGCTATAAAATTCTAAAAGTCATTCCGCAACGGTGTCAACCAGTCAGGGAACGTGCTTCCTCAAACATGTCACTTCTTATTTGATCAGAGATGAAAGCATCCGGTTTTGAAATGAAACTGCATTAAAACATCTGTTTCCTGGGACGTATTAAAGATAGAAGAGTCTAGCAGAGATCAAGGGGAAAGACAGAACCAGTCAAGAGGAATAAAACATTTTGTTTTACGGGGAAAGTCAAGAATACAGTGAACCTGGCAATGCCTATACAACCCGCCGGGCTAATTTTAGAACAGTGAACTGTTATGTAACCCCAGAATTTCAGTGAGAAGGGCTGTGGGGCCGGCTAGGTGGAGCCCCTCCTTTACACATTGGGTGTCTGGGGACCAAAAAGCCAAGGAAACAGGCTGTAGGTTTTTTAAGTATATGCATGTGGAAAACATTAGAAAATGACAGTTTTTATTTGACTTCCTCTAAAGTACGTGTTTTCCTTTTAGTTTCTTTAATGTGTGAGATCCCTTATAGAGCCCTTTGATGTGCAATCATTTTGGATACTCAGAAAATTAATAGCTAATATCTAAAATAACTGTAAACTTATTGTTACCACACCGTTTATCTACATAGTGTTCTGGGCCTAAAGTTCTTATTTGCCTTTCTCAATGATTTTAAAATCAACATGTTTTAAAACTCCAAAATAAATAGTTTGCAAGCCCAGATCTGTTCGTGTGATTTGGATACTCAAAATGCAATCTTTTTCTTTTTTTAGATTACAAATCGATAAATTTACATGATAATCCATTAATTTTTTTTTTTTTTTTTTTTAGTCATGTCCAGAACAAAGAAAAAACAAAAACAAAAGGATGCTTGGCTGTATAACGCCCTGTGGCAGTGTTTCTCAGCCTTGGAACCACTGACCTATTGAGTTGATGGGAGAATCCCTTGTCATGGGGTGTCCTCTGCTTTGTTGAATGTTTTACAACATCCCCAGGTGCCAGTAGCAACCTCTGCTGAAAATGTGACAACCAAAAATGCCTCCAGACACTACCAAGGGTCAGGGGTGTGCGAAATCACCCCCAATGGAGCACTGCTGCCCCACAGCAAGGGATGTCTAGAAATTGGTGCATTTTAAAGCAAGAATCAGAATGGCAACTTTTAAGTAAACAGCCTTAGTATTAATAGCAATTTTATTTCAGTCTAGGAGTGTAAAATTGTAAGCACGATCAGTCTGAGAGAGTGGTGTTACGGTGATCGAGTTGGAGAAAATGTATACTACTACTAACTTGGCATGGAACACTATACCTCGGCAGGGTAGCATTTTATCCCCGCTTTCCGATGGGGAAGGGCAGTCTCAAAGAGGGTACTTCTTACAGAGCCGGCAGGGGTGGGCGTGGGGGAGTGGAGCCCAAACCCAAGTGCAGCAGACCCTTCAGTGCCTTCTGTCTCCTTAACCAGCTCGTCTTCGGCTCTGGGTCTCCTTGGTAGCCATTCTGGTTTGTGGGTGGATATTTTAATGAAGTGTCATTGACGTGACAGCTCTAACTTGTTCTGTGGATTCTGTCATTTTGACCTGCAATAGCAGTCTATTCTATCTTTTTTGTTTTACTGCTCACTCTATGACGGTAGGGAATTTGAATGTTTAAGCAATCGTGTATGGATACAGACAGTGTGGGAGGGTTTTCGAGTTGACAAAGAGGCTGTTCCATTTTCATAGGTTTCAAATGACGTCTCTCTGGAGCCTCCACAAACGGTGCGTTCCACCCATTTCGGCACAGAGTACTGCTATTTCAAAAGGTCAGTTAGAAATATTCTTTCCTTTTTATTTATATTCAAAATGGAAAGGAAATCTAGTGCTGATAAGGTTAGACTTTGATCCTTGAATTACCAAAGCATTCATAGAACATACCCTTTAAATAAAATCTCAGCAAACAGGCCACATCCAGCCCCAGACAGCCTAATGGCCACGAGGAAATCAGAGCATCTGGCCGTTCAGATCCGTAACCAGCTTTCGGGGGGGCCTCATGACTGATGAATAAACGTTAACATTATAAATGAATATCAATAAATATGACGTGTGGGTGATTAATCACATGGCAACGAAAATAATTGCAGGGGCACATTTCTGAATCAGATAGTCAGACAAACATTTGCAATTGAAAATAATAAAGTATTCTTTGCCTCTTAGAAACTGTAAGATCACCATTTACATAAAACCTTTCTCTTCAATCTTTTTTCATTAATATTCTAGAAATGAGGGAGGGGTGGAGACTGAGGTACCAAAAAGACTTTGACCCCATAATAGAAATTAGTCAATGAATACGACTAAAAGGTCACACTTAGTAAATCTTAACATTGCTCAATATTTAACAGATATTTACTGGGTACAATTTCTGGGCAAGACACAGTGCTTGGCCCTGAGAATATGGAAGCCAAAAAGTCACACATGGTTCCTGTCTTCAGGAAACTTGCAATTTTGTGAGAAAGACAGTCAGTAACCAGGAAAGTTAGTAAAGTTTTAAAAAATGAAATTCTGATGAGTGCTGTGAAGTACAGAAAGAGTGGCAATGATGACATGGTGGAGGAACGGCCTTTCAGGAAGTGAGAGGCGACCTGAGCCTGGAGGACTAACCCAATTCCACTGGGAAGAGGAAGGCAGAAAGCATTTATGAAGAAAGAGCAGTACGTAAAGGATCTGAAGCAGGAAAGCATTTGGAGGCAAAGTCCTGAGTGCTGTGAGCGAGGAGCACGGCACCTGGTCACGCAGGGCCTCTCGGGCTGCAGAGAGGAGCTGGGGTTTCCTTCCAAGCGTAGTGGAAGCTGCTGAAGAGCCCTCAGCAGGCAAGGGGAGGACCTGACAAGCTCTAAGGATCTCACTGGTGGCCATGGGGCGACCGGGATGGGTGGCCAGGGGAGTAGTCAACAGGGAAAGGCAGGAAGCTCGTGGGGGGTGAAGATGAGCCAGCTGTGTGGCTTGGGCTGGGGTGGCAGGGAGAGAGGCTGTTGGTGATGCCCTGTCACTTGGAGCCTTGGTGGAGCACGCTCATGAGATGGGCCATGGGTGTGCGCCACGGGACGCGGAGGAAACAGACAAGCTGCGGGTTCTTTCCAGAGCAGTCGGGTAGATGGCGATGCTTGGATGGAAAAGGGGGAAGGCTGAGGGATGAGCTGTGTCTTGAATAAACATGAGATGTGCATGAGACTTTGCATTAAAGAAGTTCACCAGGAAGCTGGACATTCAGGGCTGGATCTCGGGAGGGAGACGAGGGCCGAACATGTCAATTAGGGAGCCTGGGATTTGAACTATGGGAATGGCATGAGCACTTGGGGATGGTCCAGGACAGAACCCTGCAGCTCTCACACTGAAAAGTGCCCTGGGAAGGAGGATCTGGAGAAGAAGGTGGAGAAAGAGGGGGGCGAGAATCAGGAGCAGAACCCCAAGAGCAGAGTCTCACAGAAGTCGAGCACGTGGGGAAGGTGCCTTGTCCATATTCACAGTGCAGTGAGTCAGGCATCTCTAACTGACAGTGATACAAGGGTCAACAAGTTCCCTGCATCTTGGAGGTTGCATTCTAGCCATTGCATATGTTTCAGAAATGTGCAATGGGTTAATTGTGTTGAATGATTCTGAGAAGTGAGAAAAATGAGGACATATGCGCTGTTGGGATCGGGCAACACGGAGGTTCTTGGTGACGTAGACAAGGGCTCCCAGTGCTGTGCTCTGGCGGAGCCCACACTGAGTAGCTTCACCGTGTGCAGGTGGTCCAGGTGGTGAGAGGGTGCGGACAGCACACACAGATGACTCTTTCTGAGAGATTTTGCTATGGTAAGAGGGGGACAGGTGGCCAGGTCTAAAGAGGACAGACAGTCGAGTCCTGCATATGATTATTTAAAGACAGAAGGCCCCAAGCATGTGGGAACGCTGAGGGGAAGGATCCCATGGAGGAGGAGAAATTAATATCGGACAGAGAGAGGCTAACCAAGGCAGCCCCTCCCTGAGAAGCTAGGGCAGGGTGACCCCAGAGCAGACACAGACAAGCAGGACTCGGGCAGAGAGAGAAACAAGCGAAAGGAGAGGAGGGAGTCGACGCGAGTGGCTCTATAAATGCGGAGCAGGGGAGGTGTCATCGGTAGAGCAGGAGGCAGGAGGCAGAAGAGAGGGTGTTACAGGCTCCACAGAGAGGAGAAGACGGCAAATGGGCATCAGAGAAGGTGGAAAAGAGTTAAAGAAACACAGCAGGCCAGGGCCACCTGCCCGTTTGAGGGTTTGTGACAGTGAATTTAGAGTAAAATCAGGTTGTGTCATTTTCTCCAATCATGCTGACCACTTGAGCTCAGGAAGAGGGCGGCAGAAATCAACCAAGGGTGGCATTTGCGGATAAGCGAGACGGAGGAAGACAGACAGGAACGTCAAAGGAGTCAGTGGCACATGACAGTCTTAAAAGCGGAGCACAGGAGGAAAGCGAAGAAAGAAGGGGAGCTGCCAGCCGAGAGCCGAGACCCCACAGGGCCTAGCCAGACCCTAAAGACAGGCGGCCTGCGCGTCTCCGAAGACCCCGAGCACACAGCTGGGGCACGTGACTCCTGCGATTACAGACACCTGTGCCCCCAGGGGTCTCCAGGCAGGGATGACCTCTGGTGTCCCAGCTGCCTCGTTTCTTCTGGACACCCCCCTCCACCCCATTTCTAGCCATCTTGGAATCGTGTCACCTTTGACTCATTGTCAGGGTGATGACTTCCGGCTAGGCACAGCTGGAGACAGTGCACTCCAAATGCGCCCACTACCTAAGCTACCTGGACGAGTGACAGATTGTGCATCATCTAAAGAACTGAAACACAGAACTGAGATAGGACTCCTGTGCCCCGAAGGAGGCACACGTTAGGATGCTTAAAATGCGCCTGGGGGAGAGGGCGCCAGGGCATCGATTGAAAGGATTCAGCTCAGTTTGTTTGGGGAGAGGACAAGAGAGCAGGTCTCCAGATGACCCGGTGGCACAGTCCTGTGACAATGCAGGTGGAAGGGGCAGGTGAGACAGGGTGGTTTCAACCAACTTCTTCACCCTACTATTTTGAATTCTCTACCTCCCAACCAAAAGCGCTATTTTCCATATCCTCCTTAAAAATGGAACCCGAATGGAAATCTTCCTACTGTGTTTCAACATGCAGGAACTGAGGTCTAAGGCTGACATAAGGTTTCTGGAAGGTTGGCATTGCTTTTTAAAATGATCTCTTTTATCCTCCTACATGTTCATTTGCAAGTAATTAAACACACACACGGTAGTAACTCCAGGAATAGTAATGTCCCTGACAAGGAAAGTAACAAACAGGAGGAAATTAAAAGAACCCAATATGACCCAGGGGAAAAAAAAGAAAAACCCTCACAGATTTAATCAGGAGACATAGAATATTCTCTGGGCCCTGTTACGAAGACCCCTGGTGCCAAAAAACATGGCAGAAATGGGACAATTAAAATGGATATGGGGAGGGTGGCAGATACACAAGATGAAACAGGGCTGTAGCTGTGCAGAGCAGGCAGCCCCAGCAGAATTCAGATGAGAGATTCAAACCTAAACAAGAGCCGTGCCAAACGGGAAGAGGAGCTGAGGAAGCGGGAGTAACTGAGTCTGTCTGCACTGCGCTGCCAGGAAGCTTACCAGTTCCCCAGGCAGACCCTGGGAGATCCAGGCGTCTCATCCCAGAGGAGCATGTGTTACTCTCCTTGCAGCCTTGCATGTGTGCCGCGGAGTCAGGATTCTGAAGATGTGACAGGCCATTGGCGACTATTATTCCCCCCGTAGACATCTCTCCCTATATTGCCTTGCTGAGCAGACAGACCTGATGGTTCATACAGTGCAGAGAAGGATTAGACAATTTCACTTGCCATGTTAGAATACTGCCCATGCTCAGTGATAGATGGGTTCTTGACAAATTGCTCGTGGCAACCAGCATTTAGCAATATCGTGAATGTCTGTGTCTTGTGAATGACCTTATCCTTGAGGTATTTATTATACACGCTACAGACAGCCTCTTAATCCACGAGCTCATCTACATGAGGAGAAGAGAGGGAGGGTGATGGGGGCTTCCTTTTCCTCCCGATATGCCCACCAAGTGGTGGCCACGTTAACTGAGGTCCTACTCTGGGCCAGATCCTTACCTACATTTTTCATTAATTTATAAACAAATACTGACAGTGTCTACTATGTGCTGAGCTCTGGGATGAGCCAAGAAGGCGTGTCCTCCGTGAGCTAGAGATCTGGTCTACTAGCAGGCGGCAGAGCCAGGCGTTGGAGCTACATCAGTCAGGTGACAAAGTCCTGGGTTCATACAAAGCGGTGTGGGCCCACAGATCTACCCACCACGGTGGGAATGTTCTATGATTCTGCACTAGTCAGCCACTAGTCGCTTGTGCTAGTACAGCTAAAACAACTACATTTTTTTCTTTTACTTAATTTTAAATTTAATTTAAATCGTCAAATGTAGCTAGTGGCTACTGTGCTGCACAGTACAGATGGAGACTATTGACCCAAGACAGTCTGACCGTAAGTAATTGTTTTAAAGACAAGAATATTCTGAAGCTGGGGCGCCCTGGCCACAGCTGTGGAGGGCATGTGAGCAGCTGCTTGGGGACCTCTCCACAGCCACAGCCACTGCCTCTGGGACTTCCCTGTCCCCAGTCCCCGAGGGCTTCTTAGAGGCTGGATGGGTGGGGTGTCCTGGGATACGGCAAAATGGCTTGGGAATGTCTGATCTGCCAAACCCGTGCTTAGCTGTCCACCAGTGTGGCCCCCAGCACGGAGCCACACGTTGCTGATGTGAGTGGATGGTCAGGAGACCCCATAGGCCCGCCTGGACCAGAGACAGCCACTCACCACGGAGAGGTCAAGTCGGGGAAACCGAGTTTACCCCTCAACGTCACCGGCAGTGGGGTGGTCCCTGGCGGGTCCCAAGCCCACTCCAAGTCTCAGTGTTCTTGCACAGAACTGGAATCATAATTCCCTTGAAATCATGTTGTTATTTAACTTTTAAAATGTCTTAGGTCTTTAAGTCACCTTCATTTTATTTATTTGTACAGATTCACTTGTACGGAAGTAGTCTGTGTTATTATAGAAAAATCAGAATATATAGAGAAGGGGAAGTCCACGTGCCCACAATCCCGCTGTGCTGTCTAAACCTCTGTCAGCACATTGGCGACATCCTCCAGGCGTGCTCTGGCAGCAGGGAGCCTGCAAACACACCATATCGCCCGCTCCTTTTTTATTTTATTTTTTTAATAAAGATTGAATTACTCGCCACATACTCTTCCAAGTCTTGATTTAATTGCTCATCAACAGGTCATGCATACCTTTGGAAACACACAGTTATTTTAAATGTTTTTCCTACTTTTCAAAATTCCAAGAACATCTCTGAGAACACACATGTATTTCAAATACTTGCATAACATTCTCTTTCCTTGGTGTACACTAATTTATTTACTCAAGTCTTTATTTTGAGATATTTGGGCTGTGGAATATTTTACTATCACAAATAATGGTGTAATAACTTCTGTGTACATACACATAGGACTATTTCATTTTGAAAAAGTTCTCCAAATAGACTGCTGGGTAAAAAGGCATGCACATTTTTACCATGTTTGATTCCTATCGCTAAATTGTCCTCTCGAAAAGAAAACATGTGTCAGTTCACGCTCAGCTGCAGACACTGATCCTGAGGCTGCCCCTCGCCTCGTGCCCCCTTGTCCTCCCGTAATTCCTGCTGGTGTGCCCAGACTTCACGCTCGCAGTCGACTAGAACAAAGCTCACGCGCTTCCACCCGGCAGCCTGCGAATCGTGAAGACAGACGGCACATCTCCGCAAAGTTTTATCTGTTAGTCTAAATATTTCACATCCTTTAAACATTCCTCATAGGAAATCGTTCCTAATCCAGTCTGTTTATGCTCCTATTAAAGCGGTGCCCAGATTCAAATAACAAAATCAAGACTGTAATGACTATCATTCAATGAGTACTTAGACTGTGTGCAAGATTCTTTTCTAAATGCTTTTAATTTGCTTTGACTCTATGATCACTGTTATGGACTAAAATGTGCCCCCCCCCAAAAAAATTTATATGTTGATGCCCTAACCCCCAATGTCACTGTATTTGCAGATGGAGCCTTTAGGAGGTAAGGAAGATTAAACGAGGTCATAAGGATGAGTCTCTGATTCCGTAGGATGAGTGACCTCATAACAAGAGGCTCTAAGAGCGCAAGTGTGATCTCTCTTTCTCTCTCTTTCCCTGTCATTCTCTCTCTCTCTCTCTCTCAATCTCTCCTTCTCTCCCTGTCTTTCTCTCCCCATACACAGCACAGAAGAAAGGCCATTTGAGGAAACAGCAAGAAAGTTTTTCACAAGCCAGAAAGAGAGCCCTCACCAGGAACCAAATTAACCAGCATCTTGAGCTTGGACTTCTCATCTCCAGGAGTATGAGAAAATAAACTTCTGCTATTCAAGCCACCCAGTCTGTGCTATTTTGTTAGTCAAACCAGTCAGCTGACTAAGACATTTCCCTTTAATCCTCAAAGCAATCCCACAAGATAGTTCTTATTCCAACCCCATTTGACAGACAGGGAAAGTGAGAAACAGAGAGGTTGAGCAACTTAAGATCCTCATGCAGCTGGAAGTGGAAGAGGTGGGATGTGAACCCAGGTAAACCCACTCCAGAACCCATACTCTTAACTTCCATGGTGTGTATATTGCCTCTTATCTCTGGACAAGATCTGTCTAGTCAAGATTAAAGATGAGCACCTCCCTTGATATAGAGTTAATACCTCTATTAATGCAGCTCAAGTTGCATTAGCTCTTTTGGCAACCATGTCATATTATTAGCATACTTGGTGTTTAGTTTACTAAAACCTCTAGGTTCTATTTCACATAAGCTTTAGTTGAGCCATGATTTCCCCACATCTAAAATGCAATTGGGATTTTTATTAGCAGGGCACTTACCGTGATTGAATTCTACCCAGTTATAGAACTCCCCCACATCTCAGCCCACCAGGGTCTTTTGGGGTCCTGGTGCAAACCTACCTCCCAGCTCCCCACCTTCATTCTGTTTACAAATTAAATAAGCCTGCCTTCTGTAAAGGAAGTGTGCCTTATAACCCATGAAGTGCTGCACAGATTTGTCACTGTTATTAAATATCTCCATCCAAGTCATTGATTAATGTTGCCATCTCAGAACCAGCAAGGGGCTTCTGGAATATAAAACTGAGAACCTGCTTCTCGGTAAGTGTCTTTGCAGCTCTTTAGACCCATGCTCCCTTTGGTAAATATTACAATTTTGTGCTCTCATCTTTTTTTCTTTATTAAAGTAAAAAAAAAATCAAGCTTTATTTTTGTATAAAAGTATACTTTCCTTTAAAAGAGAAAACTCTTGGTATGTGTGTGATAAATGATAAATCACACCATACTTGTGGAATGCACACTCCATAAAACAAAGATGTCATTGCACTTTGCTTTCTATTTTTGTGTTATGAATACAGTGTGTACATGTTTTGGTTTCCAAATATAAGTACATACACTTACGTATGTGTACTGATGCCTGAGGCGTCTGTGTTTCAGCTGAAATGGAGACGTCTTCCCTTCCTGCCCCTGTGCCCTACTCTCCGCAGTGAGCCACTGTCCAGG
Organism: Eulemur rufifrons; assembly: GCF_041146395.1. NCBI lineage: Eukaryota > Metazoa > Chordata > Mammalia > Primates > Lemuridae > Eulemur > Eulemur rufifrons. The sequence goes on along the minus strand of NC_090986.1, from coordinate 12,461,595 downwards.
GCCTCGGGTCAGAAAAGCCTCTCCAAGTGTGGACTTTTCTAAAGAGAATATCATCAGAGTGAGCTGGGACGAGCCTACGCTGGGGTCTGGACACGCCCTTTGATAAGTTCAAGTATTGTTCTGCTGCTACATTTTCCCTTTCTTTCCTTCCAGAGCCCTCTCCGAATATGCCTGCCTCGACAGAAACACACAGGGAGACCACGTCCACTACTGTGGCTGCAGCGGCCCACACAAAGCCCTTAAATTGCATTTCAGCCGATCCCCAGGGTCTGTTTCAGTGGTTTTCCCTGCAGATCTCTCTCTCCTGGCAATTAGGACCCAATTCAGATCCTTTCAGGAGACTATGAATGATGTCTCCACTTTGATCCGATTCTTCTTTCCCTCGCTCTCTTAATGCCTTGAGCTGACTTATGTTTACGATGAGCCAGGCCCCATCACAACCCCAGTAAGGTAGAGCTCACAGGCACAGGCACAGCCTGACCTGAAGCACCTCCAAGGCCGGGGGCTGTGCAGGAATGTCCCGCAACACGAGGAAGATGCCTGAGCTCAGCCTTCGGGTGCAAATGCCCATGACGTGCCTGTCAATCCTGGCAGGCTGGGGGTGTTTTTAAGTGCAAGAAACTTAAAGGTGGCAGGTCACACACACCCTTCCTGGCAGAGACTCTCGACTCCAGAGGCAGCCCCAGCACCCAACGTGAGTGTCCAGTGCCTGGGATAGCCTTGGGCATCTCCCTGGCACCCTCCACTCTCTGCTTTGTCAGTAGCCTTTCACTTTTGTTGATTGTTATGGGCCGAATTGTGTGCGCTCAAAATTTGTGTGCTGAAGTGCTCACCCCTAGTAGCCCAGAGTGTGAGCACATTTGGAGACAGGGCCTGTACAAACAGGATCGAGTTAAATGAGGTCTTTAGGGTGGGTGTTGATCATTACAACTTGTGTCTTTATGGTGATAAGAGGAGCTTTGGACACAGAGACAGGATAGTGGGGAGACGTCATGAGACAAGGCGGGAGAAGATGGCCACCAGCAAGAAGGCGGGGCCTTTCCCTCCAGACCCTCAGCAGGAACGACGCTGGCCAAGCCTGGGTCTGGGACCTCCGGCCAGAGCCATGAGAAAGAATGTCTGATATGTCTGATGTGTGAGCCACCCAAGCTGTTGCTAAGGCAGCGGAGCCTATGAACATACTGATGGTGGGTGACCGTATGTACACCTGGTGACATGATTAAATAATTTAAGTATTTTTATGCAGAGATTTACACTTTAATGATCCCCAGGCTCCCATTGCCACTAGAAGCAGGTGGACTCAAGCCCTTCATCGTGCCAGAGGCTTTGTGATGGAACGACTGAACTTCTCGGTGAAGGGCCCAGGCAGGCGCCATCTCCCCCCAGCGGTGCCCGGAGCGTGGGTCCCACGCATCCCACATCCCGCCAAGGTGGTCTCTGTTGGCTGCTCCTTCACATTCTCCCTGGGACCCTCCTGCCAAGCTCCAGGCAGATTCATTTATCACAGAAACAGGAGAAAAATTCTTGGTGGCCCCTGAGCAGGTTCAGCTTGAGAGGAGCCATGTGCTGTGGTTACTAAAATCTCCTCTCACTTCTGGATGCCTGGCCTTCGAAGATGAGATTGGGACACACGTCAGGCTCGAAGTCACGCATTCCCAGGTCATGAGCCTCCAGTCGACAGAGAGGGCAGCCTCGGAGCACCCCAGACACCCAGCACCAGCAGCGGCCACACAGGCCCCGTCCCTGTCATGGGGAAGACACAGGGGGCATCTCAGGCTTGTTTATCTACTGAAACTCTTTGTTATTTTTTTTTTTTTCCCAAAAATGTTAGATTGTAAAAAATCCAAACATTTATTTTCTTAGGACAAGCCAAAGACCTGGGGAACAAAATCAGAATTAGTGGTCGTCGAAGGGGTCTGGACAGCCCTTTGCACAGATAAACTAGAGGTCGGTGATTTACCTTCAGAAAGTATTCCCTGCATGGTGCTTTGCCATTGTTATAAATATTTCATTCCAGGATCTTTGTTCTGGCGGAAGGGCCTGGGCGGGTGCGACCTCCACACAGGGGTGCCCGGAGCCTCCGTGTTAAGGTCCCTGAGCGCTGTGCTTCTCGGTCCTCCCCTGGTGGCCTGGAGTATAATGGGAAGGGGGCGGCTGGGGTGGGATGGCTGAGGCCAGGAAGTGCAGGGAGGGCATGCCAGGAGGCACCCCGCGGGAGGGAGCTGATCTGCTTTATTGTGCTTTTCGTATTAGGTTTTTATATGAAGCTGTATTTGAAAAACAGGTTCCATGACTTTTTAAAACATGTCAAAAACTCACAAAGATTCTGGATCAGTCTAGTCATTTTATAAAAGAGGAGACCAACCCGAGAGGTGAGAAGTGACTTATCCGTGGTGGAGGCTGAACTCACACTGGGGCCTCGACTTCATCCTGACGCCAGCACGGAGCCGGCGGGACGGGGTCCTTCCCGGGCTGGGGCCGTCTCTGTGGAGGCAGCAGAGAGGAGGCCGGCACAGGTCTGCGGTGCAGACGGGAGGAGGCGAGTTCACAGGTGGGGAAGAGAGGCCTCTGGTCCCCCCTCGCTCCAGGCACCGAGGGTCTCCCCTGTGACCCTAGACGGGTTTCGGTGCCCCAATCAGCCAACAGTGGGAGGAGAGGCAGCAATAACTAAAGCACACGGAAGCATCCCCGACACACTTGGGCTGACAGTGACACGGAAGCGTGCCATCCTGGCAGCCAGGACCCTCCTCTCCTCCCTGGTACACTCTGGGGTGCCCAGGGTCCCCGATCAGGGGCCCATCCCAATCTCTCATCTCTCTGGCAAGGACCCTGTCCCTGATCTGCTCTTTCTTGTACTGTGCTCCATTTTAACCTGTCTCTCTCTTCAGTCTTTTCTTTTTATTAACACTATTAGCAGAATGAACGAAAGACCTCCTGGTAATTTCAGCTGGAGTAAGAAAAACAACCTGGGCGTCTGCAAGGGCACACACGTGGAAGCCACCGCACTAATGTGTCTCGACAGGCGGCCCCTCCGGAGTCACACAGGGACTGACCCGCTGTCATCGGATCAGCCCTCTAACCGCGAGCAGAAGGTAGAGCCCATCTCAGGGCAGTGAAATGACGTCCGAGCGGGCGAGGGAGGCACGAAACACTCAGGGCGCTCGATTCTTGGATATTCCCTGAAGCCCGGAGGTTACGAAAACAAGCAGGCAAATAACGGCCCAGATCCCGTCAGCGATGTCAGAGCCGGGCGGCCGAGGTGGGAGGCAGTAAATACAGCGCACGGAGGAAATCTTCCTTGATTTGCAAGTGTTTTCACGGTATCTCCTTCCGCGTCATATTTTTAGTAAAAGTAAAGTGTGCTTGTTTTTCTTTCTCTGGGGCTTAGAGAGTTGAAAGAAGGGAGTGCAATCTGAGTTTAATCTAATTAAACATTCTAAAGATATAAATATTGGCAGATGAATTAAAATGATAATTTTAGGACTGTGACTAAAATGCCCCAGCCTCCAGGAACTTGCAAGGTGCAGACAGGACAGAATAAGTTAAATCTACTAGAATGTTCTAAAGTTATAAAAATTGGGAAATTAATTAAGGTGATAATTTTAGTAGAGAAACTAAGACTCCCTGTGCTTTGTAAATAAATAAAAAGACAGCTGTGCAGGTCTGAGTACTCAAGATTCTCACTACTCAACAGTCAGAGCTTTTGTGCATGCGAGTGTATGGCAATGTGGTGCCACGGGTTTGTGTCTACCTTCTGGGCTGGGGGTGTTCAGGTGACAGTCCAGTCTACACTTAATTCAGAAATGTAAATTAGCATATGTCCATCGGCTTTGGGTAGAGCAGAGATTAGGCCAAAGTTGTAAAAGTCACAGTAGAGTTGAGCGTAGCCATCAGTAGGACAGATGGTCACAGTGTCTTAGACGTTTCTAAATCAAGAAGACATTTGACTTCCTTCATCCTTTGAAATGATAAATTATATGTTTTATAAATTCAATCCCAAGAAGGTACACAAGTAGGTTAGTTTGCTAGGGCTACTGTAACAAATCCCACAAACCATGTGGCTTGGTCAACAGAGATTTCCTGTCTCCTGGTTCCAGAGGCTGAAGGCCTCCTTAGAGGTGTGGGCAGGGCTGGTTCCTTCTGAGGCTGTAGGAGGAATCTCGCACGGCTCTGTTCTGACTCCGGGCAGTTTGCTGGCAATCTTTGGTGTCCTTGGCTCGTAGACTGATCGCCCTGATGCCTTCATCTTCATGAGACGTTCTCCCTGTGTGCCTGCCTGTGTTCAAATTTCCCTGTTTTATAAGGACATCAGTCACATTGGATTGGGCCTGCTCTAAGGACCTCATTTTAATTTGATTATCTCAGTAAAAACCCTATTTCCAAATAAGGTCACATTCTGAGCTACTGAGGATTAAGACTTCAACATATGAATTTTGGGGAGAAGGGGAAGGACATGATTCAACCTATACCAGCAAGTAATCCTACAACATAAATTAGCTTTATTTTCTCTTTACCTGGCATAAACCCCTTTGCTGTCAGAAAGTGACTGTTGACAGCTAGAATCTGTCTTCGGGTCTCATTGTCATTCACACAGGAAATAGGATCTCGGTTTTTTTGAGCATGTAATAGATTCTTAGAGATGTTGGAGACAGTTCTGGGAATGATGTGTGGGGGATTATAATCAGAAAATACTTCTTTAAAAGCACCGATATCAGGAGCACATGTTCCTGGCCGGCCTTCTGCAAGTGAACCAAAATGCCCGAGTTACTCATTAACCGTAAAGGGCCCTTGAGTTCCGAGCGGAAGCTGGGGAGGGCACTTTGCCAATGGCCACAGCTGGAAACACGGGGGCAAACAATGGGAACGGAATAAGGACCCACGAGTCCATTCTGACGTAATTAAAAGAGTCAATGGATAAGGAAGTGGGAGGGAAAGGGCACCTGTTCCTTATGAAGCAATTCCAACCAATAAGTGTAGAGGGATTACAGGAACAGAAACTCAGCATTGGAACACCACTGGTGAATGCTAACATTAGTGGACAAGACATTAAGGAGACAATGGCATATTTCACGTAGCCTCAAAGTATCTCTCCTGGCATATTTATTAATGGTGACGGTAGTCTAATCTATCCCCATAAATTCCTTGATATTCCTCCCTCTAGGAGGTAGAGATGAAGTCTCCTTCCCTACAGTGTGGGCTGAACTAGTTACTCATTTGTAATTGATAGAGTACGAAGCTATGAAGCGGGAAAAGCAGTGTGTTTATTATGAAGAGACCCGCAGGTCCCGCCGTGTGATTGCCAGGCAAGCAGGGTTGACACCAGCAGCAAGTCAGGCTGGTGTCGGGCACCCCATCCGCACACATCCCCTTGGCACATTCTTCCCCACGCTGCACAGTCTCGGTATAACGGGAAACACCAGAGAAACCCAAAGTGAGGGATGTTCTACAAAATATCTGTTCGGTACTCCTCAAAAGTGTCACAGTCGGCCGGGCGCGGTGGCTCACGCCTGTAATCCTAGCACTCTGGGAGGCCGAGGTGGGCGGATCCTTTGAGCTCAGGAGTTCGAGACCAGCCTGAGCAAGAGCGAGACCCCACCTCTACTAAAAATAGAAAGAAATTATATGGACAGCTAAAAATATATAGAGAAAAAATTAGCCGGGCATGGTGGCACATGCCTGTAGTCCCAGCTACTCGGGAGGCTGAGACAGGGGATCGCTTGAGCTCAGGAGTTTGAGGTTGCTGTGAGCTAGGCTGACGCCACGGCACTCACTCTAGCCTGGGCAACAGAGTGAGACTCTGTCTCAAAAAAAAAAAAAAAAAAAGTGTCACAGTCATGAACCACAAACAAAGACCAGAAAACCGTGACAGATTGGAGGATGCTCCAGAGACATAACGGCTAGATGCAGTGTGGGTCTTGGATGGGGTCCTACGTATCCCTGGAAAGTGGTAAAATCTGAATAAAGTCTGTGGTTTAGTTAACAGGGTTGCAGGCATGTTTAATTTCCCAGTTTTGGTAACGTTCTGTGGTTATGTAAGATATTAACGTCCGGGGAGTCAGGTGAAGAGTATCTGGGCAATCTCTGCGCTATCTTTGCAATTGTTTGTACAAATCCTTACTTATTTCAAAATGGAAAGGTTTTTATTTTTAATATGCTTTCGTGAAAGTGAGACAATTAAATGGCATATGGAAGTTATCCACTCCTTCCTGTTTGCCTCCTGTGTGTGACACTGTCTCGCTGTAACATAGATGCTGTCACTGCTGCAAGGTGGAGTCTGCCTGTTTAGCTTCCTTGTTCCCAGGAGAGTGGCCCGTGGAGGGACAATCCCTGAGATGATGGGCTCGGCTGGCTTCAACATACCCATTAGGCACAGGAGCTCAGTAGGCCCATAATACTGTTAGAAATTAATGTTTACATTTATTTTAAAATCAGAATAAAAAAGAGACTTTTAGGTTGAAGAAAATATCTTAATATGTAACATTAAGATATTCACACATAACTATGCAGTAGTAAATTTAATTTTTAATCTTTTTTATGAAGGAAGGGTCCACAGAAGTCAGAATGCAGCCCTGGAGGTTGATGTTCACGTACATGAAAATGAAAATCTAGACATGATTGTCCTGGTGTGGCAGAGGGACACAGGAGGGACACACGCATAAGCACACGCCTGTCAGATAGAATACTGCTCCCAAACTGCACTCCTGGGAGGCCCAAGGCCGCATGTAGGTGTCTCAGTGGCTCCTGTGGAAAGTTCTGGAATCTAAGCCTGGAGGCCCCTAGGCCTGGACACTGCACGCCCCATTCAACCAGACCAGCACCACTTAAATTGTTTCTTACATGATGGAGTTATAGCATATTATTTCAAAAAAAAGGATTGCACTGCTAAAAATTTTTGAAAAACTCTGAAATAAGAACTAGGGAAGAGCACCAAATTTTTTTTTTTAAATCATACCTTGAGATTCAATGCTAAGAATTCTACATACAAGAGAAAATGAGGTGATTATATGAAAAAATTTAAAATGTGTTTGGCCTAACCATTTAATGTAGAAATACCTTGATTTGTCAAATACCTAAAAACCTATAAATGTTAGTGGCAAAATGCAACCCAAGTTTCTAAGCATGATTCGAATAGATAAGCACAAAAAGTAGAAGCTAGAGAGACATGTGATTTAAAAATTAAATATTTCAGGGCACTGAGCCAAATATCAACAGTCCTTGAAGGTGTAGACATTGTATTTATTTTGTTTTTCAGCAGGTAAAAATTAAGGTCTATAATATATGTGGATGTTGAGTTAAAAGGCTGTGAGGAAATTATAGCCCATCTCTAGATCGAATGATAGTAAGTGTTTGCTGGACATTTTTACAAACAAGTGGGCTCATACAGCGAGGCCTCATTTTCTAACATAGTCGAGGAAAGTTAATTGAGTGACCCAGCTGAATTCATGGTGCCGTTCAACTGATTTCAAGGGCTGGATAACCCCAGAACTGCCTATCAATATCAAATATCCTGCATTCCGACTGAAGAGCTGGTTATGGGAATCCAAGATTTGTTGTTTGACAGGCTGAGATAACACAATGGGGTCTCCATACACTAAAACAATGGAGAAGCCCCCTTGGGGCATGAGGCACCCACCCATGAAGAACACAGGACCGCCAATGAGCAACTTTTCTCAGCTGGCGTCCAAGTCCCCCAACTGATAGGATATTCAAGATTAAATTCCTCTCCCACCACTTATCTCTGGGTCAGAAACGTTGCAGAGCTAGTTATAGCTCCAGACTTCCTAATGGATGCTATTTTTATATTCAATATTCATAGATTCATATGGTTTGGGCCACCTAGCTGTACTCCAGCCTCACAAACCTTGGCGTCCATCCGAGGTGAGGAAACAGCTGAGCTCTGGCAAGACATTCAGGCTGTGTCACTATTTCTCTATTGTAGCAGTCTACAAAATTACAGAGCTTAAATATTAACATGGTTAAAGCACTTCATTCCATATGAGAAGGTAGTGAAAATTCTCAGAGAATCTAAACCCACACTTAGCACTTATGTACCAGCCTGAATAAAAAGTGCTTGGCAAATCGCTAATTTTTGACAGTGCCACTAAAAGGTAGGCCAATCCACAGGAGTGAAGGAAGACCACATGCTTTATCCAACAGAAAGAGATCCCAGGATACTAACTGTAAAATCCTGATTATTCACAATGCAAAATCACCCTGAATCAAAGGATGGGCATGTCAGACCAAAGTCAGACATCAAGTTTATACCTTAAATCATTTGATTCTATTCTACCTTCCAGTAAAATCACCTCTAAAATATTCTAATTGGATGAGATATTATCAAACTTTATAATATTTCCAGGATTGGTGGTATCACCGCTTTCTTTGTCTTAGTTCCCTAAAACAAAATCTAGAACTGCTACAGCAAAGCATGCTGTCGCTGGGGCTCATGGACTGGCCGTGAGCCGGGGCCACAGCGATGACACTTCCCTCTGGGTTATTCCCCAGTGGAGTAAATGTGTTCAGCAGAATCCGAGATGGATGCATATTGCTGTTCTTTGGGAAAAAAAACATTAGGAATTACTATATCACAAGCAATCACTGCAACTTGACTCAGCACTTAACATCTTCCAGTCAGTGTGCGGCCCTATGCTCCTCATCCACTGTTCCACCCAAACTTCACACCAACTTTCTCAGGAGGTATTATCATTATCCTAGTTTTATAAATGAAAAAACTCAGAAAATTTGTGTAAGTTAGGCAAAAATCACAGCTATTCAGCTAATTTGTTCTGAGACTCAGTTTCCCCTTCTGAGAATTCTTATAACACTGACTACCTCCAAAGGGTGTTATAAAGATTTAGTGGGAAAAAAAAAAAAAAAAAAAACCAAACAATTGTAAAATGTATTTTATATGATGTTTTGAACATTTAGCACACTATTTAGTGATAAAAAAAAATAAAATTAAATTAAAAAAAAAACAATTGTAAAATGTATTTTATATGATGTTTTGAACATTTAGCACACTATTTAGTGATAAAAAATAAAATTAAATTAAAAAAAAAAAGATTTAGTGAAATCATGTGTTATGGCTCTTTACATGGTAATTGACACACACTAAGCATTTAGAAAAAGGTGTTCGGCAAACCACCATGTTTTATTAACTAGAATACATCATGACCCCAAACAGGCTGCATAAAAAGAACTCAACTACACATAGCCGGAGAGTGTGAAGAAATGTATTTTAAGGATATTGAAGTCTGTAAATACGCTCGTAGGGAGATTGAAAGCTTGCTTTCACAATGCGTTTGACAGCACAAAACAGAGTGCTTTTTTCTCTCCCAGCCGAGGTGCTCCGTGGAAGGCAGTGAGATCTGAGACGAAGGAAGCCAAAGGAAGAAATCATTACCGACCCAGATGGAGAACCACGAGAACCAGGCCAAAAGCTTGTCAAAATTTCAACATAGTTTTAAAAAATCACAAAAATCATTTAACTACACAATTTTTAAAATAAATTCTGACAATTTTCTTAAAGAAGGGTTGTATCTACAACAGACCTGATTTAAAATATATTTTATACATTCATTTGTCTAAAACCCACTTCACTCTGCACAGACTGCCATATTTTTCCATAACAAATTATCATAGATCACATTCTTCAAAGAGCCCACCCATAATATGTTATTTAAGAAATATTGATATTTTCTCAGAGTTTTTTCGTTTGTGTCACTCAGTTCTAATTTAAGGGAAACGCACAAGAGCTGGGACTTTATTTATTCTTTTCAAGTATTTACAGCCATTAGAAAGAAACAACGTTTGTGTTTGCATGTTGACAACCAAGTAGGACAAATAAGAAATATTTGTCACCATTCTCCAAATATCCTAAATAGACTCAAAAAAGGAAAAGGAAGGCATGAAAGGAAGCTCTCTAAATACAGCCAAATGACAAATTAACGTGAAATTCAACTGCGAAAAGAATAACTGTTCTCACTTCCTCAACACCTAACTTGAAGTGGGACTAACTGAGCCTCAAGAAAACGGCTTGGGTTTCCTTTGGTGGGGAAAGATACATGTTTCTTCTTCCAGAAATGGTTGTGTGCAAATGGCTTGCAATGCCTGGCTGCAGGTGTTCACAACCACGCCAGAAATGTTCAGAGACATCAATCTCTGATGTCTTCAGCAAACACTGAAATGAACATTTTGAAGAACACTCTGAATCAAAATAATAAAGCATTTACCCATTCAACAAGTACTTTAGTACCTTCAACACATGAGCGTTCTGCTAAGTATTTAGACAAAATAAAGGTGAAAATGGCCATGGCATGTTATCTAGGAATTTGTGACCTAGTTATGAAAGAGTTTACAACTAATGTCAAACTACACCCTGCAAAATATAATAAAGGCTAACAGAGAGGCATAAGAGTGCTCAGATTTAGGGAGGAGAAAAAGATATTTTTTGGCAAGCGAGAGTCTTCATATCATGGTGGGTTATTAGATTTTTGGTTTGTGAGCCTCACCTTCATAGTGCAGGGTTTGGTCTTCTCATCTTTTCATTCCTTTTCTTTATTTCATTTTCTTTTTCCTTAATTTATATTTGCTATTGTTGCTGTCATTTCTATACGGTAAAGGGTATGTGAATGATCTTATTTCATAGACATTAAAGTTATGAAAGCAATTTTCTGATTGAAAATAAGAATATTTATTCAGAAAGAAAATGTTATTTAAAAAAGAAATTAAACTCGATGTTCTAACATTTAGGAGCTAGATTTGGCAACACATATTAAAACATTAAAAGTAGACATACTAAAAACTCAGCAATTCCCTTTTATCACAAAATTTTACTTAAAGATGTGACCAGAGATTAATGTTCACAGAGTTTTAAATATTTCTATTCAAGTGCTGCTCATAACAGAGAAAAATTGGCGTAAGCCTGTATGTCCAGTGGTGATGACTTAATTAAATAAACTATTGATACTTGCTCCACAGCCATTAAAAATTACATGGTAGAAAATACTATGTAAAGACACAAACAAGCTCCAAGGTTATATTGTTCCATGCAAAAAGAAAACAAGAACGTTTATTACAGTGTATACGAATATCTCCAGATATATGAATAGACAGAAAGAAGAAAACCAGCAGCCATGTTTATGTCTAGGTATTGGGATCAAGCCCAGGGTGGGCATTTCTGCCTATCTGTAGTATTTGGTTTTTCATTTTCCGTCCATGAATGTGTATAGTTTCAAGAAAAAAAAAAAAAAAAAAAAACCTATTGAGATAAAACAACTAGCTTCCAAAGTAAAAACAAAATAAAACAAACAAACAAAAAAAATAAACAACAAAAACACAGAAACATCCATTGCACAAACCCCAAATTCCCTCTATTACTCTGAAGCTGCCAAATTCCTTCCTCATCTTCTCTGAACTATGATAGGGCCCTCGTGCTTATGACATCACAGCCAGTCTCACAGAAGTCACATGCTTCTGAGAACTGTCCCATCATGCCCACGGCAAAGCTGCTTTCTCCCACATGAGCCCTCTCTCAAAGTTCAGAACTTTAAAGGACTGAACTTGGAATTCAGGGAAGCACTCTGGGGGTGCTCCTGGAATACCTGGCCTTTCCCACCTGCAAGGAGCAGAGCGCTGGGAGGTCTGGGAGACGCTCTTGTTGTCCTGCCTGCTGCCCCTGCCCACGCCCATCACACAAGTGGCTCCAAGGGGAGGCTCACTTGCTTCTCCCGGAGGGTCAGGGCAGGGCTGGCCAGCTACTGCCCAGCGATGGCCACGCCGCGTCCCCACTCACTGAGTAAATACAGTCGGAGACAGTGCAGGCCCCATCACTGAGCAGCTGGGATTCAGAAAACCCCTCAGATAGGAAAACTATAAACATTAATAAATAATTTGCTTTGACAACTGCTTCTTCCTCTTCTCAGGCGTTCACAGTCCATCGCCTGAAGAAACAGCACATCCATCGCTTGCAGCATCACCGGGAACTGCAGAAGGATAAAGACCAACAGAGGAGGCCAGTGGCTTACTACAGCAGATGAACTGGGAGGGCTGGGGCTCTGTGACTCACCTGGTCACTCTGAGAGAGATCTATGGTGGCGTGCTCTTTCCGGTCTCTTCTCTGTTGACTGTAGTGTGGAGCCTGAGCCAGCCCTCTGCAGCGCAGGGAGATCCGCAGCGATGTGAGTTGCCCTGCAGTGCGGGTGCTCCAGCAGTTTCCCCTGGAAGTGTTTTGAACCATCCACTTTCCACTGATGTAAAAGTAAGCGAATAATAAGAGATGTAAACATGTAAAGACATCCAGAAATGGAACGAGAGAGAACAAACAATGGGGAGTGGCAAGAAGGAAAAAAGGTAAGGAAAGTAAGCAAAGAGAACTGAAAGATTTGTGTTTCTTCAGACTGTTTTTATCACAGTTTTTTTTTTAATATCAAGCTACGTTTTTGAAAGGGGAGTGGGAGGTCCCCTGTACTCCAGATGCTGTTCATATTATTCTCCAGATTAACCCTGCACCACCATTCCTCAAATAAGGGAACCGAGGCCCCGCAGTCGAACGGCGAGGAAATGACAGGGTGTGGGACAGACACAAAGCCTGTCTGTTTCCCACCAGGTCACATGGAGGTGTCTTGCACAGGCTGGTTGGTGGATGAGCAAATGAGTTTACATTTTTGTGTACTGAAGGGATGGGGATGTGAAGAAACCAGTCATTTAAGTCCTGAGAAATTATTTTGAGATCTTTAATCTTACTCTAGTCTGCGTTTTCTCCACTATTGGCATTTGCACTGCTGAAAGCACGCACGTTTCTTTATATTTGACACACTGAGTGACATTTCTAATGTGCCTCTTTTCTAGGAAGCTATCAGCACATTTAAAATAAAAACTCTGAGTTCCTTTTCATTTAGTATCAAGTAGCAATTGTAGAGTGAAAAGAGTTTTGCTCTTCATGCATTTCGGCAACGGTGATTGCTATTTACTCCTGGGGAACAACAGTGGAACAAGCAGCTCATGGTGTCAGCTCTTAGGCATTTAGAGATGGAATTTGGTGATTATCTGACTATTTCAACATTTAAAATGATTAAGAAAAATATTGCTACTGTTTTGTTTTTGAAGATGACTGAAGAATCTGCTGGTTAGTATATCACATATTCTGCACATATAAAAATAATTTTTAACCGACAATATTTGGGGGAAAATTCAGTTTCATGTTGAAAGGCATCAACTTTCTGATTCTATGGGTCAAAAGTTCACTTCCAGTCTCTCTGTTTTCTCTTACTCATACTCTACCTCTGTGCAAAGGTAGCAGTCCAGGGTTCCCTCGCCTGTCAACGCTTCACTCCAGAACCGCCTAGAGGCGGGTACCTGTCAGCTGCTGCAGGAAGACTTCACATGTTGTAGGGCCCATCTGTGAAACAAGGGGCCATAGGTGACATTGCCACATATTTTTATTTTATTCCTTGATAATGGTAAATATTTGGTGGCTCCACCTAAGAGCTAAAGGGGCAGCTTAAGGAAATGGGACCTGGCACTGGCTCTGAGCCCAGTGAGTTGAGGGCCTTTTTCTCATGGTGAACACGGTGACTTGGCAGCCACTACGTCAGCAAGAGGTCAGAGAGGGCAATTCCTGATGTGTCAACCAATACCACATCCGCAGTGGCAGAGAAAGGAAGCCCATTTTTATGAAGAAAATGTGGGCAAAGAGCAGCACGGGGCTCTTTAACTCAGGCGTTGGAAAGAAACCCATGAGAAAATTGCTTTTAACCTTCCCCTCTGAGGGTGCACAGTCATGTATGCTTCCCCATACATATCTTGTCCCCCTCGACCTGGCCAGCTGGTCACAGCTATGAGGTTGGCTGACAGAGCTTCTCCCCTCTGTCTACATGTAGAAAGTATTGGTCCGTATTTTCTGTCTGAACATCGTCTTCATCATGTCATTCCATTGTTCAAGGAATATTCTGGAGTTCCTACTATCTTCTAAAAGACCCTTTAGCCCAATGTTCAGAGTCCTCCATGATCTAGTTTCACTGATCTATCACTCTCTTTTTCCAGTGAGCAAATTTATTTTGGGTAAGAGGGCTTCTTCAGTGAGTTTGCTTGTAAATGCCCCCTGTGAGGTGGGTCTCTGATGGCTGTGTGAGAAAGCCCACAAGCACAGCTTTAAGACGGAGGGCAGAGTTCCCTACCTGCATCAGCAATGCTGTTGGTGCTGCCTGTGACATTTAAATCTCAGGACAGTGACTGATGTTGCCTCTGTGAAGTTCATCAGAAGACCCAGGCTGAGAATTGTGGATAGAAAGAAACTATGTTACAGCCAACACCTGGGGAACAGAACATCAGGAGTCTAGGACATCCTGGCTCAAGATCTGAGATTTTGTTTGGTTCAATTATAATAGATGTACTATTAACAAGCATTGTGCTTTTGTGTTTGGTGCTCAGACAGTTTCTGTGAGGCTGGTAGAACCAACACCGTGGTCCTCATTTGCCGTGTGGAGAGGCTGAGTGCTCCAGTCCTCTGGCTGCAGGCGATGGATCTCAGCTTCCCTAGATCCAGACATAGCACAGGTGTGGGAAAGAGGCAGGTGAAGACCCAGCACTGAAGACACGCCACCAACTCCCATTGCCTGTTCAGGTACAACTAAGACTCCAGGAGGGACTACTCAGTGCTAACCAGAAGTCCCTTAAAAGGGTTTGAGTTGCCTGCTTTTGTACAATATTTGCCACATAATCCCAGCCTCATCCCCAGATGAGTATGTTATTTTTGCTGTTCTATATGCATTCAAGTTTCTTCTGATAATGACGTCTTCATGTTTCTCTGGGTAACAATCCCCTTTTTTCTTAATCTCAATTCATGGAATTTCCAGTAGGGTTGGCCCCAACCCCAGACCCTTGGCGGAAGTAGCTTGTAACTTTGTCCTGCCCTGTGAGCACATCTCATTCCCCCACCAGAGCGACTGAGTCACTGGGACCCACGCAGAACAAATGAGACTATGACTCCTTTCTCTGTGGTATTTGAACGTAGTCATTTCGTCACTGCATGAAGCCAGAAAATGAAGCCAATGTTGGGGCTAATAGAGCCAAGGGTTGCGAAGAAATTGCCTCTTGATGACATGATTTGGGCCCAGCCCTGTAGGAAGTTAGCTTTACTCATACACTCTTTTGTTATCTGAGACATTAATTGATCTTGTTTTCTTTAATCCAGGTCATTTGTGTTTTTAATGTCTTGCAATAAATATTTTGGAATGATGTAAGGTGATCACTAAAGATGGTCATGCTCACCAACCAGACACCCTGGACTGCAGTGACAGCGTCCTGGCCCTCAGCACTGCCACCACCTCAGCTACTCCCAGCCCCACTCACCTACAGTCAGCCCTGCCAGGGAGTCCCCATGCAAACCCTCACCAGTCCCCAGGCCCCTGGAATATGTGACAGTTAAACACAGCTCACGTAATCCTGTTTCATGCTTAGTTCTGGAAGAATATATGAGCATCCAAAGATGAACCTCTCAAAAATGTTTATATGAAAAGAAACAGAAATCAGAAAGTGGAGTCTTGAGAACAAAATAGGAGAAAAATGATAGCAACAAAAAAATCTCTGAATTCACCATCCAGTAGAAAATATCTCAAAGCCCATACTCATTGGAAAAAGCTATTGATAGTTATTTAACTGAGTTCCTACTTATAATTCTGTCTGTTAAGTTAAAGTTTATTACATGGTTCTGTCCTCATTGTGGGCACATAACAATGAAAGCAGTTGATATCTCTTAAATATGTGTGAATTACATATAAAGTAATCCTGATTAAGGCTGAAGGCTTTAATTAAGTGAGCAATTAGCCTTGAGCATGGATGTTCATATGAAAATAAAATAAGTTAATTAATTTGGATAATTATTTGCTCCTGTGAACATTAGCCTACCCTGGGCTTTGTGCTGCACCAGTAGTATTGTATATGCAGTTAAAGATTAAGGCAATGGCAGGGCAGGGCAGAGTTTGGGAGAGAGGGTCACACCTCATCATTACTAGTTAGGAAAGGCTCAGCATGCAAGTTAGCCCCCTCCGCGCCACCCTCCTGCACCTACGGGACATCTAATACCTAAGCTGCAAGCTGACCTGCCCCTCTACAAAGGGCGTCCAGGGATTCACCTTGTCCCACCTCTGTCTTACTGTATTAGATGCCAAAGTTATGCTGAAGGACACAAGGAGAGAGACAGAGAAGGACAGAGATATTAGTAGGAAAAGAGACAGAGAGAGTATGTGAGAGACAGAAAGAAAAAAAGAATGACATGGAGAAATAGAGAGACAGAAACAGAGAGAGAGAACATTGTGGATTTATTCATCAAAGTCAAAACAACATTAAGAAGTGAGGTGACAGTTTAGTCTCTCTCTGAACGATATTCACTTGTGAAAATGTTGGCTAGGTTTTAGTTTCATCAGTCTTAACAGGAGGTAATTAATATGATTTTTCCCCCAATACTTACAGATCAGAGCTTGCTAAGTCATCATTTTTAAATAAATGTACATTTTACCAATCTATAACTTAGAAGAAGGGAGGTCTTTTTTTAAAGAAAAAAGCACAGGAGTGAAAATTGCAAGAGTAATTTGGATTAGACTGTCTCTTCCTATGTATACTGACACACAAACGCATAATTGTTTTTAAACTCCAGTTTTCCTGAAAGTAATGTGTGAGCCTAGCAGAGGCCAGGGTGAGCTAATGTAGGATTCAAGGCTGCCTGCCTCATAGTAGGTTCTCAAAACTACTGAGTGAATGAATAAGATCAATAAATGAGAAAAATGAATGGCTGGATAGGTGCATAACATCTGAACTGGAAGACACCAATACTGTACGTCTCAATAAAATACCATGAACAAATCATCAATATTTAGTATTTACTCAAATAATATTCAGAAATATTCAAAAAAGGATATGAGAAAATGTTCCTGAAAAAAACGCAAACTAAAACATAAACATGATGTAATTTTTTAATTAAAGTAATATTTTAAATTAATAATATCATCATTATTTACTAATGACCAATCAATCTATGGCATTTTCTTATATTGATGATCATCTTGAAAATTTACCCCAAATTTCTCAATGTAAGTATAATTTCATGAATTAATCTCACTTCTTGGAATCCATCCTAAAGGAAAGCTGTTAAATATGGAAAACACTTAAGATATGAAAAAGTTCATTACAGATTCTTAATAACTATTTAATATTTTTAAATGAAGATTAAGAGAAATGTATGCTAACATAGAAACATGCACATCTTAGGGGATTAATGTATGAGGGTATACTTAGGGTATATTAGGGTACTAGGTTATACTCTTAGGGTATTTTACAAGTAGGACTTGTATGCAAATGTGTGTCAGTATGAGGGGAGTCACACAGAGCAGACACACAGACAAACAAAAATCCAAACAGAAGATGTGAACCAAATACACTGCAGTGTTTGTGAGGTATAGCCGGCAGCACTCTGGCTGATTTTTTCCGTTTTTCTCTTTTCTATTTTTCAAGTTTCTACCCTATGTATGTATTACTTTTATATGGAAAGTTTGAAAAATTTAGAGCTTTCGACTTTTATTACATGGACAATTGCAAGACCTGCCAAACGCTCTGCCCAACTCCAGTCTCTTCCCCTACTTGGCACCTTCCCTGTTGCAAGTGGTGTTAACTCTTTCAGACACAGAGAACATTAGGTCATTCCCCCTTTGGAAAATGCTGCTGTCTCCCCAGTCCCTATCCTACAATGTCCACTCTCCTTAGGCTGCTACGGACTGTCCCCCTCAACAGGGCTCTGACCTACCACCACAGACGAGTCCCCCTGCAGCCCACCGACTCTGCAAGCTAGCCCTGCTGCACCAGCACGCCTAGATGGCGTGTGCTCACCATTTGTCACTCCACATGTGCTTTTCCTCCCCCTAGCCGTGTAGAGTATTACTGTGATTCCAGCTTCCCACTCACAGGATGCAAGGCTCAGAGTCCTGTCCTATGACCCAGCAGACTGAGGACAGAACTTAGGGCTGTCTGATTCCAAACCAGTCCAACCTACCATTTCCATGATAGTTCCAAGAATGCACCACGTGCCTGTACTTCCATTTTTGGTGCCCATGATGTCCTTTTCCAGGAATGCCCTTCAATCTTCTACACTACTCAGCAAACGTCCACCTATCCTGCATGGTCTGGTCCCACTGCCCTCAGCATCTCTGTGGAGCCTTTTCAGATCACCCCAGACACAATGAGCTGCTCCCTCCTTTGTGAATCCAATGCCCTTTAATGACTCACTTTGGCCAATTTTTAGGGAGAGTTCTTTACTTATATTTCTCTCTCATTAGTTTGAGAGTTAGGAATGATTTCTGGTTTATTTATTTTCACAGCACCCATTGAAGTCTTGGGACATAGGTGATATTCAATGTTTGTTGAATTAATTAATGAAATAAGAGTTGGTCCAGTGCTCGTTGCTCATTTTCCTTTCTCTAGCGTCATCTGCAAACATACAACCTACCCACCTGGGTATAAATGAAAGAAATATTCACACGAAGCAATTTTTCTCCATTTTTATCATTATTGACAATTCTCCTGACCTTTATATTTCAGGGTAATTAAATATTTTCTTTCGTATGGTGGTCAAAGTCACACTTAGAGAGAAAATTAGTAATGAATATCATGGCTGTAGAAGAGTTTTTCTATATTACAGGATGAGATGCATTATTCTTGTCTGGAGGGATGAAGTTCCATGCTCTGCTAGTGGATTTCCAGGAGAAGGCTCAGAAGGGATATTGTTTAGTTTCATCTAGAGTTAAGCCACTCTTAAGAGAGGTGTTCCTCCAGTCCAGAGGAAGGTGAGCTTATCTGGGAATGAAAACAAAGTAAAGAAGATGAAGGGGACAGGCCAGAAGCTAACAGGACTGCTGGGAGCATGCCCCCCCGTGCAGGAGGCGCCGGCACACTGGCTCACTCAGGGAGGACATCCGCGGAGACAGCACATGACTCCGTGTTTCCCAGCCTCGGCCCTGCACGACAAAATGATCATGCAACAAAGGCGTCCTACAGGAGCTCTTGCATGCACAGGGTGATCACAGATCACTGGACCCTCAACACTGTGCAAGCATTAGGGATTCCACAAATAAGGAAATTACTTAAGAGCTGGAAGAAAAATGCTTTCCAAATGTAAAAAAGATCAGTGGGAAATTCTCTACAATAAATTACTTGTTTATTTCTTTGATTGGGAAAACAGAATAAAAATGGATTAACTGCTTTTCAGCAAACAAGGTCATTACCCAGACTGGTGGTCAACTGTGTCCCATTTCCTGCGAAGACCATAACCTGAGGAACGGGCCCTGGAGGTATTTTGGCTAGATGAAGGTGGTGTCCTTGTCACTATCTATGTTTCAAAACACTGCAACGTGTTACTGAAGGATGACGTAAAACCTGAAAGGGAAAAAGAATTTCTCTGGGGTCTCTAGTGTCTAAGCAAAACTTGCTGGAGGCCTTGGGACATCAAATAATTTCAAATTCTCTTTTTTATGCTCGAATCAAATGTTAGGGTGCAATTACCCTGTAAGTGTTGTGCATAGTACTATATTCATAATGTTATTTTCTTCTTTCTCAAGCCCCTTCAGTGACCAGAGACTAATTTTGCCCACTTCCCTGACCAGCTGCCCCAGCTTGGTGAGTCTTCGCTTTCCTTATTCTCATCCCGGGACTCCTACCATCGGGTTCAGACTGTTTTGGTTCATGTAAAAAGGAAATCCATTAACTGACTTCTGAGCTGGTCAAACGTACTGTTTTTAGGCAATTTGGAACGTTTCAAGACTGCGTGACGGATAGTGTGTACAGAAGGCGTGGGAATACCTTGCTCCCTAGGCACCTCTTTTCAAACCTTATGCTTTGGGAGAAAGTTTCTTCTGCTGTAAATACAAAGTGGTTTTCCAAGATGTATATATCTATGTATCTGAATAATTGGAGTAGGAAAATAAAAGCTTTATAATGTATACTTATTTTAAAACTTTTATTTTTAAAACTCACAGCAAACTTAGACTCCCTTGCTCTCCCAGGTGAGCGCCTTAGGATGGTTGCCCAGGTGGAACTCATGGTGGCCAAATGGCTCATCTTTTTCTTCCTGTTATTATTAAAGGGTCAGCAGATGCTGCCTTCCTGTGCCAAAGCTTGTCTTTCTATTGTTTCCTAAAACATAGGCAGTAAGTGTAACAATTTATGAATGGTATTTTATGACATAGTTAATATGCTTTTTGGTATCTGGTCCCACAAAGACAGGTAAGTGTATTCCAAATTCTCCCACTTGAAAAAACTCCAAGCAGTCATTGTGTCTGGGAATGAGAGGGCCTGGGATTACCTGGAAAGAAGCATGAGGCAATTTCTGGGGTCGTAGTGGTGATGTTCTTATCTTGATAAAGGTTAGGTCACATCGGTGTATTCATGGATCAAAACTTATTTTATTGGGTGTTAAGTTTATGTCAAAAAATTTGTAAACAAATATTGAACTCGGGTTAATGGTGTGTATGTTGAAGTGTGGAGGGAAAATGTACTGACATACACGATGAATTAATGGATGGAGTTGCAAATGGCTAGACAGATGACAAAGCAAGGACAGTCCAGCGTTAGCGGTAGAATCTGGGTGGTATCTATACAGGGTTTATTAAAGCTCTTTCACCTTGCTGTCTGTATGATTAAAAATTGTTATAACAAAATGTTTGAAAAAGTTATCTCACTTCATAACACCAAGTTATGAACTTCAATATGAACTTCCTCTTAACACAAAAGCGTCTGTCCATCATACCGAAACCAAAATTCATTTATCACCCAAGACACAGCAATAAGTTAAGTTTACAGGGAAAAGGGATATGTGTCTCCAAGGATTTTATGGGTGAGTGGAAACAAGATTGAAATCTGTACATCTCTCTCTAAAAACAAACAGCAAAGTTTGTGTTTGCAATCTCTTACTGGAGTCTAAATGTTCCAACAGCCTCCTTTTCCTGAATGCCGAAATACCCTTGGGGGGTGGAAAACATGCACGTTTGACTTTAACCACTTAGAGAGAAAAGTCCACTTGGGGGAATAACTAGCCCAGGGTTTACCATCCCTGCTCTGCGTGGCTCATGCCCGGGCATTTGTTCAAGGCGTCACCCTGAGTAGTACAATTAGCAGGACCACGTGTCAGTGGCTTTCCTACCCGGCCTCACGTTTGTGTCAACTGTCCTCCTGAGAGGCTCTTGCTGACATATCACCTATCAGATGGCACTGATCCCCCTCCCTCCCTTACATACCGTCCCCTCTCATCAGCAGTCCTGTCACTGAGGAGAAATTCCAGGAAGCTCCCGCTTCTTAACTACTTCACTAGACAGTTTCCTGTTAACTAAAGACGAAAGAGCTCCATCTAGCTGTTTGGGAAACAGCAAACGCATGGCAAGATGACAGGAGGAAGGGGGCATGTGAGCTACCCTGCTTCTCCTTTCTCAGATGGTATCTGTGGAAAACAATGACCTTCAATTCCTTCTTAAAATCGTGGGGAATTTGAGCATCTGCTATGTGTAGTAAGTAAATCTTAACTCAAGATAGTTTAGAGAAAAACTTGATAAATGTCCTGAACTTCTTCAATGTGACCCCAAATTTCAATTACGTGTATTCTTTTCCTCTCCCCCAAATGTATTTGGCATAGTCACCAAAATCTGCAAGGAAAAACAGAGGCAAAGCTTGCAAATATTTGAGTTCAATTATACCAATTCCTGGTGAGTACATAAGAAGAAAGTCAACACCATTCTGCAAAAGGATGTCAACAGAGCTGCGCTGGCCGAGCACCGAGGCCACCCTCGCCACTGTCAACCAGGCAGGGAGCCCCCGCCAGCGAGTCCCGGAAGGCTCTGAGTGGACAACTGGGCTTCTTTGTCAATGACGCTGTGGCAGGGACACAAAGTGCTTATCACAGGGTCCCCTGCCGTAGCGCACCTGGCTTCAGTGTGGTCTGCTGGGAAACCAGTAGCCAAGAAGCGGGATGGAGGGCTGCAACTTCTCGACCTTTCCTCCCGTGGGTGCAGAGGCTGCACTGCTGGAAGAAACAGCAGCCAAGGCGGCCTGGCCACTGTGCTGCAGAAGGTGAGAGAAAAACAGCGAACACTGACCTGGAATGTCCCAGCAAGTCTGGAAAAAGTCGAGTTGAGTCATTTGGCATGAGGCTGCTGAGCTGTAGGCGAATGTCATGTGTGTGGAGGGGCGAGTACGGGCACAGGGCACGTGTTCTGCATGCTGTCCTCGGGAGCCGCCTGGATGTGCCTGCTAAGAAAAGGCTCCTTCAGAAGAGGATTTGCCGAAGAGACACCCAGGAGCTCTGAGAATCCCACAGATTCCCTCACACCTGCCTCCAGGCACTCACTTCCTAAGAGCTTGGAGCCCAAGGTTATTTCCAGACTGGGACTGAGCTCTCTTTTTACCTGAGGTAAAGGTCAGCGTTACATTAGGTCATCTACCCTCTGGCTAGCACACAGCCCTCAGGTTCAACACAGCCACCTCTGTGTCCCCTACGAGATCCCTGGAAGTGAGGAGCCAGACGAGGTGGCACTAAGAGAAATCGGGGTGCAGCGCAGGTGGAAAGAGGACAAAGTAAACTAAAATTGATTTTTGTAATCCAAAAGTCATATGGAATGTTATTTTATTTAGCCCGATGATGTTGAGAAACTGCCCTCTCCTCTGCAGAGCCTGGCTCACAGCAGGCGCCTGAGCCTGGGCGGTGGCTCACCTGCGTGCCTCCCTGTGCTGCCGCACGTGGAAAGGATGGCGGGTCAGTGGTTTTAAGTTAGTTTCAGCATCGGCACATTGCGTTGCTGGGGTTAGCACAGCTAGGTAGGGTTTCCTGACGGACAAAGGAACTGGAATGCATGGGCTGGCTGACTCGCTCGAGTTTGCTGTTGGTGACAAACTTGGGGTGGCAATTTCTGACTACACAGCTGCCTTAGTCTAGAAGTCTCCTGCAGAGGACAGGACAAAGGGATTCGAAGATAAGGAGTGTATCTGGGAGATCCCCCCGGGAAATAATGGGGAAACTCAGATGGGGAGTAGGGGAGGCTGAGCAACCACGCCCACACCCGTCACCATGGCAGGCAACCCGAGATCTGTTCTGCTGGGGACCATGCGGTTGGACACCTCAGAGTCATCCCATCCAGGGGGTGAGGGAGTGGAGGTATTTATACACCAACTCCTGGTGGTCCTTGCCTTGGGGCTGCACCAGGGGGTGAAGAACCTCCGTACTTCTTACCTGTTGCGGGCAGGGAAAGCCCCAGCAGCCAGAGAAAGCCCCCGGCAGAGAGAGGCAGGTGCCAGCAGTTGAAAGTTAAGCCTCCCGTGCTCAAATAATGAGTCAAAGAAATAGGGCAAGTATAACTCCTAACTCCAGCCTGTATCTGCATTTTAATTGGTTAGAAATGTATTGCGATTCACAACCAAACCTATCTCTGTTCTTTGTCCATACAGATTGAGGAAAAGGACCATTAATCCTCCAGTCTACAACCCCGCCCCTTTTCCCCCAAGCAAAGCTCTGATACCCAGACTCTAGAAACCCCATTCCCCTAAAGAAAGGACGATGACTACACAGCGTCCACGGAAACTACCCAAATGATTAAAGGAAGTAAAATCACACAGGGAGAATCACCATGACTTTGGTTTCAGTATTGTTAGAAAATATTTTATTTCCAAATTCCCCAAATATGAGTCAGCCTATCTGACTACCATGAACAACTCCAAAAAAATATACACAATTATGTCTTTTTCACGGAACATTCTATGATAATTAAATCAAATAAACCCTTAAGGGATTGTTGTTAGCTATAGGAGAAGAAGGTGGAGAATGTGCTCTTAGCCATGAACAGTGTAATGGGAACCATCACCTTTCAGACCTGAGATGTCCAGGAGTCAGAGATGTCAACATTTCTGTACCATCAAATCCCTCAAGGCTTAGTAAAAAGGAGGAGGGGGCTGCCAGGAAAGGGGAGCAGTCTAGGCTGCAGAGTAAAAGTGGAGAAGATGGTCCAAAATGATAAAAGAATCAGGATTTTGTTTAGGTCTTATAAGCCAATAGCAAGGGAGCACGTGCAGATGAAGAATTGCAGAGAGGAACACATTAGAGGGACGTGCCCTGGAGTATGAGAAATGATCTGGAGTCCAGGACAGAGGCGGGGGGAGGAGGAGGGTGGCACTGCACAGAGAAAGGTGTGAGATGTCGCCTGGTGGGCTGTGACCCCACCCAGAGGGCTTCTGTGCTCAGCTGTGCGGCCCCAGCTTCTCTGGACAACAGCCCAAGGAGAAGGACTCCTGGACCATCGTAGGAAAACAACCAGCTGGTCCCAGAATCACAGTTCGCACTTGGCAAAGTCTAAACCAATTTAAGTTCTCCATTCTCTCGGAGAAAGAAACTTTTTATTTCAAAGATTCACATTTGCATCTGCAGCACGCTTGGGCTCACACATCCCTAGAGCTGCGAGGCCTCGGGGAGAGAAGCTAAGTGCTCTGATATACGTAGGGCCAGGCATTTTAGCTCCCTGCACGCTGAGATCTCTCTGTCTCTGTACAATTTTACTACCTATTTGACATTAAAAAATAATGTTTGTCCATGTATATCATTCCTATAAAAGTATGACAGAGCAGTTTCCCAAACAATTACAATCTGTACTGCATGTACAAACAGGAGTATTAGGGACATATCTTTGTTCCTTCCAGCGTCCATGAAGTCTCAGAAGCATGTCACAGCCACCAAGTGATCTCTTCTGTCAGAGTAATTCATAACGTTATTAACAGGCCGATGCTCTCTGTAAACATGCAGCAAAATGTCGAGTGTCAGGCCCCGATGCAGCTGAAAGTTTTCCTTCTGAGTTTCTTCAATCAAGGAAGAAATAAAGGCAAACGTCCCTTTCTTTATGTCTCTGGCACAGCAAAGTGGGCTCCATGGGTATGACTCAAAATTCCACTCATTTCCCATCCAGGACAAAGTTTCCCAATTAGAACGTTCTGTTTGTCTCCACAACGAAAGCAGCATTTTATCGTGTGTGTTTGTGATTCCACCACCGATAGAACTCACCCGTGTCTGGACAACAGTCTACAAAGATAAACCTGCCGTTTTAAAGATCGTCTGTCCATTTGAAAAGCCCTCATAGTTACCATCCTAAAGGGATACCTTCTTCCTTTCCATGGCAATTTACAACTAGACAGAGTGATTTTGGCCTGAAATCACCTGCATTGGGAAT
Source organism: Eulemur rufifrons (assembly GCF_041146395.1). NCBI lineage: Eukaryota > Metazoa > Chordata > Mammalia > Primates > Lemuridae > Eulemur > Eulemur rufifrons. The sequence goes on along the minus strand of NC_090986.1, from coordinate 12,436,354 downwards.
GTCCCAGGTGAAGACGGAGTGCCTCTGACATCCCCCGGAAGTGACCGTTAATCTTATGTGTCAGCTTGGCTGGGCCACAGTACGGATATTTGATCCAGCGTGTCTGGATGTTGTAGTCAAGTTTTCTTCTTTTAGACAATGTTAACATTTAAATCCATAGACAGTGGGTAAAGCAGATTAACCTCCATAATATAGGTGGGCCTCGCCTAATCAGTTGGGGGCTTTAAGAAAAAGACTGGTTTCCCCTGGAGGAACAGGAAATCCTATCAGCAGACAGCCTTCCGACCTACACTGCAACCGGCCTCCCTGCGTGTTTGAGACTTGCCAGCCTCACAACAGTGTGAGCCAATTCCTTAAAATAAATCTCTCCTTTCTCTTTCTCTTTCTCCCTCTCTCTTTATAGAGAGAGAAATACACGCACACACACACACACACACACTATTGGTTCTATTTCTCTGAACAATCCTAATATGCCCATCATCCATACCCAAAAAACCCACGGCTTCTCACTACGTCCAGGGCCAACAGTTGCCTTTCGCCAACGACAATCACGCTTTTCAGCCTGCGTGCGGACAGAACGCGGGAGGCACCCGGTGGGGCTCTGTGGTTAGCACAGCCCTTGCGCACAGCCCGGACGAACACGCCCCGTTTGCTCCAGCCCCTCCCCCACCGCAGCACGCGTGTGTTGACCATTTCGGTGCATTAGCACCTTCTTGGGGTGGCCTATTCACGTCACCACCCAAGGCAGGGCTGCGCTGGTGGCAGTGGCTCAGGACAGTAGGTGGGGCCTGAGGAGCAAATGTGTCTCTTGATGCTCAGAGAAATATGGCCCAGAGCAGGTCCGGCAAACAGAAGCTTCTAGCAGGTGCTACCATGGAAGCCTACGTGGGGTTTTCTAAGAGACAAACGTAGGCAGAGACTCCAGGAACCATTGTAATAATTGATGCTATTGACTGAATGCGGCCCACAGGTCAGGCAGCGTTCTGAGGGATTTACAGGTCATGCCTCATTCAATCTTCCCGACGGCCCCTGACGCACGTGTTCACCGGGGTCTGCACTTTACACAGGCAGGGAGCCAGGGAGGCAGTCAGCAGTCACGTCACTTCCCCAGTCACCTGCTGTGACACGGGGAAACCTGGTCTCCTGAGCCTCCTCTCCACCACCAGACCAAGCGGTGGTGATGTCTGGAGACCCAAGCAGGTGGCAGGAAACAGCACCCCCTGTTGGTGAGAGGAGTCATAGACAGTGTCTTTGCAAAAAGGAGACTGGTCCCCCGTCCAGGTAACGGGTCACGGTAACAGAGTCCTTGGAAAGGGCTCTGTCGCTGAGAGCCAGCCGTGGGAACCGGGGAACGAGAGGAGGGTGGACCTCACACGAGGTGTAAGACCCCGGGCCCACCACTGTGAGCTCCGAGACCTGGAGCCACCGCCACAACCTCTCTAAGGCTCAGCAGAACAGCAGGATGGTAAGAGCCATTTCCCAGGGTGCCTGTGAGGGTTGAGCGTGAGAAGAGAACGGTCCAGGAGAAGCCGGCGCTCGGCATTGCACCAGGAACAGAGCACAGTCCAGCTTGTCAGGCATGTGGCATGAGGTCACAGCCAGATACAGGGTGAACACCACCCTGCTAGGGCTCAGAGAGCAAGACGAAGAGTTCCTAAGGCATCCAAGGTCCAGTCAGCCTTAGGGTTGGGCTAACTGGACTGGCCCTGGGGTGGGGGGAGTGATAGTCCCAGGGTGGGCTGTCCAGGGTGCGCAGTGGAGGGTGAGGGCTCCTTACACCTTGTGCCCCGCACTGCTGGCTGTCCTAACCCATTCCAGGGCCTGGCCTGGAACGGAGGCCGGAGCCACACCCCACAGGGGTGGCACCTGCAGAAAGGAACAGTCTGCAGGGAAAACTGAGGGAGCCGGGCCCTGGGCTGGTCCGAGTGCATGAATAACTCCCCTGTGGTTTTAACCGATCTGTATGGCCAGGACTATCCATTCATGCCTCAAAGTAGACTTTTTGGCTTAACCACTTGGGTCGTCACCTGTACGTCCCTAGTAAATCTGTCAGTCATTCGGATGTATGCTACAACAATAATAGGTTGGCGGCACCTGCGAGACGATCGATTCATACAATAAAGCGCTGAATCTTAAAGTGAGCATGAGAACATTCTCCGGGATTTGGATTTCCGTATCACATGTTGGCCCACTGGGCAACTTGCTGACACAAATAAATCTTATACACCCCACACGCACTTGGAAACATCTTAAAATCCACTGATAAGTACAAAACAGATTGTCAACTCGTATACACAGTAAATATTTGCAGCTACACATCAATTAAATGTTACTAAGAAATCTTGTGTGTAAGCACAAGCGCTCAGTACCACATTCCAGATTTTTCCCACTCAACTTCCATAGCACAAAGCCACTTTCAAACAGGAGGAAGTTTTGACTAGAAGGAAATTTTTACCAAGCTTCAGTTGAAAAGGAGTTGAAACGTCTGCGGTAAATTGGGTGGTATAATGCGACAACTAGCAGATCCTAAAATGAAGATAATGTTGCCAGTCAATCCCAGCCATAATGTTGTCTGTTGTGATCGCCGCGGACACGCCCCATCACGCCCCATCACGCGTGCTGACTCTACAGCTCGGTGCTGGCAGCACCCAAGGACACTCCTCTCTGCCACAAAGGCTGCGTGTCACTCTGGTCCAGTCAAGGAGGTTGCATGCTGTTCCTCACTTTTGAGCAAATAAATCCCTGTCACATCCCTGACTGTCATGTACACAGTCCACACGAGGACAAGCCCTGCCCTGCCCAAAGTGTCACTACACGGCATCCAGCTCACCCTCCACCTCCTGTCTCTGGTTTCGGCCTCCCTCCCACCATCCCACAAACCCCATCGTCGTCAGGTGGAATCCATGTCCCGTTCAAACTGCAGCACCCACTCTTCTCAGCTCCCCGAAGACCAACCCACCAGTCTCACATGTCCTCAGCGGGCCCACAGGATTCGTGCACTGGATGAACTTCAAACCAAAGTGAGAGAACTCAGCTGTCTCTGCTCCACGAGGGGCGTAGAGCCTCACAGCTCCCAATCGTCTCCTTACTGAGGCAATGATTCTCTATGTTGATGATTAGTTCAGAAATCTTTCCAATTAAATGTGGTGGAGAAACTGAGAATTGGATTATTCTAGCTAGTCTTTAAAATGCTTTTTCCGATAGTAAAAAAATAAAATAAAAGGCTTAATGTTGTTTTGGTTTTATTTCTTATGAACAAGTATGGCAAGTTGCAATACCTGCATTTTTCACTTCATAACGAACAAGGAATGCCACTTTATAGAATAAAAGAGGCAGAGCGAGAAGTCCCAGAACGTCCTGAGCCACAGTGAATGCGCGAGCGAGTATTAAGGAAAGAGTAAATGCCTAAGGGGTATCGCAGGACTGGAGAGTACTTTTTCCTTTCAGAAGTAGTGGGTGGAAAGTTCCAATGAAGAAATTACCAGGGCTACATTATACTGTAACATTTTGTTCTTCTAAGCAGTTTGTTTTAAAAGCATATTCATATTCCAGGGCTCATTGCTCATGGAATTTCAGCCTGGTTTGTTGCTTCTCTTTATGCCTCAAACACAGGTAATATTTTGAATTTTTAAAGTGCATTTCATTCCTGTGTTCTGAGAGGAGACATTGTATCAGAATCTTTTGTACACCCAGCTAATGATCCATAATAAAACCCCTTCGTCAACCAGGTTTGACTGTATTCAACTTTATAAACAACTGATAGCGATCTCTGCTGCTAACAATGTGATACTGGGCTTAGTTATTTATAACCCATGAGAATAGAAGAAGTAGCTAGTCTCAACCCTCAAATGAGAAAATAAGTTTCTAAAACTCTCGAGAAGGTGTATAGGCTATCTAATATAACCCATCCATCATCGTTGTCTAATTGGGAATTTCTTCATGGCCTCATGAGAGCTTGTATTTCAGCCTCTCTTGAAGTGCCATAGATCAAGAAGCTACTTGCCAGTTACTTCCATTGTTAAGTTGTTGTGTTTTATCTCCACTTTATTATTTATATGTCAACTCAATACCAGAGTGGCCTCCGAGGACTTCTGGAATTGGGATGTTGCTTGGAGTGACGGGTCCTGTGATGAAGTGGAGATAAAGCTGCTTCTCAGTGTGAATGTCTTCAGCCAGCGTGCACTTCCTGCGCCTGCCCCAGCTCGAATTCTACCACGTGGATTAAATCTGGCCTAAAGATCAAGTAAACATACCACCGAGTCCAATTAAGGTCCTTACTCTTTTAACATTTGGGACACCTTATTTGAATAGGTCATTGTCCATGGATGTATCCACTTAATGGAGAGAGAAAAGAATAATAATAATTAGAAATGTGGAATTGATATATAAATTCAGAGGGATCTTAAACATGGTACCACTTTGCCAGTTAGTACAAAAATAGAGCTGTTAAAATCAGCTTATTGATGACTAAAGGGAAAGCTGATAGGTTCTTCTTTGATTTTAAAGTCTTGAACCTATATCATCATAAGAACTTGGGACATTTTTAAGATAAATTTGGCAGTCTCTATAGTATAAGGACATAATTGGGTTTGATCCATAAATCACACATCATTAGGAGAAGTCCACAGGGTGATTTGCAGTTTTTTAGGAAGCAGGAATATTGGAAAGAGGTTTCAGCCATCAAAGGATGTTCTGTATCACAGAATCCATAACAATCATTTTCCACTCCTTGCTGGTGGAACCTGTCCAGTAATAGTCACTGGTCCCTACAACTTAGAAGACGATGGGAGGCCATTTAAGAAGGTAATTCAACCATGCTCACAGAGCATTCGGTTCTGCTCCTCTCCACACCTGCTGGAAGGGACGGCCACCCACTCCCACTGGAAGAATTAAAGACACAATGAGTATGAGCTGCCCATGAAAGGGCCAGCAAGCATCTGGCAGAGAACATGCTAATTATTAGAGAGCCAACTTCTCTGGGAGATCTTGGAAAATTATGCTGGTATGATTACTGGTGTGTCCAGAGCTATTAATCTCTTCCCTTTGAAAAGCACTCATTTATTTCCTCTCGCCCCACCTCGCCCGAACCCTTTTACTATTATCCCTGAGGAATGCTGAAAACACCTTGATCTATTGCTTTCATCCATCCACACAGTAGTAGCAACGTACTACTGCCCCCGCTCTGTGGCCTGCAAAGGCCCGGTCATGAGAATGGGGGCTCTGACTGCGCTTCTAATATGGAAAGCACCTGTTTATAAGTCATCATTTAAAACATATCACCACATTCAGAAACCACAATCCTCACAGGAATATTTTTAGGGGCCGCAGAGTAGGTCATCTGTAACTGAAAAAGAAAGTGTGCTTGTCAAGTCCCGTGACAAATTGAAGGCATGTGCCTTTAAAATCACTCAAGAATGTTTTCAACAACAGCAACAACCCAACTGCTTAGCAAAGACAGCAGGCCGCAAAAAGGCCTTATGAAACCAGTTCTCTGGGAGCCCACAAAGGACCATCAAAAAGGAGAGGCTGGTCCAAACCTTTAAGAGAAAAGAAATAGGCACTTTTCCCTCTCTGCCCACATGAACGTTATTTTACACACTCGATGCTGATGTGTTTTGCTCAGGAGTTCAAATTTTAAATTATTATGCAACTCCTTCTAACCAGTAACCTTGATTAAATCAATGGAAATATAATTGATCTAAAATGGTTTATGCTCTTCAAAAGCTTGTATTCATCCGGAATTGTTTTGAACCAGAACATATTATGAGGACAGACTGTTCCAATTTTATTCTTCATGTTCAGGGAACAAGCCATTTGAAGTTTCAGAGCTTTTTCTAAGTAATAAAATATCAATACATCAAGGGAAGGTAATTCAACAAAATGTGGCTAAAAACCTTTTACCATCAGGGCTATAAATTGGGAGTTAATATTCATGAGGTATCTCATAATGTTTATTAGATTTCAAAATGTAACACTGGTATTTTCACATGATAATGGGAAAAAAACAATTTAATATGCTACAATGGCAGCTTAAACAAACGCGTGGGACAGAAGTGATTTGGACAGAATGTACTTGCCTTTGATAAAGGTGGTTTCGATTAATCTTCTTTGGTCAGTAACGACAGGAAACTCAGGAATCCAGGGCTATTACCCTCTGCCCCGATGCTGATGGTAAAAGGATAGTTAACACCAAGAAAGCCATGAAGAAGAATCAAAATATATCAAAATGTCATAGGAGCAATGAGTTTTAATGTATGCAACAGGTTTATTTAGATGGTGAAGGAAATCACTCAAAGGCTGACAGCCAGTGGGTTCAACGTTGCTATCCATGGAATGACCTGGGATTGGAATTCTCCAAGTGACCTCAGGCTGGAACACCACAGGTCTCTCAGCCAGCAGCTCTGCCAACAGATAGCATTTTTCTCATGCATATCCAGGAAGCACATTTAGAGGGTGTGACCGCCACTGAGGACAAAATAGCTTCCCTGCTGACCTGCCCCTGAGCCTCTGAGCTAGGGCGGCCCACGAGGAGTAGGAAGAAGCAAGGAATTATTAACCCACAACATGAGTCACTAAATAAGGATAATGCAAAGAATTTTAAAAATCCTCTCTGTGGTTGAAGTGATTGGGCAGGTCAGGAACAAGTTGTCAGTATTTCTTCTTCCCCTCTTCCTCCTGAGTTCTTAGTCACTGCATGAAACCTTTGATAGCTCCTTCCTCACTCTGAATGCAGATAACAAATACTGGGCTTTAGAGCCCATGAAATTCTCTCTCTCTATTTTATATTTCTGGTGCAAAATGAACACATCTCAGTAGAACCCGTGACAAATACAAGCGTGTAATAATGGCTCAGGGACACACTGCTAAGAGATTAAATGTAGCTCAATTTACAACATAAAGCATTCCATTCCCGTAAAGCAGAAAATTTTAAAAGGAAAGAAACCCAATCTCCTTACAGCTTTCCTTCTCCTGGACTGAACTTGTTTTCCCTTTTTCCCAAGGGTCTTCTTTAGGGTTTTGTTTCCCATAACTTGGTTTTTGTAGGGCTGGACACCAAGTAAGAGTACTTGCTCTCTCCTTTGGATTAAATTAAAACTTAATCCTCATTTTCCTCGCTGGCGTCAAGTAACAGGGGTTTTTCTTTTCCACTTTGACGTCCGGGAGAGCCCAATGGGAGATGACAATCACACACATGCAAATAATGCCTCCAAGAGTTTCCAGAATCTTGATGCAGCCAGAGGGCACAAATATTTGGCCCATTTGAGGCCTGGATTTAGCGATGTTCACTGCTCTAGAGATTATGAGAATAACAAATTGAATCCGTGTTGTTCCAATTATGGTCCAATGGACAATGTGCAACTCTATGGAAATAGCACCCTGTTGTCATTCATTCAGAGCCGCAGTCTCATGAAGAATTAAAGAGGACAGAAATAAGTGGGTGGCCCCACCTAGGTTGTCATTTATCTTTAAACAAACTTGTGAGATCCATCTAGAAGGCTTGAGAACAAGTACAAGGCGGCTCTCACTCATACCCAGAGATCCATCCACTGTCCGCAGCAGGGGCGTGGCATTTTCCCAGAGTAGCAGTGATAAATGTTCAAGGATGTGACATGATGTTCTGGGAAGGACAGATCTAATCTGCAATCACACAGCCGACTCAAGTGAGACCTGGGTCGTGGTCTTAGAAAATCTGATCCAACAAAACGACGTAACATGTTTTGGATTACTAGATGAATGAATAATTGATGATTTGACCTAATTCAGTAAGATAAAAAATGTAAAAGTGCCATGTAAACTATCTTAGGAACTAGCTTATAAATTATACTTGTTGTGATAGGGCGGTTTTGTAGAATATTTCAATGCACTTTTATTTTGAATGTTATCGAGGTCAGACCAGACTGGGACCTTCCCTAAGCAGAGCTGTGATAGGAGCCACCTTCCCGTCCACTACACTTTTCTTCATGCCAACATGTTAGCAGCCCGTTTTATCCTTTTCTCTTAACCCCATCTTCTCTTATTGCCAAGAAAGACATTCAAAATTATCACATAAACTCTTCTAGGCTCAGGTGTCACATCATAAACGTGTGAACCCTCCTGGTAGGTTACAGCTAGGAGGAGTGGAACAGTTCAGAGAGGAAATGATTTTAAGGGTCCATAGTGGGGGGCACTTGGAAGAGCAAATAGTGAGAGGTGGCTGTTCCTGGCATCCCCAAAATTATGCCACGTAACTACAAACCCGCTTGCCTATGTATAGGGCTGTGGGCCTTCCTAACTTTCTTAATATTCTTAGGTGGACTAGTTTATTAATTTGTTGGACTGTTTAGTGGAAACCCTAATATTTTTCTGGTTTTGGTCATCAGAGTACCTCAAAAACATAAGCCAATTGAGCAGATATTGGTCACTCCAAAGAATTATACTGACAACAATAAAAATAATGATAGTAACTAGTAGTAATGGCCCCGCCATTTACGGGGCATTTACCCCATATTGTGGGCTTCAGTGATTCACACACAGGCACCTCAGCTGGCCATACGGCAATCCGACCGGACGGGGATTACCCACCCTCCCTCCGCAGATGAGAACTGAGCCCTAGAGACGCAGTAAAAGGGTGAAGCCTTTTCTAGTAGTATCTTACTTTGCTTCCTAATCTATGAAGCAGGTGAATATTTCACCCTGAACAAACTAGGTAAAGAACTTGTGTTCCTTAGCATAAGTTTGCAACCTACTGTTTTATCTGTTGGAGTATGTTTCCCCCAGGCACTAAGGACAGAGCACTGGCACCTCTTGCTTTGGTTGCGGGGGCTACGTGGGCACTGTGAGGAGCTGTGTGTAGCAGTGAGTGAACACAGGCTTCGCAACACCTGTTAGAACCCATTTGAGGTGGTATCTTTGAACTTGACGTCAGTGGCACTTTAAGTGATTTAAGACAGAAGGACTCCAGCTGGCCATGGAGCTACAGGACGCCCTAATTAGGCTGTGCATCCCGTAAATATAGATGTGTACGTAGGGTAAATATAGATCCCCTTACCGTACTCTGTGTGCTGCATTGTTCACACAGCCGTAAAGAGCTCATTCATTTCAGCAAAGACCATTTTCCCCCAGGAAATGCAACTTCTTTGCAGTTTCAATTACAATTACAAAGGAAAATATTTGGAATGAAACTTTTTTTTTAAAGACCATCATTTCAGAGGGAACAATGAAATTTAAGATCAATGCATAGTAGCATTCTGTATTTTTTTATCTTAACTGAGTGTTTCAAAAATTAATAATGTTAAGCATTCAATGAAATATGAAAGTAAAACCACACGAGAAACAGACCAGAGCACATTAATGTCCCGCTGTTTACCTGTCCCGAAAGCTATCAAGGATGGTTGACAAAAGCCACCGGAGCCCACGCGACTGCTTGCCACAAATAAGTTCTGACCTTCTTGAATATAAACCATCCAAGTTCAGAAACCAACTTTCTGTTGCTTTGGCCCAATTCCACAAAACGACTCATTTCCTTGGGACTCCATCAGGAAAAGTTAAACTCACTTCTTTATTTTTTTATTGCTTTTTATTTTTAGATTACAAAAGTAGTATCTGTTCAATGCAGAACCCTTGGAAAACTCATAAAAACACAAAGATAGTTTTAAAATCATCCGATACTCATGATTCCACTCTCCGTCATTATAATCACCACTCACATTTTGGTACGTGTCTTTCTGGTTATTTTTCTGTGTCCTTAAGCACGTTAGCTTTTCCCTCCCTGCATGGTGTTTTGCCACACGTACCGTGTGGAGCCCGGTTTTCACTTAGCAATACATTGTGACTTTTTGCCAAGTTCGAAATACTCTTCTCCAGCCTGATGTTTATTGATCACATAATATCCCATTGGATGGATTCTCTTATATGGATTATTAGCATTTTTCTGAACCTAATTCTTAATTTTGGAGTCTTTCAGTTGTTTACCCATTTATTTATCTATCTATACACACACACATATAAATACATATGTGTGCATTACATCATATATATTATATGCAATGCATATAAAATTCACATGCAATCTTTAATACCTGTTGTCAAAGGTGCTATTACTTGCCTATCTTATGTCTATTTTGCTCTTCCTCCTTGCTAGCAGGACTCTCACCTTGCTCAGTGTAGAAATATTCCTGGCTAAATTATTTCATCTTTTATACAGCAAAGTCTGGTCAGTACAGTGTAAGTAGAAATCGCTGATCGGTACTTCTGGGGTGGCCCTCTCAAGAGGGGCAGAGGTGGCTGGCTGGCCCCTTTCCATCCTGCACTTTTGCTTTGACTGCTCCTGTGGTCTTGCTGGGAAAGCAGATGCAATGAGCAGAGCTGGGCAGCCACCTTGGCACCAAGACCTGAAGACCATCAGTTTAAGATGAGCATGGCAAAGAGGGCAAAGCCGACTGGATCCTGATGCCATCACAGTGCCACCATCGTAGCCTTCGACTACTTACTTCTAAATGTCATGCTTGGTGGAAGCCATTTTTTGTTTGCGTTTCTGTTATTCAAAACAGAACAAATACTAACAGGGTTGCCTAAGTACAAAATCTTCTAAATGAAATTGTGGGTCTCAGGGTGTACGTGTTTTAAAGAGTTTAAATTCTTACGATCGATTTGCTTCCCAGAAAGTTTGCATCAACTTGTAGGCGTGCCTGCCGGCCACGACCTTCATTGCACGGTGCCTGCCCCAACCCGATTCCATGGAAACCAACGTACTTCATTGTTGCTTTCAGTTCAATTTCTTTGCTTACTGATAAATTCAAGTACGTTCTGCTTTCAAGTGTTTTCTGGATCTTTCGGTTCTTCTTCTGTGAATTTGCCATTTATGTATTTTACTTGCTTCCTCTCCCTTATTTTTAAGTTTAAGAATTATTAGAAGAAATTGTAAAGTCAAGTACTAAGTTTGAATAGATGCTTTTAACTGCTGGAAATATTAATATCTGTCATGAGTGACAGCGTATGAGGCTAGAGCGCAGAGTGGCAGGTAGGCTGAGGCTGGTGAACCGCCCTAAGTCAGTGGAGCTGTCCAAGTGGACGTGCCGGGGGCTCGCTGCAGAGGGGCGGAGCTCCTTATGCCTCAGGGGCTGCTTAGGACTCCTCTTCTGGGGATTGAAGACGTCTCCCTGAGGATGCGGAGACAAAGAGCACAATTGCCACACCTCTTTGCTCTCATTCCTGAGGTTTCAAAGGCATCTGCCCCTCACAGCTCTGTGTGTTTGTATCATCTAGTGCAGGTCTTGTACCTTTTTTCCTTCAGGAAAATTGAAATAACCATGCAGCTTTTCCCATGACTGTCTCAGGGCTCAGGGCAGCTTAATTAGCCAATGTCAGTAGAAGCACTTTGGGGTCCTTGGAAGATTTGGAGTTGCGGGGTACGTCCCAGGACTTTGGGGTCTGTATTGTCAAAGTAGCCCTGTGGTAAGTTTCAGGGAAAACATACAGGGTCGTTGGTGTTATGCAGATAAAGACAAAATGCCTGTTGCAAAACTCAACTCAGAAGGTCAAATTACATTATTTCTCTTCCTTTATCCAACAGAGGCGAGGTGATTCAGGCAAGCGTCCTACACAGAGGAGACCCAAGTCCTCAGGTGTCTGTCAATGATGGATGTGGCCGGTGAGGCCGGGACGCAGGGATGGCCAGTACAGTGACAATGGGTGCTACGTGTGCTGGCGTCACTGCATTAGTTATGTGCAGTCTTCCCACTAGCGGCACACACATTCTCAGCACCAGCCATTCCTGCAGCACACAACTGCAGGGGCTGAACGTCGTAGGACCTCTCAACATCACCAACTTCGAATGAACGCCTGGGCTGTGCCCGGCATCGACCCGTGTCCTGCGTGACCACAGCCATAAGCACTCAGTGTCTCACCCAGATGTGACAATCCTCGTGTGTCTTGGATGGCCTCGTTCTTACACCAGCTCCTACCATCTCATGAAGGAATTACTAAGGCAACCTCCTGTCCCCAGCCTCAGCCACAATCACCTTCCCCATTATTTTCTTTAGTTTTACTTCAAAAGCACTGTGCCGTCCTCCCTGGAGGCAGCCCCCTGAAAGCAGAACACAACCGCGCCAGCTCCCCAGGCAGAGAGGGAGGGCCTGGTGGTCTGCGCCATTTCTCATGGTTTCACTGAGCAACCGTTCTCTTCCTTCCCTTCCAGCTGGGTGAAGGGCCCATCTCCACGAGGGCTTTGGAAAGGAAGCCGGCCTAACATCTGTCATTTTAAAACTGCTTCTTGGCTCCCTAAAACTGCATTGTTTCATAGTAATCGTGTATCGGTCCCCAACACCACGGCCCTAATCTATCAGTGACAGATTCACTCAGGCCACTATCTCCAAATCATCACTGATTCTTCCTTCAACCTCGTTCTCAACATCTACCTCTGGTGTCATAGAAATACAGACTTTTAGATTTGAAAGGTCCATGGGGACAGCTGAGGGTATTAGCTCAATACCCTAACGTCACACATTAGAAAACCCAAGTGTGAGAGGTTGGAGGGCCTGTCACAGTCTCGCTGAATGAGGGGAGAACGTTGTCACTGGAAGAAAAGCTCCTGGATTTCATACCAGGGGCCTTGTCATCATATCCTTTGTGCCTCCTGAGTGAGACTATGCTGACACCATTACTGTGCCTCTGCCCCCAATTTGTCCTCGATCCCAGGATGTCCTGTTGGTTGCTACCAATTCTTTTCAAAACATGACTTTGACTATGTCACCTTCAATAACCTTCAGTAGATATTGAAACAAGGTAGAATTTAAGCATATCATCTGGGGCCCTATTGTATTTGCTCACAATTCACACCCCAATCTTCTGCTCTAGCCAAATTAGTACACTCCCCCCCCAATTCCCCCCACGCTGCCTGCCTGGTGTCCAGAAGGCTTCCCACGCCCAAGCACCAGCCCGCAGCTTGGCTCTGAGCACTTCACAGGAAGCAACTTCTCTCTTCAGTGTCCAGAGGATGTCTCACTGGGCACTTAACAAATTGTGTCTGTAGCACAGACCCTTCTGGTCTTGTCTCCTCTCTTCTCTCTATCACTGGATTTTGTGTTCCCGGAGAGCAAGGACAGATGTGTCCCCTCACGCTGCCCTGTGAAGAAGAGAAGACATGCCGTGAACGTCCTTGAGCAGCAGCACCGGTCCTCTCGTAATCCCAGACACTGCGCCTTTCTCCTCTTCTGCCTTTCTCTAGAATGCTTTGTACACGGGGCACAGATAGCCTTTGCCCTGAGCACTGCATGGGAAATTTTTTCCTTGAGTGGAATTTTCATTTCTGTCTTTAGAAAATTAGACGAATGTGGTAGCTATTTAATGATGGAGCAACCCAGACCCATTAGCCACTGTTAAAGACGATGATGTTGGTGATGGGTGATGACTGCTTCATAGGGAACAAGCACCAAATGGGGTAATGTCTCTAAAATTCACAGCAGACTAGCGACATATAACCAAATGCTTCATGTCTGCGACTCCTATTATTTTCTGCTACCCCATGAGTTTTGTTTCTTTCTGCCACTTCAGTCTCCCAAGAGAAACCAGTCAGAGATGGGAAACAATTTTACTTCCTTCCTTGTGACTGTATTCATTGAACAGGCTAAAGAGCTAGGATGAGAAAGGTGGATCCTTTCACTCTGTCCTTTCTGCTTGTCCAATTCTGTGCAGAGTGGCCCCTCTCCACGTCCCCAGCCCCCATTCAGGTGGCTGCAATTCATTGAGGGTCTGGGTGTTTCCTGACGGGCACCAGGTACCAGGGAAATTAATAGGAATGGACCAGTGATTTCTGTCCTCAAGGAGTTCACAGCAATAGAAGCGGAGTGATATACACACATTGTTGCAATGTAATAAAATAAATGTCATAAGAAAAAAGCCAAATTCCAGCATGGCCACAAAGGAGAAAACAATCAAATCCCGCAGAGGAAGTTAGGAAGTGCTTCTTGGAGGACCTGATACTCCAAGGGGCTTTTAAGGGTGAGTAGGAATGCACCCACGGGACATGAAGACAAAGACACAGCGTTACAGGGGACATGGCTAGGACAGTCAGATGCCACTCAGGGAGACAGGGCTTAGTGCAGTCCAGAGAGCAAGGGCGTCTGGACTTCATCTTGAGGACGAGGGGAGCCACCAGAATGTTTTAAGTGGAAGTAAGGAGATAATATTCCCATTATTTAAAAACGTCCTCAGCCACAGGATGAAAGATGGATTTGAGGAAGCAGGACTGTAGCCCGGAAGACCATGGTAAGGTCAAAGCAAAGAGAAATGATTGCCTGACCTCAGGCAGAAGCACCAGGAACACAGGCATGTTTACAGATGGGCCAAGACTTGGAGGGTTCTAAGCACGACTTTTCTTTCGACTTTACGGTGTTGGGAAAGCGGTGTGCATTCAGCGCTAGCTGTCCACACGCCCCTGCTGTTTCTCACTCTCGGTGCAGTACTCAATAAAGTAAGTGAAATATTCAGCACTTTAGTATAAAATAGGCTTTGTGTTAGATGATTCTGCCCAACTGCAGGCTAATGTAAGTGTTTTGAGCACATTTAATGTCGGCTGGGCTAAGCTATGACCTAAAGTTAGGTGTATTAAATGCATTTTCAATTTATGGTATTTTCAACTTTCGATGGGTTTACTGGAACGTAATTCCCCTGTAAGCAGAGTGTATAATTAGAACTAAGTAGTGCCGTGGGGCTATGTAATAATCTAATATATTCTTCTTGGTTGGTGAAATACGTATATGCTGTATAAACATGTGTAGCAAGAGAATTGATTGAGAAATTGATGTATATTTATTTTTACTTTTCCCTGTTACTGCTATCAATTTAAGGTGCTTCTCCCTCCCCTGACCCAAGAATCCTTTGTGTTCTGAGTATGGGCTCCCTGATCTAAGGGCTGTAAGTGATAATTGTGTGTTCCTAGGTGAGTTGGGAAGTACCCAAAAGATCTTTCACCCTCCACTTGGGCGTGGGCTGTGGGAGTCTGAGCCCCTTGAGGAAGGCTGGGGTGGCAGCGGTGGTGGCCCCGCGCTCGAGGAGGGCGCCGAGAGGCAGGGGTGGTGGCAGTCCCCCCACGCTCAGCAGCCTGGGAAGAGGCCCCTCTGAGGAAGCTCTGCACACCACGTGTGGGTAAACAGGACTGAGGGAGCTCCAAGAACCTCCAGGAAAGACCCCACACCGTGTCGCCACTCATAAACGGACCCTCCTGCTTCTACGGCATCACATGGGCTCGAGCCAGGGCAGCGCCGGGCGACCACCAGGACGTGAAGATCCGTGAGGACCCTCTCCTTGCCGCCAGGTGCATCTCCTGGAGCAAGAGGGAAGAGGGCTCCCGAGCCTACCGCTCAGCAGCTCTGCTTGGGGCCAAGGTCGCAGCTCCTCTTGTGTTTGTTGTTTGTTTCCAGCGTCAGCAGCCCTCCCACTGCTGCATGATGTGAGGGGGCCATTCTGCAAACAGCAGGACACTTGGGTACAGCGGCAAATGACTTTTCCTCAGCGTGCATTTCCTCCTTGTGCATTCTCAGTCCTTTTACCTTCCTAAGCAACAACGGTTTCATTTTGTTCTGTATTTCGGAAGCCGCTGAGGATCAGGACTCGTTTTGCACCCTCCGGAGATCTCACCACTGGGCTTTTCCCAGCGTCTATCTAGGGAACGTCCACCCTGAGGACCAGATGTGGAGGACAAGGAAGGCAACATGCGTGGTGGCTGGGCAGAGGCTGCACACCTCGTGGGAAGCCTGGCTGTGTCACCCACTAGTGATGACCTGAGACAAGCTACGTAACCCTTTTGTCTCATATCTTTGTGGATAAAATGGATAAAATGCTAGTTCTTCCTTCATGGACATCAGGGAAAAGGGGATAATGCCCGGGTGGCTCTTATCCCCATGCCTGGGCCATGACGGCAGGAACATCAAGTGAGCAGTCCTCAGTCATGAAGTGCTCCGCCCCACGTGCTGGGGGCACCGCCTTCCGTGGGGTCCCTGAGGCGTTGCTCCCATCGTGGAATTATTGCACCCCTACCTGCATTCCACACTTGCGCAGTGGCCTCAGTGCCCTACCAGGAACACCCGGTGAGGAGGAGAATGTAAAACCCCACCATGGTTTCAGCTCCCGGATGCCAGTTCTGCACAGAGACAGCACCTGCAGCATCTACAGCTAAGACACTGAGACTCTAAGGAATAGATCTGAGATCCCAGGAGCCAAGAAGGTACGTGGAACATGGGTTCCAGAATGTATCAGAAGCAGGTCAGAGCTCCCAGAGGCACCCATCGCTGATGCAGAGGACTTGCTTCCAGGCATTCTCTGTGTCCCAGAACCGCATGCTTTGTCTGGGGTTCGTTCTCTACTTTTGTGGATCGGGAGCTTTGCCATAGATTTTCTGAGAAGCTAAGTGAATGCTCTTTCTGTCAATCTGAAATTGTTTGGTGGGTGGGTTTTTTTTCCCCCTTTACTCCTTTTCTTCTTTATTAAAGCTGACAAATGGGGGAAAAAATGAAAAAGAAAAGAACAAGCCCAGAATCACAGGATGCTGGGAAAATAGCTTCTATTTATAGCCTGGTACATTTTCAGACATGTAAACACCTCCGTTAATCGCTGCCCCTGCAGCAAGACCCTGGGGATTCCTGAGCTGCCCTGGGAGGCTGGCGACCATATATGGCAGAGCGTCAAGAGCCTGACAAGGGTAACTGTGCTCTCAGTTGTTTGCAGAAACAGTGGGAAGTGACGCCTGTGTCCCGCCTGCACCCTCTGAACAGCAGAGGGCCACACAGGGCCTCTGTCCCCTCAGAGAAATCTGAACCTCAGCATGCGGGAGAACTTCCCACAGGGTGTGCACAAGGACGGCCTGGCCATAGGCCCTCTGACTGGGCAAATCTAACTGACAATCTCACAGCAGAAATTATTGCCTTGAGTGGCAGCTTCACCACACATTAACTCAAACACGAGGCCCAGTTTGCTCATCTATAAACTGGAACAACTGCAGCTCCCTCCTAAGGTGAGCATGAGATTTCAATAAAAATAAAGTAAGTGGAAAATGTTGTCCAGACTTCCTCAGTACATTAGTCACAATTTCTATCATCCAACCTGAAGCTTCTAGACCTGGAAAGAAATGGTAAAACCTGACTTCTCAAGTAAAAAAAAGCAGTGGATACAAACAGATCCCTGAGAGGACTCCAATGCTGAATTTAAGAAGAAAGGACTTTAAAACAAGTATTATAATTGTGTTCAAAAACTTAAAGGATAAAAATGGCTAACAAACATATGAAAAAGTGTTCAACATCTCTAATCATCAGGGAAATGCAAATCAAAACCACAATGAGATATCACTTAACTCCAGTGAGAACGGCCTTTATCAAAAAGTCTCAAAACTATACATGTTGGCGTGGGTGTGGAGAGACAGGTACTCTCATACACTGCTGGTGGGACTGTAAACTAGTGCAGCCCCTGTGGAAAGCAATGTGGAGATACCTTAAACAGATTCAAGTAGACCTACCATTCGATCCAGCAATCCCATTACTGGGCATCTACCCAGAAGAACAAAAGTCATTCTATAAAAAAGACACCTGCACCCGAATGTTTATAGCAGCACAATTCACAATCGCAAAGATGTGGAAACAACCCAAATGCCCATCGATTCATGAATGGATTAGCAAAATGTGGTATATGTATACCATGGAATATTACTCAGCTATTAGAAATGATGGCGATATGGCATCTCTTTGGCTCTCCTGGAGTGAGCTGGAACCCATACTATTAAGTGAAATATCCCAAGAATGGAAAAACAAGCACCACATGTACTCACCAGCAAACTGGTTTCCCTGAGTGCACATTTGGGATTCACACCAATTGGGTATTGGACAGAGGTCGGGGCTGGGTGGAAGGGATGGGTGTATACCTACTTGATGAGTGCGTTGCGCACTGCCTGGGGAATGGACACGTTTGAAGTTCTCTCTGGGGGGGATGGGGTGGGGGGAGGGGAGGAGTGCACACCTATATGATGAGAGTGATGTGCACTGTCTAGGAAATGGACATAACTAAAGCTCAGACTCGGGGGGATGGGGAGGCATGGGCAATGTATATAGCCTGATCTTTTGTACCCCCTTAATGAGCTGAAAAACAAACAAAAAATAAAAAATAAAAAAAAAAAACTTAAAGGAAAATATGGTTATAAGAGGTGAACAACTGGAGACTCTCAGCAGAGACATGGAAACAACAAACTAAGAACCAAGTGGAAATTCTAGAACTGAAAAGTGCTATATTTGAAACAAAATATCCACTGACGGGCCAAACAACAGACTGGATACTCCAGAAAAAAGATAAGCAAGTGTGATGACAAATCAATAGAAATTATCCACCCTGAAAAACCAGACATGTATTTCAAACAGTGTCTGTGTAAGACAGAACAATGTCTTACAATCTGACATACATGAAATTTGAGTCCAAGAAGAAAAAAGAGAAAAAAAATTAGGGTAGAAAATAATTTTTTAAATAACCACTAAATTTGGTAAAAAAAAAAAAAAAAAAAAAAACCAACTTAAAGAAAAAAGAAGCTCATTAACCCCAAACAACATAAATCTAAAGAATCACACCTGGGCACATAACAGTGATGAGGCTGAAGATAAAAAGACAATGTTACAAATCAGCCAGGGAAAAAAGACACATGATCTTCAGGGAAACAGTGACAGGATGATGGCGGAGACCAGAAAACAACAGGACTGACAAGAGAAGGTGCTGGAAGAAGAAAGCGCCAACCGAGATGTCCAGTGAGAGTATCTTTCAGAGATAAGGCATTTTCAGACGAGCAAAGCATGAGAGAATTCCTGGCCATCAGACTTGCTCTGGGAGCCAGCAGCTCCGGCTGAAGCAGTGCTAGACCTGGTGGAAACGAGGAGGGGCAGGAGGAAGGACGAGCCCAGAAATGCTCCTGCAGCCTCTCCTTTTAGGAGACCTACACTGATCTGATGAGTCCAGTGTTTCTGCAATTTCCTGTAATAAGTTTTCTGCAAAAGGCAAAGACAATTGAGATGAATTCACAACCAACCTGAAAAAGCCCTGTGCTGGTATGTTCTCCAGCATGGCCATGTGACAGTCCCTCCCCACTGCTAAGGCAGAGCCCTCTCAACACTGCCCACAGGACAAGGTGAGCTTCATTTCCATAGTGACCGTGGCATCCCAACGAGGAGGAGGAAAATGCCCCTCTGCTTCATAGGCTACTGGGCATCTATGGACATTGATTCCCCCCTGACCTGTGAAGAACAAATGTACTTTATATCATGAATCAGAAAAAAAAAGCCTCTGCACACCTCTCCCGTGCAAAAGGTCTGTGTCACCCAGGAATGGGGCTTCCTGGCATGATAGAAAAATTTCAGTAGCAACTGAAGATTCAGAAAGAACAGTGCTTAAACAGTGAAGGAAAGTAATCAGTTGTACATTTATATCAGTGGCTTTAAAATTCACCATTGGAAATCTTGCTTAATCAAAAAGACGACTCTGCAAGACTCAAGACACACACGTGATTTCATGTGGAAGAGGGTGGTTGTTGTCAGAGGAAACAAGGATCTCTGCATTAGGAAGAAAGTGTCCCTAAAAGAAAGAATGGTGACGTTAAGTGAGACACACACACTTGATCGAATCTCTATAATGTGTACACAGATCAAAACATCACATTATGCCCCATAAACATACACAAATATTATTTGTTAACTAAAAATTTAAAAAGTTTTTAAAACATCTGACATATACTCTATGATGACTATGTGATGTTCATTAAGGTGAATAAACTTAGAGTTCTTTCCATGTCAAGCTTCTTGTGATAGATATTAGGATTTGCCGTAGACAAAAACCAAAAAACAAAAAGTATCTCCCTACCCGAGACACAGAGGTTTTAAAATAAAAACCTCTGAGAAGTGGAGGCAGGTGTCTAATGTCCACTGCTGGGCTCCCCCAGAGAAAACAGCACAGTGATCTTGGTGAGGAAGACAACAAGGAGAGTGTACTGGGGTCCCCTGGCCAAGAGAGTTCGGGGGCTGCACTCCCAGACATGCCAAGCAGGGTTTGACTGAGGCTGGGTGCCTGCAGCCGTATACGTTAGTGATAACCGAAGAGGAAGGAGGATGCTTCATTCACTCGCTGACCCATTCATGCAATATTTATTTTGTGACTATTATATACCAGGAGCACTCGTTGTTCCAGGAATATAGCAGTGAACAAGACACAGACCCTTGGATTTTGGGGAGACAGCAAGTGGGGAAACAGATGAGTCCCCAAACCTATAGCACACTGTCCCCTGCAGCCTGCCATCCAGACAACCAGAGTGGTGTGTAATGCACCTGGCAAGGCCGTACCCCACTTTGGCCTAGACAGGCTCTGCAGATGAGGGAACAATGGGAATACACCCGGAAGCAAGAGACATTATTCTTTCCATCAATTTACTTCATTGGGGAAATCAAGACATACAGTAAGGTCATTTTTTACAAATCCTACATAGCACATTTTCTGCTATTCCTTCCAGCTGGCAAAAGAAATTCATCCACTGTAGTTTTTGGGTGTACCAGGGGTAAATATTTGGGCAGCTTTTAGTGCTGAGGCCCCAACTGCAATAATGGTTGAGTCACAAAACTTTATGAATACAGAGTTGAAACCACAGTTTCCCACATGTCCTTATTTTTATGGAAAAAATAAACATTTGTTTAATTTTTTTTTTTTTTTGGCCCAAAGAATAGAGATGTTACCTGAGAATAGAAAAATCTGGTTAAAAATTATTTATTCTGGTATCTGATATGACCAACAGCAGCATTTATGTATTACTATTTAAAGCTTCAATGTAAAGTATCATACTTTTGTTCTCATGGCATTGTTACTGACTTGGTCCCAGTCATTAGGACTTAGACAGTTGACTCGAGAGCATTAGATGACCTCAGAATTCTGCTCCATTTCCTGGCTGCTGCCTAAGTGTTCATGTTCAGTGTTTCTACAACTTATTGTGAGGGTTCAAATCTATTGACATGCACAATCTCCAGTAAACAGCAATGCTTTGTTACTCCACGTCTTAGTGATAATGGAGTTGGAAAGAACACATTCCCAAAGGAGGAAATGAGAGAAGAGACCATGAGGTCCCAAAAGGAGTCAGTAGAGTGCAGAAAGGTGAGAAGAGGATTCAGAAGGTGGATTTTTTTCTCTTCAACAGTTTTCCTCATATTAGCCCTGGATCTAAGGGCTGAGGTTCCAGTCTGGGTTTGGATGACATTATACACCCACTTACTTCCTCACTCCAATATTTTGGGCTTCACATCAAACATCAATCTCCTTTGCACCATACAGAGGGCCCCCAATTTATGATGGCTTGACTTTGAATTTGTCAGCTTTACAATGGTGAGAGACCATTGCAATTTCAGCATAATGCATTCAATAAATTACATGAGCTATTCAATGCTTTATTATAAAACAGGACTCATGTAGGCTAATGTAAGTGTTCTGAGCACCTTTAAGGTAGGCTAGGCTAAGCTATGATGTTGGGTAGGTTAGGTATATTAAATGCATTTTTAACTTACAATATTTTCAACTTACAATGGGTTTACTGAGAGGCAATCCCATCGTAAGTTGAGGAGTATCTGCATTCTTAACTCAAAAGGCAAATAGTAAAAATATGAGAATTAAGTTTACAAAAAAAAAAAAAAATGCCCCCAGTGTGTCTCCAACATTTAAGTTATTACAAATTATTGAAGTTCTCAATGAAGAAAGCCATTAATATCTTTATATTTATGACAAAACTATTAGTGCTGCATGATTTGGCCCCTGTACCAATGAATACACAAAGTATGTAAGAAGCAATTCACAAGAGAGGAATACAAATGAATAAAAAATGTATACGAAAATGCTTGACCTCACTGCACGTTAAAACAGTGAGATACATATCATCTTCTACCTATAACATCAGAAAAGTTGAGGGAGAGAGGGAGAAGAGAGACAGAGACAGAGAGAAATTGCTACTGTTGCAAACCCCTGCACAGTTGTATAAATCGAAGATTGCAGCCCTCTTGGAAAACAATTTGGCAACACATATCAAAAGTCTTAAAAATAATCATACATTTTTACCCATTAATTCTATTCCTGGGAATCTATCCTAAAGAAATAACCTAAAATTAAGACAAGCATTATGCAAAAATATTTCCTTTACAGCATGGTTTATCATAACGAAAAGTTAAAAACAAATTGCCTACCCAACATCAAAGAAATGATTAATCTAAATAGTACAGTAGAGAGGTGATACCCAAAATAGCTCATAACTGTATTTCATAAAGCGTGGCATGACCATTCGGAAAGGATGCTGGCCAGCAAGAATGGACACAAGCCCAAATGCCACACAGATGTGTGCTATGTCAGATTTGCACAACCACACTTTGAATCTGCTTTACAAAGCCATGGAAATGTATAAGACTTTCCTGGAAAGTGGGGAAATACTTGTTATATGCAAATATATTTTTAAATAGAGCAAAATACTGCTGGAACTATAATAAAATGTTAACCATAGTCATCTCTGAGTCTTGGGATTATACATTTTTTCCCTTCTGTATGCTTTATTTTAGTTTCATGATTTTCTATGAATTGCATGACGTTTAGAATTGGAAAAAATTGAAATGGTCTCAGCAGCACAGTTCTAAATGTTTGAATCTCTTCATTTGTCTGTCGCAGGATTTCCATGGGATAACATCTTTCGTCTGAATAGGAGTGTGTGTTAATCAATTTTTATGCCTGTTGGTGAAACAGTCTGGAAAACATTATCCACAGTTAAAACAATTAAGAATACTATTTCACTTTTGTGTTTTATCAGATATTTTCCCCCATTGCTTTGCTAACATGTAGAGATTTGGAAATTATATTTAGAAGGTAAATCTAACTTTTTTTAATTAAAACTTTTATTGAAATAAACAGATTCATGGGCAACTGTAAGAAATAATAGGGGGAGAGCCCACACGTCCTTCTCTCAGATTCCCCCAATTAAACATCTTTTAAAACTGTAGCACAGTGTCACCACCAGGACACTGACGTTGATACAATCACCTCAGCTTATGCAGATATCCCCAGCTTTACTTGAGCTCACTTGCATGTGTGTGTGTGTGTGTGTGTATTTAGTCCTACACAACTTTATCGTGTACATGTTTGTATATCTGCAGCCACAGTCAAGACATGGAGCTGTTCCATCCCCACAGGATCCCTGACTAACTTATTTTTGACTCAAATTGCAGTTCACATAACCTATCATTAGCCAACCTGTGTACTCACCTTCATGGTTGGTATTTCACATTATGCATTCTAGTTTACAGTCAGAGCCTGTCAAATGAGTAAGACCCTGGTATCTAACATCCTAAAACACTGAAATTACTAGCAAAGGAAAACTCAGTGGAGGTGTAGGGAAGCAAGCTTGTCGTCCAAGGCTATAGACCAGATGCAGTGAAGTAGCTGCTAGAGTGATGATGACATTCCTCCAGGCGCCAGCTGAGTAGACTAGAAAACGGTGCTATGGTCAGGACACCCTTCCTGTCAAAGACTCCAGAGGGGCTTTTTATTTTAATGTCTATTTTACCAGGCTTGGCTTTATAAAATTATCTCAGTAAAATCAATGTCCTCTGCAGTGCTGTGGATGAGTTCAAGCCAGTATCCATTTATTCACAGCACAGCATTACTTCTCCCTCGTATGCAAACAGTATTCTCTAGAAAGAAAGAG
The DNA here is from genome assembly GCF_041146395.1 of Eulemur rufifrons. Taxonomy (NCBI): domain Eukaryota; kingdom Metazoa; phylum Chordata; class Mammalia; order Primates; family Lemuridae; genus Eulemur; species Eulemur rufifrons. The sequence continues at coordinate 12,412,638 of NC_090986.1, read as the reverse complement.
AAGTGGGATCCTCAGGCTTTCCCTAAGTTTCCTACCATGTTGGCCATGGCTATTGGTGATGAGTAGGAAAGTCACAATTAGGCACAGCTCCCCATGTAGACCTTCCTGAGCTGCCGATAGGCGACAGGTGTGCAGACCCCACATGGAAGGATAGAACCAAAGTGCAAACCCTTTTTGAAGCCAGGCCATCGTGGAGTGGGCCAGAGCAGGACATGTGTCATTAGAAAGTGATCTTCACTATCCAAGGACATTGGCCCTGCCCATTCTGGAGTTTCAGACTTGGCTATAAATCCAGACGCCACTGTCTACAGGTCAGACGTGAGTCACTTAGCGGGCCATTGCTGACCACGAATGTCATAAGGAACACACTCAGCTGTAGGGAAATGTAGGACCGGGCAATTCAAGAAGCAGCTGCACCCACAAAATGTGGCAGCCTGATTGTCCTTCATAGGCTAATCAGCATTTTTAAAAACAAAATAAAAATAATAGTAGGGAATTTGAGTATAAACTCTCCCACAGAGGGCACCCTCCAAGCTGCTATGAAATGTCCCACCATGGAGAGGTTAGTGGAGACCTCTGTGCACGCTTATGCCAGAGAGCATGGCGGGGATCCATTTGGTGGTATTCGCCTGCCTGGGCAGCTGTAATAGAATACTACAGACCAGGTGGCTTAAACAACAGAAACTTGTTATCTCACAGTTCTGGAGGCTGGAAGTCCCAGTTTAAGGTGCCAACACTGTTGGTTCCTGGTGAAGGTGCTCTTCCTGGTTTGCAAATGGCCACCTTCTCCCTGCATCCTCACATGGCCTCTGCTCTGTGCTCTTGCATCCCTGCCATCTCTTCCTCTTCCTCGTAAGATACAAGTCCTACTGCATTAGGGACCCACATTTATGGCTTTGTTTAACCAAAATTACCTCCTTACAAACCCTATCTCCAAATACAGTCACATTGAAGTCAAGGCTTCCACACATGAATTTGGAGGAGTACAATTCAGTCCCTAACAGGTGGCATTGAGAATCATAGGTTCTTACTAAATGTAAAAAGTCATTCAGCTATCATCTTAAAAGACCAAGTCCTTTCCTCACACTCATAGGTCCAACTTCATGAGGAAAAGCCAGAGGCATTCAGAATGGAGTGGAGAAAAACAAGGCCTGGGGACATGAGCAGACTGGGAGGAGATGTGAATGGGAACTTACAGGTGAGCTTCTGGGATGCCTGTCAGCTCGCAGCCCCCAACCCCTAGCCCTCTCCAACCCCAAACTCCTATACATTTCCTCCTATACATCTTTTCTTCCAATTGAGAAAGATAGGAACTATTTTTTTGTGTGTTTCTGTAGAAAGAAAAGTCAGTAGTTCAGCAAATGGATATGATACAGGCCCACTCTTCCCTCCTCCTGCAAAAGTTCAACTGTCTCATTTACTTGATTGATTGATTGATTGATTGGAACTCTTGTGTTGAAGATTCTCTCTGAAAACTAAGAGAATTCGGCTCTAATGTCTATAGAATTGGAACACTGGCTGGGCATTATTAGTTTGCTATTTAGTGTTCACATCCCCACCTGCTACTCCTTAGGGAAGCCATGCAGATTTTCTTCCCATTATCCTCCCCTGGGTCAGGGAGCTCACAGACTTTGGGGAATGCTGACCCTACACAGTGTAGGGGAGACCAGCACCATTCTTTCCTCTGGCCACACTGTCTGGTCTTTGACATAAGCAGTCTTGTCAGGGTGCTTTTCAGGAATGTTGCTTAGAAATGCCCTCTGTCTGCTGGAGTGTCCCAAATCCTACCTAGCAAACAAGGGAACCAGCTTTCAGATGAAGCCGCGACCTCTCAGCCAGACCTTGATGATGTTGTTTGGCTTCTGAACCAACCAACTCTGATGTTGGCCCCACTCTGTACTTTCAGCTACATGAGATTTGTTTTAAAAATCATCTTTTTTGCTTAACCAGTTTGATTTGGGTGATTTGCTATGTGTAAACCTCAAGAATCCTAATGGATACATATACCATAGGAGGAAAGTCCCAAGGGATTTAAATCATCTTGTATAATTTCTTTGGAAATCCTAATCTTCTCATAAGGACGTAACGACATTTCTATGCCAGTGAAGAATGGAAAGCACTTGATACCTGAAGAATTTAATGGTCTGGCACTTACCATGGGCCTTCGGAAGTCACTTGTTCATTTTGAGCCTCAGATTCATCACCTGCAAAACAGCAGGTATAGTATGTACCTGGAGTTCTCATGAGGCCTCAACCTACCCAATTATCAATGTGAGTGGCTTGTTCAAAGTATAAACTATATGGTAGACATCAATGACATTTCAACCTGAGCCACTGTACACTTAAGTAAGGGGAATAATGGATGATAAAACAAACTTACCCACTTACATAGAATTATTGGTCTACTTGGCAGAGGTTCAAAAGCTTTGAAAAACTTCCACTACAAGCTAGAGCTGTGTCCAGTGCCACGAGTTTACTTTTCACTCCTTCACCATGGGGATGAGATGTCAGCCTTATCATAAAAACCATCTTCAGAAGGGGACTAAATGCTCCCCTGCCCCCAAATACTGAAACTTTCTGTATCTTTTAAATCTCAGGTAAATAAAAATTTGTAGTTCAAGGTTCCAATTACATTATTCAATATACAAGTAAGGTAAGAAGTGATGAAAAATTAGAAATCTCCTTTTTTGGAGGTATGTTTCCGTTTGGTAAACATCTTCAGACATAGTGTCCACAGAGAAGAATTTAAAAGATGTGAGATGCATCAACTGTATGCATTCTACAGACTTGGTGTTCAACATCTCTGGTCCTCAAGGTCTGGTCTGGCTTTGTCACCAATGCCAAACGTTTAACTCAGAAAAATACAATTCAAGAAGATGATAAGGGCTGCTTTGTTCCCCTAACATGTGAACATTTTTATTTTTGCTTCAAAGGGGATTACAACATATACACAAAAAAAGAGAATGCACTCCCCAGTGTGCCTAGTAAGATGACATAAAACTAAATCACAAGACATTAAAGTAATAAATCTTCCTTTGTGTGGAAACCAAACCAATCACACAGTTGAAATCCCAAGGGAAGGTGGGTGGGGTGGAGGGGAGGAAAGAAGGAAGAAACAGGAGGTTTGATGAAGGGCGTTATTTTATTTCCCTTAACAACAACAAAAAAAGCCATAAACCTGCTGCTCCCTCCATCACTCATTCATTGCTGACCATTAGAGTCTATTGCAAGGAGCATCCCTTGGGTGAAAATGCTTCAAACCTAAAAATTGCATGAATAAGATAATACAAATGAAGAGGTGAAAGATAAAACTTCTAAAATGAGATCTCAAAAATATTGGTGACACTCCTTCCCAAAAGTGAAAATTAAATGAGAATAAAGAATTGTAATTACTTCACATACAGTTTATATCTTATTTGTTTGTTTTTGCTTTCAGCTATTATAAAGAAAGGGAAAAGTCCTCCTCATAATAAAAACCTACTCACTTCATATCCTTTCTCCTCAAAAAAAGACTGAAAATAAATAAATCAAGGTAAAAAAATTTCAGTAACCTACTTCCAAACATTAATCCCAAATGGACACCACGGCAACATTAAAATATAACCTGATGCTTTAAGAGAAAACTGAGTCCCAAAATGAATGGCAGCCTCTCTCCTAGGACACTCAAAACACCTTTCAGCAGATCTAAACAGCAGGGGGCAGGATTGTGCATCTCTGGAAGCCAGTGACAACTGCCAGGGACCTTGCCAGGCTGTCACATGGCCAAGACACAAGCTTCACAAGGCAACTGCAAGACTGGGGACACTACTGCTCTACATCAAATGGTTAAACAGGGGAAACTGTCATCTAATAAAATCACCAATATTGAATATTTCCAATAATAAATTCCATATTCCTAGAAAATACAACTTGTAGGCAGCACTCCTCCAAATTTTCCCCCTATCCAGAATGTATTCACCTACTGTTCATTGTTGCCAACACATTTTGATGTTAACAAAACAAAACATAAATACAGGGTCCATTTATTGTTTCGTCCATGGACGTTCTAAAGCCAAAAATGTTCTCGATAATTATTTACTTTCAAGCCCTGTCCCCCAATGTGACTGTATTTGGAAACAGGGCCTAAGGAGGGAATTTAGGATGGGACCCTAACCTGGCAGAGCTGATGCCTCCTCGGAAAGGAAGAGACACCAGAGATCCTGTGAGCGTCTTCTCCCTCCCTCCCTCCCTCTCTCTCCCCCCCTTCGCCCTCCCCCCCAGCCCTATGAGGACACAGTGAGAATGCAGCCATGAATAAACCAGAAGGGGAGTCCTCACCAGGAACTGAATCAGCTGGTACCTTGATCTTGGGCTTTGCAATCTCCAGAACTGTGAGAAAGAAATTTTTGTTGTTCAAACCAAAAAAAAAAAAAATACACTTTCTTTGTGTCAAGAAAAAGAACTTATTTAGAATTTGAAAAGGAAAGACGAGGAAAAATAAACAACCGGAGTCTGAGAAATTGCTGGTATTCAAGATTAAAAGATGTTAGACCTTGTTTAAATACAGTGAGATTCTCCAGTTTTGTGATTTCAAGTCAAATCGCTTGACATTGGCACTTTGGGGAAATTAATATGCATAACATGCCAAGAAGTCTGATATACTGTGTCCCTTGACTGCTCTTAAGGGAACAGATTTTTTTTTTTTGAGATATATATGTTCATTCACATGTAAGCTAGCTGTGTATTTAAGGCCACAATAAATTAAGCTCAGTGCTTTGATACATGAACCACATTCATCTGAGGTTTCTAGGAATTGAATTTAAATCAAATGTTGCATAAAAAGTGGCAACATTCCACTTCTAACTCTTCTCTCATCAAGCTTTATTTTTACGAAGTCAAGTGCAAAGGCTTACCAATCACGTTTTATAAAGTTCAAAGGATCCTGATTAGAGAGAGCCTTCAGATGGACAGATTTATGTACCTCACTCCATTTCATTTTAGAATTCTATTCGGGGGATATTCATGTTAGTCAAGTAACTATTTTTTCATTAAATTCCATTTAAAGTAGGATTTACAAAATTCTAAAAACAAGATAACCAAACTGCTTGTTCATGTTGTTTTTCCGTCGTTCGTTGGGCTTAGCGTTTCAGCACCCTCAAGTGTGCCTGGTGGGAAGATTGCTTATGTAGCTACCCTGGAATTTCCACTCCGTGAAACAGTGAAAACCAAGGGGGGAAGTTGATCAGCTGTAGAAGCTCAAAGAATTCACAGAGCAACAATGGACAGACACCTGAAGAGTCTTGCAAGATGGCAGGCGTTTGCAGGGGCGTGGTGGGGAGAGGCGAGGCTGCGGAGGCGCCTGCCTCTGGCAGGGCGTGGTTCAGCAGGAGATGGACAAACCGCGGTTGGTGTGACCTAAGCAGTGCTGGGAAGTTAGGTCACACCAAACGACTTGAGTGTCCAAGACGCGGCCACCCACTGAGCCTCACAGAGAAGATTCAAGACCACATGGGCAGCTAAGCTTAGCACAGATCTGGCCTCTGGGGTCCAGCCATGAGATGCTTCTTGCCTTTGTTTCCTGGACCCACTAAGCCACTGAGGGGTTCCAGGCACACCAAGTGTTCAGGGCATTGAGTAAAAATTATAACATCGTGGTCAACGTGATCTGGAGAGTGTTAAACAAGAATCGCTTCCTAAGTAGACCTGAATTATCTGTATCAAGCCTTTTCAAGTGTGGACGCTGAGCGATTGCTCTAAATAGTATGTAAATGAAATTGACAGAAGTGATGTTTTAAATCCCATTTATCTTCTCGTGTGCACGTACTGTTCTAAAGGGGGCTAACACTCCAAAAACAAGTTCATTGTCTTAGTTAAAGGAAATATTAATGGACTTAAAGCGATTGAAGAGAAACTTTCTAAGGGGACAAATGGAGCATGAAAAAAACAAATTACTTTCCTGAAATATATTCATTTTCCATGAAGATGACCAGTTGGCAGGCAGTACCTCGTTTGATTAGAAAGGGAAACTCAGATAGCTAACCTGGTTAAAAGGGATATAACATTTCTCTTTCAACTAAAACTGCTCCAAATCCCAGCATGCTTGCACGCCCCCCCCCACACACATCCCCCCAAACACTCATGCACACGCACACAGACACGCACACATACCTGTACAGTCTTTTTTTTTTTTTTTTTTGAGACAGAATCTCACTTTGTTGCCCAGGCTAGAGTGAGTGCCGTGGCGTCAGCCTAGCTCACAGCAACCTCAAACTCCTGGGCTCAAGCGATCCTCCTGCCTCAGCCTCCCGAGTAGCTGGGACTACAGGCATGCGCCACTATGCCCAGCTAATTTTTCTATATATATATATTTTTTTTTTAGTTGTCCATATAATTTCTTTCTATTTTTAGTAGAGACGGGGGTCTCGCTCTTGCTCAGGCTGGTCTCGAACTCCTGACCTTGAGCGATCCACCCGCCTCGGCCTCCCAGAGTGCTAGGATTACAGGCGTGAGCCACCGCGCCCGGCCCTGCACAGTCTTGAGTACTAAGTCTCTGTGAGCATTTTGGTACACTCGTGCATTTGCTCCCTACTAAACATAGGAGTCCTCAGTGTCTCAGAGTAACTTGAGGCTATTCATGGGCAAAGAGCATTACTCCAGACTTAAAATTAGGAAAATAAAACCTTCATTATCAACCCCAACAATTGCTCCTTCCTGTTGTCACTGAATGCCTCCTGTGCCACGTAAATGTTCAAGTGGAGTTCAAAAATAAGCTCCCCCACCTTCTGTTCAACCAATGAACTGCAAAATTTCCCAAATACAATAAAGCACAACTAAGTCACCTTACTTCGGTGGGCTTACTGCTGTATTTTTAAATTTCAAAAGAAACAAGAAAAGCTAGTGATATCAAGATCCTCCTCGGTTCTACAGTGTTAGGAGAACTTAGATTTTTTTTAAAAAATTATAACTCTACACAACTGGAAACTACTCACATATGTAATATAAACACATGTGTAGATTTCATAATATGGTACTTGTTAAAATTTATTTAAACATATAAAAGTAAATAATAACACAAGAAAACTAGTTGTTTCTATGTGTTAGTGATAATGATTAATCTTACTAGTCAAGAGCTATCATTTGCTGAGCATTAACTACAAGAAGGACAATGTGCAAGGAACTTTATATTAAACATTCCAATAACAAATGAGGAAATAGAACCTCAAACAGAGTAAATGGTAGAGCCATAATTTGAATCCAACTCTGTCAAATTCCAAAGATCCTGTTCATTTCGCCTGTGCTATGCTGTCTCTCAGATTGACAGCAAAACCTCTATAATGGACGTAGTTATCCATTTGGTGAGTAATGTTAATGCCCTATGGCCAAAGACCACTGGGATACATCTATAGTTGAAAAAAAACTGGGTTTATTGCGTCATTTTGATGAGCAAGATACACCGAGGGGAACCCTGGGGCATCTCAGTAAGAGGATGTTAGGAAGGACATATATATGTTACAGGATTTGGACTGTATTAACTGATTTGGTGAAGAGTTTAAGGAAGCAGAGCTGTGCTCTGGACCAGATGCTGTCAGAAGCAAATTAATTCTTTGATTGGTGTCTTCATAAATCTTACTAGGAGAAGGGAAGCCCTGAGTTAGGCTGAAGCCATACTCAGTGAAGAAGCAGCGTCCCCCCTGTTACCCAGGGTAGGTGGGCGTGATGTCATTGCTGGACGTGTCTGGACCACATCCATGTTTTGTCTGCATCAGACGTGAGCACGGAGTGGTCCAGGTTCTGTCTCACTCCCTGGAGTCACACAGTGGGCTGGTCTGACGTCCTGAAAACTTGCTTATGTCAATAGGAGAGCCAGGCCAGCCCCTACAGCCAGGAGGGGAGACAGAGTGAGCAGCGCTAAGAATCAGAGACTTCTTGGTCCTTAGAATTCTTGTTATGGAATCACGGACTTTTCAGGCTGTTTGTGTCCCACTAGCTCAATCCTATCTAAAAAACAAAACAATGAGGAGGCTGACCATCAGTGAGGTGATGTGACTTGCCCAATATTGCCCAGATAGTCGATGCAGAGGTGGGAGAGGTAGGAAGGTGCCCAAATTCCTGCCCTCCATTCACATAGAGCTATCTTCATCATCTTCACTGCATCTAGCACTTACGAAGTACTCACAATCTGTCAAGCACAGTGTGGGGCAATTTTACTTGAAATATCTCACTAAATCTTCAAAATTAATCAATGAACTAAGCATTTTGTTATCCCCACTTTATGTGCAAGGAGAATGAGGATTAGAGATATTAAGGTCTCTCAGCTACTAAGTTCTGGGGACAATAACTGCACAAAAGCAGTTTGACTCCACCACCCCATTCTTAAATCACTTCTCTGATTTCTACAAAACACCAACAGGGTTGTTACTTTCCCACCTTAAATTAGACTGCCCAGAGATTAAGGAGGTAGTGTCTTCTAGGCACTCTCAAGTCCAAAGGAAGAGCTGATATGATTTATTTTACCTATTTTTTATTTTTGATATATATATTTTAATTTTTATTGTATATATTTAAGCATACAACATGGTATTTTGATATACATGTACACAGTGAAAAGATTACTACAGTCAAACAAATTAACATATCCCTCACCTCACTTAGTTACCTTTGTGTGTGGGGGCGGGTGAGAGTACCTCAAATCTAATCTCTTACCAAAATTTTAGTATCCAAACAACATTATCAACTGCAGTGCTCCTGTTGTGCCTTAGAGCTCTAAGCTAATTCATCCTGCAGAACTGCAAGTTTGTACCCTTTCGCCTATGTCCTCCCATCTCCTCCCCTTCTCCCCCCCACCCCCATAACCACCATTCTACTCTATGTTTCTATGTATTCAACTTTTTAAAAAAAATTCCACATATAAGTGAGATCATGCAATATTTTCCTTTTTGTGTCTGGCCTATCTCACTTAGCACAATGTCCTCCAGATTCATCCATGTTGTCAAAATTGGCAGGATTTCCCTCTTTTTAGGGATTACCTTTTCTTATGTGTGTGTCTACATATATATAGACACACATATGTATGTATGCCATAGTTTCATTACCTATTCATTCATTGATGGACATTCAAGCTATTTCTCTATCTGGACTATTGTGAATAAATAATGCTGCAATGAACATGGGAAGGCAGATGTCTCGATGAGGTGATGATTTCATCTTCTTTGGGTCATACAGTAGTTATATTTCTAATTTTTGAGGAACCTCCATACTGTTTTCCATAGTGGTAGCACTAATTTACATTCCCATGAACAGTGTATAAGGGTTCCCTTTTCTCCACATCCTTGTCAACATTCATTATCTCTTGTCTTTTTGGTAATAACCATCTTAATAGGTGTGAGTCATATCCCATTGTGGTTTTGATTTGCATTTCTCTGTTGATTAGTGATGTTGAGTTCCTTTCATATACACGTTCACCATTTGTATAGCTTTTGTTTTTTTTGCTTCTCTGGGTTTTTTTTTTTTTTGGAAAAAGAAAGACCTCTTCAGATCCTTTGCTTATTTTTTAATTGGGTTATTTGTTTCTTTACTATTGAGTTGTGTGAGTTCCTTATATATTTTGGATATTAACCCCTCATCACATAAATGGTTTGCAAATATTTTCTCTCATCTCATAGGCCTTTTCTTCACTTTGTTGCTTGTTTCCTTTGCTGTGCAGAAGAAGTCTTTTGGTGGGATGTGGTTCCACTTGTTTATTTTTCCTTTTGTCACTTGAGCTTTCTGTGTGATATCCAAAATATCATTGCCTAGGACAATATCGAGGACCCTTTCCCTTATGTTTTCTTCTAGGATTTTATAGTTTCTTCTAGTTTCACAGTTTCAGGTCTTATGTTGAGATCTTTACTTCATTTTGACCTGATTTTTGTGTATGGTGTAAGATAAGGGTCCGGTTTCATTCTTTTGCACATGGGTATCTAGCTTTCACAACACCATTTATTGAAGAAACTATTTTTTCTCCATTAACATCTGCAAACCAGTTGATGTGATATACTATGTAACAGAATGAGAGATAAAAACTACATGATCATCTCAATAAATGCAGAAAAAAGCATTTGACACAGTTCTGCATCCTTTCATGATAAAAACCCTCAAAAAATAGGTATGGAAGGAGAACATAATAAAAACATAATAAACATAATAAAAGCCATTTATGAAAATTCCACAGCTAATATTATATTCCATAAGGAAAAAACAGAGGTTTTCCTCTAAAATATGGTACAAGGCAAAGATGACCACTCTTATTATTTCTATTCAACATACACTGGAAGTGCTAGCAAGAGCAATCAGACAAGAACAAAAGGATAAAAGGCATCCAAATCAGAAAGGAAGAAGTAAAATTATCCCTGTTTGCAGATAACGTGACTTTACATGTATAATACCCTAAAGATTCCACATAAAAACACTGTTAGAACTAATCAATGAATTCAATAAAATAGCAGGATACAAAATCAGCATACAAAAGTCAGTTGCACTCCTTTTCACTAATCATGATCTATCCAGAAAAGAAATCAAGAAAATAATCCCACTTACAATAGCATCAAAAAGAAAAAAATATTTAAGAATAAACTTAATCAAGGAAGTGAGAGATCTGTATACTGAAAACTGTAAGACATTGATGAAAGAAATTAAAGAAGACACACGTAAATGGAAAGATATTCTGTGTTCACAGACTGCAAGAATTAATATTGTTAAAATGTTTACACTACAAAGCAACACACAGATTCAACACAATCCCTTAACAAAATTCCAATGGGATTTTTCACATAAATAAAAATAAACAATTCTAAAATTTGTATGGAACCACAAAAGGACCCCTAATGGCCAAAACAATCTTGAGAAAGAAAAACAAAAGTAATATGACTGTAAAGCTTTCTCAGGACTCTTGCCTGAAAAACATTGTATTTGTCTGCCTGACCCAAGACTGGAAAAGAACATCTCAGCCTCCTCCTCCCAAACAAGCAAATGAAGCTCCCTAATGGGAATCGGCCATTCCCTCATGCATGTCTTGCTTACTGGACCCCTCGAGGGATTGGCTGTGTCTTTAACGTCTATCCTTGTAAAGACAGCAGGAACACACAGCAGAAACAGAGCTTGAAGAGTTAAGCAGGAGGTTTACCATAACCCTGGCTGACTCTGCAGGTTCGAGACACTTGCCAGCCCTCACCCCACCTGAGCTTTTGGACGGCCTGTCAGCCTCTCCACGTGAACAAGAGACATGGGGACAGAGCCCTGTTCTCCATGCCTGGTGGCCCAGAGGCCTCGGCAGATCACACTGAGGCTGCTGGCTGAAAGGTTGAAATTCATCCCAAGAGCCTCAGAAACATCTCCAAGAAACACTCCTCCTTAATGCAGCAGCCCACCTCTTAAAGGATAAACAGGCCCTTCTCACTGCTCAGCCTTGTCAGGACAGGGTGGTGGCTGCTGGGAACCCTCCAAACACGGTGCGTGGGAACTGTCATCCCCTTCAGGGCCCTGCTGTGCAAGACCCGGCCTTTCTTCCCGCAGCCTAGCTTGCTCAGAAATGTGCTGGAGTAGCCAGCCCACGTGCACCCACACACATACACACGCATGCACGCACGCACGGTTTGAACTTCTTCAAGGATCTGCATGTCCTGTTGGCTACAGAGGGGGAAATGAGCTACTTCACTTCACTTCATATGAACTTTAAATGTTCACAAAATTCTAGGAAAGTAGATGTGTGAATAACATAAAACACACTTTCAATAATACTCAGGCTTCTCCTCTATCTTCTGGCCCTCAGTATTTCCCACAAAATTTTAGGGATCTCTTACCACTGACCAGCATTAGAAAATGGTTTTCAGGAAGAGCAAATTTCACCTGTTTCCTGGGGGAAAAATATCTTAGCCCTCCTTGACTAAAAATATAAATGGAGCCATCCTTTTAATTCTTAACAATTTTTACAAGAATTTCCTTTTAACAAATGTATCTCTAAGCACAGCGATCACTCACCTTTCCATTGTGTATGTTTTAAAAAACACTAAAAATAAAACTCTTTGTGTCCTCGGCCCATATCCATTCCTTGTTAATCAATGTTGTTAAATCTGATGAGGTGAATCATTTAAAGATATCCTCAGAAAAGGCAATTACATATTCAATAGTCCAGGGACTTTTTAGAATTCGACAACATATGATCTAGGGCTTCTTCAGTTCTCACCACCAGGCATTCCAGTGGCCCAGTTCATGCAGAAACACCGAGTTTCCATCATGTTGCAGATGAGCATAGGATTCTGAAATGTGTTTTCATCTCCCCACCTCCATCCCTCCCAGTAGAGAACTTTGCAGCTGCCCAAGGGAATCTAACCCACAAAAAAATGGCAGCCTCATTAAGCATTTAACTTAACTTTAAGAACTTATGAAACAGAACTGTTCATGTTGAATGAAATCTAACTGAAAACAGATTTCCTTAAAATTCTCAGCGAGACCACAGCCATTTTGGGGGGACATTCAGACAAAGTAGCTCCTAAAAACATACGACAGGGTCCTCCATCACTTCGCAAATTAATGGGATGTTGAAAGTGTGTAACAGTTGAGACCTACACTGAGTTGTGTATTTAGATAGCAACCGTTCACCTAATTATGCCCCGATGACTACTTCCCCAGTCTCTTAAGCTGAATAATAATCATTATGAGTCTCATTTCACTGCCTGTGATAGGCAGTAATTAAAAATGCAATATATTTTTCACTCGTACTGAGTACCGTACTTGGTTACTCCAAGCGTTTCAGGGCCTCAAAGGAGAGAGAAACAACAGAGAGGTCTGCGATCTGACTTCCTCTGCCAAGGGTATTTCTCAAGCATTGTAATGCGATCACAGCCTGTTCCCCACAACCTTTCCTTTAGCCTGAAAATATGATTGTATTAAAAATTAATGACCTTGCTTGTTCAATGAGAAGGTGATTTCATGATTGTTAGTTTCAGGATTAGGGAGCTACATTAACATCCGATATGCCGGTACACAGCACGAGAACTGCTACTCTGAAATAGAAGAACCCACTCACATTCTGAAAGAATGGCCCATGAAGTCACAGAGCTACTATTCGTGGCAGTCTTTTGACTGATCTCTATTCACCATCCAAAATACTCCTTTAATATTCAAGCGAACCTGCTTGCTTTACTTTTGCATTTGTCTGGTATAATTCCATGCATGGTTTTGCAAACTACTTGCTAGGAATCCACAAATGACTCTTCAGAATGCCGCTATAAGAGCGGCAGGTTGCATTTTATTTATGGCACCTTTTAGTAAGTAAGGAAAATTGGGCATAAGAAATTATTTAAACTAGGTTGCGATTCTGACAGCTGCATAGATGAAAAGAGAAACTAAAAAGTCCCATCTCCGGTTCATGTTACCCAACCTCCCCAACCCACTCCCTTGGTTTTGTTTTTGTTTTTTATTACAGCGTATTACGGGAGTACAAATGTTTAGGTTACATATATTGCCTTTGCTCTGCCCGAGTCGGAGCTACAAATGTGCCCATCCCAGACGGTGTGCACCGCACCCATTAGGTGTGAATTTACCCATCCCCTCCTCCCGCCTCTCACCTGCCCGACACCCGATGAATGTTACTTCCATACGTGCACATAAGTGTTGATCAGTTAATACCAATTTGATGGTGAGTACATGTGGAGCTTGCTTTTCCATTCTTGTGATACTTCACTTAGTAGAATGGGCTCAAGCTCCATTCAGGATAATACAAGAGGTGCTAGATCACCGTTATTTGTGGCTGAGTAGTACTCCATGGTATACATATACCACATTTTATTAATCCACTCATGTATTGATGGGCACTTGGGTTGTTGATCCACTCCCTTGTTTTTTATAGATCTGCTGGAGATATATTGGGACCACAGAGAATGAAAGGAAAAATTAACCATGTTTCTGAAAAACAGTGGCTGAAAATTTAATACGAACTTCACAGAAACATATTAGAGGCCCACAAGGTGGGTGGCACAGGGGAAATACAGTGAACTGTTGACTTTCTCCCCAGGTCTTCCCACCTTCTTTGTCATGGCATCTTTCACTGCCTTTCTTTCCCCAAAGGCATCAAACCTCCCCTCAGCACCCTGAAGCTATGTGGCCTGGGAGTTCCACTGAAGTCCATTCACAGAGGGAAGAACTTTGATTTCTCAGTTCAAAACTTACTTTGCTTTTTCAAAGGAAAATTTTTAAATGTGCCTCACTCTTAGGCATTGATGACTGATAAGTACATTTGTAATTTCACAGGATTTACCCAATACAAGAAACATTTATGGATCATTTACTATTTGCTGGGAACAGTTCTGTTCAAGGACTGACTCTTTTTTTTTTTTTTTTTTTGAGACAGAGTCTTACTCTGTTGTCCAAGCTAGAGTGCCGTGGCATCAGCCTAGCTCACAGCAACCTCAAACTCCTGGTCTCAAGCGATCCTCCTGCCTTAGCCTCCCGAGTAGCTGGGGCTACAGGCATGCACCACCATGCCCGGCTAATTTTTTCTATATATTTTTAATTGTCCAGATAATTTCTTTCTATTTTTAGTAGAGATGGGGTCTCACTCTTGCTCAGCCTGGTTTGGAACTCCTGACCTTGAGTGATCCTCTTGCTTCAGCCTCCCGGAGTGCTAGAATTACAGGCGAGAGCCACTGCGCCTGGCTGAAGGATTGACTCTTAGAGTGACATTTCAGGCATCTGTCCTGTGAAGAGAAGAAACGGGGAGGTGCATCCAATTTAAACAACATTTCGGAAAGGGGGGAGTTCCTCATCTTCTGCTCAGCAGCTGCCCCCTTATAAGCCATTTTTGTGCAGTAGTTTATCTCATGGCCTCTACAAAATAAAATAGGAAAAAATATTAGCTTACCACTTCTTCCTGACTTTGGCCCACTTCTTGAAAGGAAAAATATTCAATTCTCAGCAAGCTGTGGAAAACGCCTTTCGAGATTTCATGGCTGCTCGCTCTCCAGGCTTCTTCGCTGCTGCCATAAATAAGCTACCTTTAAGATGGCAAAACTGTGTCAGTAGTTTAGGCGCACACTTTGATTAACTGTACTGCTTCTTGTTTGCAATATAATAAACTGCACTTTTGATTTGAAACCGGACATTCCATATTTAATGACCTAATAGTTTCTTCCCCGTAACTAACACCTCCACCTTCCAAGACAGAATTATTCAAACAACGCTTCCAAGAGCTCTTGGTCTGACTGAGAAACTTCAAAACACTGAAGTATTTTTGCACCCACGTGAATTGAAAGTACTAGAGGAGCCCTTTGACAGCTCAACATCAGGCCTGGGAAATCCTTGCTGCACATGGACAGCTTAGATTCCGCCCAACAGCCAGAACCGTAAACCGTAGTCAAGTGGACGGTGGTCTCTACAGCACTTCTGCACAATTAGGAGAAATCTCACTCACTGCTCAGATTTGACCAACAGATTTTAATTATCCGAAACTCAGCCCGTCCATTTCCCAAGGCACAGTCATAAATATTGTAAACAATTTTGTTTGTATCATAATCACGTTCAAGGTATCAAATGAACAAAAGGCGACTTTTCAAGCCTACTTTCAAAAAAACATTTTAGGTCTAGGAATTCTTAGTCTCGTCTGCTGCTCCAGAAGTGAAAGAGGGTTTGTCAGCAGGATAATTAATACATAAACAGCTGCACCCACTGTTTCTCGGATTGTTTCTGCAGGCTCTCCACAGCAATCATGCAAAGTAGTTTAATTTTTAAAAACTGTTGGAGTGCTTTACACTTGAGGTCTTGTAAGGTATTCAAAGATAAAACAAACACACACACGTAGTCTGTAAATACCAGCTTTCCATGTAGACAGAAGTATCCAAGACCACAGGAGATAAAAATATGTATGTATTGGGCCTTCAAAAAGGTCTGTGGGAAACAGACTGGCTGGAATGCCCCTGTTTCCAGACTGCCCTGGCGTCTTGCCCCTCGCTCCCGACAACCCTGCCCCGGCTCCATGCTGTGGTCCAGCCTCCCACTCACCTGTCCATGGCCTCTCTCCCACCACGCCGCAGGCAGGCCCATTGGGGGGGTACCAGTAACATACTCTTGCCAGCTGCACCATTGGCGAGACCGTTACGACACCCCCCGGAAAGTGACAACGAGGAACTCCCAAATGAATCTTAGATGAGGTGCCATCCGGCCCTGTCCCGCTTCACCTTCCTTCACTTACTTAGCAAGCGGTCACCGAATGTCCCTGTTACAATGGGCGAGCCTGCCGAGATGGGCGCCCGTGTCCTCCATGCTCAGAGGGATGCCGGTCTAGTCAGGGGCAGATGTGGAAACAAGAGCTCCTGTGGCTACACATCTTCATCCATATTCACTGTTTTCAGGTTTAAAAGAAAATTTTGTCATTTTAGTGGCTTCCTCCTGTGTGTCACTGAAGTCTTCCTCTCCTTTCTTTTGTAAGGACATCAGGTAAGGATGATCTTCTCTCAAGATCCTTAACTTAATTATATCTGCAAAGATCCTAATTCCAAATAAAGTCATGTTCTGAGATTCCAGGTGGATGTGAATTTTTGGAGGACTCTAGGTAACTCACTATGAGTAGGAAGTAGAAGTTCATTTTTTTCGTAGAGATATCCATTTCCAGCATAATTTGTGAAAATGACTTATTTCCCCCCATCAAATTGTTTTGGAAACCATATGTTGTTTGACAATGATGGCAAAATATTCCATATTCTTACTGAATTTTTGGTCTGCTGGTTCTACCAATCACTGAAAGAAAAATGTGGAAATCATTGAATTATATTTGTGTATTTGCCTATTTCTTCCCCCAATTATGTCATTTCTCTTTGTGTATTCCGAAGCCCTGTTATTAGTTGCATACACATCTAGAATTAGCGTGTGTTTTTCTCTTTGTTCTTCATTTGGATAAATTCCATTGCCTGGGTTCAAATGTGTCGATCTTTTCTTCAGCAGTGTCCAATCTTCTGTAAGCCAATCATTTCACATTTCATATTTTACAGTTTTAGAATTTTCGTTTTATTCTTTTTAATAATTTTGATTTTTTTCTGTTAAAATCTCTGCTGTTCACCATTTTGTCTCTCCCTTTCAGTCTTTGAATGCATTTGTGTTAGTTGTTTTGAGGTCCCAGTCTGCCACTTCTGACACTCTGGTCCTATCCAGGTGTGTTTCTATTGACCCTTTTTCCTTCAGACTGTGGTTTGCATTTTCCTGCTTCCTTTAGCCGTTAGTGATTTTCCTATTGCGTGCTCAAGGCTGTGGATGCGATAATGCTGAAGCTCTGGCTTCTGCTGCTTTCCTTCACCGAGTGTTGAGTTTTTCACCGGCAGCAGTCAGTTTACTGGGGGGCTGGTTGGTCTTTCAAAGCTTTCTTGTAAGTTTTGTTCAAGTGGATCCGGAATATTCCATGCTCCACAACTGAGGGAAACCCGTGCCTTTTCTGTGTCTCAGAGGAACACCAGGGTGTTCAGTGAGGTCTCCCCCTCTGACAGTGGGAATTCTGGTTTCTCCCCATGCAGGGCTCCTCTGGGGTCTCCACTGTGCTCAGAGTTTTTTATTCTCTGTGAGACTTATGGGCCCCAGGACTCAGGGAACTCCCATGCAGATTTCTCCGCACCCTCTCAAATATCCTGCTCCAAACATTGCCACGATCTCACAAACCCTCATCTCCAACCTCTGTGTCCTCCAGGCAGTGCAGCCACCGTGCCGTGCGTGGGCCCCACGTTTCTGTGCCACATTCCAGAGCGAGCACTGGGCAGAACGAGCCAAACGTCCTCTCGAGGACACATCACTGACTGTGGTTTTCCCATGTCCGAAAACAGTTGCTTCATGTATTTGGTTCAGGTTTTTAATTGTTTATGGCAAGAGGGAGAGTTCACTGCCAGTGCTCTGTTGTATTCACATAAGTTGGTTTTAATTAATACTTTCCTCCTTTCTGAGAACAAGAGCTGGGTAACTCGCTGCAGTTTGCTTTTTGTTTTTCCCAGCTGCCAGGAATGTCAGAAGTGAATCACATAATGAAACAGACCAAGATTTGCCCTTGTGATTAGCTTATTTGCTTGCCTTTTTCATTAACTTAATTCTTATTTCATTATGAATTGCACAGGCAAGGCATTTAGAGAGCTGTGAGTCCACAGAGGCCCAGTCAATAGCTTCAACTCCTTCCATTTGATGCCCTCTGTCGAGGTTCTCCTTCACTCCCTGCCCTGCCCTATCTGGCCTCACTGTGACTGCCAAGTCCTCCTTAGCCTGCGTGCTGGATAAATTTGCCTACTTGGAATCCTCTCTAATCTTTGCAACAAAACAAAACAAAACAAAAACACCCTTTCCTCATGTTTCCACCAAAATAAAAACTCCCTAAGTGTCCTCTGTGCCTCACTCGTGTGTGCTGTGTCCTCTGCAGCGCCCAGTATTTTCAATGCTCTGTTTGGACAGGGCAGTCTTTAGGTGAAAACCTTGGCTTAGCAGGGAATCCACAGTCTCACCAAAATGGGGCATTCGGCGAGCCTGCACCTTGTCAGCTCGGCCGTTCACCTCTGCACAAGGCAAGGATAAATCAGTGATCCTCTCTCCTCCTGCAACTCAGCCAATGGCCTAAAGCAGGGCACTGACCGCAGAGTAAATCCTCACTCCCTTGGCAGTGATCTAGCAACGCGGCTCATGCAAACGTCCCCACTTGCTGAAATTCTGAGCTGGAAATCTAGACCTCGGATCACTGGAATTTGGTGCAGAAGGAATTTGTTAGCACTGTGAACTATCGCACTTGCCCTTTCTTGATATCCAGCCCATTTTTCTTCCCCTATGGCAGCTTTTAATTTAGATTTGGGAGTGGTTAAGATACTGGCAGCTCTTTGTTCTCTGAGCTTGTAAAACAAATACAAAGTGAGAGCACTTCTGAGCAAGGCACTCCGCTAGTTGGTAGTGAAGATACGAGCAAGAAAGAGCAGATGTGTCCAATGTCAACCCTGAAGGACACTCCAAAGCCCGCACACCTACCGCAGATGCCAGGCACCCAGGAGCGGCTGATTCTTGTTCATAACTGCATCAGTCGGGGCTCTCCAGAAAGGCAGATGCACTAGAAATGACAAGGAGAGGTAGATGGGTAGAGTTTAAGGAATTCGCTCACGTGACTGTGGGCACTGCCAATCCAAACTTAATGGAGCTGGTCGGCAGGCTGCAAACCCAGGCAGGAGTTCACGCTGCAGGATGGAGGCAGAATTCCTTTCTCCGGAAGCCTCAGGTTTCCTTGAGGCCTTCAGCTGATGATGGGAGGGGCCACCCACCTTAACGAGTATAATCTCCTTTACTTAAAGTCAACTGGTTGTAGATGTTAAGCACACCTGCAAAATACTTCCGCAGCAATTCCTGGATTAGCATTCAATTGAAAGACTGGGGACTGGAGCTTAGGCACGTCGCCACCTACACCTAAGACAAATTGTCACAGGAATCTTACAGCCTATAGAAGGAGCAGAGAGGGACAGCGCCCAACCAAAGAAACCCTAGAACCATCTGATTAGGAAACACCAGGAAACAAAAGTCGTTTTCCATTCACTTGTGCAGCAGTATTTACTAGAATGTGTAAGGCCTGCGCACTGAGAGACTTCAAAGAGAAAAACCCACCCGGGAAGATTCCTCATGGGCGTGGGCTGGTCTTGCACTTTGTCATGAGGAAACTCCAGGACTCAGAGTAACGACGTGAGACTTCAGATAAGCTGGAGTTTAAGAGTCAGCATGGTGATTTGGCTCAGGAAGGGAGGCTGGGCTTTGAGTGTGCGAACAGAAAGTATTTTGTAAAAATTACTGCCTATTTGGTAGACGCATTATTCTCAGTGGGAGGAAATGGATTGTGTTCTGTGAGTTTTTTTGTTTTTGTAGCATCTACAATGCGCTTCACAAGTTGAACGGCACTTCTAAGTCCATAATTGCTTTTATTTCTCAACAAAACTCTGTGAGAACATAGGGTACATGTAAAGACCACCACCACCGTTGCATAGATGAAGATGTCCCCAAGGTCACACAGGTGGTCTAATGACTGCACCAGGGACAGGAGTCCAAGCCTTCTGGGTGTGCACCTGGCATTTTCTCTCCTGTGCTTGTGGAACGTACTCTGTAACACCACATGGGCAGAAGGTAAAAACTGCTTATGCAAGAGTCCCTAAAAACAAGTGTAGAGGGGTTGGTTTCCCATATCAAGGCAGAAAGAAGTCACATCCACTGACAGCCACCCCTCCGTTTTCCATAACAACATGTCATCCCAAACTTCTTACACATCTTGATTTTCTGCATCTAATTTTATCTTTACAAAGCAAGAGAGGGAGAGATTTTCAGTGATCTGGAGGGACGAGGGACCAAATGCCCAAAGAAGTGTGGTCGGCCTCCCTGGGCTGGCTGCACCCCAGTAAACGTCATCAACAACTGCGGGAACTGGGGTTCCACTGCCGCCTGAGGACAGAAAGCCCAGAACCCAGGAAGGCAAGACTGAAATTCTTTCCCTCAACCTGATGATTTTTAAAGTTTATACAGTATGTCTGTTCACCTACAAAGAATACATGAAGATGTTAAATTATATGTGAGCTGCAAACATCAAAGCCAACCTGAAATCCAGGAATCTTGAGGAGTCCCTGAGCCGCGTCCCTCCTCGGGGCCGTGATTACGTGAGCAACCTCCTTGGTCTGTGAGCACATTAATTTGAGGATTTCCACAAGGTAATTATGTCCTTAGCAAATATAAAGCCCCCATTAACTGCACTCACTGGTGTACAACAGGATATTGTACTCCTCAAAATTGTCCTTGGTAGGGTAAATAATAGAAAGAAAAAAATGGATGATAAAGGCTTTGGGGGGGGGTTGTTTTTTGCAAGTAACAAAATATGACCAATACCGCAGGAGAAAGAGTGAAAGAGCAGAATCAAACTAGCTTTGACAATGTATTATCTCCACGAAGTCAGGAAAGATACGATTAGCATATATGACCACACAAATATTTTTTTAAAATTAAACTAAGCTGTGTTTTAAAAAATATGATAAACAAAGTTAAAATACCATTTTGGAAAAAATATATTTGCAAATATTCACAACATAGAAAACATACCAAGGCATAATTTTCTTACTATATAAATACTTCCCACAAATCTACAAAGAAAAATCTTAAATCATCTTATATAAAAATAAGTAAAATTAAGCCAGGCCTGATGGCTCATGCCTGTAATCCCAGCACTCTGGGAAGCTGGGGAGGGAGGATCTCTTGAACCTAAGAGTTTGAGGCTGCAGTGAGCTGTGATGGTGCTATTGCACTCTAGCCTGGGCGACAGCAAGAGCCTGTCTCAAGAAAAAAAAAAAAAAAAAAGATGATGTGAATTAAAGGGAAAATAAGAAAAATATCTCCATAATGACCCAACTCACCCATCAATTGTAAACTATTTTAGACATTAAAAATATAAAACATTATTTGGCTGTACTCATCAGCTACGACTGATCTGCAACATTTCATTGAAAGATGGAAGAGGTAACATTTCTAGACACATTCTGCATTTGGCCCTGTTTACAGGGCCATTTATTAACCCATTTATTGCTCACAGTGATCCCATATGGTAGAAAAGATTATCTCCATTCTACAGATAAGGAAACTGAGACACAGAAGGAGGCACAGTGTCTTGTTCTTGGCCACACAATGAGTAAGTAGTAAATTTGGGGCTTGAAGCCGCAGTCTGCAGCAGGCTGGGGATCCTCTCTTCCCCGTGCAACGTCACAGGTGAGACTCAGGAAGTCAGCACGTGGGAAAGATGGTCATGTGATCTGGCAGAATCACGTTCTATCTGCCGTCTTTCTGCTGAGGTTCTGTGAGGACAAACATGAGTCCCCTCTGCCACCCAGCAGCAGACTAGAGACCCGAGGATGTCCCAGAGATGGTAGAAGAGTTTGAAGTTCCCAAATCTGAGGCCAGTAGTGTCTTTCCTGAGGTGGCCCAGGGTTGCAGAGGTGCCAGAAATGCCCAGGCAGTGGGGCCTTCCAGAGACCTCTGCATGGGGCATCTGCTGTGAGGCACCCCAGGGCTCGGCTCCCAGGGCTCGGCTCCCAGGGCTCCTAAGGAAGTGCCTTGGCTCTCAGAGTCTGAGCAGGGTTCAAGGTGAGCAGGCTTAGAGCACCTAGAGCCCTGTTAAAACACAGGTGTGGGGCCCCAGGACCACTGAGTCTGGAGGCAGAGCGAGGGCCCAAGAATTCACACTTCCCATAGGTTCCCAGAATGCTGACACTGCTGGTCCAGGGAGCTTACCTGAGAACCACTGGCCGGGAGCATCTCTGGTGACTCACCAGGCCCTCCTGTCCCCACGTCTGCCACACACGTGCCTCCCAACCCGTGCCAACCCCTTCCTTCCATGCAGTGTGCTCTCACTACCCTCTGTGGATACCATGTAGATGCTATTTCCAGGAAAGCCTTTCCTGACACCCACATCTGGGTGTCTCTTAGAAGAAGGGGCCCTCTTCCACCTGCCCTCACCACAGGGCGCTGGTCACTGTGGCGGGGTGCACCTGCCCACTCAGGGACAAGCTACACATGCTGGGAAAGGGACCACGCCCACCTACTGATGCCCGGCCTCCCCTGACTTCCACAGTGTCTGCCATGTCTGGTGCAGTCCAAGGACACTTGTTGACTGATGAGCAAAATGATCTATCTCAAGGCCATCCTTTCAGAAGAGGATGTCGGGCATCCCTGCTGGAGTTCATAGTCCCTGTGCGTCTGCAGGGCTCCAGTCCCCTCCCCACACTGGCATCCTGACTCCCTCCCTACAAGACCTGTTCAAACCCCCAACTCAGCCAAACCCCAGGTGGTACAGGTAGGTGACCATGCAATTCATTGTCTGAGCTAAGACACTTCTGAGTACGACAAGGGGTACTAGTAATAATTCATTCAGGAATAAAGGACATAAATTTGAACTGTCTTAGGAAAGCCAGCCTAAGCGTGGAACATCCCGATTGGTGCTCTCTCGTGCTCACAAACCAGAGATAGCTTCTTCGGGACAGCTGTCCATCCTTGGTCCAGTCACCTGTGGTCAGGTTGACAGAGCAGCAGTAGAGCTCAGCAGCCCATGATCAGGTGGAGGCACCGCAAGGACTTCAAGGGCTCCTTGCTGGTGTCAGCGTGACTGGCTGGCAGCAGGCACGGGCTGTGTCCCGTAAAACCTGTGTTAAGCTCGCTAACAAAGAGTTTGCAGAGACCATGTGGGACCCGTCTAATAACACTCCCTGGAGTACTGGGAGACGGGGAACAAATCCAGGAGGCAGCATTCCCGAGGGACTCCCCCAGGAGCTGCCACAGACATGTGCATTGTAATTTCGGGGTGCCACAGACATGTAGATTGTAGTTTCAGGGTGCCACAGACATGCAGATTATAGTCTCGGGGTGCCACCTGAAATGAGTGCTGGTCAGCATCAGTGGGGGGCTCAAGTCACAGTGGGTGGCTGGTGCAGGATTGAGCATTTAGAGCTCCTCAGTGGCAAAAGGGATCTGGGGAGGAGGAGAAGAGGGACCTCACTCACCTGTCTGACACATCACCTGGGGCCGGTCCCATCGCCCAGAGACAGGGTAGGGCTCCTCCTCGTCTGCTCGGCTGAGCTGCCTCTGCTCTCAGATCCCAGCACTTGTGTTGGGACCATTCAAGCACACATTAAAAAGCAGCCTAAGGACCAAATCATCTTTTATTACCTTGTTTGTCTGGGAAAAATCTGTTCCAAATTCCAGACAACAGACTTGAACATGAACTGTGGGACGTGACCCCTTTGCAAGTTGGAGCTGTCTGGGGAGGAGAGCACCAGTCTGACCCCAGAGAAGAAAACAAGCTGGTGTGATTTTTGCCGGCAGTGATGGGAACTGCTAGTGTTATAAATAAGACAGGAACAAGAATTGCTACATTTGAGACTTTGGAGGAAAAAATGTAGGTTTTTTTTTTTTTTTCCAAGAAACAACATCCATATGTGCAATAGTAAGTGGTATTTAGTGATCATTAGACTGGAAAAAAATAAAGACCGAGAAGGTAAGGCCAGCGTTCCTGAGAAAAGCTAATTATAAAGATTTTAAGCTGATGAACTCTAGATCAAAGCCCAGAGTCCTCTGATAAGATCCTGTACTCATTAACAGCACACAGTGCCATCAACTTATTTTTAGCCCAGGAACCGGAATACTCTCGGCCTCACGTGATCACAGTGGGTGACAACAGGTGGCCTGAAATTAGGGCAGGTTTTGTTTTTCTCTCCTTGGGAGCAAAGTGCTAGGTTTATCTGAGAAGAATAAGACCTTCTCCTATTCAGCAGTGATTTCTTTTTTTCCCGATTTTGGGGCCATATTTTTACTGTATCTACAGATAGCTGCGTGGGATTTAAAAGGGCTCTTTTGAGTTTAAAAATACATGCAATCCCCTCATATATGTATTTAAACATGGATTTTAGGAATACAAACGTCACACTCTATGTTTAAAAAGTTGCTCACTAGATTTCCACAGCTGCTGTGACAGATGATCACACGCTTGGTACTATGTTTAATGACACCAATTTACTATGTTACAGTGTCGGAGGTCTGAAGTTCAAAATGGGTCTCACTGGCTGAAATCGAGGTGTCTCAGGGCTGGTTTGTTCTGGAGGCTCCAGGAAGAGTGTGGTCCCTTGCCTTTCCTATGTTCTAGAAGCCACCCCAGGAGCCCCTCAGCTCAGGCCCCTCATCCACCTGCCCCTGCTCCAGAATTATGTGATGACAGTGGGCACAGCTGTGTGACCCAGGATGACCTCACTTCAGGTCCTCACTGCAATCACACCTGCAAGGTCCCTTTGCCATATGACGTCACACAGTCAGAGGTTCCAAGGATTAGGGTGTGCACATCTTGGGGGGCCATTTTTCTGCCTACAACAACCACCGTGTGGTGGCCGTTCCCAGAACCACCCTCGGCCTGGCAGCCCATTTTATTGAAATCAACTTGGATTTGCTACAGGTAGGTTTGTAAAACCTAACGTAAATTAGCCACAGTTATCTCTTCAACATTGGAAAAAAACCAAGAATGTCTCATTAATTAAGAAAGATTTTGACATTTTCTGTGGGTAGCTCACACAAATGGACAGTTACTCTTTCATCAAACTTTTGGTTATCTTATTACATTCATTTCTACCTATTAAATAATCTGAGAAAATGCTAATTTCATTCTGAGGTCTTGTAATAGTTTGTTCTTATCACATTTACTTTGTTCTCAATCTGTATTTATGGTTTGCTTCTTCTGAATCAGGCTTGGCTATCTTTATTTCTCATATTTCGGGTCATGTCTACTGTGGATTCCTGTCTCATATTGCTTGAGAATATCTGTGTATAAGTTTTTGCATATAGCGTGTGTAGGTGGAGAACTCGCTGAGTGTTGGCACGTGTAACAAAATGGTTTTGTTTTTCCTTAATACTTGGTTGGATATTGGCATAGCATAGAATTCTAGGTTTGTCTTAGTCTGTTTGAGCTGCTATAACAAAATATCATAAACTGGGTGGCTTATAAGCAACAGAAATGTACTTCTTACTTCTATTAATAGTGGCTGAAAGTCCAAGATCAAGATGTGGCAGATTCCATGTCTCATGAGGGCCCTTCCTGGTGCACAGACGGCATCTTCTTGTTGTGTCTTCACATGGTAGAACCCATGAGGGAGCTCTCTGAGGTCCCTTTTATAAGAGCACTAATCCCAATCCTGAGGGATCTCCCCTTGTGACCTCATGACCTCCCAAAAGCCCCACCTCCAAATAAACATCACCTTGGGGATTAGGGTTTCAACATAGGATTTTCAGGGACACAAACATTCAGACCATAGCAAGGTTCAAATCCATTTTCCTTAGAACTTGGGTAAACAAGCTCCTACTTCAGGCCCTCATGCTTACTGCTATGTCTGCCAAGAATGCTCTGGAATCTGCATGCCTTCCTCCTTACATCCTTTGGCTCTTCACTCAAAAGTAACTTCTGAGTGAGGCTTGGCTGGCCACCTCCCTCCCCAGTCAACATCTCATGTCTGCTTTCCTTGCTTATTTTTATCTCCTAAGCTTCAATACCATCTAACATTCAGTATATTTTACAACTCTGCCTCTTGGCTGTTGCTGGTCCCCTCCCACTACAAGGTAAGCTGCATGAAGGCAGGAACCCTTGTCTAGAGCAGTGCTCGGCACAGAGAAAACACTGATTGATTAAGTCAACTGTGAAGCCACTGCCTTGTTCCCTCGTAGCATCCTCTAAAAGAAAAGTGCCAGGGTGTTTGTGTCACTCTCATTCCTGTACACATAATCTAGTGTTTGTTTCTTTTATTCACTCTTTACGTTTTTAGGGTTGCCTCTGTATCTTTGCTCTTTTAACATTACATGTGATGCTACCAAAAATGGCTCTTCATTTCTAAATTATGCTGCTTGGCTATTTCAGTGTAAAAACTTAAATCCTTTTCAGTACAGGGACCTTTTCTCCCTGTTATTGCTTTAATCTGCTCTTCCCTTCCATTAACTTCACCCTCCTTTCTCAACACTCTGAATCTATTGTCCACATCTTTAATGTATCTTTTCATTTCCTTCCTTTTACTTTATGAGCCGAAATTTTCTCAACGTTCTTTTCCAGATCACAGTTGGCTCACCAACCAAATCCATCCTAACATTTAGCCCATACAGAAATTTGTAAAACTTTAGCGTATTTAATAAGAGCTCTTTTTTTCTCAGATAGCTTCCCTGTCAAAGCAACTTATTCATGTTTATGGAGGAATTATCCTCTTATTGCTTGCTAAACACTGACTAGGAGATTTTAACTTCTTTTCTGTTCTATGAAGTATTGCAGTTTCCCCAAGGGTTAGTTGTTCTGCTTCATAGTCTCAAGTGTTCTTTTTCATGTTCTTGAATGTTTTCAAATATCTGGTGATTCTTGTGTTTTTCCTGGTGCTTTGAATGAAGGATGATGTTGTTTTAGTGTAGGTAGCTGGTGTGTGCTCCTTTCACAGTGTGTGGATTTGTATCCCAAGAGCGTCCCCTCCGTGGCTGCCTGGACCTGCTGTGCGGATCCTGCCAGGCAAGCTTCTTGGAGGATGTGTGGGTGAGAAACTACCAGAAAAACAAAGGTCCATGCTGGCCATCCCTGGATAAAATTTATCTGGGGCATAAAAGTTTAGTGTATGTCTTTCCTAAAAGGGGCTGCTTTTCATTTAAAAAGAAATTTCCAGCATTGCTATAGGTTGCATTCTACTTTTCAGGGCCCTTTGCAGTCATGGGAGCTGATTTCTTTAGAGAACAATTCCCAGCCTTAGCTAAATTTTGAAATGAATTACTTCTATTATTTGCATATGTAATTCACAAAGTGAAATGTCTTTCTCTGAGGCCCTGCTAGGAAACAGGGTTGTAATTTTCCTCCACCTCTCCGATCCCAAAGACATCCTCTCTTGCAGGAATTCTTCAAAATGTCTTGCCACTGAATCTTCTGTCTTATTTGTTAGTACATTGTTATTATTTTATTCCGTTTTAGGAGTATTGTTTTGCTGTCATTTGAATTGGATATTGACAAAGAGAGGAGGGGCTCAATTCCTCCTTTATTGAATATTAATTGGCAGAACATACCAGCCTGAAAAACAAATGTTATGGTCTTCATATTCTAGCCACCAAAAACTTAACAGCAGGGGCTCTAAAATGTCACAATTTTCCCTAAACTTTTATTTTCTTGAAATATTTTCTTGATATGTTTTTCTGAACTTCAGAGCCATATACAGGATTCCAGTCTACAAGCCCATCGTTCTTTACATATCCTCGTGGCAGGTGCTTGGTGGTTAATAATTACTCAGCCAGGCCACACATTTACAATTAATAACATCATCTGACTTCTAGGCGAACGCTTAGTATTTTTTGCTTAAAAAAGAAAAACACAACGGAATTTGTTTTGAATTTATTTCCAAATAACAGCATGTACCAAGAAGAAACCATAACAATTATAGCAGAAAAGACATGAGAGGAAATGCCCCTCCCAAGTGATACAAAGCTACTCAAGAGCTGACATCAACAAGCAAGTCTGGGGCCAAAGCATGAGCCCGGCGGACAAGGTGTCATTGCCAGACACGCTGTATCAACATGCCTTCTTAATCACAGAACCGCAACTTCTACTTCTCAAGTTAAATATCCGAATTCAGGCATTTTTGACAAGTAGAGCATGTTTATGAGAATTCCTCTAAGAAGTTGCCACTCCTTTCCCTCCTCTCCCCAAACTTTTCCTCCACCCACCAAATTACTAATTATGGCTTCATTTCATCCTGTAGAGACAGCTGCCAATCTCCTTTCTACCCTAATTCACGCATGTATTTTATTTGATATTTGTCAATGGAACTAAAACAGTTTTAAGCACAACAGTGGTACTTCAGATTACGAGTTAAAAATCATTAACTTCATGTCCTTTGGATCCCTCTTTTAATTCAAATAACATTTGGAAACCTGCATCCTCCCTTTTCAGGACAATGGCGACATCATGAGGTGCTAATGGCTTGAGAATAAGCCTTAGAAATCTCAGATGGAGTCGTCCTGTTCAAATCAGAGACCTGCCAAGTCCTGCACCAATTCTTTTTTTTTTTTGTTTTTTTGTTTGTTTTTCAGCTCATTAAGGGGGTACAAAAGATCAGGCTATATACATTGCCCATGCCTCCCCATCCCCCCGAGTCTGAGCTTTAGTTGTGTCCATTCCCACTTTAAGCATGAGACACCAGAAGTAATTCACTTTTCCCTGTCTCCCAGGAAATCAGGAAAACCTTCTAACGTTTTAGTCTTAGCCCAGTAAAACAGACTAATGGTTCAGCCTTACCCTCCTTACTACCAAAAAGGTGATAAAACTAGTAGAACTGCTTGAAACAAAGGACAAGAAAAAAGCCAAGGAATTGTCCAGGGTGATATAAGGGAGAAGGAAGTCTTTTGCAAATATTAAATATGTGAAATAAAATTATTTTTGCTGATTGTATGAATTTCTCTTTTTTTGAGAAATCCAATAACAAAAAAATCTTTGTGATATCTTGACTGTGAAAAGAAACAAAAATTTAAGATATCCAAGGCTTCTCTAGTTTGTTGGGTTATAAAGCTCTGATTACTTAAAAATAAGTCCAGAAGTTCTAGGAACATTAGAATACTCTCATCAAAATATTGTCTTAAAACATAATGGATATTACAGATTTCAGTATAAGCTAAATTTTCCAAGACATTTTTATTCAAATATAAAAAAGACACAAGGGAGAATTTCTTTGTACTGTTCCTGATCTTAGAAAGAAAAATTTCAGTTTTTTACCTTTAAGTATGATTGTTAGCTGTTGGATATTTGTACATTACTTTTAGCAAGTTGAAGAAGTGTTTTCTATTCCTAATTTGTAGAGAGTTTTAACATAAAATGGATCCGAATTTTGTCAAACACTATGTCTGCATCCATTGAGATGATTATATGATTTTTCTTTTATAATATGGCTGATATGATAATTTACATTGATTTGATTTCAAATATTGAACAGTCTTTATATTCCTGGAATTGATCTCATTTGATTGTGATATATTACTTTTGTTATGTATTGCTGAGTTTGTGTTTGTGCCTATTTCTCGCAAGATATTGGTCTGTAATTTCCTTTTCTTATAGTATCTTCGGTTTTGGTATCAATGTAATTCTGACCTATTAAAATGAGTCAAAAAGTGAAAAACAAAAAGACACAGGGAAAAAAAATAATAACGTTACCTTTGGGGCCCTCCTGACTTCTTAAAATACTATTGAAAAACTTCCATTTCGCTCCTCATCACAAACACCCATTCTTGTGGCCCTCTGCTTTTGTCTTTACCTCGACAACTCAATGCCAAAAAGCCAAGTCAGACCTGGAAATTATTGTGGGAAAGAATAAATGGTGCAGACAAACCCAGGCGCGCCTCGACCCTCTGTGAAGAAAAACCACAAGATGAGCCCCCAATCTTCCAGTGAAGTCAGACAGGACTTACCTCCGCCTGCCAGGGAGAATTCAGTTCAGGAACATTCAGCCATTTTTCATTTTTGTTGCTCCTGGAATCTTAAATGATTCAAAAGAACTATTATTTTTCAAAGGTGGCAAAAAATGAGTCCTAAAGGACTGGCTCTCTCTAAACCTTAGAGAACCAAGGCAGATCTTTAGGAAGGTCCAGTAGTTTCCGCACAAGGGGCCCCTAAAAGGCAACGAGTGGACAGTGGATAGTGGGGAAAGAGCTGGCCCTGGCCCCTCCCTGCCCTCCAGGCTTTCTTGCTGACCCTGACACGCCACAAAACTCCATCCCCAGCGTGGCTCCTCTGTGGTCCTTCACACCTCCCCAGTGAGGAGGACGAGGAGGAAGACCACCCCCCACCCCATTTGTTGCAGGCTTCCTCCACCCCCCGCAGGCAGTGGCCCTGGGAGCAGGACTGCAAAGGAGATGGGGACATGTGAATGATGGGCAGGATTGACTTTTTAAAAAATATGCTAATGCACTAAAAAACAGAGACATGAATTTTACATGTTGTGTGCACAGAAAGGAAGCAGCAGATAGGCACTTTCAACACGTCTGGAAACAAGAACATCAAATGTTGAGACAATGCACTGGACCAGACACGTGAACCTGAGAAGGCCGAAGGTTCAAAGAGCCCCCAAGAAGCAAATGTGCACAAGAGCGTGTGCCTGTGCGTTTACACGTGCGTGTGCGCACGTGCGTGTGTGCAGTAGCTGTTACCATCCATTAGCACATTAGTACAGACACATTAGGAAGAATAGAAAGATTGTGATTCTGTTAATTAAAAAAAAAAAAATCTCTTTTCTTATGATAGCTCATAAGACATGGTAAATTTTCAATTCAACCCTCCAGAAAAATTAGAATCCTAGCAGGCTAACACAAATCACTCCTAAGTGGGATGTCAGGGAACTTCACCCAAATCATTTCAATTCCTTTTATGTCCCCATAATGCTGGTGCCTGCAAACCTAAAATTCTGCCCTTTTCTCATGACAGAGAGAAAAACACATATCAAAATGCCCACAATCTCTACTCCTGAGGCTTGAGGAGAAATTAGCAGAAGATGGCTTCCTCTTTGTCTATTTCTGAGGGATCTTAGTGTTTTCTTTCTTAATTTCTCCTATTGTGGTCAGTGGCTGATTACATTTTTATGATAATACTTATTGTTGAATTGTGAAAGTCCTGAAGAATGCTTTCTATTTTAAATTTCCTGTGCAGCAAGGATGTACATCCAATTTTTAGAAATGTCTCCCTTCGTATTTTGGTTAAACAAGTAACACATGTTAACTTGGGTGGAAAATAATAATTCAAAAAATAGAGATGAGAAATATGAAAAAAAAAGATAATAAAAAGTCAACATCCCACCCTCTAGAGATAATCACTGTCAACATTTTGTGTATGGCCTTGGGGACTCTGCAGATGTGGGGGTGTGTACATACACACGCACACAAAATAGCGCGTGCACTGCAACACTGTGCCCAGGACCTTCTATACGATGCCCTATTTTCTGCGTACAAAAGCCCAAGGCTGGGAAGGATCACAAGGCAAGGAAGCTGGGTTTCCCGCAAGTTCATAACAGAAGGACTTGAGGACCCAGTGTGACTGCAGCCTCCTGATGTCACCATCCCCTCTGCTCCTGAGGAAAGATCAGAGGACACTTCCTAGAATTTCCTTCCCCATGTGGTCCAGGAAGGAGTCTGCCGGAGAGGCAGGGGGGCAGTTGGGAAGAGCAGGCTTCATCTTCCATCGGCCCTTGCATGTAGCTGACCGCCCCAGGACTGCGTGGTTTCTGGGTCCTTTCTCTTCATGGTGTGTCCTAGCTGAGATTGGCACCCAGCAAACCCGGGGCTAGTAAGTGATGGGGCAGAGGCCAGAGGTGGGAAGGAAGGTGGGTGGGACAGACCCCCTGCCCATAGAGGAGCACAGGGCCAGCCACGCACTATCTCATGGGGGTCCCCTCACACGTGTAGAATCTGGCTTTGTGGATGGCAAAGCTGTCAGCATGTGCAATCGGCCGAAGGCCACACATGCAACCAGCCCATGTCAGAGTGAGGACTCAAGCCCAGCGCTCTGGCTCCAAAGCGCACTGGGGCCCCGGGAGGCTGCCCTTACACAAAAGGTGCCAGTGGGCCTCACGGTGTGGAGGGGAGAGAGACGGCTGCAGAGTTTCAGGGTGAGATGGAACAGCAGTCAGGAGGAATGCAAGGGGAAGAATGCAAGCATGCAGAAGAGGCAGTCACTGGGGCTGGGGGCGGGGTGGGGAGAGTGACCAAAACAACTTCTAAGGCCAGTCCCAGAAGCACAGGGACAAGATACCGGGTCAGGGAGCCTCCACCACAAAGGGCTCCGACGCCAGAGGGAGAGCCAGCCCTCCTGGAGCTTGCCTCCACTCGGGCCCTCTGCGCAGGGGAGACCTAGATACTCAGTACCTAAGTCTGACACCGGGTCCTAAGGAGCCGTGTTCCAGCAGGGTGTTCCAGGAGGGCTGGCTGAGCCTCACGCTGTCCTAGACTTACTGCTGCCTCAGTGTGTCCCCTTGAATTTGAACATTCATGTGCCTGAACTTTTCTTCTTCATTTTTGTAGTTCTGTAATAATTTGAGTCTTTGACTTGTAAAATTAGCTTCTGAGTCATTTTTCCCCCTCAGTGACATCTCAGTATTTCCCGTCTCCTAGCTGTGCAGCAAATGCCGATTCCTGTCCTAGACCAAAGGCCACAGTGGGAAAGTTCTGACGAGAGTCTGAATCAGTCTCCCGAAAGATGCAGCAGGTACCAACAGGAACTTTATCTTTATGGCCATGAAAAGGCAACCTGATTTCTGAAATAGCTATTGCCAGGATCCCAGAAGATGCAAGATGGGGATGAGGCGCCCTTGCATGTGACACTGACTCTACGTGCTGTGTCTACATCAACCGAAGGGTCTGTACGTCCACCGGCTCCCCCCTCTGCACGCGTCTCCATGCGGTGGGCCGCCTTCCTCTCTCTGTTACCCTTCTCCTTTCCCTTTTATCTGGTCGTGTTCTGTCACTGGAGTACAGATTTATGAATTTTAGCTTGGTCTTTGTTCCCCATTCTTTAATTTAAATTTACAATGACTAGAGCACTTAATTTGCTTTTTTAAAAAGCAAACAAAAGGAAGTAGCTTTTTATTAAATAACACTAATTGATTTTTCCTGCAGTGGAAAAGAAGCTCTCCTGTCCTGGTCACGCGGCCTGTGATGAAGATGGGGAGGCCTGTTGTCATCTGTGGCTCTGCACAACCTGGGTCAAGGGTACCTTTCCAAACAAGAGCATCCTGGAGGCACACCAAGGCCTCGAGTCCTCCAGAAGATGAGAGAACTGATCCCATTGTCCAGGTAACTGGCAGGGACACAGATGATCCGGGATTGTAAAGAAAATGGGAGAGGCAGAGAATCCTGGTCTCTGATGCTGTGATCCATTAAAAGAGATTTCTGAGTTCTGTGTGCAGAAATGGTTATCACTTCTGGTAGCAGAAAAGAATAAATACAAGCCAATTTAACAAGATGCCCTGAGGCCATTGGCAATGCAGAAAGATTATAAATCAATAGATTTTTTGTGCTTATACACCTTCCAACAATCTCATTACAAATAAATCCATAGATAAAAATTCACAAAGCATTCACCTGCTAACAGCTACTAAAGTATTTGCCCTGATTAACAATTTAAAATAATGTTTTCAAATAGGAGGCTAACTATGAAAAACAGTTATTGGTAAACCCCAAAGGAAGGAGGAAGGGAAAACATTACTTCATTTTAGTTTTTAACTTCTATTTAGCATAAAATTATTCGACCCTCAAACTGTGGTAGTTGGTAATGGGGCAGATGGTGCTTTGATGCCATAAGATATGCATGGAGCTGCTCTCTGAAACATCTGTGTTTTACTCAAAAATATTTAGGGAAGACTTTATAATTTTAAAAACCTGGTTATATTATGGCATAGGTTGTTATTAGCCATATAAGACAAAATGTAAGATTTCAAATAAATTGCTATTTATTCTTGAGTACTCAGATAGAAACACATCCAAGTACCTGAGAGAGGAACTGGCCCATAAATGTACACATATGTATGTATATGTAATTAACGGGGCTCGTTAATGCAGAGCAGCAACTGTAACGCAGTGCTCTAATCCCCGTGCATCGCAAATGTTTGTTCTCTGGGTTTATTTTCAGAAATGTTACAATGCTCTACTAACTCATAAGAAATCTATTTACATTCTACCCACATTCAGAGTATATATTAAAGAAATGGAGGTATTTAGGATAATATTAATACTGTACTCGCAACCTTAGAAAATTTTCCAGAAACAAACCTTTCACATGGATAGTAGTTCCTTTTCCCTGAAGGAGCCTGCAGCAGCTAACACAACACCAAAGGAGAAGCTGCCCAGTTGGGGGCCAAGCAGGAGAGTTTGGTGTGTGTTATCAGTTAGCTGCTCCAAAGACCAGAGACCAGGGTTTCCTTGCTTATTAAGAACTGCAAAGTGAACCCTTTTTGCCATTCTATTCTATTTTTTCATTTTGTCTTTCATTCAATAAGTACAGCCTGGAGGGAGATCACATCTGTGTTTGGAGAGCCTGGGGGCTCGGTTCTCGCCCCTATGGCTGGGGTCCCAGTGGATTGCACACCAACAGCTTATATTTCTACTTTCCTGCTGATGAAATCTCAGCAATTTGACATTCCCAGGCAAGTCTCCTTCCCAGGGCATGATGCTGACAGGTATGACGCTCCTACCAAGAGTAACGTATCAAAGACTACTCAGTGTTGGACACTGGCATTAGGGTGAGAATTTTAATAGCTGAGTCTTGACTGGCCACAGATAAGACTTTTGGGGGAGAACTCATTGGCATCTGCACTCTGCACAATTCTGGCTCCTTTGTCCTAATTCTCTGTGTCTACCAGACCTACCTGACATGACTCAAATGGTTGCTTGTGTTGTGGGATTACCCAGCATTATTTGTGTTTGCTATTAAAAAAATGGGTTTAGTCCTAAAAGGAGACAATACACTGCACTGACATGGCATTCTGTTTCTGTCTTCTTGGAATCTTATGTTTCCAGTGTGGTGCAAAAAGAGCCCATAAGAAGGAAAATTTCTTTCATTTTATTCATAATTCTGACGATTAATATTCCAAATACATACAAAATACTTTTTCAAACAATGCAATAACTATTAAAAGAACGTGTGTATATAGAAAAAATGATAAATTACACAAATATAGGTAGGAGTTGTGTCAAAGTGGTGAAATTATGAGTGCTTTCGTTTCTATTTCTCAAAATGTGGTTAGATTTCTTGTTGAATAAAATTGTAAGCCCTTCCATCTACTTCCTTGACATCCCAGTCTGTTTGCAGAATTGTGCATTATGACTTTGAAGACTGATGGAGACGTGCCATGAGGACTGTTACACTGAGAGGCTGAATCATTCTTCTCAGGGAATGGAAAATGCTCCAGTGTTGCCCAGCTTCCTGTAAAGAATAGATAAAGAAAGAATTCATTCCCCAAAATAAAGTGACTTACATGTACAGAAAAACGCCCCTGAAGTACAATACCTGAGACTGTCAAATAAAATATATATGCACATACTTATATTTCAAATGTGTGGTTGCCTGAGCACAAAAGCAAGAAATCGTTGGAGAGGATAGAAGATGATAAAGTTGCAGTAGAGAATTTCAGAGGCTCTTACAGCTGCATTTTCTGACATTGCTCAATCCTGGTGGCTTAGACCATGGGCTTTCACGGCTGTCAGGACAGGAGCCTCAAAAAGGGAGGTCATGTCAAAGATTCCTAGATAAAGCTAGATCCCTACCAGGTGACAGACCCACAAAGAGAGATGGCAAATATACTTGTCTGTTTTGATTTGGGCTCCGGGTGGAGGGATAATAAAGAAAAATTCCTAATGATGAGTCTTTCTTTATATGAGCTTAAAGTGTCATTTCATACAACTACTGTAGAAAAAAAAAATTTAAGAAAGCAAAACACTTGGCTTACAGTGTTTCTAGGGACCTTAAAATTTTCCATGAATATAGTCACAAAGACCCTGAAGTCACAATCAAATATTACAAAAAATATAAGGAAAAGAGTTACTGTGAACAAGAGTTGGCAAACACAAACAAAAAGCAAAATCAACTCCACAAAAATTGCAGATATTAGAATGATTATCTTAAAAACTAATATAAAGGTGTTTAATATGTTTAAATGTGTATTTTACAAAGAATAAAAGTATGAATTAAGAAGAGCTTTAAAATTTAAATTGCAATGTTATGTCAACACATTTGGCAATTGGAGAAAATAAATTTCAAGAAAAAATAAAAATTGTCAAAATCAACTCAAAAAGAAATAAAATAGTTTGAATTGTCATCTATCCATTAAAGACATTAGAGGCTGGGCATGGTGGCTAACGCCTATAATCCTAACACTCTGGGAGGATCACTCGAGGTCAGGAGTTCAAGACCAGCCTGGACAAGAGCGAGGCACCATTTCTATTAAAAATAGAAAAATAAATTAGCCAGGCAACTAAAAATAGAAACAAACAAACAAACAAACAAACAAAAATTAACCAGGTGTGGTGGGGAGTGCCTGTAATCCCAGCTGCTAGGGAGGCTGAGGCAGGAGGATTGCTTGAGCCCAGGAGTTTCAGGTTGCTGTGCCCTAGGCTGATGCCACCGCCCTCTAGCCCAGGTAACAGAGCAAGACTGTCTCAAAAAAAAAAAAAAAAAAAGATATTGACTTTGTCCCACAAAGAAAACACTAGTTTAAGATGGGTTTTACAGATAAATTGTACTAAATACTAAGATGTTCTAGAAGTTAAATAATAATAATACCCAAATTGAAATAACTCACAAGAAAAGTACTAATTGAGAAGGTAAATCTCTATAAATTACCCAAAATGCAGTTCACGAAGACAGAGATATAGAAAATATGAAATAGAGATTAAGAGACGTAGAGTGAGATTGTCTAATATGCAGTTCATTAGAGTTCTAGATAAAGATAATAAATAGATGTGAGAGAACCAATATTGAAAGAAAGAATGACTGACAATTTTCTAAAATTAAGAAAAGACACAAATCTTTATATTCAGAAATCCCCACACATTCCAAGTAGTATAGTAGACAGATGTTCATAATAGGGACACCACAGTAAAATGATAGAGCATCAAAGACACAGAGGAGATCTTAAGTGACTAGGGAGAAAATATATCTGTAAAACAAAAATAATTAGACAGCTAACTTCTCAAAAGCAACAGTGGCAACCAGGCAACAATAGAAATATATCTTTAAAATTCTGAGTGAAGATAAGTGACTCAGAACTGTAATAAAATTCACTTAGTAATTTTACTAAGTGAAACACATAGGATAAATGTGTTTAGGCAACACGTAAGGATAAATAAAATGAAAACTTGATCTAATGAACATAATAAGGAATGCTGCCTTCAAAAACTAGAGACTGTTTATTCATTCTAAATATGAATTAAATATACATTTGAATATTGGCCACATGCTGGGCCAAAAAGTAAGACAAATTTTAGAGAATCAATATTCTATGGAACACATTTTCTAACCTAAGTTCAAAGAAGTTAGAAATCGAGGACAAATTACAACACTCTTAAATAATTTGTCAGTCAAAATAAATTACAGTAGAAAATATTTAGGGCTGCATGATAATAAAATATTAGTGTTTTAAACATGTAGAATGTAGTAAAACATTAAATGGGACATTCATAAGTTTTAGAACTTATATTATTAAAGAAGATAGGCTAAAATAAAATTAGCTAAGTATCCAACTTAAATTAGAAAAAAAATTTAAACAAATCAGAGAAGAGGAAATAATAAAATGAGTGGAAATAGAGATCAAACTAGACAAAAGATGATTCTTTGAAAAGACAAAGATAAGTGACAAATCCTGACAAAATTCATCAATTAAAAAAAAAAGAAGCCACAAATAAAGAAGAATAGATGTGAAAAGGAGGCACAATTAGAGATGGAGGAGATATTGAAAACATAGTCAGATTAAGTTATAAACAAATTTATGTCAATATAGTGAAAAACAGGAAAAAGTGAACAAATTCCTAGAAAAATATAAACCACCAAAGCTGACTCAATAAAAAATGAACAAATCTAAATTATCATATAACTATTAAATATATTGAATTAGTTGTAAACATATTTCTGCAAAAAGAATAAACCATTTCATGTGGGCTTTGTGAGTAAATTCTAGCAAATATTTAATGGATCAAGAATTCCACAGCCAAGCACGGCAGCTCACACCTATAATCCTAGCACTTTGGGAAGCCAAGGTTGAACATTGCTTAAGTCTAGGAGTTCAACACCAGCCTGATCAAGAGTGAGACCCTGTCTCTACAAAAAATAGAAAAATTAACTGGACATCGTGGCTCACACTTGTAGTCCCAGCTACTTGAGAGGCTGAAGCAGGAGGATGGCTTGAGCCCAGGAGTTGGAGGCCACAGTGAGCTATGATGACTCCACTGGATTCTAGCCTGGGAAACAGAGCAAGGCCCTGTCTCAAAAAATAAATAAATTCCACCCTTACACAAACTCTTTCAGAAGACAAGAAAGAAGAAATTCTCCCCAAATCATTTTATAACAATATATCCTTGATATAAAACTAGACAAAATAATTTTAAAGAACATCTATATTGATAAAAACAAATGCAAATGGAAATACAACACACCAAAATCTATGGGATACAATGAAAAGCAGTACTAAGAGAGAAATTGATATAAATAAACCTCTACATCAAAAAAAAGTAGAAAGATGTCAAATAAACAACCTAGCAAAGCATTTTAAAGAACAAGAAAGGAAAAACAAATGAAACTCAAAATTAGTAGACAGAAAGAAATAATAAAGATCAGAGCAGAGATAAATGAAATTGAGACAAAAACACAATAAAAAGATTAGCAAAACAAAAGGTTAGTTTTATGAAAAGGTAAACAAAATTGACTAAACTTTAGTTAGACTAAGAAAAAAAAGAAGATCCAAATACATAAAATCAGAGATAAAAAAGGAGACATTATAATTGTTACCACAGAAATTAAAAGGAACATCAGAGACTATTATGATAGTCTATTAGGATGCCAATAAATTGGGAAACATAGAAGCAAAGGACAAATTCCTAGACACATACAGCCTACCAAGATTGAACCATGAAGAAATAGAAAACCTGAACAGACCAATAATGAGTAACAAGATAAAAACAGTAATAAAAAGTCTCCCATCAAAGAAAAGCCCAGGGCCTGATGGTGTCACTGCAGAATTCTATGAAATATTTAAACAAGAACTAACACCAATTCTACTCAAACTATTCCAAAAACTTAAAGAGGAGGAAATACTTCCAAACTCTGTTCTACAGGCCAGCAATACCCTGATACCAAAACCAGACAAGGACACAACAAAAAATAAAAATACAGGCCAATATCACTGATGAACATAGATGCAAAAGTCCCCAACAAAATACTTGCAAACCAAATATAACCACACATTAAAAAGATTATTCTCTATGATCAAATGGGAGTCATCCTGAAGATGCAAGGATGGTTCAACACATGCAAATCAACAAGCATAATACATCACATTAAGGAAAAAAACCATATGATCATGTAAATAGAAGACAAAAAATGTATTCAATAAAATTCAACATCCCTTCATGATAAAAACTCTTAACAAAGTGGTTATAGAAGGAACATATTATAACTCAAAACAGTAAAGGCTATATAAGACAAACTCACAGCTAGCATCATACTGGATGGGGGAAAATTGAAAGCCTTTCCTCTAAGATCTGGAACAAGACAAGGTTGCCCACTTTCACTGGTTTTATACAACAGAGTACTGAAAGTCCTAACCAGAATAATTAGACAAAGAAAGAAATAAGGTCATCTAAATTGAAAAGAAGTCAAATTGTCCTTGTTTACAGATGATATTATCTTATGTTTAGAAAAACCTGAAGACTGTGCCAAAAACCATTTAGAACTAATAAAGGAATTCAGTAAGTTTGTAGGATACAAAATCAACATATAAAAATCAGTAGCATTCCTATATCCCAACAGTGAACAATCTGAAAAATAAATCAAGAAAGCAGTCCCCTTTATAATAGCTATAAAAAAAGTTAAAACAAAATACCTAAGAATAAACTTAACTAAAGAAATGAAAGATCTCTACAATTAAAACTATAGAACACTCATTAAAGAGAGACAAGAGGACACAAAAAAATGGAAAAATATCCCATGTTCATGGATTGGAAGAATTAATATTGTTAAAATGTCTATAGTATCCAAAGTGATCTACAGATTCAATGCAATCCCTATCAAAATACCAATGACATTTTTCACAAAAATAGAAAAATCAATTCTAAAATTAACAGGGAATGACAAAAGACCCTGAATAGTTGAAGTAGTCCCAAGCAAAAAGAACAAAGCTGGAGGCATTCCATTACCTGATTTCAAAATATACTACAAAGCTATAGTAACCAAAACAGCATGGTACTAACATAAAAAGAGGCACAGATCAATGAAACAGAATAGAAAACCCAGAAATAGATCCATTCATTTACAGCCAACTCACTTTTTACAAAGGCACCAAGAACATACATTGGAGAAAGGACAGTCTCTTAAACAAATGGTGCTGGAAGAACTAAATATTTCTACATAGAATAATGAAATGAGACAAATATCTCTCACTATATACAAAAATCAAATCAAAATGGATTAAAGACTTAAATGTAAGACCTGAAACTATGAAACTACTAGAAAACACTTAGGAAACACTTCAGGACTTTGGTCTGGACAAAGATTTCTCAAGTAAAACCTCAAAAGCACAGACAGCCAAAGCAAAAATTGACAAATGGGATTTTATCAAGCTAAAAATCTTCTGCACAGTGAAGTAAACAATCAACAAAGTGAAAAGAAAACCTATAGAATGGGAGAAAATACTTGCAAACTACGCATTCAACAAAGGATTAATAACCAGAGTGTATAAGGAACTCAAACAAACCAATAGCAAAAATCCAAAGAATCTGATTTAAAAAGGGGCAAACATCTGAATAGACATTGCTCAAAATAAGACATACAAAATGCCAAAGGTATATGCAAAAGTGCTCAACATCACTAATCATTAGGGAAATGAAAATCAAAACCACAACGAGAGATCATCTCACCCCAGTTAAAACAGATATTATCAAAAAAACAGAAAACGAATGTTGGCAAAGATTGAGAGAAAGGGGAACATTCATACACTGTTGATCAGAAAGTAAACTAGTACAGCCACTACAGAAAACAGTATGGGGGTTCTCAAAAAACTAAAAATCAACTACCACATGATCCAGCAATCCCATGCTGGATATATATCCAAAAGAAAGGAATCAGTATATTGAAGCAATATCTGCCCTCCCATGTTTATTGCAGCACTAGTCACAATAGCCAAGATGTGGAATCAACTTAAGTGTTCATCAGTGGATGAATGGATAAAGGAGATGTGGTACATACATATATTGGAATAGTATTAAAGCCATAAAAAAGAATTAAATTTCATCATTTGCAGCAACATGGATGGAACTGGAGGATATTATGTTAAATGAAATAGGCCAGGCATAGAAAGACAAATACAGCATGTTCTCACTCGTATGTGGGAGCTAAAAAAAATTGATGTAATGGAGGTAGAGAGTAGAATGATGGCTGGAAAAAGTAATGGGGATGAGGAAGAAGGGGGAGTTAGTTAAAGAGAACAAAACTACAGTGAGATAGAAAGAATATGATCTAGCACAAGAGAGAAACTATAGTTAACAATATTGTGTATTTTACGATAGCTAGAGGAGAAAAATCGGAATGTTCCCAAAACAAAGAAATTATAAAAGTTTGAGGTGATAGATATCCTAATTACCAGATTTGATCCTTACACATCTTATACTTGTATTGAAATATCACATGTACCCTAAAAATATGTACAACTAATATGTATCAATAAAAATTAAAAATTAAAAAGAAAACAAAGGATGAGGGAGGAAGAAACCTACTAAACCAAATGTTAGCAAACCAATTCCACAATGTATGAAAAGATAATACCTCATGTTCAGGTTGGATTATTCTAGGAATGCAAGATGAATTTCATATTAGAAAATTCACTTAGATAATTTACCACTTTAATGTATTTTTAGAAACCACTCCTTGTATCTGACTTTGGATTCTGGCAATCCAAATAAGACAATAAAAAAAAAAATAAAGGATTTAAGTTTTGGTAGTGAAAAAATTTAAAAATATCTTTATTCAAAAATGATAGTTTTCACTAAAAGATTCTATAAGGCAATTATTAAAAATTAATAAGAGAGCCTGGCAAAGTTACATTGATATGCAATCAATTCACAAAAGTCCATTGCATTTCTGTACTCCAGGAGCAAACTGAAATTCAATTTTTAAAACATACTATCTACAAGTGCAACAAAAAATAATGTTTCTAAGAATAAATGCAGCAAACGTGTACAAGACTTTAATGTAAGAAATCCTAAAACTATGTTAAAAGACATTTTTAAAAAAACTTAATTAATGGAAACACATGTCAGATGTATAGTTGGGAAGACTCAATATTGGAATCACATCAACTCTCCCACAAATTAATTCATAGAATTAATTAAATCCTAATTAAAATGCAAATTAATGTTTCACGGAAGTTGACAATATGATTGCAGAGTGTATATGGAAGTTCAGGTTGCCAATAGTTAAGACACTTTTGAATAAGGAAAACAAGGTGATGGTACCGGTGCGACCCAATATCAAAACATATTAACACAACTGTGCATAGTATCGGAGCAGGAATAGACAAACCGAGCAATGGGCCAAAAAGAGAGCGAACAAACTGACCTATGAGTATAGTATGGAAACCTGATTTACTGCTGTTTCTATGGGAAAATCTGGACTGTTCACTAATTTAAGTACATGACAATGAATCCACACTTCACACCATACACATACAAAAAATATCATTCCAGATAGACCAAACTTTTTAATGTCAAAGGCAAATTCTGAGATTTTGAAGAAGGGGAAAAAAAAAACACATATATAGGCAACGCAACCTGCAAGAAACAACTTGGATTCAGAAATGCAGCTCTGGTCGGGTTAGGGGCTGTGGCCCTGGAGTTTTGCTGCCTCAGTTCCAATCCCTGCTTCATCACTTCCTAGATGAGTGGTCTTGGGAAAATTACTGAATTTCCCCAAGCAAGTGTCTTCATCTGTAATAACGGGGTAATATTAACACCCCCCCTCCAGAGGTTTTAGTAAAGCTTCAGTGAGATCCTTTCTGTAAAGTGCGCAGCACAGGATCAGCACGTGGTAGAAGCTCAGGAATGCCACCAGGACAATGACCTGGCCATTTGGACAACTGTGGGAGAATCCAGGGAGCCAGAGCCACGTTTCCTGGAGAAAAGCAGGAAATTCAAGATTTGATGTCCTGGGGAAGGAGGCCAAGAATTTTGTGGTGTTCCAGTGGGAAGAGAGAGTTCTGAGGGAGACGGATGCCAGAATACAGAAGAAATGTTTAACCATTTAAAATGGACCAATGGCTGTTTACTCCAGCAGATTTTGCTATAAGATGGGGCAACTACACCGCCCAT
Organism: Eulemur rufifrons; assembly: GCF_041146395.1. NCBI lineage: Eukaryota > Metazoa > Chordata > Mammalia > Primates > Lemuridae > Eulemur > Eulemur rufifrons. The sequence continues at coordinate 12,369,009 of NC_090986.1, read as the reverse complement.
TTCTCTTTAACCTGATTTCTTTTTAATTCCATATGTCGCAGACATCTCATCATGTCAATATATGCAGATCTGCCACATTCTGGATTTGCCTAAGATCCTGTACTGCAGAAATAATATAATTTATGTAATTGATCCACTCTTCATGAACATTTAGATAGCTTCCCTTTTTTTTTTTTTTTTTTACTTTTAAACCATAGGGGAAAAATGAATCAATAGAAATGTAAAAACAACCATACATATGTATCTACGTGTGCGTGTGTATAGATAGATAAAGCATTTCAAATTGGAGTGGGGATGAAGAGACCCCATTCTCTACCAATTTCTCTGTAAGTGAAATCATAGAATCATTGAATGACAGGGCTAGATGGGGCCTTAGAAATATCCAGTGGGATGACTTTAAGTTTATAGTGTTGTTTGTTGCAACACCATTCGAAGTAGCCAAAATATGGAATCAGCCAAAATGCCCATCAAAGGATGAACAGATAAATAAAATGTGCAGAGCACTAAACACAAATGGAAACATGTAATTGCTGAATGTCATAAACTCCTACTCCAGGCTTGGCAGGAGGTAGGTGCTCTGCACATGTCACTTACCCTTACAACTCTCTTCTGGCAAGGACCACTAGAGTGACCATGTGACGAATAAGGAAACTGAGGTCGTATTGTTAGCAAGTGGCGCACTTGGCAGTCCAACAAGTAAAACCTAGAAGCCTGAATTATTCTGGTGAAGCACATATGGGACTGCGCAGGCCTACCCGACCTGCTCTACTGTGTTCACACACCTCTGGCTTTTCCACTACCCCCGGAAGATTCCCAGACCCAATTGCAAAATCGGTTCTTTAAACTGAAGATGAGGCCCAGAGCCCTTCAGGGATCCAGCCAGCAGTAGGTAGTGGCCAAGGCAAGACAGGGACACTGTGGACCCGAGGCTCCTCGGCAGACTGCTGCCTACGCTGAGAGCAGCCAGGCGGGCCCTCGGGAGGATGGAGAAGGGGAGCTTTACCCGGGAGAAGCCAGAGCAGACACTGATGAAATCCCTGAGGTTCTGTGATTCTCTGACAAGGGAGGCAAGGTCTTCACTTCCCTGCCTTTTCTTAATCCTCTTCAAATTGTAGCAGAGTGCAGACACTGAGACACATAATTTATCACCACCATATTCTTCTTCCTAAAACATTCTCATCATCTAATCACATCATGGCTCTAGAATGCAGAGGTGTCACTCTCGGCCTGCAGAAGGGCTACTCCAGTTGCCCTGGGAGCCCTCTGCTTCCTCGGAGACCATTGGGGTGTCACGGAAGAGGAGTGAAGGTTAGGGCACAGCTGACCAGGGAGATCTGGGTTCCCCTGCCCTCTGTTAAATTTGTATTTATTAATTTTTAAATTCACATACAGTAAAATTCACTTGTTGGATGCACAGTTCTAGATTTACCCAATGCATGGGATTGTGTAACCGCTACCACAATCAAACACAGAGCGGCTCCATCACCCCCAGTGACCTGCGTGCCACCCTCGGCCCTTCCCCACTCGGTGGTCCTAGGTCTTTTGGCCTTTTCCAGAATGTCAGGTAACTGAAACCACACGGAATGAAGTCTTTGACTCCAGCTGTTTTCAGCGGGCATAAGACATCTGAAATTCATACATTCTGTTGCGTTAATCAACAGTGTGGTTCTTTTTACTACTGAGAGGTATTCTGTCGATGGATGAGCCACAGTTTGTTTATCCGTCCACCCACCGAGGACTTCGGTTGAATCAGTTTGCAGTTTGAGGCAATTATGAATAAAGCCACTATAAATATTTACACACTTTACAAATGTAAGCATAGTTTTCCTTGTTTGTTTTGTTAACTTGGGTATATTCTTAGCTGGGATTACTGATTTGGTAAATGAATGTTTAACTTTCTAAGAAACTGTCAAACTTTTTGAAAGTGGATGCACCGCTCTGCATTGCCTCCTGCGACGTACAAGTTTCAGTTCTACACACTCACCAGGACATGGTATTTCCGATTGTTAACTTTACCTACTTGTAGTGACATCACCTTGTAACGGAATTGGCATTTCCCTAATTGCTTGTAATGCTCAGCATCTTTTCACGTGCCTTTTGCCATCAGCATATCTTCTTTGATGAAGTGTCATTCAAGTCTTTTGCCCATTTATTTTTAGAGAGGTTTTAAGTTCACAGCAAAATTGAGTGGAAGGTATAGAATTTCCCATATACCCCTTCCTCATGTATCTAAAAAATTCATAATTTTACATGTTATGCTTACCTCTATGACACAGTTTGCACTTATTTTTATATCTTTGCATAGAGTTTTCTGATTATTCTAGCATCATTTTTTGAAAAGACTATCCATTCTCCATTGATTTGTTTTTGCACCTTTGTCAAAAATCAATTGAGCGCATTTGAGTGAGTCTCCTTCTAACTGTCCACTCTGTCCCATTGATCGAAGTGTCCATTCTTTTGCCAAAGCCAGACTGTCTTGATTACTGTCGCTTTACAGTAAATCTTGAAATTAGATTACATGAGTGCTTCAAATTTTCTTCTTTTTCAAATTTTTTGGCTATTTCACCAGCCCTCTTTTAGTTCTGCTTTTACCTGTTTCATCCAATGAAAATCACTGGCCTGCACTGGCATCGCACGTGATTCTCCAGCCTCCGGCCCAGCTCCCCTTCTCTCACTCCCGCCTTGGGCAGTGAGCCTCCCCCAGAAACAGCCTCCGCCCTCCTCCTGCTCACGAACCCTCCCCAACCTACCACCACCCTCAGCAGCACCCTCACCATGCAATCTCCTCTGACACTGTCACATCACAATGCACAAGAACCTTTCCTTCCTGAAGCTTCTAAAGCACTTATTCTGCGATTCTCCTTGATCCCTTAGTGTGGATCTGTGGCCTGGCGACATGAGAATCACACGGGGAGTTATGAAAACCCAGATTCCTCCCTTGCTGACCGGCTGTCCGAGAGCCTCCTTGGTCGTCGGTTGGGCCTGAGATTCTGATGATTTCACATTGGCCAGATGATTCTACGGCAGTCGGGTGTGGGGACCCCTGTTACGACATGTATCCTGAACTACTCGTGTTGCCGGTCACTCTATCGTGCATCTGTGACTATGTCTCATGCATAGAGACCTGGTCCTGCACTTCCGTGCTCTCCTCAAGCTCTTTTGTGCTCTCTGAATGTTTAGAATCCATATTTTTAGAGGTGGTTATTGACTGAAGACTTGGTTGTAATCCAAACTGCACAGCAGAGCTGAGTAGTTGCCAAGGAGACTGCATGGCCCTTCGAGCCAATGACATTCACTATCTGGCCTCTGGCAGGAAAGTGGCTGCTGTGCTAGAAGAAGCAGTGGGTCGCAATCCTGGTTGAGCAACAGAACCCCATGGAAACTCCCAGAGCTCAGACCTACTGAATCCCCTGCTCTGGGGGGATCATTTAACTGTGAAAGTTCTCTGGGTGGTCCCGGTGCAGCCCACCCCCTGCCAGAACCACTGAATGGGGGAGGGGCCAAGGCCGTCCTGGCTCCACTCTAACCTGCCTGTCACCTTGGGCAGGTCCTCATGCCTCCCTGCACTTCAATTTTCTCATCAACAAAAGAGCTGAATGACACAAAACATCTCGGAGAGCCTGGTGATGCTAACATTCTGTGATCCTATATTCTCATACCATTTGTCATAATAAGGCCATTTAATGGTGAGATGCCTGATACCCGTGGATGTCCACTCGGGGTGGACTTGCTGAGTGTGGGGACAATGATGGTTTGAGAATGCTACGGCTGAAATGTGTCCCCTCCAAGTTCATATGTTGAAGCACAACCCCCAGGACCTCAGAAGGTGACTGTATTTGGATCTTTGCTGTATTTGGGGTCTCTAAAGAGGCAATTAAGTTAAAATGAGGTCATTAGGGTGGGCCCCTATATGCCTGGAGTCCTTCTGAGAAGAGGAGATTGGGACACAGAGGGAGGGAGGAGCCCGCCCTGCCGACACCCGGACCTCAGAGTCCGGCCCCAGAACTGTGAGACAGCAGTTTCCGCTGCCTAAGCCGCCCGGTCGGTGGTACTTTCTCATGGCAGCTCTAGGAAACTAACGCTAGCACGGGGCTGTGGCTGGGAGAAAGTGCTGGATTTAGGGCTGCAGCATGCTGACAGCTGGCTCCCAGAGTTAACCAGAATGATTCCTCTTGTGCGACCGCTGAATCCTGGCTTCCGCCCTGCTCGCGGACCTCTCTCTCCAGATTGCACAATCCTTTGTCAGTCAGGCCTCAGCGGGGCCAGCGAGGTCTGTTTGAAACAGTAAACAAAAGCTCAGCCCCACACAATAGTGACATTTCCTTCCCTCACGTTCATTCTCAGAATCTTCCACTGCAGCAGGGAACATGTTAGTCAGAGTCCTGTGAAAGCTGATGCAACGTGGGCCTGGAAGTCTCGGAACAAGGCGCGATTGTGCCGGAGCTGGACGCAGCTCAGCGCGCGGGAGCCAGTGCCTGCGCCTTGCCCGCCCCAGGGTCCCCTCCGCTCCCTGCAGTGCCCTGACACCAGGAGCTCATTCATGCTGCGAGTGAGCCGGCTGCAGTTCATTCTCACGCCTGCGCTTGTCTGCCAAACGTTTAAAGGCTGATGTGACCAGCGTCCACCTCTGTTTGGTATCATGTCTTAGCATCCTTCTTGCTCTGCCCCTGGGGTCTGGTGGCTGGGACTTGTATTCAAAGCTTTAAGGAGTTTAGGAAATTTCTTAGAACTGGGTCATACTTATCTTGGTCCCTAAAATTCCCTCTATCAAAAATAAGAGACAAAGCCCTTGTGCTGTGGGAAAGAGACTTGCTTCTTCTAGAAAGTTCTAAGGGATTTCTTTCTTTCTTCTTCTTCCCCTCCCCATAGTAAATAACCCCAAGTGATTTATTCCAGGCACCAGATAAACACCTGTGGTGTGAGCAGGCGGTCACCTGTATTCGGCATCCCCTCCGGCTGTGCCTCTCGTCACTGCCCCCACGCGGTGTCCTGGCCCACAGGAACATGGAAAATGCAGAATCTCCCCAAACAATGGTCTGGTTGAGTTTTCTTGTCATCTTACCTCCAAGTAATTAAGGGATGTCTGTGAATATTTAATATTGACATTAGAAACAATATAATCTGAGAAAGTGACTTAACTAGACACTAATTTTTGCTTTAGGAAAAGCATGACGGCAAAGAGACAGACAGTGTACAATCTGTTTTCTGTTTGAAATGACATTATTACAGAGAGCTGCATGGTTCTGGATCTCTTGTCTTGATACAAATGAGACCAAAAATAAAAGAGAAATAAGACTAAGCATTTCCCCTGCCTTATTTTAATAAAGTCACCAATAACAGAGAGAGGAACATGGCATGCTATTCTGATTACCAGCATGGACACTATTCTTAGAAAAATTTACTATTAAGCAGCATGAAGCTTCTTTTTCTTTCCATATACGGATTCAACTCTTCGGGAGAAATGTTATGAATATCTCAGCTTCCAGAAGGAAACTGGAGCATCTTCTGGTCCCAAAAAGGACCAGTCTCCTGAATGGGCAGATTTAGACTTCAGTGACCCCACAGCTCTACAGCATGCCAGCTTCCAAGTATTCTCCTACTTCCTGACAATGGAGAGGCCACCATTAGCGTTTTCTTCTTGCAGGTCACCTGGTCTCAAAGGATGAGCCTTCCAAACTCCTGCGTCAAAATCCCTTGATGGGGGTTTGTTAGCAATGCAGATTCTCAGGCCCACTCCTATGGGATCAGACTGTCTGGGAGTAAACTACTAGACTCTTTAAAGGAACCAGGGACATGAACAGGAAACTCTGAATCAGTAGATAAATCAGAAATAAACACATTCACTTATTATCCAATGTCTTTCCTCCTTTGCTAATCATTAATGACCAAGTCAGTAGAAATTAGTACTATAAAGTATTGAAGGAGATATAGGTCAAAGCACATGTGGCAAAGGAATACTTTTGTATATTTATAAACTTCCAAGCCTTTATGGACCAGTACCAGGCTACTAAACAACTCAAGCCTCACTCAACCTACCTCACAAATCCAATAATACCTAATTTGGTATATATGTTTGGATGTCATGACAATGTCAGATTACTGAATACGTTTCTAAACTTTTACTCTCAATTTCTGCACTTATGTCTTTTGTACAGACAGCCGACAGTTCAAGAATCAACAGAGGTCCACAGATCATTCTTGGAGAAGCACTTCTGTAAATGACTTAGGCACAAATCAGGAAACTCCCAGGACACGGGGTTAAGAGATCTGACTGAGAGGCCAGCGGGTGGAGAAGAGCTGGGAAACCCTCATCCCTATGGCAACCCCAGGCAGGATGGTGCTCCAGACAGATCAGCGAGACTGGAAGTCAGGGAGTAAATCCTGGGACCATGTGGCAATGTTCCTGTATCACTGCGATACTGGCCAATGGGAGGATGTCGACTTAAAAAGCAGATACAAAAGCAGCACAAGAAAATGAGCATGTTTTAGCAGACATCAGGTAATTGACACACAATGAAGAGAGTTGAGCATCTTCAATGCCCCAGAGCGGCACAATGCACAAATGTGCAAAATGCAAGGAGCCAAAGGTGAAAGGTCAATGACTAACAGCAGGATTTATTTATAGTCAAAAACTCTACACAGGAGAATAAAAGACAAACGGGGCCGGGCGTGGTGGCTCACGCCTGTCATCCTAGCACTCTGGGAGGCCGAGGCGGGTGGATCACTCGAGGTCAGGAGTTCGAGACCAGCCTGAGCAAGAGTGAGACCCCGTCTCTACTAAAAATAGAAAGAAATTATATGGACAACTAAAATATATATATACAAAAAATTAGCCGGGCATGGTGGTGCATGCCTGTAGTCCCAGCTACTCGGGAGGCTGAGGCAGTAGGATCGCTTAAGCCCAGGAGTTTGAGGTTGCTGTGAGCTAGACTGACGCCACGGCACTCACTCTAGCCCGGGCAACAGAGTGAGACTCTGTCTCAAAAAAAAAAAAAAAAAAAGACAAACGGAATGCAGATGTTACTAGGGCAGGAACCAAGGGTCAGATTTGTGTTCTGATACCAGTTAGGTGACCAACCTCCTGGACTTCCTGGATGATTTGAGAACTTCTCTAGGTTTCAAGGGGTTTTATTTCTCACAGAAAAGTAGATGCAATGGTTATTTTTAGTTGTCAATTTGGGCCATGGGTTGCCCAGATGGGTAGTCAAACGTTATTCTGGGTGTTTCTATAAGGGTGAGTTTGGCTGAGTTTAACATTCAAATCCATAGACTTGAGTACAGCAGGTGGTCCTCCCCGACGGCACCCTCACCCAATCCGTGGAAGGCCCATGTAGAGCAAAAAGGCTGCCACTGCCCGGGTAAGAGGAAATTCCTCCTGCCTGGCTGCCTTTAAACTGCGACATTGACTTTTTCCTGCCTTAGGACTGGAACGATCCTGTTAGGTCTCCTGGTCCTGGCCTTTGGACTCAAACTGGAAATATGGCATCGACCCTGCAAGGGACTGCAGCTTGCTGACTGCAGATCTGGGGACGCGTCAGCCTCCACAGCCATGTGAGCCATTCCTTACAACACAGATACAGGTAGAGACATGGTAGAGACAGAGATGGAGACAGATCTCCTGTTGGCTCTGTTTGTCTGGAGAACCCTGACCAATGCAGTAAGGATATAAGTGAAAACATAGGGAAAAAAAATTGTTTGATGTTGAGTTAGGCTAAGATTTCTTAGGACACAAAAAGCAAGGGAAATTTTTTAAAAAATAAATATTTAACTTTATCACAATGAAAATCTTGTACTCTCCAAAAGATGGTATTAAGGGAATGAAAAGATAAATTATAGACTGGGAAAAAATATTTGCAAAGTTACATATTTGATAAGAAAAAACTTGTATCCAGAATATAGAAAGACCCTTGTAATACAAGAAAAAGAAGAGGGAGGTTGAGGAAGAAGAAGAGGAGGGGAGGAGGAGAAGGAGGCGCCACTTTTTTTTTTTTTTTTGCTTTGTTGCCCGGGCTAGAGTGAGTGCCATGGCGTCAGCCTAGCTCACAGCAACCTCAAACTCCTGAGCTCAAGGGATCTTCCTGCCTCAGCCTCCCGAGTAGCTGGGACTACAGGCATGTGCCACCATGCCCGGCTAATGTTTTTCTATATATATATTTTTTTAGTTGGCCAGATAATTTCTTTCTATTTTCAGTAGAGACGGGGTCTTGCTCTTGCTCAGGCCGGTCTCGAACTCCTGACCTCGAGTGATCCACCCGCTTAGGCCCCCCAGAGTGCTAGGATTACAGGCGTGAGCCACCATGCCCGGCCAAGATGCCATTTTTTTTAATGGGCAAAAGATTTGAAAATTCACTTCACCCCTAAGAAGGCACCAAATATGATGGCAAATAAATATATGAAAATATGCTCAATATATTTAGTCATTCAAGAAATGCATATGAAACTGCATGAAATGACACTACCCAATTGCTGGAATGTATAAAATTTAAAAGACTCTCCACACGGGGCCAATGAGGATGCGGGGGAACTGGAACTCTCATATGCTGCTGGTGGGCGTGCAAAATGGTACAACCACTCTGGAAAGCATTCTGACACTTTATTAAAAGTGAAAACTGCATTTACTATTTGACCCAGCAATCCCTCTCCTAGGTATTTGCCCAGGAGAAGTGAAAGCCTATTTCTATCCAAAGGCCCATATGTGTATGTTCATATCAGATTTATTTATAACAGCTCAAAACAGCAAACAGTAGAAATGTCCATCAACAGATGAACTCATAGACAAGCTGTGGCATGTGCATGTATACGTGTTTTCCCACTGTGGAATGCTACTCAGCGATGAAAAAGGAAAAGGAAAAGACCACATGCTGCCTCTCAAACGCAGCAGGCTCAGCAAAAGCAGCCTGCACAAAAGACAACACCCGGCCGGGCGCGGTGGCTCACACCTGTAATCCTAGCTCTCTGGGAGGCCGAGGTGGGCGGATTGTTTGAGCTCAGGAGTTCGAGACCAGCCTGAGCAAGAGCGAGACCCCATCTCTACTAAAAATAGAAAGAAATTATATGGACAGCTAAAAATATATATAGAAAAAAAATTAGCCGGGCATGGTGGTGCATGCCTGTAGTCCCAGCTACTCGGGAGGCTGAGACAGGAGGATCGCTTGAGCTCAGTAGTTTGAGGTTGCTGTGAGCTAGGCTGACGCCACGGCACTCACTCTAGCCTGGGCAACAGAGAGAGACTCTGTCTCAAAAAAAAAAAAAAAAAAAAAGACAACACCCTGTGTGGGTTCCGTTTATGTGCAACTCCAGGGAAGACAAACTCAAGGCGAAAGGAAGCTGATTGGTGGCCACCATGTGCCAAGGGCCGGGGGCGACTGACGACATAGTGTATGAGGGAAACTGTGGGGATGGTGGGAAAGTTCCCTCTGTCCATTGTGGTGGTGGTTACACAATTATACACACTTGTCAAACTCATCCATCTTTACAATTAAAAAGAGTGAGTTTTAGTGTAGGTCAACACACTTCAATAAATGGACTTAAAAGTTTGGGATTAATTGAATCAAATGACCACCAAGTTCCCCGCAGTGCTGAAGACCAGAGACTCCGCTGCCGGCCCGCTCCAGCCTCTGCAAGCGGCACCTGCTACCCACCCCTCCCCCCGTGACTGGACGCTTCATTCTTCAGAAATTGCACCAAATGCAAGTCACAGTCACTCATGTCTTCTGTGTGCCTGGTTCAAGAGTGTGCTAGAAAATGCTCCCTCTGGCATCTCCCAAACCTTCCCATGGCTCCCTTGGGCTCTCCCAGTCCGTGAACACAGTCTCCCCTGTCATCCCAGCCAGGTTCCCTGCGCCTCCCTGTCTCCCTGAAGGACCAGCTGCTGTGGCACCCCAGCAAGACCCACTCACACTGCGGGGTCTCAGACTGGATGTGCAGACAGTGTCTTCATGCTTCCCTCCTGTAGCTGTGGGAATATAACTCTTCCAGTCTCGGGGAAAGTCCGTGTGCCCTTCTGCTCCCTCCGTCGGTTCCTGTCTACCGCCAATCCTTCCTCATCATGGAAGTGGTGGCCAGAGACCTTCACTGCGTGGAATCAGACATGGTCTCCAACTCAGGTACTGCTGGGCTCCGGGATGACCTCGTGCTGTCACAAACTCGCCATCCCACACCTCTCAGTCACATGGACTCTTCATTTCTCATCACCTCCCCACCCCTTTTAGCCTCTTACTTCATGGCTATACTTAAGCCTTATGGTCACCCAGGAATGTTGAACTTCTGATATCACAAATTAAAACTCCCATTTCTGGCCATAATTTCCCATTCTTTCAGGTATTAACTTTTTTATACCTAGTTTCTCAACGTTCTCCAAATGTCCCATCCGTGGGCTGCTGTACTGTCTTCCCCCCAAGGTGCACATCTAGAGCCACTCCTCTCCTTGGAGTCCATGACCCACCACGTCCCTGCCCCGTGGCAGTGTCTTAACCCCCTGTGTCACTGTATGTGGGTCTGTCCTACATGCCTCCCAAGACCCCACCAGGCTCAATTCTCTGACTTCTCCTTATTTCCATAAGATATGCCACAGTGTCTTAGTCAGCTTGGGCTGCTCTAACAAATTGCCACGGACTGGGTGGCTTGTAATAAACAGAAATTAATTTCTCACTGTTCCGGAGGCTGGAATTCTGAGATCAGGATGCCAGTTTGGTGGGGTTTGGGTGAGGTCCCTCTTCCAGGAGGTAGAAGGCCTATGTCTCCTTGGATCCTCACATGGTGGAAAGAGGGCAGAGCTCTCTGGGGTCCTTTCTGCAAGGTCACTGATTCCATTCCTGAGGCTCCACCCTCATGACCCAGTCACCTCCCAAAGGTCCCACCTACTAATACCATCCCCTTGGAGGTTAAGATTGCAAGATATACATTTGAGGGGAGACTCAAATATTCACCTTCAATATTCATTGCTCAGAACAGACAGGGTCAAAAAAAAATTCAACATCACCAGCCTCAACTGTAATCCCAAATCTGATCAACAACTCAAAGAATCTTTCCCCCGAGGCACTGGTGTGAACTGAAGGTTTAAGGAGATAGGGAAGAAGGTCACGTCACAGCAACACAAAGCCCTGAAGCTGGGTGCTGGCATTCCTTGTGGTTCGATGCCCTTTGGGGATCACCTTCAGTGTCCCTCCTTGGCAGTGAGCTGCCCACTCTGTGACAATGCCTCCTGATCCCTGGTCCCTTCCGTGCAGAGCTGCTCAGCCGCCTGCTGTTTCCAGAGTCTTCCTGTCAAGCTTGCCCTTAGGATGCCCTGAAGGGCTTACTTTCCCGTGGAAAGGGACCATCCACTTCGTTCCCAAATGGAACATACATCCACTCTCACCACCCCTGTGAGGATCTGTCTAACCACTACATATGGGGTGAGGGGTGGTTGGGACGAAGAGGGACGACTTCTGCATCTGCCTCACCCACCCCTTTCCGGGCACCTGGCTTTGTGCTGTGCACCAGGCAGGCCCTTATGCATATGAAAATGTGTTGGATAAACAAGAGAGGAACAATGAGTAAATATACCTTTCGTTTTGAAAGAACTTAAGAAAGGATGGTTTTTAAAGCAAAGCACTCACAGACGCGGTGTGCTGACGTGACACCTTCCTTCACTCTGCGCATTGCCGAGTTCCTGCCCTGATTCCTCTCACTCAGCCGCGCAGGCAGAGGAACAGGCAGGCGCTCAGCCTTGCTCACGCCGCTCCTCGCTCCCCAGCCAGAGCTGAGAAGGGGTGTTAGCTGTGGTTTTGATGGGGTGCTCCTCCCAGTCTCTCTTCAGTGCTCCTGTGCAGAGGCAGACGTCCTTGTGGAAACATCTGAGATTAGGAGGTGGTCTCCGTGTCTCACCAGCGTGGTCCCCCCTGGCAGAGTGCGTTGATCTGCGGGCGGCCGGGCTCCCAGCACTAGCAGGCGGACGTCACCCTACAGGGAGACCGTGTCAGGGCACTTCCCCAGCCAAGCTTCATGGGCAAGAGCTGATCGCTGATTTACATTCACCCCTCCTCTCTCAATCTCTCTCTCGCTCTCTCAATTTCTTGCATTTCTTCATCACACCACATTTTAACATCTCCTTCTCTTTTATAGATCAATCAAATAGTAACTTCAGCCAGTGATTACCATAAGCGTTGCAATCATGATTAATGATTGACTCCTAACTACTCTGATAATTTTAATATTATTAATTAGTATTAATTAATATTAACCTATCTGGGGAGATTAAATATGCCTTACCCTGACACCTCCCAATTGGCACAACTGTAGACAGCTCCACAGCAAAACTAAAGAAAGGCCTGAGGTTTTCTAAGGAGAAATTAGATGATGAGATCAAACTGTTTAGTCTGGAAATAAAGGTTACGAGGCCACTCAAGCATCATGAAACCTCATAGTGTGGTTTGTATGGAAGGCAGATGGGAGGAAGTGAGCTTACGTGTTAGGATGACATTGGAGTGGCAGCTCCACATCTTTGCATTCATTAGAACCGCGTGGAAACCATGTGAGGGAATGTCATTATTATCCCATTTTAGAGATGCAATGATTAAAGTAGGAAGAAATTATATGACTTTCCTGAAGGAACTAGCTAGAAAGTGAAAGAGTACATTCTAAAGCCAGGGTTTTTCCATCACTCTGCTCCATCGGCTTCCTTTAGCTCTGTTAATAGTGTGATACCAGTAGCAAGTACCTAACAGATGTTAAATGCTTGTATACGCCAAGTGCCGTAGTAAGAAGTTGTACATGGATTACCTCAGGGTTGAGTTGGGTATCAGTTTATAAGAAAGATGCCACTAGTATTTTCATTGTACAGATGACTGAACTAAGGCTTGGATGAGTTAACTCATTTGCTGGGTGCTATAAAGCCAGAAGGTGATGCAGCCAGGAGTCCAAACCCAGCACTGTCCCCAGAGCCAACTTCAGGTCCTGGAACCTTTAGCTACGTGGTAGGTACTTCTGGACACATGGTCAGCTGCTCTCGTTCATCCCACGGGCAAGGCCAGCTTTGTAGAGAAAACAGCCTCAGTCATTTAGACGTTATGCTCTTGTTGGTCAATGGACTTCCTGCTCCTGTTACAGGGTCTGGGGATCGGTCCCCTCTCCCCACTAAACAGTAGTCACAGCAAGTATGTTACACGTGTATAACTGAAGTGACTGTTTATATCAAAGACGCTCAGGTAACAACGAACTGTGGAGAAAAGCCAGGTTTTCTTTGAAGTGTTCACCCAAGGGAGAGAATGCAAGGTTGAAGGTTGATAGGAACAGCTTTTGTTCATAGATGGTGTTGAGTTAACAAAGGTGTGGAATGTTCACATAGGACATCAGCTGCAGGGCAGAACAGGATGTGTCCTCAGAAGGGCACTGCTTTGGCGACAGGCGTGCTCCCACTTTCCGTGGAGTGTGCTGCCACCCAGGGGAAGAGCAGCATCCGGGGACGCTTCCGGAAGGCTCCCGGCTGACAGGGTTTACTGGCATTGGTCATGGGCTGCTTCTGTCTCTGGACTCAGACAGGGAGGACAGACAGGGTGAGGGGCCAGGAGGGGGCACTGGCCCCGGATAAGTGAAGTGGCGGGAGCCAGACCCCAAGCACAGGCTTCACAGATGCCCTCCTGGTTACTGGGACATCAGCCCCTCCCTGTGACTCCAGGTGGTCGCTGGCTCATGCACCAAGAGGACAGCAGGACCCTGCTGGGTCCCCTGGTTCTCCTCCAGTCTTCTAGAATTGAGCCAGTTCTGTGAATTTCGGGGAAACTTCATTTTGTTGTTTTGCCTGAACCTACAATGTTGCATTGATCAGCTTGGAAGTTTCCACCACCGTGCTCCGTATATACACCTGGGGAAGTGGCGAGGAAACCCGCTCAGCCTCCTGAGTCCCTCAGGGACTTGGGATCTGCCTGAGAGACAAGTCCATCAAGCACTGGGACAACTAATTCACACATTTCTATCTTGCTCCAATTCCAAGCAAATGGCGCTGTGTCATTTTTAAATATGATTAATTCTAAATGCATATTTCTCCCTACCTCCTCAAAGAGTGCTTGCAGCAGTGATCGATGGTTCATTACTCTGCTTCTTAAAAACAGTTTGTTCAGAGTTTTTCTTATGTGCCGCAATACAGATTTTCAGAATCATTAAAATGATGCGGCAGTTACACCTTTAGAAGAGCATGACACATATGCACAAAGACTTACTGCCGAGCAGTGACGCCTTCTGCAGGCGGCTCCTGTTCCCTGTGGCTAAGCTCAGTGCTGCAGGCAGGGGGCGAGCCCTCTGGCCTTACTCTTTCCCCTGTGGGGACAAACAGCTGACTCAGCCCTGCCCACAGGGGGAGAACCGCCCCCCCCCAAACACGCCAAGAAGCCTCTTTAGTCAACCCCACAACTTCTCTTCCTGAGCACAGGAAACACAGTTCCGTCTCTCCTGCCCCTGCTAGCTGGTGTTTCCTAACCTCCGATTGTGTAGACACACTGAACGCTGCCCGGCCCACAGCCTGCAGCTCCAGTCCTCGGGTTGGGGCTTCCGATGTAACCAAACGAGGCCAGAGCCACTGGGAAGGACAGAGGCCGCAAGGTGTTTCAGACTCTTCAAACAGGTGGGGAATTGAGGTGAGACAGGGACACTCGTCGGTGCTGGATCTTCTTTTAGGATGTCCCTCACTGGAAAATAAGCATTGCCCTGAAAGGCACTGATGAAACAGAATGTTTGAGAAAAAAACAAACAAAATAAGCCAAGCCCTCTGTTTTCAAAGTTAGAATCTAAGACCACAGGGTCTGGAATGATCGTACTCACAAAATAAGAGGATGCGACCAGCCAGGGTGACCTGCGTACAGGACGGAGGGTCCCATGCTGTGCTCTCTGGGCCCTGCCCTGCTCACATTCCGTCCCTCCTTACCACCCCCTTGGCAGCACAAACCAAGCACATTGCTCTCCTTCCTAAAAACTACCGTGTCTCCCTAATTTCCAAGTCTTCAGGCCTTCGTTGGCGGTGTTAGTTATCTACTGCTGCATAGCAGACAATCACGAAACTTCCTGGCTTCGGACAGCAAACAGATACCATCTCACAGATTCTGTGGGTCAGGGATTTAACAGCAGCTTAGCTGGGTGTGTTTTAAAATGTGAGTTTTATTATCCAGGTATGGTGAAGCCAACAGGTCAGGAGACAACTGCCATTGAAAGAGACTTTGTTACTCATAGTTCCCAAGAGCAGGGGGCACATCACATCTTGGGGGGCCCACAGGGACACCCCAGGTCAGATGGGGGTGGAGGGTGCAGGGCAGGAGGGACGTAGTAACTATGTTTCCTGTGCTCAGGAAGAGAGGGTGTGGGGTTGACTAAAGAGGCTTCTTGGCATGTTTGGGGGGGCGGTTCTCCCCCTGTGGGCAGGGCTGAATCAGCTGTTTGTCCCCACAGGAGAAAAAGTAGGGCCAGAGGGCTCGCCCCCTGCCTGCAGCACTGAGCTTAGCAGCACAGAACAACATGGCTCCTGCCTTTCTTGTAGTTTCTGCGGGAAAGGCGAGGTGAGGCATCTAGGCAGACTTGGCGTTGGCTGGTGTGAGTAATTTCAAGGAGCTCTGGGGGAAGGGGCTGTTAAGGCAGGTGGATAGTGGCCCAGAGCGCCAGAGCCCTGAAGGAGGCGGCTGAGGTGTGGCTCTGGTTGGTTTGCTCATGCAACATGCCGGAAGGTGAGTTGTATGCTGTCTAGGAATTAGCTAGCCCTGGAAGGGGCAGTCCCTCCTGGGTCAGCAGGGATCCACAGGTCAAAACATCACAAAGTAAAAAGGCAGGATTCACACAGGTATTTCTGGCTCATAGTGTCTCACTAGGTTGCAATGCAGGTGTTGGCCAGGGCTGCCGTCATCTGAAGGCTTAACTGGAGCTGGAGGACTGTTGTCCGAGTCAGTCCTGCAGCTGTTGGTGGGAGGCCTCCAATCACACACCGTCACCTCCACCTGACTCTACTCAGTCCTCCCCCAACCCACAACCTCCTTCCATCTCTCACTTTTTAGCCAGGGCTCACATCAAAATCACAAAGAGAGATTTTTCAAATCCAGACACCTGGGACTCACCCACCTACAGCACGAGGGGACCTGCCAGGTGCCCTTGGGGAAAGTACCTCAAGTGATGCTGATGAGCTCTCTGATTGTGGAGAGGCCCAGGGCCATGATTCAGTTTGACCACTGTTCACATTTGTTGTGCTCCTGGCATCTCCGTGGACATCTCAGGCAGCTTTGTCGAGAATGCCCTTCCTTGTCATCTATCTGGGTAACACTCTTCTCATCTACATCAATGCCACCTGCTATGAGAATCCTACTCAGGGCCCTCGCCTGGCACAGTGAACTGCTCCTTATCAGTGTTCTCAAATCTCTCCGGACACAGCCTCATGAAGCCCGGAGCACAAGTCGATGAAATCAGAGTTCACGAGCCCCTCCTGGGAGGCACCGAGTGGTATTTACACTCGCATCCCAGCATCTGTCACTCGGGAGGGGGAGGAATTGCACTGGGTAAATGAATGACCACGGGAACAATACATGGTCAGTCTCTGAGAGCATCTTCAAGAGATGTTTGGGGAAAAGGCAGGTTTCCTCCCTAAATGTTAGCCTATCTGCCAAACAAGTTCAACTTCCTGTAATTGTTGCTGATATGAAGATTATATGAACTCTCCTTGGATTGCTTGTTTCCATTCACGGTCCCTCCATCTGCCCCTCTCATTTCCCGCAGCTCGGCCCCTTCTCTCCAGCTCAACTCAGACCTTCCAGGCTTGGGCTGGGCTCCTCCTCTGCAGGTAGCTTTTCCTGATGTTCTCCCGTCTCTGAGGCCCTGCTGGACTTTCTACCTTTCCTTGGATGATTTATCCTCTTTAGGTGCCGCCTTCTATTGCTCTCGGGTTGTTTTATGTGCTTTGTCTGATCTCTCAACTCTTTCATAAATTCCTGAGAGCAGTACTATGTCTTCCAGCGATTTCATCTTCCTACGGCAGTGTTTGTTTTATACTAAGCGTTTGGCCATGGTGTGTGAATTGCTTGATGGTTTCAGCAGGTTCACCCCTTAGAGTAACACATTCTACCTGCTGTGTAAAGAGGTGATTTCAACTTTATAATGTCCTTGCCATTTTTAAAGAAAACTCTAGATAGATGGCATTGTAAGTGCAATGTCCAGGTTGTGAGAGAGAATAATCTCACTGAATTCTGGACTGGCTGGCCCACTTCTAGCATAATGAGTTAAGTGATGAGTGCTGTTAGGAAAAGCTAAAGACCCTGGGACAGTTCAGGCAATTCTCTTTTAACAAGGACAACATATTTTCATGGCCATCTTCCCGTTCAATCCTGGCACGTGAGGCAGGCAGGCAGTACTCCTCCTCTGTTAACAAGTAAGTCGAGGCCCAGCCAGGCTGCACCTGGACTGTTCCAGTTCCTGTACTCCGCCCTGGCCTCGATTTGGCCTGAAGAGGAACAGTGAAGGGAAGACGCTGGACCTGTCTGAGGCACTGGAAGGAGACTGTGGGGGACAGCGAGGAGTGGTACGTTCTGTGTTCTGTGGGGCAGGACCAGAGCCCACAAGGTGCAGGAAGGGCCAAGGCTGCAGAAGGAAAGCATTCTAAAACCCTGACTCCGCTAATGGTGAATGGGGCTGCCACGTACGGAAGGGAAATATTTCGTAGTTGGGCGATGCTAGCTGCAAACCACCCATCGAAGACTGATATGAGATGCAATGTAAGAAAACCAACTGGATCTGATCAAAATTTTCAAATTTGTGCAGATGACAGAGTACCTGGAATTCCAACAAGTTTCACGTTCCTATATAGAATACCGTGAAGAATTGAAATATTTTTTCCTTTATGTGACTTTCTTATGTAATTTGTACTAGCACAAAACGCATAGACATATTTGCTAGCATATAACTTGCATATATACTTGTGGTAAGTAAAGTTGACTTTTGGAATTTCACGTTTTTTCTCTATTCGTTTTTTTATTTTGTGGTGTGTTAGAAGGAACAGACACTGAAGAAATAGGAGAAAATGTTGGTGATTTTTTTGTAATGGAAAACTTCCATTTCATTGTGTGTTGTGGGTGTTTGTTTTTTCTGCCATCATTCGATACCATCCCAGCTGAAGACGTGTTCTCCCTGGGATTAGCTGGCGAGCGCCCGGGCTGGGCACACCCAGGCCTGTGGCCGACCATGGATCGTGGGCGCCTCCTGGAGGCTGGGAAGGCAAAGACACAATTCTGTTCTGGAGCCTCCAGGAGGAACGCAGCCCCGCCCTGCCTGGTTTTATTTAGCCCAGTGAGACCCCTGTCAGACTTCCAGCTTACAAACTATAAGATAATACATCTGTGTGGTTTTAAGCCATGAAGTCTGTGGTAATGTGTTACAGCAGGAGTAGGAAATACTAGCATTATCCATGGGGAGTGCTTCTTGCTAAGGCCCTTGGTAGACGAGGAAGGAAACACAAGGACAACAGAACAAAAATTTACCAGGATTACTTAAATGTTCTAAATGAAGAAAGGTGGATACACAGTGAATTAATTTCTTTGCATCCTATTTCTCTATTTCTGCCCTGGCTATCGAAGGCTGTATGTGTGTATGTGTCTGTGTGTGCGTCTGTGTGTGAGTGAGGGTATGTTCATGCACTTGCTCAACGAGCAAACATTTGTTTAGAGTATTCCATGTGCACCAAGCTATAGTCAAAGTAAATTAGAAAAAACATAAGATTGGCCCCCTCCTCAAGAAGTTCCTAGTACAGGACAACAGGAAAGAAATGTGCTGGTGGGGTGAGTAGTACCTATGTGATTGGAACCTTCACAGACACGACACTCCTTCCAGTCAAGCTTTCAACACCCCAAGAGGTTCAATTTCCAAACATCCCGAGAGTCAATTTCAGGTTATCTCGGGCTATTCCCTTTGACCTTCCATCACCCCAGCACAGTCTCCATCATTCCCTAGGCAGTTCTTCAAGGGAAGAATTCTAAGGTGTTTTTTTTGGGGGGGGGGGGCTGGGAGCAGAAGAGATGGGCAGGAAAAGGGAAAAATAAAGCAGAAGAAAAATTGTAAAGAGGAAAAATGCTTTTTTTTTTGTATGAATATGAGTAAATGGTGATTTTTATGAGAATTATCTAAATTTTAAAACATATTGTGCTGAAAGGGACAACTCCACCTAGGGCCATTGCTAGGAAATTTGGGGACTCCAGGAAAATCACGCTAGTATTGCCTGCTTCCAACCACGACATATGTTTATTGAAGAATCTGGTTCAAATGAAACATGAAGAAAAACAGCCACAAAAAGCCCCCCGTCAGGGCATAGTGAGCTGTCCTGCCTTGTCATCTCCCCTCGGAGAACAGGCAGGGAATTTCCAACACTTGTGATCTCGTCCCACCTGGCCGACTGCGTGGTTCCCCAAACATTAAAGAAAATCTAGGATGAGTAGAACTTGGGAAAAAACCGAACAATTCATCATACACTAGGGTCAACCTTTCCTGCACCATTAAAATCTCACCTTTCTCAAGGTGAGAGGTACAGGCCCAGTAGCCCCTTACCGAGACACTGTTATTGGGGGGAATCTTGATGCACCATGCGCCTCGGCGCCCGGCAGATCCAGGAGAGAGCCCAGCCCCACCGCCGACTACCCGGCCAATTCCACACCTGCGAGAGCAGGTGAATAGGGGTCCTCACAGGGTCACTGGTGGTCCGTGGTGGCTGCAGTCACTGTGAAGCACTGCCAGGGGGCTTTCCCTTCAATGTTCCAGATAAGGCAACTAACACCAAAGTGGTTAAGTAACATATTTGGTTAAAAATTCAAGCAGATTCAAGGCAGGTGTGCTCACAAATGCTTAACAACTGGCTATCAAAAAAAAAAAAAAAAAAGCCCTAATAATGGACCATTTCCCAAGTTCACTGTGAAAGTACTCTACTATGGCCGATTCCAAACCAGTGCAAACCACTGATTGTGGATTTAAATGTAACTAATGAAACCATAATTGTTTCCAATGAAAACATGGGGAATTTCCTCCATAATCTTGCGGTAGGGGAGAATTTGCAAACTATTAATAATGAGTCAATATACAGAGGGCATAAAAAAATTAAAAATTAAAATCTTGAATTTACATGAAGAATTCTACATACCAAAATGAAATATTATATGAAACAATTGAAAAATACTAAAAGCAAAATCAAGGACAAAGTTAAATAAAAATATTAATACGTGAGATTTTTATCACACATTTTTTTCAAGATGACTTTTAGAAAACACTAACAACCCAATATAAATTATGCCAATGACATGAATAATATTTTCCAGAAAAAGAAAAATCAAGGAATCCTTTAATATATTACAAGATGCTCAACTTCACTCCTAATAAGTGACACAAAAGAAGGTATTTTTGACCCATAAACATATCTGTACGTTTAATAGTACACTCTGCTGCCGAAGCTGAGGAGGAACAGTCATCTTCGAGTATTGCTGGTGGGAATATAAATTGATACTCTTTTAGGGGGAAAATTTCCAACATCTATCAAAATATAAAATTCTGACGCTCTTTGACCCAGCAATTTCTGGGAAGTTACCCTACAGATGTACTTGGGCAGGGTTATTTATGGCAGGATTTTTGGTAACAGTAAAATCTTGGAAAAATGACCCAAGAGTCCACACACAGGGGACTAGGTAAATAGAGTAAACATGCATACGATGGAATGTGTGCGGCTCTAGGAAGAATGGAGCCAATTCTCTGTGTAGTGGTGTTTAAAGACCTTCAAGTAGATTAAATTAATAATAAAGCAACATGCAGAAGTGTGCATATTATACATTCTCTCTAAAAAAAATCACAAGGGAAGAATAAAAATGCATTACTTTATTTTATATGCATTAATATATAATAGAAGCTGGTAAACAATGACAGTGCTTTTGAGGGGTGGTGGGGAGGGTGCACAAGGAATAGGTGGGTAAATGGAACAGGAGAGTGATTTCTCAATGTTTTCCTTTTCATGTATTATATTTTAAACTATGTGAATATGTTACCTATTCACAAATTCACATTAATAGGTTTTTAAAAAATAACAGGTTAAACAAGTTTCTCTAGATCACAGCTGGTAGACTCCAGACCTTGAGTGGACCTACCCTGTGCCACGAAACCTCTCTGAAGATAGAACACTTTGTAGCTAAACGCTGGTTTGTCCCTGTTCCTTCCCTCAGGATGATAAAATAGTACAGAGAAGTATTGATGATAAGAGCTGCCGTCTACAGATGTAAGTTGGTATCTGCACAGCACACAGTGTATTCTGGGGACCGGGCCCAGCAGTTTGTGTCACGTCATAAACTCCATGACAGTGTTATAATGCCCGTTTCACAGAGGAATCTGCAGAGGCAGAGAGAGGTGGAGAGACCACCCCACGCTCACACAGGCCGTGATCACAGAGCTGGGGCTCACACCCAACTCCGCCTCACTCCAAGGCCAAGGCCTCCTGCAGGCTGTCATGATGCTACAGCAGAGCTCCGCCATCCCCCAGGGCACGTGGTTGGCCCCAGGGACGACAAGCCATGTTACAGGGAAACAGTTAATCACAGGTGTTTGCTGTGCTGTGTTGACAGTTTATCTGCAGACAGCTGGTGTCAGGCAGATGCTGGGGTTTGGAGATCCAGAATCAGCCATCAGCAAAGCTGCAGATGGAAGCCAGTCCTCATTGTAGACTGTCACCACGTCCCCACGCCATGCACACATCTCCAAGTGTTCAGGGCAGAACTCTCTGTCCCCCTGCCAGTCCCCGACCTGGTGACCACCATGAGCCAAGACAGCATGGTCTCCTGTCCTGCTCACTGCTTGGGGGGAATTGGCCATCTCCTCCCCTAAGAGACAGACAGAGTGCCCAGCGAATCACCAGGCCATTGATTAAAACAAGCCAGTGTGGCTCTCAGCCACTCCCTCCCCAGGAGGACACACCTGGCCACTCTTCTCCCTGCCTGCTGTGTTTTCTCAACTCTCAGGTTTTGCTAGTGACTGCATCTGCGTTAAAATGCTTCCCTTCCATTGCCTTAAAATACCCTTCAAGTCCCTGCAAATGACAGCAATTCCACAAACCCATTTTATTCTAGTTTAAACCAAACAATGATCCTTTCAACCCAATACATTTTATTTATATTCTTTTTATCTCCTTCATCTATGGTCTCTCACATTTGCCTTAACTGGCTCCCTTGAAAACTCCCCCAGGCACCCATATTTAAGTCATCAGTTCACACTGAAAAGTGGGTGCTGGAAAGTGAGTATCTGTTACTGGAAAGCTAATATCTGAATTAATAACGTGCGTGTCCAACAGTGTCTTCATGAGCGGTTCCCTGGGTTTGCCATCTATTCAGCCTGAGCCACAGCACAACGGTATGTGGGAGGAGAATTATTTTGGGTCCAAAGTGCCTTGAAACGTCCCTCATTACACCTCCAGAGTAGCAGCCTGCTAGCAGGGAGTGGGGGTGAGTATTTTAAAGCATTTTTAGTTCATTTAATGGTATAATTTAATCAACAAATAAATCACTATTTCTTAACTTTTGTTCCACATACTAGTCTGGTTTTCCAGCAAAGGAAACCAAGGCATGTAAGACCCGGATGGGTCTCTCCAGAAATCTGAAATCTGCTTGAGTGCCGCATGCACAGGCAAAATGCAAGAGACACAAGCCTCGTTCAACTCCAGGAACATCATCCTGGTGAACAGCGTGAGCCTGGCTCAGAGGCAGGAGCGAGGACTTTACCAGAGCCAACATTCCTGCGGGTGCTCAAAGGACTTGGTGGGGGTGAGTGAGGAAGGGAGAGGGCGCTTCAGACAAGGAGGGTGTCTTGAGTCCAGGTAGAAAATGGGATGGAGGAGCTGTGTCTGGAAGAACCTACAGCTACCAGAGTGTGTTTCCAGAGCAGAAAGCTGAGCACAGCTGATCTGAGATGTCCTCTGGGGTCACGCTGCACAGAGCCTTGGATGCCCAGCCCAGGACTGGGAGCTCTTCAGAGAGTGTGGGCAAGACCTGTCTTACATGAAAAAGCCCAATGCAGAAGACTGTGTCCAGTAAGCTCTGAATAAATCATAATAAGTTAGACATTTTCTGGTTGGATTATACCTTTCCTTTGCAAAACAGCAGGGGATGGGAAATAATGTTAATATATATTTAGTATTTGCTTACCCATGGATAAGGGAGTTATGGAGGGACATGCAAGAAATCCGTGAAGTCTGAGAAGGGACAGCGAAGGAGTTGGGGATTCGGCGGGTGGAGGGGCGAGGTCGGGGAGTCTCCCCACACCTTTCTTGGTGATGTGTGTTTTTTGACTCGGTGAATACATATTTCAAAAATAAAATTTCATGCAGTGGACATGAGGAGGCCACAATGGCACATTAGTGAGTGCTGTGTGCTTCCTGGAAGGGGGCTGGGAGGCTGGCACCAGGGGGCGGGGGGCAGGGGTGACAGATAGGAAGCTCAGTTTCCAAGGTCACCTTGCTTCAGCCTTTGCTCCAGACCCCCATATGAATCCCCGCTGGAATTAAGAGTTTTCTTGGCTCACTGTCTGCAAGAGAGGTTGCAGGTGGGCCCATTAGCCTGGCTTCTGTCCCATGTCATAGGTGGCGTTTTGAGGTTGTATTTGAAGGAATGTTAGCAGAATCCCATCCCAGAAAGGGCACTTCTTCCTGAGTGGGTAATCCAGTCTGCGAGTCACCTTCTGGGTGCATCTCATATGTACTTCACCTCCTTCTGCCCCACGGCCCCTGTCCATCCGGCTCTCCCCAGCCGTCCCCTCTCCTTCCTCCCACCCTCTCCCATCCTCCTCCTCCTCTGCCCCAGCAGCTGTGGCAGCTCCTCAGAGACGGGCCTGCTCTTCCTCTTTGTGCAAAATGCAGCATCCATGTGCAAATGTGCCTGATGAACTGAAACTCCAAGGAGCTCCCTAAATCCACGTTATTTTCTCACTGTAGCTTCTGTGGCATGCAAATTATACAGGAAGGAGCTGACTTTCTGAGATCAGGGAAATCAATTCTATATTTAAGTAAATTCTATACTTAAGTAAAACAAATTCTATATTTAAATACAACAATTCTATAGTTAAGTGCAAATTCTATATTTAAGCAATTTCTATATTTAAGAATTTAACACAAATTCTCTAAGCAAAACAGTTCTATATTTAAATATGAATTCTATATTTAAGTAAAACTGTATTTGTAAATGAAGTTTTCCCTTTGTCCCTTCAATGACTCTAATAGGAAAGTCTGGAGACATCTACAAAATACAACAGTGAAAACCGCTGTCCGAGTGGACCTGTTGTGTGTGTGGATGTAGTTCAGCAAGATAGCAAGCCAAGTGCAATTGTGTAAATTTGTCCCCGAGATTATGCCGTGCCTGGGTAACAGCAGGGAGAGGGACCGTCACAGCACAGCACCATCCAGGGCTCCATCTCCAGGAGGCTTCACAGATTGTTTGGTAAACTGCTTCTCAGTTGCTTTACAAAGTTCAGCATACTTTTACTGCATGACCCAACAATTCCACTCCTACGTATTTACCTAAGATAAATGAAACAATATCTACAAGGCTACGTGATTATTTATAGCAGCTTTAATCATAACAGCCTCAAACTGGAAACAACCTAAATGTCCATCACTAGGCGAATGGACGAATTGCAGCATATTCATATTGTGAAGTATACTCAGCATTAAAATGAACAAACTCCTTAAATACTTGACAACCTGGGTGGGTCTGAGACACATGCAGAATGGATGAGAGGCCTCCTCCTCTATGAAGTTCAGGGACGGGCAAAGCTGACTGGTAGTGACAGAAATCAGAGCAGTGGTGGCCTGGGTGTGGGTTTGGCATTGACAGAGAATGGGAACGAGAGAACTCTCCGGGTGACGGAAAATTTCCCTATTTGTACATGATTTGGGTTCTATGGATGTACGCGCTTGTCCAAACTCATTTTAACACTTAATGTCTGTAAATTATACCTCAATGCTTTGTCATCATTTCCATCACATATTTCACAAACCTATGGAATGGCAGATTTTAACAGCCAGAAAACAAAACAAAGCAACAAAGCCAGAACTGTAGCAAATAGGCCCAGTGCCTTGCGCAGAGATACAAGCTGTGTGACGCTGAATAGCCTGCTAACCTCTCTGAGGCCAGCATTCTTCTATGTCCAATGGAGGCAGACTCCACTAGTCAGGGGGAGTGTAATCAGTAAAGGCGGCATCAGTGTCCTAGGGCTGCAGTAACAAAGTAACACAGATCAGGCGGCTTAAAACTGCAGAAATTTGTTCTTTCATGGATCTGGAGGCTAGAAGTGCAAAACCAAGGGTGTCGGTAGGGCCATGCTCTGAGACTCTGGGTAGAAACTTCCTTGCCTCTTCCAGGTTCTCATGGTGGCCAGGGGCCCCTGGTGCCCCCTGGCTTGTTGACATGTCTCTGCAGTCTGTGCCACCATCTTCACGTGGTGTCCCCTGTGTGTCTCTGTCTTCACACAGTGTTTTCTTCTCTTTATAAGCAGTTGTACTGGATTAGAGCCCACCCTACTCCAGTGTGACCTCATCCTATCTAATGACATCCGCAATGACCCTATTTCCAAATGGGGCCCCATTCACAGTATCAGATTCAGGACTTGAACATATCTTTTTGGGAGACACAGTTCAGCCCAAACAGAACATAATCAGGGGCCTGGAAATTCAGTGTCAGTGAGACTGAGTCATCAAGTTATTATTTTGCTAATGTTTGTGATGCTAATTTTAAAAAACATGTAAAATGGGTAAAGTATCTGATAGGAAGCCTTCTGTCATGCAATTGGTAAGACAAAAATTCTAATTTTCCCCACAAAAGTTGACAAGAACACCTGTTACCAGCCAAATCAAATTGCCAGTCTAAAGCAGGTTAAAGGCCGGTGGCAGTGGTACTTGCCTATAATCCCAGCAGTTTGGGAAACCAAGGCTGGAGGATCACTTAGCCCATCTGGTGCAACATAGCGAGACCCCATCTCTACAACAAAATTATAAATAAATAAATAAATAAATAAAATAAAGCAAGTTAACCTAAGCAAGCCATGGGGTTTAGGCGTGTCTGGGCATGCCCTGCTCACGGTGGGACGGACTGACACAGCATACCTCTCCAGAGCTGCTGTGACTCCTGGGAGACCTCATTTTCTAAGGGCATAAACAGCCAAATGCAAACTGAACTGGTAACAAACACTCTGCAGGGAGCTGGCTGCCCACAACACTGGCCCAGGCCTGTGGGCACGCAGCTGGGTCTCAGGGAAAAGAAAGCGTAAGTGAAAACTGCAAGAGCTGTTCCAGGAAATAGTTTGTAAAACCCAGGGACACAAAGCGCACTGCTTTCGAGTCCCTCTAGCAGAGCAGAGCATGAAATGAAGGAGCACCACACTCAGCCCAGCAGTAGCTCAGGGTGGCCCCTGGGGCCTGGGGCTGTGCTGGGGGGAGTTGGGAATGGCCTTCTGTGGCTCACAGCCCACGCTGGCAGCCTCAGAGTCTCTGACAAAGGGCTGCAATCTAAGGTCTACAGCTTCTACAGCTTTACCAGAGACCACTCAGCAAGAAGGTGCCCATGACACCTGTAAATATCCAATCCCGCTTCCAGGAGAGCCCCTGCCTAAATGGGCAGTGGGAGCTGGGCTTCCTGCTGCCCATGGCAACCCAGGATTTGGAATCTCTCTGCCCACCTGCAACAGCTCCACGCGAGCCCCATGGCGCCACTCAGCCCTGAACCCCCAGAGCTCGCGGACCCCTCTCTCCTCAGCCGCTGCTGGACCTTCCATTCCTCCCCGAAATTTTACATACCTGAGGAATTGCAGTTTCCTTCAGCAAAGATATATAGTTTTTACAGAACACTTCTTAAGGGCTCGATGTTATTCATTTCCTTCTATCCCGTACCTCACCTAGACCCTGGGGAATTATAAGTATACAGAGTGTGGATGCAGAGACGGCTGAAGGGTGACAGGGATGATGAGTGAATGGAAGGAACAGATGGAGGGAAGTAGAGAATGAGTGAAACCATGGATGGGTGAGTGCGGCCAAGTAGGGTTTTCGTCTTTCTGTAAATTCCTCCCAGTCTATGATTCTGATTTGGAAGAATTACAAGTACAAATGACCTAGTTTATGCAGATCTCTGAGAGGTCTTATACTTTGCCTAAGGTCACAAGTTTATAAGTGGCAGACTCAGAATCTGAACTCAGATTTGTCTAGTTTCATGAGTACAACAGAGTGACCCCTGGGATCAGATATATGTTAAAATCATGTGCATGCGGGTTCTCCAACATTAGAATAAAGCTTTACAAGGACAAAATCCCATGTCGTTTGTGGAGCACCTATTTTGCTCAGAAGTGGACACAGCGGCGTGGTGGCATCATCAGGCGGTGGGTGACGTGCTACCACGTAGCATAAGGAGATCGTCTGAATTCCAAGCAGAGTGATTGACAAAAACTATCAGGAAAGGGTTCTCCAGAAATTTCAGGATTTACTGTCTAACTCTCCTGTAGGCAAATTCGTGAGATGTGTACTCACAGGGGCTACCTCCCAGGAAACTGAAAGCCAGTTTTGCACCGTAGTTTTGCGCTTAATGGACTTTGCCTCCCATAATTCAGGAAAATGCCTTTTGTATGCTGATTGCTACTGAGAATGTTTGTCTGACAAAAGGCCTCACGATTCAGGCAGCGCGGCCTGTCTCCCATGCTTCCCCCTCAAGAAGTGGCTGTAAGTACAGATTCATGGCTGGGTGCCAAGGAGCGGTGAGGTCCACCCATCTTGTTCAGGACTGTGCTAATCTGCTTAAACCGGTTTTCAATAGCTGGGTCAATCACCCAAATGATGCTGTCAATTTGCCTTTAAAATCCCACTTCAAAGAGGGAGATCAAATGACCGGGTCATGTCACCCCTCCGTGGGTTAGAGGTGCCATTACTGGCCCATGCAGCACTTCCTGCTTCAATGGGGGCCACCCTCCGCCCTCCCACCACTGGTGTCAGCATGGGGTGTGCGAACTTCATTTGTCTACAACCTTGATGTTTTGCACCCATAGAGGCCTGGTGGGCCCTTCCTCAGGGGCAGGGCAGCGGGGCTCGGTTCAGTCTGTTCCATGCAACCAGTGGGCCACCTGAGACACGCTCTTCTCCTGCAAAGGTCAGGAGAGCAGGAGAGGCAAAGAGAGCCATTTGGTGTCCTTACATCCTCCTGGACTGAGCCCTTGGTCACTTCTGTCCAGTGATGATGAAACCAGTTCAGGGAGGAAGAACTTGGGGCCACCCCCAAGCCTAAACTCTAAACCCTTTACAACAGAAGTGCCCCGGGAGGCGCAGACTTAGTGTGTCAGAATGAAAGGTAGTGCACACCCCAGACCACTACGGCAGCGATGAACCCTGGGAAGACTCTTCACTGAGGCAAGCACCAGTTTGTGAAAGCTGAGCTTCCTGACACTTGATTCTGCGTTATCAAACCACTCACAGAACCACTGCTTTGGTCCTCAAAACTTCTACTCTGGTCCCATTACCCAACTTCACTACAGCCCTGAGACCCTGGGATGGGTGACCTCATTCAAGACGTGACACCTACTGGGCAGCACCTGGTGCATCTCAGGCACTGTGCTCCGGTGCGCTCAGAGCCCAGCCCTGCCTGCAGCACTCCAGAGCCCACAGTGCCGAGCTCTCCTTAGCAGGCACCCTGCGGCCTGATCCACTGACCCTGGCCCCATCCGTGCCCGGACCACCTGTGACTCTTGGAGACAAGAAGAAATCTCTTCTCCATCAGAAATGGAAACACCAACACCTGAGCTCAGCCAGAATCTATGGGCACACAATAAAATACTGCTTTGGCTATTCTCCCCAGTAATTTTGACAATTAAGCATAGAAACCACCAGAAAAGTAAACAGGGAGGGCACATCTTCTTTTTTCTTTTTCTTTTTTTTTCTTTCCCCACAGAAGCATCTACTTGTTCAGACCAGTGGGTCACCAGGATAGGCAGGGGATGAGTCACATGTGACTTCACAAGCTCAGCTAACCCTTTAGAAAGTCTCCATTTAAAACCAGCAGGGGCAGTTTAGAAAGCCTTCTCACAGGAAGGTTTGTAACAAGGCTGGCAAGGAAGCGTGTGCTTAGACCCATCTCCCCGCCCAGCTCCCGGGGGCAGCCTCTCAGGGGCGGTGGCAGCTGCCAGCCCCCCGAGTGAACCCCACATCTTCTTGTGCCTTCAACAGGTTGCCCCTGGAGGAGGGCGGGAGGCCCAGCTGTTTGAGAATCATGAGGGGTGCATGGCAGCCACACATTCTCCTTCTAATGAGAACAGCTCGCCAACACCTCTCCCCGAGGGAACCCAACTTCTCTAACGTTCCTCCAGGCCCAGGCGCCCACCAGCCTCTTCTTTTCCCCGGAGCATTCAATTGCTGTCAACAGAGCCAGACAGGAATAGAAACAGCAGAGAGACTCTCTTTTGTTTTGCTGGGACACTTGAGCATGTTCTCATGGATCTTTCAAAGGAATGCAATTATCCAATCATTCGTGGGAGCAACTAAAATGTGGAAGGGCACATCCTGCCTGAAGCCCCGAGTCTGTCTTTCCAAATCACATGGGCAATCGATTTAGACATAAGCAAATGCCACATAACCCCCTATGGGTGGGATGTGCCCCGTGCAGTTTAAAACCAATATCACCAGGCACTAAGGTTTGACCTGGCGATCGGCTTTGCTGGGATTGTGCCCTTCTGGAGGAAACTTTTAAAAATGTATTCCTAGTTGCAAGTTCAGGAGCAAGGGGAGCGAGCCCACCCAGGGTTATGCTAGACTCTTGGGAGTGGAGCAGAGAAGAGATGCTAAAACAACAGCTGAAGACTCGTGGAGCCCCAGAAGTGAGTTTCAGTTCCTATGATGGTTGGTGTTCCTGAATACCGAAGGTGATCTCACTCTGAGCTGCTCCTGGGGTCATGCGGGTCTCTCCAGTGTAGACAATCTCCTTCCTAAAATGGGAAAGATGGTTGTTTGCACAGAGAGAGCTGTAGACCCCATACTGTAAGTTGTCTGTCCCTCCAGGAAGCCCAGGAATAGGGCAGATTCTCCACCTGAGCTGCAGTTACCTTGGGCCCAAGGCACAGAGATGGAAGGTGGACGCACCAGCACGGCCGGTTATTCTGGTGACCTCAGAACAATCACTCACCTCTCTGTAAAGGTGACACAGAGGACGCCATCTACCTCATCCGAGTGTTGCAAGGGTTAAATGAGATGGGACGTACACAGCATTTAATATGCACCAGGCACATAGCAGAGAGAGACCCTTAGTAAGTGGTAGGCACCAATTATACTGGTGAATATGAGAACTTCCCTTCGCAACATGGAAGGTTGAGTTATTCATAATTATCACTTGAGGCAGAAGAGCGGAAAGAAATCTAGGCTACTTGTGGAGACTAATTGAGTCTGGTCATAGGGAAAAACACAGCCTATCCTCATTGAACAGTAACTTAAATATTATTTCAGCTAATGGTTAAAATGTTGGTTGGTTTGGGGTGTGAGACTGACAGCCTTATTCATTCACGTATGGCTTAAAGAAGAGGGTGGGGAAACAGCCCCCGTTCAGAGAAGTGCTTACTCTCTCAGGGCAACCACACCAGCAGGGTCAGAGCCATGTCCAGACGGTCCCCTCGGAGGACCGACAATCGCCAGCTGCCCAACCAGGTCACACTGTGGGCAGTGGAAAGTCCCACTGTTTCCTGGACCTCACTCTCAGCCTTGCTGTGGCATTAGCGTGGAACGACCTTGCTCTCTCCTGAAACACCAGCTTATCCCGGGCACCAGCTACAAACAGAAGCAGTTCGTCAGACGGAAGGGCCCTCTACTTAAGAACTAAACTTCCCCAAATCATAGACCCCTGTTCCAAAACAAAGAAAAATGTTGGCAAGGTCTTGGCTGAACTATCTCCCTCCCACTGAAATCACTGTATGTTTGGTTTCAATAAACAAGAATGGCTATGGTATCATGGGGTCAAAACAGAGAACTTTTATACTTTCTATTTTTCACCTTATATATCTCACTACTGTGGATGTTACCTTCAATTCAGTCCTAGGTTAAATCAAAACCTCTGGCCCTTTCATTTAAAGACAAATAAAAGGCAATTGCTAGGCTGTCTAATTGTGACTAGTAAATGGAACCATTATTTTAAAGGTTTCAAATTCTGATAAACAGAAAGATTGTTTTGGAAAATTTATAGCAGAGAGTAGTATAATTATAACTTAGATATGTGTGGTATTCAATCCAAACTCATCTCCAAGCAGAATGCGGTTTTCTAACAATAACACTCTTCCAAACAGGGACAGCCTACAGATAAACGCACGCGTTAGATACATTTCCTGTCCAGCTAAAAATAAACTTGCAGACATTTGAAGGCAGCATAGAATCCTTCCCAACAATAAAAACAAACTCACCCATGTCGTTGGGCCAAGGCTTTGACATTTTTAAAACCATTATGGTGAAAAATAAACTCAACCTATAACATGAGCTGTTGTTAGAAATCCTTTGAGAAAAATGCCTCAAATAGAGAACTCTGAAGTCCACTTACTAAAGTGAAACCATTTTACTTGGGCAGTGTTCAAGGTCGAATTGTTTTCCCCCAAAACGATGTTGAAGTCCTAACCCTCAATACCTCAGAATGTCTCCTTATTTGGAAATAGGGTCCCAAGTTAAAATGAGGTCACACGGGAGGAGGGTGGGCCCCTGATCCAATATGACTGCTGTCCTTATAAAAGGAGGAAGACGCCATGTGAAGATGGGAGGGGCAGGAGGAACACTGACAAGAGGAAAGCACAGATTGGAGTGATACTTCTACAAGCCCAGGAATGCCAAGGGTCAGGGCCACCACCAGCGGCTGGCAGAGGCAGGGGCGGACACTACCGAGTCGGAGGAGTGTGGACTTGTCCTCACCTGCATCTCAGAATCCAGCCTCCTCGACGGTGAGGCGGTGAGGCAGTAATTTCCTGTTGTTTTACCAGTTTGCGGTACCTTGTGTGGCAACCCCAGGAAGTGAATAAAGGCATCTACCGGAAATCACTATCACTGAAGTTTCTGGTCTCCAGGCAGTAGATGTGACCGTATTTGCTCACTGGGCCCCCAAGGTGGGGTGGGTGTGCGGGATGTGGGTGTGGGTGTAGGGGAGGGGGTGGGGGTGGGGATGGGAGAGGGTGGGGGCATGGGTGGGGGGAGGTGTGGATTGGGGGAGGTGCGGCTGTGGGCGCGGTGGGGGTGCTTCTGCCCCGTCCCCCCTACAGCACGTCTGCAGGCTTGCAGGTCCTGCCACCTGGAGCGCAGTGGAC
Organism: Eulemur rufifrons; assembly: GCF_041146395.1. Lineage (NCBI taxonomy): Eukaryota > Metazoa > Chordata > Mammalia > Primates > Lemuridae > Eulemur > Eulemur rufifrons. Next base: position 12,336,705 of record NC_090986.1, on the reverse strand, counting down.
CCAGCCAGGTCGGCGTGTCCAGCGCCTTGTAACCCCCAACCTTCTGGACCTTCTGAGTTCCCGGCAGAATCTGGATTCCCGTTTGGTTGACCCTGAACCACTCCAGACACTGACCTCTTCTGCCTTCTGCTGTCCACGTCCCCAGACCATCGGCACGACGGACACGTGTCCTCCACTCTCCAGCTGCCCCTAGCCCCCGGCAGGGGCGCCCAATCAGCACCCGATCTGTCCATCTGTCGGGGGCGGACCCTACAGGGCCGGGTGGGGACGTCTGCTGGGAACCTGGGTGGGCCTCCCGGGGCACAAGTGAGTGCGGAGGCTGGCGCTGGGCCTGCAGTTTCTAGAACTCTCCTCCAGTCATCTGCGGAATGAGACAGAGGCTAAGCAAACCAAGTGTATCCGGGATCACCGCCGGCACTTTGGGAATTTGGAGCTTCTCAGGAGAAGCCTGCAGTTTCTCACACTGAATATCACACAGCTACCCACAGGACCTCCTTTTCAAAAAGGGCAGCCCGGGGTGGGCAAGTGTGAGTGCCCAGGCACGGCCTTGCGGGTCGCATTGGGGGGGGGGTGTTGACAGGACCCACGCCTGTCTCCTCCAGGGCTCTACCAGCGTCCTCAGTACCGTGGAGCACTGCGGTTCTTCAGGGCGCATTCACAGTGCATTGCGCCACTTTCATCCATCAGTCTGCCCTTGAAAAGATTATTCTTTTGTCCAGAAAAAAAAAAAAAAAGGAAGAAAAAAAAGGGAATGAGCGTGTAGGCTTGTCTCTAAGCAGAGTTGTAGAGACTGGATTGGGTGCCAGTGCAGGAGCCGCCGCCTCTGAGAACTCAGCAGGGCACTGGCCTCCTGGGCGGGACCCCTGGCACCCAGAGAGGGCCTGCCCTGCAGGGGTTATTATGTCATGGGCATTATGTCATGTGAGCCATTGGGGGTCACATAGCAACGAGGACGTGAGCTGCATATGCAGCCTTCTATTTATAGCAGTAAGCTAGCAATGCCCACACGATGGGAAATGAACGATCAAATTTGCTGGGAAGATGTAGGGATCATTTTGATTCTTCTTTAACCCCACAGATGCTACTGGAGTTGAGGGAGGCATGGGGGAAGGACCTGTGGGTGTCTGCTGAGTCACACTCCCCCAGTGCCACATCCTACCACACATCACATTCTGCTCTGAGCACATTACGTAGATCAACTAATTTATCCACACCCTACAAAGGTCTGCAGTGAGGAAACTGAATCCAGAGTATGTAAATCATTGTCCAAGTTCATGCAGAATTCAAACCCAGGCACTTTAGTTTCAAAGCCTGTGCACTGCTGTTGAATACACTGAAATAGAAACTTAACAGTTCAATGTGAACTCGGTAGAGAATGTGCTGGAGACGTTTTCAGTCTCCTCTAATCACTGCAAACTGTGCCCTTACCAGAAACTTGGGCAAATACTTAAACTTTCAGTTCCTTTTAGTAACTATAGAAAGTCCATTCTTGTCCAGATAAAAGCTGTCTTCTGCCAGTCTAATGCCCCCTGCTCCCCTGCCCACTGTGGGGTGCCCACCCTTTCCTGCATTGACCTCAGAACCAGCTCCATGGAATCCAGTGTGCATGTACTTAGATGGGGGGGAGGGGAAGCACATGTTTATTCTTACTAACCTTCTGAAATGTAGCATGTCTTTCAATTATGACTGAAGGGCTCAAACAACTGTAGTATTAGCAGTATCTGTGACTGTCACCAACACAAAAGCAGACATTATCACATTATATTATAATAATTTCAGATATTGTGAAATATCATTCAGGCTCATCAGTACTTTGAAATGGAAAGTATCTCCCCTTTATATCATATTATTTAATGTATTAATAAAGAAGTACATATGTTACTATACTGAAAATTTTTAAAATATTTTGATAAGTACATTTCAATATAGTAGTTTTCTTTATAAATACCATGTATATACTTTACTATATGGTTTTTTTAAGTAAACATTTTTTTTCCTAAGAAGACTTCATAGGTGTCATTGGACTGCCAAAGGTGTCCACGGCATGCAAAACCAACAAATAAGCGAGCAAACAAGAGCCTCTGTGTGGGGGTTTTGAAGCAAGCATGGTCTTTCTGGGCATCCGGCCCTGGCCCCTGCCGGGCTGGGGACCAGGCAGGATGAGGGAGATGGGGCAACAGCCTTTGCACAGTTGAGCCCATGGAAGTGGTGGAAACGAAGGCTGTCCCTGCATCCACCCTGAGCCTTCTGCAGCCCCGGCTCTCCGCAGGGGTCTGTGGACAGGTTTTCAGTAACTCCCTATAGTGAGGTCCTCCACCTTGCAGAGCCGACTCTGCCTTATCCTCTTTCCATTCCTGCTCCAGCCCCTGCCCTCAAAGCATGCCTCGCAGGGTCTCCTATCTGGGGTCCCTCTCCCCAGAGGAGACCCTCTGCTAGGAGGAGAGCTCAAGCCCAGCTGCCCCCTACCCCCACCCCATAAGCCCCCAGACAGAGCTCACTCCCCCAGGCTGCACAATGCTGTGGGTGTGCGGTGTCTGCTGCTGCCTCCCCCACCCCAAACCCACCCTGCCCTCCCCCAACTCTGCACCATCAGGTGGGGTGTGTGAGCAGAATCCCAGCCAGGCTTGGGATGCCTCGCTCAGAAGACACCCACAAAGTCTGAGACCTCCCTGCGGTCCCCTGGTGTGGAGACGGGGACTTGGCAAGCGTGGTCTCCACTCCAAGAAGAGGGAAAAGCACAGCACCCCCTGCAGGCTGACACCTCAGCTTCCCCCACTCTTTCTTTCTCCCTGGAAGGCGTGCAGGCTGGGGGCTGGGAGGTGTGGTTCAGGGAGCTGGCTCTGCCCCCATCTGTTGGCAGCTCTGTTAAGAATTGGGGGCACTGCATGCGTCTTTTTCATCACTCTGGGGCTCTGGTTACTGGTTTGGACAGCGGGAAAAGCCTCTCCCAGCCAACGTCTGTTGCACCAGCAAAGCCCAGGAAGACATCCTCTGAGGAGTCAGCCACCATATGCTTCCAGACGCAACTCTTCTCCTCACCAAATTCACAACTTCACTTAAGGATTCCAAGGACACTTATCCTCTAGGCCAGCGGTCCCCAACATTTTTGGCACCAGGGGCCAGTTTCATGGAAGACAACTTTTCCATGAACTGGGGGTGTGGTGTGGGGGGGGGATGTGGTATGGGGCTCAGGTGGTGATGAGCACCTGTTTCCTAACAGGCACCGACCACTCACCCGTGGGGAGGTGGGGGAGCGGGGTTGGGGACCACAGCTCTGGCAACACAGCGAGGCCCCCAACAATTCCTGTACCTGACCAATGCATGGAAATAGCTGTTAGCAATGACAGGGTGAAAGGAACGGGGCGTTAGAAACAGGCATTCCTTAAGTACCATGGAAGGCTCGTTTAGGCGGAAACTATTCAACAACCTATACAGATGCATACCGTGCAACCTACGATGTCCATTTGCAATTCTTTAAAAATGGATGTTCTCACTGTACTTTTACTACTATAATTCATATTTACAAACACTGGTGAAAGAGTTCATTTAGTACATTCAGAACAATTCTTCATCCACTTCTTTTTTTCCAACACAGGTACATTTAAAAAAAAAAAATTCGTGGACCTGGCCATAGATCCTAATTAGCACTTACTGACCTGCTTCAGGGTAACCTGGTACACACAACAGAAAAGGACAATGCGCTGCAAATTTTACCTAAAGGGCTCTACTGAGGTGGGACATTGCAATCAGAGGGCCAGGGCGCCACCTGCAGTTTGTCCTGGAAACTTCGCATAGATTTCCAGCCGTCTACTGATGTGTTAATACATTCTGTTTCACCGAAGTGTAGCGAAGACTGCTTCAAAAACAGGCTGCAGAGTTTTCTAATTTGCATGATAAAAATGAATATCCCCTAAGGCAGAGTGCTGAGGTACATTTTGTGCGAAACTTGCCCCAAGCAGCGTGTCAAGAAAATCACGTGGGAAAATGTGAAGCAAGAACTGGCCCACGGGGAAACAATGCAAAACTGAGTTGAAGAAGTCACCTGCGGCTCCTCTAAAAACTGGAAGTCTAAAAAAGGCATTTCCTGATCTTGGCGCAATGACTCAGCGCCAGTGACTCAGCCCGGCTCGCTGCGCACGAGGCGGGAGGCGGAGGCCAGATGCGCGCGGGCCCGCGCGGCTATTTCGGGCGACTCCGCGGCTGCAGGGCCCCGCAGTCCGCGCGCGGCTCAGGAAGTACACAGAGGGCGGTAATGAGAGGAAACACCCCCTACGCGGTGATTCAGAGCTGCCGGAGTCAACCTGTCCCCGGCCCCCGGCAGCGCAGGGGAGGGGGGCGCCAGGGCCTCCGGCAGGTGTGCGCGGGGACAGAGCGCACGCGCCCAGGCGGTCGGGGAGGTCTAGGTGACCGCGACCAGCATGCACGCAGCGGGTCAGGCGGCATCGCCCCACCCCCGCTGCCCGTTACCTGGAGACGAGGCTTGTTCACCCTTCACAGAGCTCCTAAAGCAAACTCATCCACAAACCTTCGCTGGCGAGTTCGGTTTCCCTATTCCTGGGCTCCATTTGCGACTTGCAGCACGAATGTTACGGTGGTGATTGCCCTGGAGTGCAAGGAGGAGCAGGGGCTGAGCTAGTGGCCAGCACGTCTCCCCTGCCCAGGATGCCCTCCCTCATCCCGCCAGGATGAGGCCACGTGTCTGCTGGGAGGACGTGGAAGGAGAACCCAGAGAGAGGGGTGGCCATGATGGACCAAAGGTCTTGGAGTCAGAATAATCTGAGAAGAGCTGGCTTAGCTGGGTGACCACGTGAATTCATACCGGGCCTTTAAATGGCACAGTGGGCTGTTATCTGTATCATTTCAGAGCTGGGAAGGGCCTTAGAAGCAGAAAGATGATTTAAGCAGCGTCATGAACAATGGAGCGTAGACAAGGATTTTTGTTTTCCTCAAGTTTCCAATGAGGCTTGTGATATATTTTTGTCCTGATGTCTTTAAAAGATTCTCACTTCTCCGGCATGATTCAGGGGTGGTTTGGAAGTGGCAGAGGAAGAGGACTTGAGATGTTGAGGTTCACTGCAATGTCCATCCTTCAGAGCCCTAATTATTAAATGCTTTCCGTGTATGTACCTCACCCATTGGAATGATCATGAACCTGTAGGGGAGGACGGGCTTTACTACCTTGTGTCCTCCCAAGGGGTCAGGAGAATGCTTGTGAAAGGAGATGTTTAGTAAACGTTACATTCATTGGTGACCTCCACGGTCTGTGTAATTTTCTTTTATCAAACCAATGGGGGGAAACAGTGGCGTGAGACAAGCATAACTAAAATGCTCAAAAGGACGCAGATCAGGAGGTACTTATAACACCAAGTATGGAGTAACACAGGTTGAAGAAGATGTGAATTATGAAAAGCGTGATCGTAACAAAAGCCCAAACACTTAAAAGTTACTCTAGGGGACACCTTTTCATGTTGCAGAGAGATCATCTTAGGTCTGATAAAAGTAAATGCTTTTTGCATGTGAGAATTAAGTCTAGGGAATATCTGTCACTCAAGTAGAAATAAGGTTGGCCATAGAATCCTCAACACGATTTAAACAAATGTGTAAAGGAAAACGATCCACTGGGAGACGCTCTCCTGAGGCATCACAACCTGGGCCTCACCTGGGCCAGATGCAGGAAGAACATGGTCTGGCTGTCACTCACATTTCCCGTTTGGTCTTCTCTCTCCTTTCATCTGAAGGTGGCGTTCCGAAGCAGGCAACCATTGTGGTTCCGTTGGTGATCCAACCCTCAGCCTCAACCCCACCTGTTGCGTGACTACTTTTTTCAGTTCTATAACCTCACTTTATATACCTGAGGAATTGCATGCAGGTTTCTTGCGCAATGAGATGTACATTTTTTACAGAACACTTCTTAAGGGCTCAATGTTATTCATTTCCTTCTATCCTGTACCTCACCTAGACCCTGGGGATTTATAAATATACAGAGTGTGGATGCAGAGACGGATGAAGGGTGACAGGGATGATGAGTGAATGGAAGGAACAGACGGAAGGAAGTAGAGAATGAGTGAAACCATGGATGGGTGAATGTGGCCAAATAGGGTTTTCTTCTTTCTGTAAATTCCTCCCAGTCTATGATTCTGATTTGGAAGAATTACAAGTACAAATGACCTAATTTATGCAGCTCTCTGAGAGGTTTTATACTTTGCATAAGGTCACAAGTTTATAAGTGGCAAAATCAGAGTCTGCACTCAGGTTTGTCTAATTTCATGAGTACAACAGAGTGGCCCCTGGGATCCGATACAGATTATGAGGGTGGATGGCTGAGCTTCTAAGCCCTAGGATTTGAGAGGCTGCTGTGAAAGGGATGGTACCCGAAATGAGCATGGACCAATGTATGTTATTTAAAGTACAGTTAGCTAGAATGAAAAAGAGCATGGGAAGAGCCAGCATATAGCTGTGAAAATAGAAAAGCCCTTGCATAATAGGTAACTGAATCAGTGACTTGCAGTGCATTCCAGCTTTAGAAAAGAGTGGAAAGATTTTTAAAATGAGCAAAGTTTAACCATTTGTATATCCTCATTATATTATAACCATCAAAATTAGTATTGTTCATGCTTCTAAACTGCTGTTGTGGTTGGTATCAGTTCCCGGGGAGGTTGAGAAGCATACCCCAGCCTGTCTCTCCCACTGAGCGCATGGAGCAGCTATTAGAGGTCTGTGACGGTAAACAGTAGCAGACAGATTGGGGAAGAAAACCAGATTTCGATGCACCCCCCCAAACCAGTGGGAAGTTTACCATATTTTTTTTTGTCCAGTCCTCCTGCTATTTAGCCAAGATGTGGCTGGAGCCACAGGAAGTATGTGTAGCATAAGGTAAGGAAAGACTCAGTTTTATGGACAAAGCATCAAAAAGAGGAACGTTAGGAAACTGGAAAGTAGCAGGAAGATCATGAGGATGGTGGAGCTCAAGAATGAGATCCCATAAAATTGTTTATGAATTGGACTCATCTTTGATCTGTGCATTCATAAATCTGATTCTAAACAGTCTACCAAAGACTGAGAACTGAACTCACTGCCCATACCCAGGCAGCCACTGGGTAGCCCACCCACAGGACAGATCTGAAGAGCACCCCAAATACTGACCTGACTTTGTAACCACAGCCCATAGGTGAACTGGAGCTTGTAGCCTGGAACCTAACCCAATTGATGGCCTGCCATGACCCCAAAATACCAACATTTTCCACAGAGGAAAGCCACAGATCTACAGATACAAAAAGCTCAGAGAACCTAATCCACACCCAGACATGTCATGATTAATTGTCTGCAAATTAAAGACAATGAGAAATCCTAAAAGTAGCTAGAGAACAACACATTGTATAGGGGCACAATGATTTAAATGACTGAGGGTTTATTACTAGATACAATGGAGGCCAGAAGGAAAGGAAGTGAACAACAGATTTGAATTGCTGAAAGAAAAGAACTGTCAGAATTCTGTGTGTAATGAAAGAAAATCTTACAGGAAAAGTGAAGTAAAGACATTCTCAAGTGAAGAAAAATAAATGAACTTATTGCCAGCAGACTCACTCTAAAGGAGTTGCTAAAAGAAGTTCTTTAGACGTAAGGGAAATGATTTGAGAAGAAAACTTGGAACACCAGGAATAAAGGAAGAAAAATAGAAATGGGAAATATCTGGGTAAATATAATAGACCCAGATATTTTGAGTTTTAAAAATATGCCAGTATAGTAAACAACACAAACAGTAAGTTAAAATAGCACCCTAGAAAGTGTTTAAATAACAAAAGGAGGGGGCAGGGAAGGAGAAATAAAAATCGGAGGTAAGAAATGGAAAACAAATAATAAAAAGCTAGACCTAAATCCAAACATACCAATAATTGCATTAAACATAAACACAGTCTAAACACAACCAATGAAAATACAAAGGTTGTCAAAATGGATTTAAAAAACATGACCCAACTACATGTTGTCTATACGAATCTCACTTCAAATATAGTGATATACATATAGTATAAAAGTAAAAGAACAGAAAAAGCGTACCAAGCAAACACTAATCCAAAGAAAGATGGAGTGGCTATGTTAATATCAGACAAAGTAGACTGGATTGTAGAGCCAAAAATATTGATCACACATAAAGAGGCACATAGCATAGTGATAAAAGGGTCAACTCATTAGGAAGACGTAATAATACTAAATGTGTGCATCTGTCTAATAACAGAGCTTAACAATAGATAAAGCAAAAACTGTTCCAACTGAAGGAAGAAATTTAAAAATCCATAACTAATATTGCAAACTTCAACACTCATCTCCCAGTAAATGATAGAACTAATAGCAATTACAAGGATATAAAAGAACTGAACAATACCATCAACCAAGTAGATTCTAATTGACATTTATAGAACAATCTATCTAACTCTGGTAGAATACATATTCGTTTCAATTGTACACAGAACATTCACCATGAAAGATAAAAGAAATCTTAACAAATATAAGATTATTGAAATCATATATAGTCTGTTCTTTGATCATAATGAAAAGAAACAAGATATCAAAAACAGAAGTATAATAGGCAAATCTATAAACACTTAGAAATTAAACAACACATTTCCAAATAAACCATAGATCAAAGGCAGTCTCAAGGGAATTAGAAATTATCTTGAACTGAATGTAAATGGAAACATAACATTACAAAATTGATGAAATGTAGGTAAATCAATGCTTAGAGGGAAGTTTATAGCATCAAATGCTTATAGATAAAAGAAAAAAGTCTCAAATTAATCATCTAAGCCTCCACCTTAAGAAACTAGAAAAAGAAATAAACAAACACAAAATAAGAGCTTGATAGGAAATAATAAAGACAAGAGCAAAAAATCAAATTGAAACCAGAAAAACAGTAGGAAAAAATCAATGAAAGCAAAAGCTAGATCTTTGAAAAGATCAACAATATTGACAAACATCTAATGAATTTGACAAAGAAAAGACAGAAAATGCAAATTTTCAATATAAGGGAAGAAATAAAGGATATCATTACAGGCATTACAGATATAAAGATAATAGGGGAATACTATGGACAACTCTACATACACAAATTCAACAACTTAGTATGTCCCTGAAATAATTATCAAATTCCTCCAAGATGAAATAGATAACCTGAATAGTCCCACAACTATTTAAAAATTACATTTATAGTTAAAAGCCTTTCAAAAAAGAAATTTGGAGCCCCAGATAGTATTATTGACAAATTCTGCAGTCATTTAAAGAAGAAATAACATCAATTCTACATAATCTTTCCAAAAAAGTAGAAGAGGTGGGAACATTTCCCAGATAATTTTTTTGCAAATGGCTTCATTCCATATGAAAACCAGATGAAGACGATACAAGAAAAGAAAGCTAAAAACAACTTTCCTCACTAACATAGGAAAAAAATCCTCAACAAAATATTGGCAAATAGAATGCTCAGAATATAAAAAGAATAGTGCACCATGACCAAGTGGGCTTTATCCCAGAAATATAAGACCAGTCCAATCTTTGATTATCAATCCCTATTATCCACCATATCAACAGTGTAAAGAACAGAAGACACATAATCATATCAGTTGATGAAGAAAAGGCATTTGATAAATTCAACATGCACCCATGATAAACATGCCTGGGGATAAAGCCACCTATTAAAAAAAAAAACAAAAACCTGTAGTTAACATCATACTTAATGATGAAAGACTAAATGCTTTTTTCTTAAGATCAAGGATGAAGGAAGAATGCCCATTAGCACTCCAATTCAACACTGTACTGGAAGTCCTGGCCAGTGCAAAAAGAAAGAAAAAAAAAAAGCCGGGGGGGGGGGGGGGGCGGGGGACAGTGTGGAATATGGAAAGGAAGAAATAAATAGAATTGTCTCTATTTACAGATAACATGATTGTCTACGTAGAAAATCCTAACAAAACTACAAAAACATCTTCTTAGAACTATACAGTGAATTTAGCAAAGTCACACAATCCCAAGTCAACATACAAAAATATCAGCCATTTCTATAGATGAGGCATGTACAATTAGACATCAAAATTTAAAAGATAATGCCATTTACAATGGCTCTAGAAATAAATAAGTATAAATCTAATAAAACATGTATAGCATCTGTGTACTGAAAATTACAAAATGATGATGAAGAAAAGTCAAAGAAGAAAAAAGACCTACGTAAATAAAAGACATACCCTGTTCATAGAATGTAAGAGTCAGTAAAGATGACAATTCTTCCCAAACTGATGGATGATTTAATATAATTCCAAAGTCCCAAGAAGATTTGTAAATTTAGACAAGCTGAATCTCAAATGTATATTAAAAGCAAAAAAGTTAAAATAGCTAAAACAGTTTTGAAAAGAAGCACAGAGTAGGAGGAATAACACTAACTGCTTTTAAGACTTAAAGCTAAATTAATCAAAAGTGTGTAGTATTGGTGAACGCATAGTCACATAGATCACTGAAACAGAATAGAGCCTGAAAGTAGACCCCCACACAAAGTATGGTCAATTAATTTAGACAAAGATGCAAAGTCAGTTCAATGTGGAAATGAAAGCCTTTTTCATTAAGTGTCTCAAGAATTGGATACCTATATGCAAAATAGTGAACTCTACTCTAAACCTCACACATCATTTTAAAAAATTAAACAGATCACAGGACCCACATCCAAGGGCAACTGATTTTTGACAAAGGCATTCACGATTAGTCAATGGAGAAAATGAAAAACTTTCGTGCATTAAGCAATTATTAAGGATATAAAAGCCTACAGAATAGGAGAACATGTTTGAAAATCATATATCTGATAAGGGTATAGTATTCAAAATATATAAACAATGCTTACAAGTAAACAAAGAGACAAACAACCTAATGCAAAATTGGCAAAGAACTTGAATATGCATTTTTCCAAGGATATACAAACAGCCCACAAGCACATGAAAAGATGCCCAACAGCATTAATGATTAGGAAAATGCAAATCAAAACCACGAGATACCACTAAGATGCTTACAATCAAAAATTGGAAAATCACAAATGTTGGCAAATATGTGGAAAAACTGGAACCCTCGTACGTTGCTGGCAGAAATATAAAATGGTTCAACCTCTATAGACAACAGTTTGGCAGTTCTTCAAAAAATTAAACATAGACTCAGCAATTGCATGCCTAGGTATATATCCAAAATAATTGAAAACAGGAACACAAACAAATACATGCATGTGCATGTTCACAGCACCACGAGGTAATTGTGGTCCTGGGTATTTACCCTAAACAAATGAAAACTCATGTTCACATGAAACCTTGAACATGAATGATCATTCACTCTTTGCACTCACCCAAAACTAGAAACAACCCCAAAATGTTCTTCAAAAGGTGAATAGATAAGTGAAGTATGAGATGTCTATAAAACATCATGTCACTCAGCAATAAAGTGGAATAAACTATTGCTACACACAGCAGCTTGGATGAACGTCAAGTGTATTATGCTGAGTGAAAGAAAACAGTCTCAAAAGATCACACACCCGATTATTCCATTCCTGAATAGACAAGCTGTAGAGATGGAAAAAGTTCAGTGGGTGACGACCAGATTGGGGATGCATGAGAGTGTTTCTACATAGTGAGAGCATGAAGGAGATTTTTGGGGTGATGTGACTGTTTCGTGTGCTGATTTGGTTATGGTTACATGAACTTACACATATGTTACAATTCATAGAACTATACATTCAAATAAGTTAATTTTGCAGTAACAGTTAAAAGAAACATAAAAACCACTGTCAGGATAATAGATTAAAAAGTGCACAGGATCTGAATGTTGGGATTCAAGGTATCATATCTTCTTTGCACTTCCCTAAGTATACCAAATTGCATATAATAATAATAAATGATAAATCAGTTTAATACATAAAAACAAGACGTTTTAAAATGGCTACTATACAGAGGGATTTAATCTCTCTCAGTGACTTCAGCAGAAACTAAGCCTAATGATTTTAGTATTTTCCTCTGCTATTCCAGATATTAAGGAAAGAAAAGAACTCTTTTCATCCGTTTTGTCAAAAGTGGGAAGAAGGTGGCTGAAACTAGACCTTGACTGATGTCCCTGCATTGAGCAAGCACTGTGTGAGTGTTCACAGACCTGTTGGGTGAGTTAACCAAGAACATGACAATATTTATGTTTTTTTTTTTTCTGGAGTGCTCAGTAACACACTCATCTTTTGTGGAGTGTATCTTGATCAAGTTTAAACTGAAGCTGAAATCATTAGGGAAAAAGAAATCTGCCATCTTGTGTTTTTTGCTACTTCAAGTAATACTTGGGATCCAACCCCCTGCTCAGTCCTATCCGTTGCACAGCTATAATCTGTGCTAACCCCCAGTGGATTCACGTTTCATGGCGAGGTGTGTGTGTGATTCAACTCTGTTTATCTTGTACCTAACTGGTACCCCCCTGGGAATGGGCAGCCCTCCGCATACGCACAATGAATGATGGATGGAGGGATGGATGGTGGCTGTCTGGAGAGCCAGGTGGAAGAAACGAGGGAGGGCCCGAAGGAGGCGGTGAATAAGGAAGAGAGGGAGAAGACCAATCTTTGTTCTTTGTAGTCACCACTGCAAATCACCCCCAGTCTGTGACTCTCATTTGGAAGAAGTGCAAAATAAAAATGATCTAAAGGTACGCAAAGCTTACGCATTTATTAGTGGCTTAGGCAGTAACTTTTCTTTTAATGCTCCTGTGGCAATAGTAGCAACAAATTAATAAAAGCTTAATTTTTATACAAATAGTTTTATTACAAATTTGAATTCTTAAGAAATACACATTTAAAGAAATTACATAAAAGGCCTTAGTAGTCTTAAAAACGTTTTGGAGACCTATAGGGAAATGTCATTTCAGGCACAGTGGTCCAAACCTGCCCTCCTGGCATCCATCCGTTCCCCTGCTGCAGTCTGTGAACACAGCTCATGAGAAACCAAGGAAATGGCCTGAATGTGCTTATGTGTAAAAATACTGACGTTTTGATTCAACAGAGCTGTTTTTCAAGTCAGGATGTAGAATGAGGAATACTAATGACATGAAGGCCTTTAAGGTTGTTGTTTTGAAGTCAAGTCATTCAGTTTGTGATTAGTGTTTAAAACCCTGAAAATATTTAATACAGAATAAAAACAATAAGCTCAAAGTACGTTTCAGTATAATAGACACCATATTCATGAACCTGGGTTTGGTTTTGGCAATACATAATTTTTGGTTTAGAAGTGAACAATGAAAACTAACGTTTCACATTCAACATCCTAGTGTTTAAAAGCCTATGTTAAAGGACAGTACAGTCTTTTAAAGGAAAAAAAAACTATGTAAGCTTTATTTTAACAGTGGAAGTTAAACTAAACCTTGATCTGCCTAATTGCTGACATCTATATAAATTACTAAGATATATATATATATTTAATTTCTGACTACCTTTGGACCATCTTTATTCCACAGGAAAGTTGTGACTTTTGCCAAAGCAGCTGCAGAGGACCACGCATAGCAGAGAGACATATTTGGGGGTGGAAGATAGTCTACTGAGTCCGCAATTCCATTTGGAGGTTCAAAAAACTGTTTTTACATTACTACTATTTGTACAGACCAAGGGACCTGAATTTTGAAATAGCTAGACAATGATATAAACAAACATTTATCTCTGGGGGTGAAAAATTAATTATAATACAAGAATGAAAATGGGCAGACAGTGTGGGAGGCGCCACACCCCTCCTAGCACCCTTTGGTTTCTCAATGGAGTTCTCACTTCACGCCTCAGTGCACCGGATTGCAGAATATATTTATATTTTATTACATCAAAAGTGCCGTTTGGTATGCCACTATTGAAAGCTTATCCATGTCTTTTTTTTTTTTTTTCCTCCTTCAGCAAGTAGAGGCCAATGAAGCAGGGGGTGTTAGTTACGCAAATTCCTATAAGGCACTTTATGGTTTCATATTGGACAGTGAGGTACACAGGATATATTTCTAGGGTTCGTTGCTGTTAAAAAGAAGAAGAAGAAGAGTAGCACCATGTTGACGTTAGCTGGGAGTCAGGCTCCATTATGTTCTTCTCATACAGACTTGGCAGCGGCTGACGTGCGTGCGCAGCTCCCCTGCCTTCAAGGTGGACGGCGTGGGCTTCCTAAAATGCAACAGAGACACACCGTCGGCCATCATCTCCCAGCACCTCCGCCCTCAGCCCTCCAGCCCTGCTCAGAAGTCTCGAAGGCACCAGGTGGGCACCGGCCTCTGGCATCAGGCCCCACCCTGGTCACGACCAGTGGCCATCACCGGCCTTACTCTGGGCGGGCACCTTCTTGGGGCGATGCCCACGTGGCTCCCCATGCACTGTGGGTTACTGTCTGCATTCCCAGCCCCTGGCACCCAAGGTCAACGACCTGCCCCAGTGCACACAGCCCGTTGGGCAGGGCTGAGGTCACCCCATATGGGTTTGGCTCCGAAGTCTGAACCACTCCCCACTGTGCCACCCTGCCTCAGTGTACCGTCATTTAACTTCTTTCCTTCTCCCCTTAACTAGACTATAAACTTTTCCAGGGTAAGAAGATACTGTTCTTCTCTGCAACACATTACACTCATAGCAAGTGTTCATTAAATACTTGTCGAATGATGTGATGAGCAACAAATCTGGAATAACTAACCAGACCTCAACATTCTTTTGCAACTCCTGAGGGATTTATATGCCGATGGTCAGATTTGAGGCCAAAGAGAGGGGAAGACACTTAGTGTCTCAAACGCTTCTTCCTCCTAGAAATTCTACACTGTTTTGACTGTTGCAAAGGTGAAATCTGAACTAAAATGGGCACTAATAAAATTCTATTAAAATAAAATTCTAATAAAATAAAAGTAGCCATATATGTGAGCACTTTGTCCTAAAATTGAGGCTGCATTTTTTTAGTAACTTGGGGTACAAATTCTAGTGCCCCCAAAATTAATTATTTGAATTAATGAGATCTTACCTAATTTTGTTTGAGAAGACATTTTAGTGTATTGTATCAGGCTGCTGGTTCAAAAAAAATTCCATTAATACCTATTAACCCTATAATGGGAAGCTCCAGCAGCTGAAACGTGAACGAAGTGTGCTCATTTCAGTAGTCAACAGTTAAATTCTACCTGCAGCAGTAATGGCAAGTTTCTAGTTGCCTAAAAAGCTAGTATAAGCCACCAATTAGGCACAAGATACTTTTTACAAGGAGCTAATATGTTGTTTTGAGTCTTATGGTCTAAGCGGGAAAGAGACAGGACTGTAGCAGGGTTCCATATATTTCTCTCCCAAAAGGTAGAGACAGAAAGACCTCTCCAGGGGTGAGAATCCTGTATCTTGGGAATGAACAGTATGCGAGTGTTCCCGCCCCATCAGCCTCCGGCGCGGGCTCCTGCGGGGCGGGCGAGCACTCAGCAGAGGCCGCAGCGTTCATTCCTGCGCTGTCCATCAGGGCTGGGCCGGGCTCCAGAGCAGCTCCAACAAGGCTCACAGCCTCTCAGAACAGTTGTTTTAAAGGTGAAATTTTGGTAATGGAGAGGGAAGGAAACGTCCTCCCTCAATTTCAGCTGCATTTGTCCTGCAATTAATTTTTATTTGCACAGGTCTTAACAAGATGTCTCTTGTGAAGTCACTCAGAACTTACACAACATGTACACTACGTTCGGCATTATAAAGGCTCTTAAAGCAAATGCTGCTCACTTCCCTCTCCCTAGATTGTTAAATAGACAAAATTTTAAACGTGCCCTGTTTGAAGATTTCAGTTGCTTGAATTCCATTTCAGTACATTCACCTAGAGAAATGGAAACTGATCTTTTTTCTTTCACGGTTCTTTGGTAAATAGAAGAATTAAGCCTATCACCTAAGGTCTGGTTTGAACATTGTCTCGGTTGTCTGCCCGTGTAGAACAGAATCACATATTCATTACTACAGGTGGAAGAAGCGTTCCTAATGATCGTTTTATGACCACCTTGGAGACTCCGCAAGGGAGGGCGTTATGGGTCACGGATGATCACAAGGGAAAGTCACAGAGAGGCGGGGCCCGCAGAAGGGCGTCTTCCTGACTTACTTGAACATATCACTTCTCTCTATAGTGGCAAGCCAGAAGCTGTAAGCATTTGCATAGTAATTGCAAGTCCCACGGCCATGGCACTCGATGAATGGTGCACTTCTGAACTCTTCCAGACAGGACCCGGGGGACGCGAGGGCTTGGCCAGAACCTTCGGCACCGGCGCTGGTGTGCTGCGGAACAAATGTGAGCTGTGAGTCACAGACTCCCTCCCCAAAGGCCAGCAGAGAGATTTGTTGTTCCCGGGAAGGAGCCAGGGGACTCCCTCGGGAAAGCCACATGCTCTGGCCTCATGCGGTCACGCTGGAACACACTCTGTGCCCAAACCCCGTGATGGCCGGCAAGGCAGTCCCTGCACCGCTGGGGCACTGCGGTACTCAGCCCTCACAGAGATCAGCTGGCAGCTCCTCCCAAATAAAAGGCCAGTCCAGCTTTATCAGGATTTAAAGAAATGCTGTCCTCACTACGTATTATTTTTGGAACACTAGAACTTATTCTAATTCAGGGAATGAGCCAATAGCCAAAAGGTACAAATAATGTTGGAACCGACCAAGGTGAAATCAGACTTTATAAACAAAATCCTGTATTTGCTAAATTAGATGCTGTTCTATTATCCTATTCTAAAGTAAAGAATAATCATTTTTTTTCTCTAAAGGTAGAGAAAAATTAAACAAGAGAAAAAAGAATAACTACGATTGTAACTGTTTATTAAGTTGCATTTTGGTCTAGCAGGTTCGAGTAGGACCTACCTGTACTCAGAAACCAAGACCTTGGGATGAACGGCCGGAAACCTTGAGGAAGACACACACAAACATCCCCAGGACTATATTTCAGGTATGAGAAAAGTGAACTCTGGAATTTTAGAGCTGCAGGGGACCTTGGAGGACAAGGCTAGCTCCGTGGATTCCTGGATGAGGGTAAGAGGACCCTGCTACATTCTGGGGTCTGACCATGACCACGCAGTCTCAAGGCATGACTGGGGCCAGAACTGAGCTCTCCAGACCTCCAGACCAGAGCCCCTCCCCGATGACTCAGAAGCAGCACCAGGTAACACTGTTCTCTAGAACATCATTATTTTTATTTGCTCTTGATTTGAAGGAACTGTGCCAGCCACTGTTTCAGATCTTCATATGACACCAGGACAAGAGACAGTGCTGGTGACAGATGCTTCCCTGTGCTGCTTTACCCCTGGATCCGTGGGCTTTCTCTGTCATACAGAGATGCCATTTCGTGTTCCTTAGGATTATGAAGTCAGAAATCCAATCTACCTTTTAATGAAACTTGCATGTGCATGTCATTGTTGGTGTCTTGATTTCTCTATACGGCATTTCCAACTTTTGGCTCTCTTGATAAAGTAGTTACGATGCATCGTTTAGAATTATTGGAACAACCTGTTAATTTGGTGGTGCTGTTGTTGCAAACTCTTTGGATGTGTAAGAGTCTAACTGCCATAAAACCAACCCAGCAAACTATCTGATCAAACTGGAATAGATACACAAATGTTTTAAAAATTGCTTTCCTGGCCGGGCATGGTGGCTCACGCCTATAATCCTAGCACTCTGGGAGGCCGAGGCGGGAGGATCGCTCGAGGTCAGGAGTTCAAGAAGGGCCTGAGCAAGAGCGAGACCCCGTCTCTACTAAAAATAGAAATGATCTGGACAGCTAAAAATATATAGGAAAAATTAGCCGGGCATGGTGGTGTATGCCTGTAGTCCCAGCTACTCGGGAGGCTGAGGCAGAAGAATTGCTTGAACCCAGGAGTTTGAGGTTGCTATGAGCTAGGCTGATGCCACGGCACTCTAGCCTGGGCAACAGGGCAAGACTCTGTCTCAAAAAAAAAAAAAAAAATTGCTTTCCTGACAACTTTTCTACACTTGGGATCATTTACAGCAGAAGAAAATAGTTAAGAAGCCCCTTTCCCTGTTAATCAAATACTAAGGTTAATGTGCATTTGTGGGTCAAAAGTACAACTTGGGCACCCCTGGGGGTATGAAGGTGGGACTGGGCCTTACAATGACAATAGGGAAGATGTTTGTATAGTGTCGTTTACTGGGATATGGCACATTCCAGGATAACCCTGACCTTACAAGTTCAGGGCTTGTATCAATACTTTCAACTGAGGCAATAGAACAATATAAGCTACAATAAGCGACTCAAAGAGGTACCTTGTTTCCTGTTTTAATTGGCTTCTGGGGGCAAGGGAACCTCTGGGGGGTCTAACAGCTGGGGCAGCTGGGTGACAGGAGAGCCGTCCTCACCCCCTGTGAGTGGCCCCAGGCATGAGCCCAGGAAGACCTTCCTGGAGGGCTGCTGCCAGCCAGTCCTCAGGGGTTTTCTCCCTAACTCAAGCTCTTGCTTTCCAGTTTTGTGTGTTTAGTAAAATGCACACTTCCCCACATGCAGACTCACTTCCTCTTCTCCCTGGGAGAGTCCCTGACTCTAGAGCAGCTGCTCACGTCACCGGTACTGGGGCAGAGAGCACCGGTGTGAGCAGCGGTAGGGGAGCGCAGTCCAGGCCTGCATCCCAGGAGGACGCTCGTGCCAGCTGCCCACTCTCAGAGCAGAGGAGGGCTCTGGCTGGTGCTGGACACCCCGCTGTCCCCAAGCAGGCAGGCCAGGCTCCTGGGCATGCTTTGGAAGGGGACAGTAAGAGGAGGGAGTAGACACCTAAGCAGCAGAGAACTTAGAGGTTATTGAGCTGGACAGAGGAGAAAACGGGGCATTCGTGGGGACTCTTCCACAGAAATATGGCATTTCCCCAAACACCTACCATCACAAAGGAGTAGCCAATCCACAGCGATGACCACCCAGAGGGGCACGGTGGGATCTGAATGGTCTGACTGTGAACAGCCATCACCATGGCGGGCGCCTCGCACACAGCACACCTGGAAGGTATGAGCAAAGACACTCAGCACGGCTGGAGGGTGCAGGACGGGGCTTTACCTCCTCTCCCCTTGCCCTGTTATTTACACACAATCTCTTCACTCAGTCTTTCTGATCCAACTATATATTAAGTGCAAACCGTTGTGCCCATGGCTTGGACTCTGAGGCTCAGAGCCTTCCTGTTGGTTTTATAAGCCTGCCTCAATATTAAAATATTCAACTGAAAAATAGAGCTGGGTGTAACGGCGCATCTGTAGTCCTAGCTACTTGGGAGACTGAGGTGGGAGGAACCGCTTGAGGCTAGGAGTTCCAGGCTGCAGTGAGCTATGATCACACCACTCACTCCAGCCTGGGCAACAGAGCAATACCCCATCTCTAAAAAGTTAAAAAAAAAAAAAAATCCAACACTAATTATTTAACCATCCGTTTCGTAGGAGAGAAAAATAGGAAGGCCAGGTTCTAACAGTGGCTATCCCAGACGGGTTAGGGTTATAGGTGCCTTTTGTTTTCTCTTTTGCACATCCACAAACATGATTAATGCTTAAGGAAAAAGAGTTGGCAAAATGCAAGAGCTACCACTTCCACATGCAAGTTTGCTTTATGCTATGAACAATCTTTAATATAAGACATACGCTTAGCGAGTTGAGTAACTAAGACAAATGACGCGTGCTTTAATGCACTTGGCGCTGAATGTCCACAGAAGCCTCCTTCAGGAAACTTGTTCCAGACTGAAGCCGACAGACCCACTGTTCTCCTCTGCCTCCAGGGCTCGGCTGAGCAAGGCCTGAGGCTGTCAGCATCCACTGCAGCTGAGGTGACCCCCAAAGAACCTCTCAAAGACAGGATACCTCCCAAGCCAGGCTGGCTGAGCTCAGCCACTGGGACTGTTTGCAAGAATGAATGAAAACACAGTGTTCTGACCAAGATCGCTCAGTTAAGGGAACCCTGGATGGCGGGATAACGCTTTGTTTAAAAAATAGATAAATAATTACATTCAAGTCACAAAATGAACAGAGTGCTAACAATGCTGGTAAGTGACTATCAATGGTGTTAATAATTACACCTAGTTATGCTGGAACATTTGCATGAAAATGGATCAGAAGGGCAGAGGGCCTAAATTAGTCCTCTGATTTTCCATGCACTTTGTATGTGTGTGTATGTGCACGTGTGTGTGTGCGTGTGGTGTGCAATTTTCTATTTTGTTCACACAAATGCAGTTGAATTAAAAGTTTCAGTTAAACAACAGTTACTGAAATTGGCCTTCTACATCTGCCACCATCTGTCTGCCAGACACAGGAACCAGAAATGCAGCCTGCAGGGAAGTGCTTTATCTTCTTCAGGCTGATTCTGGGCTGGGGGAATTCAAGTGACTACAGACCGGGAGGGGTCCTTCCCCCGTCAGACGGGTGGCTAGGGAACACAGTCGCAGGTGTGAGGAGCTGCACGGTCCCTTAACATTCACATGGTCTAATAATTCCCCACAGTGCTCATGGAGAAGCTAAGGCCGCGGTTAGTTGTGTCAAAGCCAGAACTAGAGCTCAATTCTCCCTGCTCTCACACCAGCGGCCTTTCCACTAGAGCAATTAAACAATTAGCAGTTTTCTGATGACTCGTCTGCAAAAAGCTAGAAAATGCTTAGAACATTTTGCCCTACTATCAGGATGAAAGCAGTAAAGTTGCTACCTTTTCTGCTCAAAATGAAGGATTTTGTGTTGTTAAGTGTTTCTGAAGACAAGCTTCAGGACCTCCCCAAAGGAAAGACCTGAGAAGGAACCTGTAAGTCCTGAGAGGTCACTGGAAACCGCTAAGTTAAAGTAACCAAGGAAACCGCCTGCTGGGAGCCAGGGAGAAAAGGTCCCCATCACTCCAGGAGGGAGGTAGAGACAGACGTGACCTTGAGGTAGAGTTTTAAGGATGTGTCTGGGAAGGCCCCTTCGTGCTGAGTTTCTAAGGCTCCACTAACAGAATGATGTGAAAACCCTGAAATGTAAAGTCCTGGGACTTTAAACAACTTAGGTTCTGTTTGTGCTTACAGATCCAGGGATGTCTTGCTGAAAGTGACGTGTCCACAGAGAAAGGCGACTCTAAGACACACAGCTTCTCTTGGACGTGTTTTTGGAATATGGCCAAGGCATGCCAGACCCCACCCCCCACCCCCGTCTTTAACCAAATCAAGGTCAAATGTCAGTGCTGGCAAGAAGGTAAACAGGAAACACGTAAATGAATAATCATTTTCTACCTGTTGTGTAAAGGAAGCTTTAATAAAAAACACAAAAGTCGTTAGTTTTCCTTCCACTGCATCAGGCATGGCTGTGTGTCAGGAAAGCCTCAGAACAGAGCAGGCAATAGGGACTCCCTGACACAGGCCAAGTACTGTCTGTATTTTGAAAAGTGCCACTCTGGAAGTGTAACGAATGACGTTTCCATTTTAAGATCCACAAAATAAGTTTTCTTATAGCTCAAAAAAAAAAAAAATCAAAGAAAACTGTCAGAAGATATTTTAATATAAAGCAATGAAAACCCTATGAGCTTTCTGTATAGTGGGCATCTCCAGGCCTTTCTGCTCCAGGGTCCCACGGGGCACAGCCCTTTTGGGAAAACTTCGATCTTCCCCCAGACAGGAAGTGACCAGCAAGTGAGGGCAGCTGAGCCGATGGCCACCAGCCTGCCTTGCCTGGCAGGAGCTCAGGTGGAGGGGGCGCTCCAAGCCTGCGTCCTGGTCCCTTTTCCCTCTAACCGCAGGGCACTTCATAGCTAATACTACTGCACTTTTCTTCCTATTTGAAAGTTGCTAATTTCCTTAAAGGAAATATAGAAAAGCTGGGCTATTTCTCACTCTCCCTTTCCAAGGAAAACTTTTCCTGCCTTGGTATTCTTTTAATTATCTTAGAGTGTAAAAAGTAACATTATACAATAGCTCCTCCGTCAGATGAATTTATTCTTTTGCCAGTTTTGTATCACTTCTGAGGGTGGCTAAGCAATCAACTTTTAATTAGAAGGAAAGAGGCAAAGATAGGACAGTCATAATAATTTCAATTTCCGACCTTACTTCCTACCAGGCAGGGTCTTGGGGACCTGAAAACATACCCCCGACATTATGTGGATAAGTGCTTAATTTGGGAAGTCGCTCAAACCTTTGCATTCTCAGTGGGTACAATATACAATATCACCCCAAGAGAGCAAAAACTGGTGGGGTTGGGGAGGGCATGTGAAGAAATTGTTATTGCTGTATACATTTTTAGGTATAAATCTGTATGCTTTTATGTATGAAGCGCAGACTACAATGCACAAACTGATGAGCTGTACAGTGTATCTATCTGTGGTATTACGATTTCCTGGGCACCACCTCACACCAGCTGGGATGGCTACTCTCAGAAAGAGCGGAGAATAACCAGTGTCGGTGAGGACGTGGAGAAACTGGAACACTGTGCCCTGCTGGTGGGAATGTGAAGGGTGAGGCCCATGTAGAGACCAGTATGGAGATTTCTCAACAAATGAAAAAGAGAATTACTGTATGATCCAGCAATTCTACTTCTGGGTATCCACCCAAAAGAATGAAAAGCAGGGTCTCGAAGAGATGTTCGCACACCCGTGTTCATAGCAGCATTGCTCACAATAGCCAAGATGTGGACGCAACCCAAGTGTCCATCAGCAGATAAACGGATAAACAAAATATGGTGCAGACACACAACAGAAGGTTATTTGGCCTCAGATAGGAAGGGAATTCTGATGCCTGCCACAGCCTGGAAGCCATTATGCTTAGTGAAATAAGGCAGTCACAAAAGGACGGATGCCGCATGATCCCACTGTCATGAAGTCGCTAACGTAGTGAAATCCATACATGGAGAGTAGGCTGGAGGGTGCAGGGGAGGAGCAGTCAGTGTGCAGGGGTGCAGAGCCTCAGTTTGGAGAGATGATGAAGTTCTGGAGAGGGACGACGGTGATGGTTGAACAATGTGAATGTCACCAAACTGTTAACTTAAAAATGGTTACGATGGCAAATTTTATGTTACATCCATTTTGCCATTTACCACAATTAAAAATAACTAAGTTTTAAAAGTTTCACAGGGGCAGGGATGATTCAGGAAAAAAATGTCTTAAAAATTATTATTTAGAAAAAAAAGAAGAAGGTTGAGAAACACTGCCCTAATGTGCTCATGGAGCAGTGAACACCATAGGGAGTCACGTAGAATAGGAATTCTCTTTTCAAGCTGAGCATTATCTCACCATGGTTTTGCATTATAATTTTTCAAGGGGGTAGCTGTGTTTTATATGAAATAGTTTTTAAGAGGTTTCTCTCTCTCAGTTGTACATTTGCTCCTACGAATGCTCGACTTACCTACTAATAAATGGTCTAATGTTGTCCCCAGTGATGGGTGCCATAGACATTGGCATGGGCTCAGGAGTAGACAACCAGTATGAATAATCATTTCGGGATGCAAAGTTGCACACATTGTTGATATTGCAGAACAGGAAGGGCATCGTACTGAACTTGCGCAGACAGCTGCCGGCCGTGCCTAAACACGGGGAAAAGACAACGTGAAGAATTTTCCACATCGACCTGTATGCAAAATGGATTTCAGCTGGCCGGTAAGCAAAGACGTATATCCAACATAACCATTAAAACGGAAATTTAAAACTTGTAATTTGGAAGTAAATATACCAAATAGACCAGTATTATAGTAAGTGAGCAAATTAAATTTAAAGTCATCAGGCAAAAGGGAAACTGTAACGAATTATGTAGAACATTTTTAACAAAAGGAAACAAAACCAGTTTACCAGTAGAGAGAAACCTTTTCCTAGAACTGAATTCTAGAAGGATTTTAACACGTGGATTGTTATGCAATGGACAATAACATATTGGGCAATGTCTTTGACAATAGTTTTGCAGAAAACACAGTCATGCTCTTTATATAGCTGCTTGCTGATCCAAACCTCAAGATACAGAGCACTGAGACAGTGTGGTGGGGTGTATCCGGCGCACACTATGGTAATGAGGACAGATACGCAGCTTTCTGCTGACCTGAACTAGGACAGGGGCAGAGCTCAGAAGATGCAGAGAATTTCAGACATGACAACATGGACATTGTTTTCTAGAAGAGCAATGGTTAAGTTGCCCTATTTTAAGAATATCAAAGCAAACTGTTAAGTGTGCACTATAGGAATCTTGATACTACAACTTTGCAGACGAGATCTAAAGTTTTATTAATGTAAACATTTTCAAACATTTGGCCTTTACGCTCTCTCGGCTTCCCACTAGTAACATGGCAGCCGTTACATTGATGACTCAAGGGATCGGGATGAGGGGAAACAGGCCCAGCTCTCTTTTCCTTAGCTGCTGCCTCCAGGGCACACTAAACCGCAGCCAAGCGGAGCACAGGGTGCTGCTGCACCAGGTGGGCACTGGACAAAACAAAAAAAGGTAAATGAATGATCTAGAGACATCTTACCCAAGTCCTGGCCGTGCGCCCGTTCATTGCCTTGCACGTAGAGCAGAGAATACCCGTGATAAAGGATCTTGGTCCCGGGGGGGCACTGTGGGTCGTCTATTGTTTGACTGTGCCTGGTCACGAGGAAGCCGTGATCGACAGACGGGGTACCTGGGGGCCCCATGGATCCTGGCAACCCATCCGGGCCCGGGGGACCGGGAAGGCCTCTTGGACCTGGCAGACAAGACAAATTGGATTCCCTAGTTACAGACAGGTTCCTCCGAAAGCCTTCAAAACCACTGTCTCAAAAGAGTTTGTAATATTTAGTATTTCCACAAAGTATCTTACCTTTTCACATTACAAAAAAAGAACTCAAAACATTGCACTGCTAACTAAATGCAACCCAGCTCCTCCATGGTGTTTTACCTGTTCCTTTTCAAATGCCACCTCATCAGCGCAGAGCAGATGCTCAGAACGTGTAGTTCAATGAGCAAATGAAATACGTGAAAATGGGTATAAGAATAAATGAAAACGAATTACATGATTCGTGCACATCATTCCTATAGGATTGTGGGGCTCCTCTAAGGGAGGATTAATATAGAACGGGTACAACATCCTCAGTTCAAGGAGCCTTCTCTTCCACAGCAGCCCAAGGCCTGCGCATGGAAACGGGACAGCGAGGGGTTAACTGTGCCACATGCAGGACCCTCGCAGGGCTGCTGGGTGTGCTCCGCATTCAGTCAGTCCATGGCCTCAGCCTTTAGCACCACAGTCATTACGGGACATTGAAGCGAGTTCCTGCTTCCTGAGGAAGCAGATCAAGTTCATCCCGTGCCAGGCCGTGGCCTCTGGGCCAGCACTGGCAGCGTTACTTCATTTCTGCTTTCCCTGGCCCACTGCTGAAACAGAGTTTTTGTAGTTGCAGCCACTTCCCTCTTAGGAAACCACACAGGGCCACCAATATTGGCTGCCTTTCAACATCTGGACTGTAGGCTTTGATCAACATCTGTCTCTGCACAGAAAAAAGGACAATCCTTCAGCTCTTCTATATGAGCCTGTTCTTGTAAGAAACAGACTTCACGTAACATTTTCAATTTCATTTTGCAGGTTTCCCCACGCCTGGTCCTACTACTTATATCCCAAAGACACAGGTAGAGGGCCACTAGGTTGGAAGATGCAGCAACCTACCAGGAGGCCCGAAGGGTCCTGTCTCTCCTTTCTGGCCAGGGGCACCGTCAAACCCGGGAATACCTGGAGGTCCAGGTACACCCACCGATCCCGTCACACCTAAAGCAAAGGAGAAAGAAGTCATGATCCAGTCCTGTGTGGCAGTAAGCTCTCTCTTCCCTTCTTTTTTTTTTTTTTTTTTTTTTGAGACAGAATCTTGCTCTGTTGCCCGGGCTAGAGTGGGTGCCGTGGTGTCAGCCTAGCTCACAGCAACCTCAAACTCCTGGGCTTATGCGATTCTACTGCCTCAGCCTCCTGAGTAGCTGGGACTACAGGCATCTGCCACCATGCCCGGCTAATTTTTTCTATATATATTTTTAGTTGGTCAGATAATTTCTTTCTATTTTTAGTAGAGACAGGGTCTCGCTCTTGCTCAGGCTGGTCTCGAACTCCTGATCTCGAGCCATCCACCCGCCTCAGCCTCCCAGAGTGCTAGGATTACAGGCGTGAACCACCGCGCCCGGCCTACCCTTCTTAAATGTCTTTTTTAGTCTTCGGGGAGGCAAGCATAAGGCCTTTGACAGCAGGTGAGAAAGTTTTCCTGGACAGCTGTGAGTTGCTTCCTGCAAAGTTCAGTATAGGCTTTGCAGAAGCAACAAAGTGACGTTTATAGGGGTGTGTGTGCGACCACCTCATTCTGAGTTCCCCTGGTTTCCTGCTGCTGTTGTTTGGCAGATGGGTTTGGAAAAGGCAGGCTACGGGAAGGTGGAGAGGAAGGAGGGATTTGATAAGCCTTTCCCCCTTGGCCATATTTCAGTGTCTCAATTTTAGCTATATTGACATGGATAGCTTTTTGTTGTCACGTATAGAGTTTATCCTTAGATTGCTATAAACCTGAATTTTCATGGACATGTCCTTTCAACTCTAAATGTTTTCATTCTCCTTTACTTTCTACTTACCCCTTATATAGCTCTTGAAATAGAAAACGTTTAGCTCAATTAAGCAGAAAGACCCCAGGTTAGGGTTTCTGGGAGCAACAGGGACTAGCACAGATCTCCACTAGTGAGGCCGAGCTCATGGGGCACGACAGAGAGCACCCATGCTTACAGCGAGAGCCGCTGCCCTGCCGCCCTGGTCTCCCAGCCGGGGGAGGTGACGCGCTGGCCTCTGAGCCCACATTTTCCTAACTGAGCATTGACACGATGAGTTGCATGTTCTGCTAGCTTTTTCTGTGTTTTGTTCCAGCTTTTTTAAGTCCCTTCAAAATCTTCCTTAGTTTTGATATACATTAAAGGGAGGAAAGAAAGACATATTCAAATACGTGTTTGTATAAAATCATTCCCCAGAAACTTTGATTTTACACGGGTGAAAAGGAAATCTCGCCCACCTCCCCCCGGGGTGCTGCACACCACCCTGCACAACCCGACGAGCATCTCACCTTGCTGTCCTTTAGGGCCCGGAGGTCCCTGAAGCCCTTTCAGACCTGGGGGTCCCTCAGGACCAGGAAGCCCTGGCTCCCCTTTGATGGTTTGGTAAGGACCTGGGGGGCCGGGGGGGCCTGGGAGACCTGTGGGAAGTGGGAAGCCATTGGTCAATTTCACTCTCCACATATGGGGGCGGGAACATGTTTCTCAAAAGTAAAATCATTATCAACACACAAGTAGTCACATACTCATGAAAATATATTTAATCTGCACATCTTTTATTATTTAACCTAAAATCCTGAACTCTCAGGACTGGAAGAGACACTGGAGACACCAGTATCACTTCCCATTCAGTTCTGGGCACCCTGACGACCGCCACCGGCCTCGCTCAGGCACTCCCAGAAGGTGGCGCTCACGCCTCTCTGGGCAGCACCAACATCTGCCATTCGGACGTTGCTTCTCATGCTTATCTGAAATCTGCCTCGTTTCACATTTCAACACTGGTGCTAATCTTTTAGTGACGAATGAACTTAATCCTTCTTCTGCATGACGGGCCTTGGCGCAGCGTAGGAACCACACAGAGGCTGAGGTTGGCCTCGGCCTCTCCTTCTTCAGCCAGACACCCCCATTTCTCTCTCCCCCATACATGTTACTGCTCATTTTCTCTCTTCTCTCATATCCACTTCTCCATGCACTGGGTTTCTCGTTCTCTCTCCTAAAACATGGTTTTGAAACCTAAATAAAGCCCTAGAAATATGGTCTGCTCATCAGAGACTCGGTAGGATGAATACTATCCTCAAAGCAGTCCCTTCTGAGATTATTTCGTGGTTTTTGGAGCCAGGGTTCATGCCATGGGCTCCCAGTGGTGGAGAAGTCAACAGACACCCTTTCCTATGAAGGATCTTTACTGTCCAGACAGAACGTGTCTTTACTGTCCAGACAGAACGTGGTCTCTACATTGCAAGACTGACTCTTTCTTCTATGATAACAAAGGGAGGTGGTTTCTGTCTAGCTTTAGACTTGAATCCTGAGTCTGTTGGCTAACCTCTAGCTACCCCTCCACCAGATCCACTTTGGTCACCGATTTAACAGATTGGACTTTCAAGACAAGTTGCTGGTAAAAATGTCAATGTCAACTACAGAAGTCCTGACATGCCGCAAAGAATTTTTAATCAATTGTATTCTAATAATTTCCAAGTTGTTTTACATGTAAAAAACCAAACACCCTCATTCTGTGTGTTCAGTGGCTTTGTGTTTCCCCAGTCATCAGTAGAGCCCCCACACATTCACCTTTCCCCTACCTTTAGGTCCAGGGATTCCTTGATCTCCTTGGTCTCCTTTCACTCCCTGGAGGCCAGGAAGACCTTTCTGACCTAGAAAGAAGGACAACAGTGTCTTTGCACAGAAGTTCCAATGATATACAAATATTTTTTATTACATATGCATATATGCCCACACATATGCATATGCATATATATGTGCACCTGCATATACATGCATACATGTACACATACACATATAATGCATATATACATACACATACACACACAGAGAGCATATTTCTAATTTATGCTCAATAAAGAAAAGAGCGTTATTTCTAGCCAGCTATGTAAAATTTTTGATGAAACTCTTTTCTAGAACCCAGAAGCCACCTTTTTCTAAGCATGAAGCAAACTGCAAAATGATCACCACCAGCAGAGGGGCACGTGACACTGTTTTGGTTACAGTCTGATTCACATGTGTCCCCAAATAGACCACAAGATACCTGGAGGCTGAGAACTTCTTTTATTCACCTTTCGTATGTATCTGATTCAGCTGTAAAAATCCCAGTGCCTGGAAGCTGGTAGGCACTCAATAAGTGTTTGTGTAATACATTAATAAATTAATGAATGGTCGAAATCCATGACTTCTTATTGAGAAGTTAATGATCCCCTAATTCGTAATAAGCAAATCAGAATGTCTTCATATAACCATTCACAGGATTATACAAATTGGGCTGCACACAGAAATGACATTTTTAATTTGAAGAGAACACTATCTTGTGCTGTAATGCAGCCAGTGCAATCAGTATTAAAGTGCCCATGGTTAGGAAGCTCTTCCAATAGCTCGCCCTCCACTGCACGGGCTGTGCGGCATGTCCTCTGCTGCCTTACCTTGAAATCCTGGAACTCCTGGTGGTCCCATATCACCCTTAGAACCTGTGATTCCTGGAGAGCCACCGATACCCTAGACACACAAAGAGGATGTCAGCTGGGATTCCTCAGGACACGCATGATCAGTGTCTTAAGTAACCTGGGAGTTGGAAAACTGAGAAAGCCCCTCAACATTCTGCAAAGTAGATTGTGAACAAAGGGTGCCTGTGGTGTCCTAAATGACGTAACAGGAGTGACAGAACCTCTGTGTGTGCCTAAATTAGGAAATTGGAAGTTGGAACAATCTGTTTCATTCCCTTATATCCTCTGTGCTTGTCCACATGCTAGGTTCCCTGGGGGCAGGTGGAAGTCTCACACCTGCTGTCTCCACCCCATGGCGAAAACTTGCCCCTAAACACTCCAGTGTGGTCATTTTTCCTTAGCATTAGCTTCATATCTTATTTGAAAATCAATTTTAAATATGGAAAGAAAATAAAAAAAACTAAAGAACTTTTTTATAATACAACAATATTCATGTATTTTAAAACATTAGTTCATTTTCTTGTTTGAACACAGTTGTTCCTTTCTCTGACCATAGATAGCGACATGCAACAAGTTGTATCATTTCTTACACAGATTTGTTCCTTTGTTTTACCTTATTTTAGAAGTTCCATAAGCAGAATAAACACACAAATATACACACAAACATATTTGTACAGACATGTGTATAGAGATAGACAGACATGGATTGGCTCCAGGAGTGGGGAGTGTATCTCTATATTTTACTTCTAAGGAATAAAAGCAGGAATACATGAATAATTGACAAGTCGTCTACACTTACATCACTAGAAAACCACCATATAGCAAGAAGGAGTCTGGGAACATATTCACACACACACAGGCAGCGTATTGTGGGGACGAGCATACAGCTCCGAGGACGGGAGTAGGAAAAAGTGATTACTGCTACTCCTTCCAGCCTGCTCTGCGTTATTGTTCATAAGCGTTTCATCAGTTACTGATGCAGAAGTAAAACAGCACCACTATTTTTTAGTGCATGGCAAGCTAAGGTCAGTCATTCTGCATCCATGCTTCAGAAAGTGCCTTAATGACTCCAAAACATGTCTCTGCAGCTGAAGAGCAGTCTGTAGTTCTCCCTGTAGGGGAGAACCTGTGTTGACTTGGAAAAGAATTCTAATCGCTCCTATTGTCACCACAGAGATGTGTCTCAAATCCCTCCTGTTTCCAATCTCCCCTGACACATGCTCTTTCTCCCAGTGTGTGTTAGTGAGAGAGAGCGACCGCAGATAGACACAGAGAGAGACAGACAGACAGACACAGAGCGTGAATCTCTGCTAACGCATCTATATGACCTCAACAAGCCACATAAGCACAATGCTTTAGCCATGGCTGTGGTTGAGCTGAGAATCCAACCAGAGATCCACGAGCACCACGTTACCTAGCAGGGGCTGTATGTTCAGGTAATAAACACAAACACACGCAAAACCCACTACTGGTCACTTATTCCACCCAGAGACATGCTCCTCTGAGGATTGTCTAAGTCACCAAGACTTCAACTGCTCGACTACAATATTCTAGTCCTGCCAGTCGTAGGAGACACTGGGCTGGTTTTACAGAGTTGTTCTTTACAAAACAACGCTGGTTTGCTTTCTTGCATTGAGTTTGGAAATAGGTCTTAAATTTAGGCACTGAACTATAATTTCCAGCAGTATAACATTTCTCTTTTCATAGTTCTTATAAAACTAGATTGTAGGAAATTTCATAACAGTTTCCTACTCTGATGCCAGTAAAGATGCTGATCACTGGCAAGAGAGGAGAACCTGATTTAGAGAGGACATGGGAGTGTGGCACACATGCACGGGTACATACACACAACATGGGAGTGTGGCACACGTGCACATGTCCATACACACAACATGGGAGTGTGGCACACATGCACGGGTACATACACACAACATGGGAGTGTGGCACACGTGCACATGTCCATACACACAACATGGGAGTGTGGCACGTGTGCACATGTCCATACACACAACATGGGAGTGTGGCACACGTGCACATGTCCATACACACAACATGGGAGTGTGGCACATGTGCACATGTCCATACACACAACATGGGAGTGTGGCACGTGTGCACATGTCCATACACACAACATGGGAGTGTGGCACGTGTGCACATGTCCATACACACAACATGGGAGTGTGGCACACGTGCACATGCACATACACACAACATGGGAGTGTGGCACACGTGCACATGTCCATACACACAACATGGGAGTGTGGCACACGTGCACATGCACATACACACAACATGGGAGTGTGGCACACATGCACATGCACATACACACAACATGGGAGTGTGGCACACGTGCACATGTCCATACACACAACATGGGAGTGTGGCACACGTGCACATGTCCATACACACAACATGGGAGTGTGGCACACGTGCACATATACATATGGACAATATGAGAGTGCAGCACACAAGCACAGGCACGTATGCACAATACGGGAGTGCGGCACATGTGCACATGTACATAGGCACAACACATACACACATGTACAGATAGGAACAATTCTGTGACCAGAGAAGGCTCCTTTCCAAACACAATTGCAAATCAGTCACTCACAGGCATGCCCTGGAATCCTGGGTCTCCCTTGGGCCCTGAAACACCAGGGGCTCCTGGCCAGCCGGGTTGTCCTTTTTCGCCTTTCAGTCCATCGAGCCCGGGGAGCCCTTGAGGCCCCATGGGTCCCGGGAGCCCTAATGGGAGAGACAAGAGTCATACATTTGGGTTGGAGGGTGATGCTATGGGCACGTGTCCCTGGGTTGTGGGGCTGTCACTGCTGCCACCCAGCCACCCCTGACTGCAAACAGCACCATGTCAGTTAGCACCAGCCCTGAGAAAGAGATCAGGGCAGGTCCTAGAAGAAAGGAAGAATGTTCCTACAAGTGCCACAATCTCTGTCTAAAACGCCGGGGGTCAGTGGCGCCCGGGGTGCCTGTGCCGCCACCACTGGAGTCCTGGTCACGGCAGGAGGCTGTGCCAGAGTGTTATGTCACTTTAAGACAAACACCATAGACAGCACACATGTCCAGCCTTTTTCAACAATTTCCTTTCTTGCATCTCCCTAATTATTACCCAAATTCCTTGACAGAAAGGACACATGGAAATCTTTGACCCAAGGGAGGCCAAAATACAGTTTCAAGCAGTAATAAATGCTGCAGACTTCTAAATAAAAAGCTCAATTGAGAATTTAATTGTTCCTTTATTTCTTGTACACTAATTTCTTCTTGTGAATTCTGCCCCATCCCCCAGCACTGACACCTGGCGAGACACCCTTACCTGGCAGGCCAGGCTGTCCCTGGGGTCCCCGATCTCCTTTGGGCCCCTCCACAGCATGTCCCGGAGCACCAGGCAGTCCTGGCTGTCCTTGTGGCCCCGGAGGACCCATAAATCCTTGTTCTCCTTTGGGTCCAGGAATTCCTGGGCTCCCAGCTAATCCTGGGAAACCCACATCGCCCTTGGAACCTAAATGAGAAAAGCAGTTTGAGACGGTGGTGGATGCACAGCCGGGCAGGGGGCTCAGAGCACTGACGGGCAGCCGGGGGTGGGCGTTCCTTGTCCTCCGGCACCCTCAGAGGGGCCTCCTGAGGGCCCCAGGGGGAAAACTGGAGCGGGTGCTCTGCTCGCTCCTTCGTTTAAATAACATGCCTGGCTCTAAATGACATGCCTGGCTCCTACCATGCCTAACCTGGAAAAGAGAAAGCTTAGCATGCTAAGAGCATGGGTATCAATATTTACACTTTTTAAGAGAAGTATTCTATGGCAAAGGCATTTGAATATGTGCTTAGCAATTGCATCACTAAAATTAAAGGCTTATTCTTTCAACAGAATGAATGGTTAAATTGTATTATATCCCTACAACGGGACACTGCTCAGCCGTAAAAAGGAATGAACTATTGACACGCGGCAACACGCATGGATCTCACACACAAGCATGGAGGGATTATGAAGCCGCACGGGAGACTTTTGGGGCAATGGGTGTGCACCACCTTGAAGAGGGGGATGTTCTCGTGGGTGCATACACGAGTCAAAGCTTATCAAACTGCACACGCTAAATATGTGTGTTACATTGTCTGTCAGTGACACCTCAATAGAGCTGTTTTAAAAAATAAAAATAAGAGTTTGTAGGGAGAAAAACCCTCCATGTTTAGTTTTAAACATATCACCCAAAACTTGCCAATAAAAACACCAAAATTCTAGGGTTATTTCAAAGTTATTAAGAAAAAATGAAAAGGGAACGGCACAGGGTCAAGTCCTGTTTGGTCACAGGGCTCCTCCTTGGGACTCTGCCTTTACTTCCCAGGCAGCGAATCGGAACACGGCCACGGTGTGCAGTCTGTCCCAGGGCGGTGGGATGTGTCAACCAGACTGCACAGGACTGGACAGGCAGGTGAGGGAAAGACATGTCCCCGGCTCCCTTTCCGAGCAGGAGCCTTCGCAGCGGCGCTGTGTTTGGGGAGGGGAGGCAGCGCCATTCCCCAGGCAGCACCCTCGGCACCATCCCACCCTTCACGAGCCAGGCGCATCCGGTGCCGGGCAACACACTGCAAGGAAAGGCGCCGGGCTGGCCTCGGGAGAGCCAGGGCCGGGGAAGCAGAGCCACCGTGTGCCCTGCTCGGTCTGTGCCGACATGCCAGGCCTGCCGAGGCCTTTCCCAATCCTCAGACACAGCCCTGGATCACTCAGGACCCCCCCAGCCTTGTCCGAGTGACCAGAGTGTGTGCCCTCCCCAGCCATGGCTACTGTGGCTTTCCTTTCAATGTTCATCGCTTTTGTATTTCCAGCAACTGCCTTTTCTTCCTCACAAAATGCTGAGGCCTCTGAGGGAAGAGCCTGTGTCCCTTCCCAGCTCTCGAGTGTGCTTGGGAGTTAGCCCGCCAGGGCTCACTAGGGGTGCTCAGGGAGTAGGGGGTGTCTGGCCCCTGTGACGTCCTGTCCACCCTTCACATAAGAATGACCAGTTTTAGAAAGTAACAATTTTGATATTGCAATTACTTTCTAAGCACAAAAATGACAGTGGTTTTCCTCTGTACTTAATTTTATAAAATAAGTCCAAATAAAAGAGAATTTCCAATAACGAGAGCACGGTGGCGTGACCAGGCATGTCTGGCAGGACATCCCCTCTGGACCCAGAGTCTATCCTCCACGTCCGCTGCTGCCTTGCTAAGGGGGACAGGGCTGCATCCTGTTCTGCTGGTGCAGAATGCAGCAGTGGCCGGCTAGAAAGGAAACGCACACTGAACAAATATTACCTTTGTCTCCTTTGGTCCCTGGAAACCCTGGGAATCCTCTTCCTGGTAGACCTACAAGGTGAGGGCAAAAAGCCACATTACTCTTAAACAATCAGTCTGCAGGGACAGTACAAAGCAGCATCGGCTCTGAACTAACACCGTATACTCTCGTGGAGTACATGGAAATTAGTTAATTGCATCATGGGAATAAAACGATATTCTTCCAATTGTTGCAAGATACCCTTGACTGGATATTCATAATTTAGTGCCTTTCCCTAAGTACCTTTCAGCTCAGAACCATCCGGCATTTAGCAGGAATGATCTGTGCAAATGAGCACTTATTTCTGACGACCGTCTGGAGACACGAGATGGGCTAATCGCTGTTCTTACAGCAGGTGGGGAAGCCAAAGCCGTCGGGGCAGGGACAAATGTAAGCAAAGGGCTTGAGGAAAGGTCCACATGGGGGAAGGGAGGGTGGGGCATTTTTTATGAATTATTCGTATAAAAAATAAATGTATGCAATGTAAACATAGGGGTATAGAATGAAAAGATGAATTCAGCACCAACAGCACTGGGACCCCGTGGACCCTCCTCCATCCACTGTGCACCCAGCTCTGCCCGCTGAACATGGCCTGCGAGTCTGTGGCAGGGGGTGCTGCTCACTCTGAAGGGGGGTGGCGGGCCGGGCCGTACCTGGTTCACCCTTCTCTCCCGCTGGCCCCGGGATTCCATCACTGCCGCGCTCCCCTCTCTGGCCGGCTGGGCCTGTGGGGCCGGGCTTCCCAGGAAGACCTCAAAGAGAAAGGCCACGTCAGTCATGCGCAGAACCTCTCCCACACCCTGGTGTCCACATACAATGGTCGACTTTTAAGGGAGCTGTTCCCTCCTGGGCACTCCTGGCTTCCCTGAGGTTAGTTCTGAAACCCCTTCAGAAAGGACGCTCCATGCTGTCACATCGCCACCGAACCCTGAGCCTCAAAGGCTGGTGAGAACGGAGAGCAGACACCTGGAACCCCACGCCACCTAGAGAGACAGTCTGGAGACTGGGCCTGGATCATAACTCACGGCAAGACCTCGAAAAGGCCCTGTGAGCCCCCCAGACTCAGTCTGCTCATCTGCCGACTGGAGGGGCAGACAGGTGGCCTCCGGTCAGCCCTGCAGCAGCGTCCTGGGGCCTGAGCCCATCCACGTGGGCAGCTCCCTGAGCCTCTGGAGTCCCTGTCCCTGGTGGCCCCTGTCCAAACACCCGCCATGCTCTAGAGCAGGGCCTCTACCTGCTTCTCCTTTGACGCCCTGAACACCATCCAGTCCCGGGAGGCCTTTGTCTCCTTTTTCTCCAGGCAGCCCAGGGCTTCCTAAAGAAAAAAGCAAAACACCAGAACACCTGTAAGTTGGAGTTTTTGTCATCTTTTATCACCTTGTTTAGGAGGAGGCCCCAGGTAACCTACCTGGATAGCCGACGCTCCCGGGAGACCCCTTTGGGCCCGGAGATCCCGGCATCCCTGGGATCCCAGTGCTTCCTTTTTCTCCCTTCTCTCCAGGGCTGCCTGGGAAACCTGCCACCCCTTGATCTCCCTGCAAGTGAAAATCAGGCATGTTAATTTCACATCTGTCCTTGGACATTTTGGTGCAACGATTATTGCACCATAAACTGCCATTGCCCATTTCTCGCCAAAGTCCACCTCCGAGAACAGAGGAAAAACTTCAGCACAAAGCAGCCAAGTGCCCCTTTTCTACTCACCATCCCTGCTCACCTGCGACCCCTCTGCTTTCTCCCAGGGATAGCTGCCCCCCACCCTGGCCTCCCCGAGTCTCCAGATTCTTCCTTGGGGGGACAGGTACTGAATAGAAGGGGGAGAAGAGGCAGCTTCTAATACCCTGGGGGCATTACTAGAGCTGGGGACTCACTGAACGTGCTGAGATAATTACTGAATATTTCTCAGGAAGTGTTTCCACCGAGAGGGGCGGAGGGGACGTTTCCATGCAGGGTGCTGGTTACCTTGGTCCCGGGCAGCCCAGGAATGCCAATGCCAGGAGGGCCCGACTGCCCTTTCTCTCCCTTTGAGCCTTTCTCTCCAGGTAAGCCGGGGATGCCCTGCAGGCCGGGGATGCCAGGCACACCTTTTTCTCCAGGGCTTCCTGTAAACACAAACAACTGAAACTAGAACATGGGACTGGCTAGTGCTAGTGTTAAAAAGGAAAGAGTCCCTTGACGACCAGCCAAGAATGAGGTAAAGGAACATGGACCCCTTCATTTATCAACCTGCAAACAATCCAGCCAGAGGTCAGTCACCCAGGTCACATCGGAGCCGCAGTGGGAAACGTTTCTCCTGTCTTTTTATAAAGACAGAGTAGAAATACACTAACTTCTTAGAAATACGTACTTTCTCAACAGTGTAAAAATGGCTCTTAGGTTCTTTATTATGTAACCAACTCTCACTAACCAAACGAACCACAGGGCACGTGGGGCAGGTGTACAGGGTGAACGCAACCTTGGTTTGCAATGTATGTTGGCGGTCAAGCTTACTTGTAAGGGGGTGTGACCAGAAACCTAGATGTTTATATTTCAAGTGACAGCAGCAACTCGTAGAAACTTAGGAGAAGATAGACAGATTTTTTGTCTCCACTCTTCCCCTTTCTGGGCAGGTTACGAGAAGCATCACCCGCTAGACCCCGTCTCACATTCCTTCTCTCTGTGCTTGCTGTCACTGGAGGGGACCCCACTGGCAGAGCATTAAGGCTGGCTCAGGACTGGGGCAGATGAGTCCAGGGGATTCTTCTGAACTAACACAAAGGGTGCCAGAGGCAGGCGCTGCTCTAGCTGACAACCCTGAATGGAGAGCCAGACACCTAGGGAGATGCTGGCCAAGTGGGCAGCCACTTGGGGATCATCAAAAGTTGGTTTTGTCCAGCCCATGTTTTATTTTATTAAATTGTAGGTTTTCATAGCAATGGTCATAGTGTCAGCCAAACGCCATCCATCCATCCCTAGGCAGGACTGAGGATGTGAATTAGTGTCAAAGACACCACTGCCTGGATTATGTTCTCCTCCGTGGAGCAGGATCTCATTCTGTAGACACGTCCTGCCCACACACACGTGCTACAACGACTCCTGTTCTAAATCCAAGTTACCTGGCAAGCCCATTCCACCAACAGATCCTTTTGGTCCAGGAAGTCCAGGGGCACCTGGGGTTCCACTTATACCTGGGTCACCTTTAGGTCCTAGAATAAGAAAGAGAACAGTCAGCAGGTGGCCATCTGCAGAAAGCGCTGGGGAGCACATGCCCCTTGCCACGCTGGGAACCTCAGTGCCACGCTGTACCTGGCTGTCCAGGGTGCCCCGCCTGCCCATCCTTTCCAGGCACTCCTGGGGTCCCAGGGTCTCCCCGGGATCCTTTTTCACCAGCTGGTCCGATTTGTCCTATAAATCACAGAGAAGAACGACGATGATCCAGCCTGCTACTTGCAGAGCAAGCGGTTGCAGAAACACAGGTTGGTTTGGTGTCATTTAGGCCAGCTTCCCACTTGCCTTTCTCTCCCTGGTCTCCCTTCTGTCCCTTCATGCTGCCCATGTCCACCTTGTCCATGGACCCAGGCTTGCCCGGGAGACCAACGTCCCCCTTGTCACCTTTGAAGCCAGGGTCTCCCCTGGGTCCCGAGGAACCTGGGAAGCCGTGTTCCCCTGCAGAGGAAAGAGAAGGTACTGGGTGAGGCTGGTTACAGAGCTCGGCGCTCTTGCTGGCTAGGACATGACTGATAAAGAAGGTATCGAGGACGAATAACTTGTCTAAAAATGGCACTAAGTGCCAAGTGTCTGAGTTACAAAAAAGAGTCTGAAACCAAGTAAACAAACAATCAAGCCATTTTCCAAAAGTCATTATTTGCTAGTAATGCTGATATATTCAAACATGGCTTACCACGTTAGATAATTTATTATACATTTTCTCGCCTTCCTACATATCTTTATCACCCCTGCTGATTCTGCCCTCAATTCTTACATAATGACAGAGTAGGAATTTTCCTATTCTGCTGAACAGGTGACTTTTTTCCTTCTTTTTTTGAGACAAGAGTCTCGCCCTATAGCACCCAGCTAGAGTGCAGTGGCATCATCATAGCTCATTGTAGCCTCAAACTCCTGGGCTCAAGCGATCCTCCTGCCTCAGCCTCCCGAGTAGCTGGGACTATAGGCAGGTGACACAACATTCAGCTAATTTCTCTATTTTTTGTAGAGATGGGGTCTTGTTCTTGCTCAGGCTGGTCTTGACCTCCTGACCTCAACAGATGCCTTTTTTTATACCTCACACTCAAAGTCAATTTCTCTTTGAAAAAAATTATTATGGGCCAATTTCAAATAACAAGAAAAGAAATGAAAATTAAGACTTGTAAAGTCATGGCATTTGCTAACTTGGTTCTAGGGACTCAGTCCCCGTGCCCTGGCACTGCTGAAGATTCCACCATTTCTCAAAAAGAATCTCAGCCCCATCTTCCTTCTGATTTGTGGGGCAGAGCTGTTCTGAGTCCCCCGTGCACTGTGCACCTCGGACGCCCACTGGGCAAGGGGCGTCTCCCAGCCCCTGCTTGATCTTCTTAACTTTGCTCATCACCTCTCGAAATGACATGTGACCGAGACAATTTGAGAATTTCCCAAGGGGCATCGAGAGAGACACGGATTCCTACCTTTTTCACCCGGTAATCCTGGAGTACCTGCTGGTCCCGGTGAGCCCGGCTGCCCGGGGGTCCCCATGACGCCCATCTCTCCCTTGGGACCTGCGGACAGTGGGGAGGACCATGAACATTTCCCCTCTTGGAACATGGATGGTAAATGCTAAGAGTCACAGAAACGATGAGGCAAGGCCTGTTTCCTTGTCCTCCATCCAGCCAGAAGTTCAAAAACCATTTACCTGGAAACCCGGGGATTCCAGGTGTCCCCTGCTGTCCAGGAAGGCCAGGGAGCCCTGACTGTCCTGTTAAGCCGGGAAGTCCTTGAGCACCTTTATCTCCCTTCGGGCCCGGCATGTCCAGTCCAGGGAATCCGGGGAAACCCTTCTCTCCTTTTATTCCAGGAGGGCCTGAGGTCAGGTGAAATCAGAATGACTTTTAGCAGAGTTTACAACTCGTTTTTTCTGAACCATTTCTCCCTGATTGGTTTACCCTATTCTGCCCTCACCACCTTAATTCTAAGATTATTACTATTAAGTCAATAGTAGCTTCTAGATATGGACTCAATTAGTTTAAATTATCTGCAACTTATTAACCCCCCTGTGGAAAGATAATATAGAGACATCATTTTGAGTAAAATTTTAAGTTATTAAATATACAATACAGGAAAGATCTCTTTGGCACATAAACCAGTCTTAGTGGCAGGAAAGAATAGAAATCTATGACTCTACATTCAAGCAAACGAGCAAACCTAACTTTACAAACTGGAATTTACTTCTTTCCCTTTTATTTCATAAATCATGCTCGTCTCCCCTTCAGCATCATCTCCCACACCACCGTGACCACGCTTTAGAGAAGGGATAATTCTCGGAGAATGTCACATCACCTGATGCCCCTGGGGGTCCCTGTCCTCCAGGGGGGCCCCTAACTCCGGGGGGTCCTATTCCTGGAGCTCCTGGAGATCCTGCAGGGCCCGGCAGTCCAGGAGGTCCAGGGTCACCTGGAAGGAAAAATTGTGAATAAACTGTAGAAACAGTAGCAGACACTTCCCACTTACAAAATGGGCCACAATGGCAGGAAACCATGAGCTCTAAACTAGGATTTTCATCATTCTTTCAACAAACGTGTCTGGAATATACCTAGTAGGTGCTCTGGAGATACAAAAATAAGCACACCCACTCTTTGAAGCAGTCTGGATAGATGTGTAAGAAGTTACCTCTGATTCCCTGCAGCCCAGGGGGGCCGATTGCTCCGTGTTCTCCAGGAACGCCTGATGCCCCGATGTTCCCCTTCTCCCCGGGTGTGCCGGGAATGCCGGGAAGACCTGGCAGCCCTTTCAGTCCTGGTAGACCAACTCCCGGCTCCCCCTGAAAATCCCCAAAGCACAGAAAAGCAAATTGACCAACAAAGTCAATATTTATATCAAGCCAATAGCATAAGTGAACACGTAACGGGTACTGCCAGTGCATTTAGTAAGAATGTCTGTTCAACTCTTTATAAAAGTTTGCAAAGTCCCTCACACCTATTATTTCCTTTTATTCTCACCACACGCCCCAAAGGTGGGTAATTTTTGTAGTTTTCACTTCACAGAGAAGGAAAACCAAGGCTCCCCACAGAATGCCCTTCTACCCGGGCCTCTGACCCAAGCTTGTCCCCTCAGCCCTGCCGCCTGCGTCTGTGAGGAAGAGCTGACCCTAAATAACTGACAAAACACCAAGTATGATCTGTGACCAGTTAACCGAGTGCTTCTTAAGAGATGGGAAAGTTCCAGGGCTAGCACGGGTACCACTGACACAGTTTTTTGTATAAATGAAGGCTTTCACAGCAAACTAAACATTTAAAACTACCACATGAACACAGGGGTTTTGACAAATACAGGTGATTAGAAAGGAAGGAAGCATTTTGGAGAGCAACGGCACGTTGGAAATAGCCTCAGTTTAGACACAGACGTAGACTGTACTTGTACTCATTGAAGCAAGTAGGTGGATGTGAAACGACAGTGCTCCACTACATGCAAGTGACACTTCCAGATAAGGAGGACACGAGTGCGTACTGGATACTTCTCTCATGTCCCAGTAGGAAATTTGCACGATGGAAGGAACTCCATCCAAAGGATTCTTTAAAAAGCACACTATTTCAAATCACAAATCAAATCTTTCATTCCGATTCCATTTGGCATTCACTAACTCCTGAGCCTTGCCTGCTTAAGGTGATCCACATGCCACCACAGTTGACTAAATGTTCAAATCAAACGTACATTATAAAGGGAAGCTGCTGCATGTTGTATAAAGACAGGCTTCCAAAGCTTTCCCTTCCGTCTCTGCCACGCAGAGAAGGCACCACGATGCCAGGCATCTCTGAGGAAGGAGCTCCTCCAGGACCATGGGGCCACCTGCCTTCTCCTGATAGAAAGTGAGCCGACCCAACCTGGTTCTGCCATCCGCAAAGTCTATCTATTGCCCTCAGCTCTTTCTCCCTTTCTGCACCAACACCTTCCAGCAATTTCACTTGCGTTCCTTATAATCAGAACAGGCAAGGATGAGATGGGGAACCTGCGGCCTCAAGGCCACATGTGGCCCTCGAATCCCTGAGCTCGGCCCCTCAACTGACCTTTTTAATCCTTTATTAAAAGGATTTGTTCTGTAAAATTTGGATTCAGTCAAAAGGCTGCACTCAAGGATCCAGAAGGCCGTATGGGGCCCCAAACCTGCAGGGTCCCCACCCCACCCCATTTAATGGCCACTCACACTTGCTGAGCAGAATTTTGAGTATAAGCAACTTGGTAGAAGAGTATTGGAGGGCAAAGAGAATCCCAAAGTCACACT
The DNA here is from genome assembly GCF_041146395.1 of Eulemur rufifrons. Classification (NCBI taxonomy): domain Eukaryota; kingdom Metazoa; phylum Chordata; class Mammalia; order Primates; family Lemuridae; genus Eulemur; species Eulemur rufifrons. Next base: position 12,294,758 of record NC_090986.1, on the reverse strand, counting down.
AGACCAGTGGTTTTCAAGCAGAGACACTTTTGCCCCACAGGTGACATTTGGCAATGTCTGGAGATGTTTTCAGTTGTCACAGCTGGGGCGGGGCCGGGGGGGCTTTCTTGATGTCTCAGGGACAGAGGCCAGCAATGCTCCTGCCAAAGGTCCTGCAAGGCACAGGGCCACCCCATGGAAAAGGATTTTGGACCCAGAATGCCAACGGCGCCGAGGCTAAGGAACCTGCACTGAGAAACCCCCTGGTTGGCTGTGACCTCTGCAGGACAGAGGCTTCCCCGCAGCTGTTCCTCTGCCGCCCACCATGAGAAACACGTTTCACACCGGGACCCAGCACGCACACGCGCAAAAACATCTCATACAGTTTCGTAAGACTGAAACAAATGTTTCACAAAATCGGACAAATGTCCCCCCTCAAAATATTTAGCGCCATGTGCTATGTACTCTGGTATTTTCTAGTCTATGCCATTTCATTGAAAAACAAAACATGTTGGTCCAGCCTATCCTGTGAGATTAATAACCTACATTTTCTGTGTCCCATTAATAAAAAGCTGAGGGGGAGAGAGCAATCTAGGGAACGTCACACCCACCTTTTGGCCCTGCAAACCCGGGCTGCCTGGTAAGCCATTAAATCCTGGGCGACCTGGACTCCCAGGGGCTCCCACTTCTCCAGGTAGGCCATCGACACCTGTGCGGAAGAGTGAACATAATCGGCCCAGTTATAATGCCATTCCCCACTTTCTTTACTTCTCCTGCAGTTGTCCAAACGTCTCTGACCTGATTCGAGATGGTCACCAGACAAGCCCTTTGGGGGCGACCCTGAGAGGCCAGATGAGCCCACCCTTCCGGCACCTGCACTCTGCTCTTTCTCCCTCATGCTGATTCTCCTACTCTCCTTTGTTCTATCTCCTCGACTGTTCTTTCCTGCCCTACTTCCCCAGTAGGAACAAACAACTCCCTTGTCATTTGCAGACCGAGAAGGGCACGTTAGAGGGGCCAGAGCATGACCATGACCTCGTGAGACATGCAGACCCCGCAGATCTGCTAAGTCAGACCCACTTTTTAACAAGATCCCGCGTGATCTGTGGACACGTTCAAGTTTGAGGAGCACTTCAGACCACCGGCTCTCAAACTAGGCTGCACCCATGCTGGAGCCACCAGACATCTAACAACTGTCTGGGCCGCAGCCCCCAGAGGCTCAGATGGGCTTTTGTTTGTTTTTAGAGATGGGTCTCACTACGTTTCGTTGCCCCAGGTCTCGAACTCTTGGGCTCAATAAATCCTCCCACCTGGGCCTCCTAAGTAGCTGGAACCACAGGTGTGAGCCACTGGGTCCGGCTCTGATGGGCTTTTTAGGTGCTGATGGGCAGTGACATTGGCAACCACAGGTTTAGACCCTTTAATGTGATGCTCAGTGGTGACATGTAAGCTTGCAGAGGCGTAGGCCTGAATCGCACTCGCGGTGCGGCTGCTACACAGACAGGGTCCGGGGGTGAGTGCATCTAACCACCACGCCTGCGCCTCCATGCAGGTGTAGGGGCCACGGGCCTCTGTGAGGGAGGCCTTCCGTGGTGACAGTGACAGGGCACTCCTGTGGGACATGGTGAGTCCACGGGCACGGAGAGGGCCTCAGCATCTGTCCCTCTTGAACACAGAGGGTCTGCTGCCCTCTGAGCCTGGCAGAAGTAGCCTCATGTGTATGCATCACACAGCTCTTAGAGAAAAGTGCTGCTGTCTACGGTTCCCCAAGCACAACAGTCCACGCGAGACTGTGACGTGGAGCCTCTAGACACAAAGCCTGGGAGGCCGGGGAAGCTTTGGTCACAGGGCGTGTCATATGAAGACAAACTTCTTTACACAACACACCCCTTTTGATGCTCACAGTATCTTCTCAGCCATGGACCCAAGGTCCATAATGACAAGTCTATTAATCAGAGTCTACCCAATAAACAAGGAGATCTAAGAAATGTGAAAAAAGAATAAAAACAAAAAAGGTGAAATTGCCCTCATTACTTCCGTACAGTTTTCAGAAGGAAGTGATGGTCCTACAATGCCAGTGCCCTGTGGGGACACCCCTTTCCATAGGGGTCTTTCTCCTAGGAGCAAAGCCCTGTCTCTAACTCCCAAGCCCACCCTAGTGCACGCAAGTTTTCTTCTCTGATAAGGGGAAAGCCCTCGAGGGTGGGTTTTAAACAAACACTGCTTACGGCGGTGCCCAGGCAGCGTGCACAATCCTACAGTCCCATCTTCTCTAGAACCAAACTCCTTCGCCCCAGGCACCCGTTGCATAAAGTGATTGAAATCCCTGTCCTCAAAACTGCATGGACACTTTTGAAAGTCCCAGTTAATACCTGGGTCACTAACGTGGGTGGTGTTTTATGTCTGCTACCTCCTCTTTTCTCACCAGATCCACAGGAGGACCAAAGGGGTCGCGAGGCAGGTTTACCTTTGGGGCCGGGGGGCCCTGGAAATCCAATCCCTGGCTGGCCTGTAGCGCCCTTCTCTCCCGGGATGCCTGGCCTTCCCGGCGTTCCAGGAAAGCCTCGGTCACCTATCGTGAGAAAGACCAATGGTCAGTGTGAGAAGAACATGAGGGAGCTCCCAGGGTACCCAGGTGGCCTGGAATTCTAACAGTACCTTGAGGCCCTTGGAAACCTGGGGATCCCGGAAGTCCTTCTGCTCCAGGGGGGCCTGGAAGGGGAACGACTCTTCCTGCTTCACCCTTTGGACCTGGGGACAAAGACAAAGACATTCGGCGTGTGAGCTGCTACACCACGTTATCTCACGGCAACGTGTGCACCCAGAGAGAGCAGCCACTGTCCACGTTTTCCATTTCTTCCCCAGACATTTCTAGAATCTTCCAGAGAGCTACTCTTCTTCCCAAAACGTATGTCCAAAATGATCAAGATGTTTGTTTCAAGAATTCTTTAAGAGTCCAAAATTAGAGTCACGAAAAGCTGAAAAATCAACAATATAAAGTGGATGGTTGGGTAATTTCTTAATGAGCCTGTCTCAAAAAACCAACATGGTTTTACGGTTCTCTCTCAACTTACCGCACAAATTCTAAGTTGCTCTGAGGCTGACCTAAATTGTGTTCGTTTGGTGCTAAATCATCCAAACATGATAAAGGGATGATCACGTGTCACCCACTACGCCTAACGGTGCAGCGGGGCAGCTCTGTGCCCCCCTGAGCAGCACAGGAAAACCACCCCTTCCGCTTCCCAGCCAGGAAGGGCTGCCCAGCTGCCCGGCCGTTCATGCCGGGGAGATCCACTGGGTGTCAGGATCTAGCTATCAAGAGAAGACAGAGGGGGTCACCTCCAAGGACGTGTGCACTGAATCTTCACGAACCTTGTAAGAATTCCAGATATGTGGGGCGGCCCCAGAACAGCCAGCACATTCTTTATCTATAGACTGTGGGAAACGCCAACTGACTGACCCTAGAAAATATCTGCTATCGGCTACGTCCCTGGGAACCAGGCTTTTACGATCACCAAAGTTAAACACAGCTCTGGCAGATCAAAGAAGGCTAGTTTTCTAATCTCGAAGCTGACTGGGGCTGGATGGCCAAGGAACCCTATAGACCGTGGGCAGAGGATCAACCCCACCACCAACAATCCCCTTTCAGGACCCTTCATCCCTCATCTCACCAGGAGATATCTGGAAGTACACATTTGGTTTTTCTGATGGTAGTTTCTGGCCAAAAAGAAAAGTCTAATTCCTTCTTACAGCTCTGCAAATTTGCAGGCACCACAGCACAATGAACACTTGATTTGTTGACTGTCGAACGAGGAGGGAAAGTGATCAGAGGTGCCTTTGCCCATTGTCACCCTCCTGCTACAGGAGTCATAAAAGAGACATGTCTGGGACCCTTGCTAGACAAAGAACAATTGCCAGTGGAGTCATAACAGCGCTGAGCACTCAGTGGTTAAACAAAACTCGGAATGATGATAACAGACACATCAGCATGCGACACGTGGACTCCCATCAAGACTGGCTAATATTTCCCATGTTGGAATGTTTATGAGCTTTACACTTTGTCTTAATTATGAAATAATAGTCCCATATGGGGACAGGAATCGATTATAGCTGGGCTAGCTATGTGGTGATCTACAGAACCGGCAAACGTGTGAGCAAGAAGGGTGCGGTGTAATTGTTCCAACATCATTCCTGTTGGACGCTTTGATTACCCAGCTACTTAGTTACTACGCCTTTCAGAGTTTACTTGTCACACATTTTTAATCACCCTAAGTCCTTTCATTCCCTTTTACAACTTGTAAAAATGTCCTAGTAATGCACTTTCTTCCCTCCTCTACACACCAGCCATTCCCACTCCAGGGTTTTCTAGGGAACCGTAAGAGTGTACCGTGTCACTATTGAGCACCCACTGTGTGCAGGACCCAGGGCCACAGCCTTTTCCCCTCCGGCCCTGATAATACAGTAGAGAATGACTCGGGGAGTCCCTGCCCCAGGGTCTCTGGGAAACATGTGGACAGGCCGTGCAAGGGCAGAGACCGTCTCTTGTCAGCATTCAGCGTAGCGCTCGGCACATGAACCACTTGAAAACTGGTCAGCAGGTGGCTGAAAACAGCATGGAATTAAACAGCCATCAGGACACAGCAACTGTTGTAAAGTTACTCAACAGGCACCTATGTGTCAGTGGAGACGCGGAGGTCACATTGCTTGGGACATACAGAGGCCAAAATGGGCAGCTCATCAAGAAAAAACAAAAGAGATAAAGATGAAAAAAGTGACCTCGGTTTGATATTACTCCTACATAAAGGCTGACTTCAGCTCTGATTTCAAGATTGTTCTTTTTTAAGCACCAAAGGAGGCAAGAAAAGCTTCATTCATCTCTGCTGCACCCTTTTTAATAAAAGGATTCGTTCTGTAAAATTTGGATTCAGTCAAAAGGCCGCATTTAAGGACCTAGAAGGCCACATGTGGCCTTAAGGACTCAGGTTCCCCAAGTGGTAGGTCCCCTGCCTCTCTGAGCCCCAGATTCTCATGCACCTGGCGGCTGCACCTCGAGGTTCCCAGGCCTCACCTGGCAGGCCTGGAGACCCAGGGCCCCCGGGAAGGCCCACTTGTCCTTTGTCACCAATGGGGCCGATAGGACCAAATCCTGGAGGCCCAGGGGGGCCGGTGTCACCACGACTGCCGGGGAATCCCACTCCTCCAGGGGGGCCACGTTCTCCTTTCAATCCTATGGAGCCCTGATGTGGAAAGAGGGGAAAACCGTTATCAGTAGACGCACCGGCATCCCCGCCCATGTCGCATTCCTCGGCCATCGTAGTCAATGAGTGCCAGAGTTTAACCGGCTTCCACTATTCATTCACCGCAGCAGCCCCCCAGGGGGCCACTCTAGTTAATAAGTGAAACCAGCATTCTTTTCCCTCAGCTGAGCAATCGCTCTCCCTCCCGCTCCCTACTTAGGGAGATACTCCAGATAATAAGAGGTTTCTGTCTGGAATCCTCTTTCAAACAATAACCTGATCACCGTTAACTTTAGATTTCACCAGTATGCAAGGTGAAGAGATATGAACACTTGTCTGTTCAGTTGCTCAAACACAGCTGAAGAGACTGAGCCATTCTCACCCAGTTGCTGAAGTCTACACCGTCCACACCCAGGTTTACAGACCTGAGTCCTTCTGTGAACCATGAAACAAGTTCATTTGTGCCAATCACCAGCCAAATGAAAATATACAGATGCGAGTCAAATTATTTATTCCTTTACTCTTTGCAGATGACATTTGTAAATGTTCAAGTCTGGATATAAACATACCGGGGAGCCTTTGGGGCCGGGTAGACCTGGATGGCCGTCTCTCCCAGGAGACCCTGCTCTCCCTGGAATGCCGGGCTGGCCTGGAAAACCGGGGTCTCCTTTGTCACCCTTGAGCCGCAGGTCGAAATACATCTCGCCAGGTTCTCCCTTGGCCCCGGGCTGGCCCATCAGCCCTGGTGCGCCTTGCGGGCCCTGCAGGAACAAAGCCTCGTGAAACCACACACTGGACACACTATCGTGGCAGTAGCACAGCCACCAACAGACTCAAGAAGCCATCCTCCTCAAGAATGGTCACATAATCAGACCTCATTATTCATTTTCTAGAAGAAACCAGTAATTCCACGGCAAAGGCCTAATCAGCCAAACTTCTTGTGTTTTTCTGAATTGGGAAGGGGCAGGGGGTAATGGCGTGGCGTTGGGCACTCAGCTCTTAGAACGGTCCTCAGGCAGCTTCCTTTTCCCTGCTCCCGTCACACACCCACGGATTCATTTCAGCCCCGGGCAGGAGGTGCCCATGTGTGGCTCGCTGGGCCCAGAAACTGCAGGAGCGGCTTCTGAGCGCAGGTGGCTGTGGAACAGCAGGGAGAGTGGGGACAACCACTGCTCTCCAAGTCCGGTCACCACTGACATGGAGCAGCTTCCCTTTTACGCTCACACCCCAACTCTGGAAGAGATAAGAACTTTCAGGGCACCAGTGAGAGAGGCAGCCCCTGGAAGTGAGCACTGGGCCAACTCTATAATTAGTTATTTTGAGAGTCAGAAGAGTTGAAGGGATTTTCCCAAGAGACACACACTAGAACATTCTCAGTTCCTGGAAAGTTACATCTGTAAGGAATGCCCGCACCCACCAACGGTTTCCCCTCCAGCATCCTGGGAGCCGGCATTCACGTGGAAACAGAAAGGGCTTCAATCACTGTTTCAACGACCTGTTCCCTAAGGCCTGAGAAAGGCATCTTCCGACTCCCTGCTGACCTGGAGGAATCTGAACTCTCGCACAATTCATTTAATTTGAACTCCTTTTCATAAACTCCTTCCAAAGGTTCCTAGATCTATGTGAATCACACACGTGTGTGCACATAATACAGACTTCTCAAAGGAAGGAGCTGGACCACCAAGGACAATCCAAAATTTGTCCAATCTTTAGATTTAAAAAATGGCTGCCGTTGATGACTCGCCTACTGTCGTTACATGTCACCTCTAATCCTTATTGTAGCTCTGCAGGGAAAACATTAAAACCAGGACTTAGCAGAAGAAGAATCGGATATTTCTTGGATGATAGATCCAACACCACACAGCCGGGAAGTGCTGGGGCTGGGACCCAGATGCACGCATTTCTGCCTGCAAAGCCTCTACTTTACGGCCACATCTGCTGGGTGCTGATGAGAATTAGGCACATCTGGTAAAACCCGCCCACTGCGCAAGTGTGGAGGCTGCGCTTGAAGAAGTTCTGTGTCCTGCTCTAAGTCAGACAAATGGCAGATTTGGGACTAACCTGTACGGGGCTGCCTTATTTTCCTGCCCACATTGCTTCCTAAGAGCTGAAACAATGCAGGAGGAGGAGGGGAGCAGGTGCCCTTCCTAAGCTAACGGTGACGCACTGCCTCCTGGAAACACATCCAACGCCACTCAGCCCCTGAACGTATGGAGTCAAAGTGACTCTCTGCATTATTCAATATTATTTAGAAATTTAAATGAAATGACATAAAAATCCAGTTCTTCAGTCACACTAACCACATTTCAAGGGCTTAATAGCCATCACTGGCCAGTGGCTGCCAGTTTGAACATCATGACAGAAGATTCTACTGAACAGCCCCAGCTGGTCTGAGCTGCCTGTGCTAGAATAACCCTGTAACCCAGGACGCTACACTTGGATCTAGCAGGAAAGGTGGAAGACATCGTCTGTTTGCTCTGATCCCAAAAATGGCAACAAACTATTTCTACCAGCCACCTGGTAGAAATTTTAGCAGAGAGTTACAGAGAATTCGTTATTTAATTGAAAGGTGTTGTGGTAGTTTCAAACTGCTTCTCTTGAGTTAATATTAGCTCCTAAGCATCCTTAAATCCCAGCTAACATTAGACTCCTCTATGAAGCCCTTCCTGTATGCACAGGCTGTCTTGTAGTATATAGTCCTCATTCTAGAAATTTCTTTGCTTCATTGTAATTTGTTTGTAGATCTGTCTCTCTACTTGTATTTCAGGGCTTTGAGGGCAGGACCAAGGTTTCCTATCTTTCTATCCTTGATGTTTGAAATCAAGAAGATGCTAGAAGGAGTATATGTTGAACTGGCAATATTCATCAATAAAAAACAAATACCAATGTAAGAAATTATAACCAATGTATGTTTTTCTCAACCTGAAAGCATTCATTATTTTATGGTGATTATTCACAGCCTAAAAATATAAAGCTGTCCAATACTACAATTTTAGGGTGAGAAAATATAATCGTTTAACAATGGTGACCTTATCAGCCGCCATTCTATTTAAGGGAGAAATCTAGATTTGTAAAACAGTGACATTGGTGACCCTAGGACATTTCATATGGTTTCTTTGCCACAGAACTTCTTGATTCTAAATGGTTCAAAGGTATTTTGATCCATATCCCTTAAGATAGATGCTGAGGAATCAAATACTGCCTTGAAAATTTAGCACTGGCTGCATTAACCAGAGAAGATTGTTCCGGTGCCGTCTGCTTCTAAGTGGTGGTGCCGCTGGGGGGAGTCGGGGAGGGTCAGTTTCCACTAATCCTTCCAGTGACCATGAACCTCGAAACCGAAACCCGCCCAGACTGACTTGGGCTTCATTATCTCGCTTGGGGTCAGCCTCGTGTGATCCGCCATTCTTTCCCAAAACCACACACTCGGTTTTCAAAAGGAGATGCCACAGAAACGCTGTCTGCATCGCATGAAAACGCAGAGTGTTTCACCTTGTTAGTTTCAATCTACTCTCCAGTGTGCTCTGCGGGCTCACGGACAGCTCTTTTAGCCTCCAGCCAAAAAAGAGAACCTCATTTTTGAGCTGGTTAAACCGTGGAGCTATGATATAGCTGCAAATGAAAGAAAAATGACTATCTTCTCAATTCAATTATGGCCCACAAATCCATCGTTAGAGATTTTCCATCCACGGGAAGAAAGAAGGCACAGGGAGGAGAATTTTTGTTGCACATTTTATTTTTTTCCTTAGCATGATTTCTGCTCAGTGGCCCTTCTCTCTCTCTCTCTCTCTCTCTCTCTCTCACCTTTTTCCTCTTTTCCCATTTTTATTTGATTTGGGGGTGAGGGGGTGGCTCTGGGCTGAGTTTCAGCCAAAGTTGAGGCAGGAAGTCCACAGGGAAAGCCAAGGAGATAAAGGCGGTGACAGAGGTTAAAAGCATCTTTTCTGCTTCCTTCAACATCTTTGATCCCTGCTGCAGTAGGGGCTTCCCAGCTATTTGAACTCCTAATTTATTTAGAAATATTTTAAACAATTGCAACTTCTAACTCAGCTCCCCAGGCATCAGGGAAGCTCTGGAAAGCAGGAGCCCAAGTTCTAACTTCAAAGGAGAAACTGTTGCTGAATTCCAGCCGTTTCATTCCCCCATCAGCTACTTTTACCCTGGCCCTCCTTTAGAGACGCTTTCAGCAATACCTTAAAAAATTAAAATTTTTCGAGAGCTACATCAGAAAAGGATCGTGCTAACAATTTGACTTTCACTTTCAGACAAAAAGAAGAAAGAAGAAAAAGGAATGAAAGGAATTGTAGAAACTAGTTGATGTGCACAAACCTTAGAAGAACAAAGGCAATACGAGAGGAATGGTACCAAAGCTTCGGAAATAGAACTGAGCATATGCAATAAAATAACGTCCTTCCATATTTAAGGTTATTATTATTCTCTTCTATTTAATGGCTTCTTTTAAAACAAGCTAGAAAAGCTAAGAAGCTGGTATTTTTTTTAACTGTTTCATGTCAATATGTTTGAGAGCTTTCATTTATAGATTTGAAAAAGCACCTATATGAAAGATGGTGGTAATAGGAATTTTGAAAATACGTATCTGTAAAAGGAAGAATGAAAACATATTTCAAATCCCTCAAGGGAAACGGGTCAGTTTTCCTTGATCTGTCCATAGAAACTACTGGTGCTGAACCTCTTCACTAACAGGTGTTTAGATTATCTGGTGTGCTGTCACCCGCAGTGGTAATGCAGAAGGACAATTCACTCTACAGTGTAGCTGCTTGGAGGTGACTCTTGTGGCACCATTTGTTTCAAGAAATCTCAGAGGCCCTGCGGAAGGACACACCACCCTTCAGCTGCACCTGAACACAGGTAAGCAGCAACTAAACTGCGCCCAGGTGAGAAGAAAGGGGGTTGCAATTCGGGTTCTGCATCTAACAGCCTTGCCCATTCCCGGGGGGACAAAGGTCACGTGCGGTAATTCTACACTGCTGGACACAGTCACACCTGACCAGCTCCCACAGAAGGCAGAAGCCATATTTGCAAAGGAAAAATGTACAACTTTGTTGTTTTTTTTTTTTTTTTTTTTTTGGTGGCATTTCTACTATGTATGTGAACTCAGGTTTACTTACAGGCAATCCTTCAAGACCATCCCTGCCAGGTAAACCTCTGTCGCCCTTGGCCCCTGGCTGTCCTGGGAAACCTTTCATAAGAGACAGGGAGAAACAGCAGCACAGCATTTATGAGACACTTCTTCAAAACCCTTTTTCTCTTTCAAGATTCAAGAGCATAAAAGCCTTCGTATGAAGTGAATGAACGTTTGAAGAATCTTGGGAGTAATAAATGATATGCCCAAGATGGGCTCAAAGGAAAACCCGGAGCCCAAAGGCACACGAGTGACCCTGCAGGACTGCGACCCTCCCCCATTCCCCCCTCCTGCCTGCACCCCCAGGGACCACTTTAAGAGAAAAACCTAAATTCTTGTAACTTCTTTTGAGATAACTAAGTTTGTTATCTCAGTTAGCTGAATGAGCTTGATAATTTTGAACAATGTGGACAAATCCTGGCAGTATGGCTTAAAATTCTTTTTATTATGCTTTAGTTTTGGATGCAGACAATTAGGTCTTGGGGTAAGATCTGCTTCACTGTGAAGGCGCTAACACGCTGAAGCAAATTCTGACCTGGTCCTTTTCACGTTTGGGGTCTTACCTATTTCTCCTGGGGGTCCCTGTGGCCCAGGGGGGCCACGGAGTCCTGTTGTATCACAGATGAGACAACTATCTCCTTTTTGACCTAAAAATGGAAACACAAGGGTGCTTATATGTAACATGTGAGCAGCAGTCTCTGCAGGGTATTGAGAGAATAGCACCAGCAAGTCTGTCATTAAGAGTTTTATACTCAAACACGTTTTCTCAGATTGAACAGATGGCTCTTCCAGACAGCACTGTCTGCTAACAGGTGGGAACTGCCGTCAAACGTGTGTCCCCCTCTCAGTCAATGAACACGCCCGTGCCTTCAGCATGTGTCGCATGTGACCACTGGCGCACTGTTTAATGATCCCTGCCCTTCTCCCAGCAAAAGGACAGGGGCTGCTTCATTAAAAGGTGGTCCAGAAATTCAATTTTGCCTGTCAGCCTGAAAACATTTGACCATTGTAATTTTGTCTTTAATTCTAAAGCTTCCGGTCCCTTTTCTCTTTGCTTTGGCATTTTATACTGAGCCGTACATAGAGCTCATGCACTTTACTGGTTGACAGGTGATCAACGTGAGTAAGAGGCCATGAAAGCTAGAGCAAGTGTCTGCCCCGACACCCAGGACAGAAGAAGAGACAGACCACAGCACTGAACAACAGGAGGAGATGCCCTTCCTCGGGAGTGCGAACATCTGAAGTCTTGATTTTCAAACTAAGCTCAAAGGCCTATGCTGTCTTAGATATTCCTGTGTCTCAAATTTTAAAATGTCTGGTTTCTAAGCACAAATTGGGCATAATCTAGAGCAAAAAATGCTCGTGGAGAAGCCCACACCAGAGAGCGAACGGCACATACTGGGTAAGTCTCCCCTCTTAGCCCCTGGCCCCGGGGCAGCCCCAGCGGCAGGGGCTGTTACTGCCCACCCCGCCCCAGCAGGCCCCCCTGTCAAAAGCGAAAACAGGGCCAATCCAGGGAGGTCACATCCCCAAAGTGTGGACGGAGGAACCCGTCAGTGGGATGGGCCCAATGCAACCTAGCTAAGAACCCACTCAGTTCTGGGCACCCAGGGACTCAGTGGGTGTCTCTGCTCGTAAGGCTCGAGGTGAGTGGGGACACACAGTGCCATCTGGGCAGGCTGACAGCACTGTAGCAGGAGTGTGAAGACACAGGAAGAAAGACGCTTCTCCTGGGATTCGGGGGACGGATAAATAAGATTTCAGTGGCTACAGAGTCTGTCATAAAACGGAACAGCCCATCTCAGAAAGCACTAAGCACCTGGTAACTAGAGGAACTCACTAGAAACTAGATGGCAATGGACTCTGATCAGTGGCACCCCATGATGACGTCTAAGATCACTTACATGGCTGTCAAAATTCTGAGATGCTGGCTGAATGTTTTCCACACAGCATTTGTGTTTTAGACTTTTGAAGACTAAAAACTCTTTACAATGCAAAGCTAGAAATGGTGCACAATAAGGTTGATTTTGGGGGACGGTTTCCTATTTGTGCTACTCTCACATTGGTAACAGACATATAAATATTGGAATATCCATTGTTGATTCCACTCTAAGACAGGACTGTCGATGCGGTGATAATCCACCTGTTCCCAGGATGGCTGAAGACATTAACATGGGTCCTGGATGCTGTTAGAGCAAACACTTGGCAAGACTGAAAATGAAATTGAGAACCAACGGTGGAGTTGGTTAATCCACCTGTAGCAGATTTGCTCACACTACGCAAACATGGCTTTAAGGGCTAGTGCGCATTCCATGTGCAGGTTTGTGATTTGGCTTGAAGGAAGGGTGTGCATTCTCTGATAACACTCCTCTCAACCTTTGAACGGAAGGGCTGCAGCAACAAATCAGTCAGAGTTTAACCTGCTGATCACATCCACAGTGGTGAGAATGACTTCACGGTCCCGGGAAAGAGAGCAGCAACTGACATTCAGGACTGTCTCTACCTTTCCTCCCGGACCAGCAGGACAATCTCCACTGAGTTGCAGGAACACGCTCATTCTAGGAATGGAGGTGGGGGGAGTTCCAAGTACAGGAAGAATAGATCTAAGCCCACCTAACCTGACTCCAGAGCCTGCAAGTATGTGGGGCAAAAATCATATGCACAGACACAACCACCATTTATAATAAATAAAAACCTCTTACCTTTCTCTCCAACTTCGCCCGTCAAGCCCGGCTGCCCTGGAGTTCCAGGGGGACCCTGATCACCTGGGGGTCCAGGCTGACACTCCACAATCCCATCTGAAATTGAGTTTTAAAAGTTATAGGATCATAGCTAGGTACTTTTACCCTCTCTTAATTCAATCTCTATTATAAAACTAAAATATTTTAGGCGATTTGATAAGGATTAGAAATCCAGCTTTAGTTTGCTTCCAAATAATCAATCCAAAGTGATTAACTGCAAAACACAGTCAGTACACATAGCGCATCATTCACTCACCATCTCAAGCGGTTGCTGCTAGCATTTCTACGTCACAAATTTTAAAGTATTTTTTAGTTCATTAGCCCTGTCCCATACATTATTTAATTTTCACCTTGTCAAGTACGTACTATCATCCTTATTTTACAGACTAAGAAGCTGAGGCTCAAAGAAGTTGTCATGTGTCCATGGTCACGCCTCTGTTAAGTCAAAGCAGAAACCAGAGCAATTCTATTCCTCTTTTTCCCCTAAGCAAATTTACAGCCAAGTAATCATTATTTTAGAGGTGCAGCCTTTCCGTGAGGAAATGCCTCTCATTGTCCACATTCAATTCTGAGCATCATTTATGTAAAGAGGCATGAAAATAAATTACAGTAATGCAAATACCATATGTCGTGGGTTCTTGTAAAAAAAAAGAAAAAGTATTGTTTTAGAGTTTGGATACACTCTGTGATGGAGTTTATATTTCCTTCTCTAGTATCTTTGAGGATACACCCTGTAATAGTTTATATTTCCTTCTCTAGTATCCTTGAAGAATAAGGCAGAGTGAACTGTTTAACATAGAGCATTTCCGCCTGGGCACTCCACCATGACCATAACCCTAACGTGCACGTAGAGCTGAAGCCCCCGCTCCTGCTAGCAGGGTCTTCTCGTGATAGACAGAATCAAGGACAGAGACCATGGCAGTCACTGGACACCCCAAGTCTCCTGCAATAGGAGGGCCCTTGGGTCTGGAGTGGGGCCCTCCCTCTGGCTTGGTCGAACCTTCCGGCTCCCACCACTCCAGGTAGAATAAGAATGCCTGCAAAGAGCCAAAACCTCCTTGTTGATGACTTGGTTTGAGCTCAGCAGAAAAAATCAGTTTCAGATGTGTAGGAACTGAAGTCAGGGAGAAAGCCTTCTTTCTTCGTGTGCCGCTCACTTGTTTTTCCTCCGAGCTTCTCCCAACAAAGCACAAGTGAGAAAGCCTGAGCTGGTGACAACTAGCTGTCCGCATAGCCACTGCCATGGACCTGCTCCTGTCCTCTTCTGTCCTGCTGGGCTCCTTGGTTGCCCTTCGACCTACGCACACCAGAGACTGTCCATCTTGGACAAAGTGGACTCCGTTTGTATGTTTCAAAGAACAGTCCCTAATTACTCAGCTACAAAGAACCCACGTTTCCCAGTCCTGCGAGCCTAAGGTATATTAATTCCCCAATTCGGGGAATGTAGGCTCATGATTATCGAAAGGCATATAATTATTACACTCCTTTTCCAGAGTGTTCCTTACCTCCTGCCTGCCTCACCTCAACCAGAATCCTTTCATATCCCTTGTAAAAAAGCAATGATACATCTTCACCAAAGTCAATTTAAGGTAACATTAAATCTAAAGCAAGAACACAGTGGTTCTTTCTAACAGTAGGAGTTCCGAGTGCAAGTGCAGAGGTCACGTTTTACAATGCCTGCTCATTGAGGGTCTCTGCAGCCACTGGGCTTGGCGCTGGCCGTGACTACCGGGACAGGAGCACAGAGGCAGACCTGGGACGTAGAAATCTCAACATTGCATGGTAAATGTGCAGGGAAAGGTCCCCAGGTACCAGTACCTTTAAGATGTCTCCTCTTTAACGTACTCATACATCTGAATAAAAATCTCATTTCTAAATTATCACTTCATAGTCTGTGTTTGGGAACTATTTAATTTACATTGACTAAAAAAGGCAATCTGGAAAATCGGAATGGTAGATATTACAATGTGTTCAGCCAACATATCCTGCTCAATTAACAAGGCTGGAAAGTTCATAGTTTGGTACTTGCAAAATTACAAGTATCCAAGAAAACGCCCCTTTCCCAGATTTCCCCAGGATTGGCTCCCTCACCTCCTTGTCTCTGTGGATCGCTCCATCTGAAACCACGGTCCCACCCCGCCCAGCACTCCCTGTCACGTTCCCGCTGCGCTTATCCTCTCGACTTATCTCCCACATTCCAGATGGGTCACTCATCTCTCTGGCTTGTCCCTGCCTCCCCCACTGAACCCATGCTCCAGGAGGACAGGACATTTTGTGGGTTTTGTTGCTGCTCCTAGAACGGGGCCTGAGGCGTCAAAGGCACCCCCATCCCTGTTGGATGAATCTGGAACCCAAAGGCCCCTCTGATGTGTTCACAGTCTTCTCTCAGAAACACAGAGAAAAAGTGGCTTTGGATTGGGTGTCTCCAGGACTTAAATATTTCATCTTCATTTTCCACACTTCACAAAATCACAAGAGAAGAGGAGGAAATCCCATAAAGTCACATATGTTCCATCCTTTTTCCCACCCAAATTCATCTGGAACCAATGGTCCCCTCCTGGCCTTGTCTGGCGTCCTGTGGTGGCCTTGTCCATAGGGACTCCCTTTCGTAGGGATGGGTTTGAATTCTAGCACAGAAATCTCACTGGTACTTAGAGTCCGTGATTCCTCCTCTGATCAACCACACGGAGGATCTGTGTTTAGGTGTCCCCAGGGCACGTGTTGTCACAGATCCAGCAGGTCCCAAAGGCCTGCTTGGGAAATCTGAACACACTCCCATTGGGCTGGTTGACTCAAACCCTCTGATATTTTCTTATCGTTTGCTTTGATGTTGTTGCAATCACAGGACCATCTTCACTGATCACGACTTTAGTGTTATATGCTCAGCTTTCCTGGAGTCTGGATTTTACTGATGCAATCCCCTCGTCCCTGCTGTGTGTATGTGTGTGTGTTAGTTTGTACCTCTAGATAAAGTAGAATACATTTTGTTTTCAATAAAAATTACACAACTCAACTGGTTTGCTTTTTAACTTTTTAGATACAGGAGACTCAGCTGGTTAACACATTACTTATTCTTCTAAACCAGTTTTTTTTTTTAACTATTTCTTTTAATAGCATGACTAATTCTGTGAAAATACCCAAATAAGATATGAATAATTAACACATAACTGGACACCAAGCCTTTGTGCTACGCTCTAACCCTGGAGAGCTGTCACGGCACCCAGCCTGGGTCTGCCTGGTGCCCCAGACCTGCCCAGACATTACATGCAAGCAACCCGGAGGGAACTTACTCGTGTGGCCAGGCTGCCCAGGGGGGCCAGGGGGACCTGGAGGGCCTGGAGTCCCGTCCCTTCCACTTGGTCCTGGCAAAGATACTCCTGGAAATCCTTGGTCGCCTTTTTCTCCTCTTTCTCCAGGGAAGCCGGGGGCACCAACCTGCCCAGGCACAGGGAAGCCTACAATCGGCACAAAATCACATGTAAATCATCTCAGGGCATTTAACATCCACAGCACAAGCTGATTTTCCTGACTTTTTCAAGGTAAAATGACGACTAGATCATCACTGAAAGGGGAACTTCTCTGGATGTGTAAAACCAAATTAAGTCGCAGGCTTCTTACCATTTAATGCTTCCTACAAACTAACTTTAAGGAAAAGGGACTCATTATATAGACATTAAAATGTGTGAATTTCTTTCGGTGCAGATAGCGTTCGCAATGCATGAGAGAAAAAGCTGTGGAGGGTGCATTCCATTTCTACTAGCAGAAAAAGGGCACAAAAATGTCATTAAGAAAAGCACAAGTGGACATGGTAATTGGGCTGGAAATCTAGAGGAAATGGCAGAAAAGTAAAGTCAGGACAAACAGGACGGTTCTGTGCAAGGGTCTGAGTATGTGCGGTCAAGTTCAGCCGCTGTCGATTTCTAAGGGGGAAGACGATACGGCCCTGCGGCAGCTGAGGTTTCTGACATGATGCTTGAGGGAGTAACGTTCAGGAGGCCACACACAAAAAGGCTCTGTGGTTCTGCAGGGAAGAGCTGGCATCCGGACCCCACATGGGGCTGGGAAGAGGGACAGTATGAAAAACAGCCCAGATGAGGAAAACCGATGTGGGAAGACTTGGCAGGGAAAAGGACAGAGAGGAGAGGGGAGGGAGCGTCTTGAGGGAAGGGGAGCAGACCCTAGGACATCTCACTTGAGCCGCTGGTGAGAAACCAGGAGTACATGTTCAAGGCAGCAAAAGAACTGAGGGTCCACATGGTGGCTGCCAAATACTTATCGCCCCCATCAGGGTGAGGGAGGGAGGAAGCAGCTCCATGGGAGAAGAGCAGCCACTGCCCAGCGGGGCCAGCCCAGGCCAGGCTCAGAGGGGGGAGGGGCGCACACCCAGGGAGGGTCACACAGGAGCCCAGGACAGGAAGGGGACGGTGGTTTTGGGAGGGGGACTGATAAATCTCCCAGCCAGGACAATTTCAATGGCTTTTTTATCAAAAGTATGAGTTGACATCAATACAGTGTAGATAAATGGTTATTTACTGTCTACTAAATAGGGCATTGGATAAGGGAAGACATGAAGTCATATGTTGCCTCAAATCAAAGAGAAGGAAATGATTGGAAAGAGAAAAAAAAATGATATTAAGGTTAGATCCAAAAGTTTTTATAGAAAGGATAGAAAGTAGGAGCCGATGAAGGTAGGTAAGGTGCTGTGTGGGGCTGTTATCTGATCCCCAAAATAGAAAAATGGGGCTCCAGAAGAACTTGAAACTATCAGAAAGGAAATACAGGAAATAATGAACAGGAACGATAAAAAAAATCTAAAAATTCAAAACAAACAAAGTAAAAATGTTTTTTTTTTTTTTTTGGTCTTGCTATAATCTTTTTTTTAATTTTAGCATATTATGTGGATACAAAATTTTAGGTTATATATATTGCCCTTCACCCCCCCCCCCGCCCCCACCCTGCCCCGAGTCAGGGCTCTGAGCACTCACTTGTGTGTCAATTCTAGGCAATGTGAAAATTTCTATCAGACGCTTATTATTTAATACATCTGCTCTGGGACCTGGGAGAATACCACAAGTACAAACACACAAGTGTGTACACACATGCATTCGTACATACGTGTGAAGACAACTCCCCGCCTCTGTAATGCACAGTCCACTAGGAAATGCAACTAGCACATATGAAACAACTATAGAGTAATTTTATGCTGGGTGATGCCAGAGTTCATGGAAAAGCAAGATTGGGTTGGTCACAGTGGTTGGAAGGGGTTCCATCCTGGAATCTGCTCTGTAGGTGAGTGACATCCCAGACAGCGGGAAAGTGAAGAGGCTGAGGAGGGAAGAATGTGCTGGGGCTAGAGTCAAGGGTCTGTGGAAGGACAGGCCAGCAGGGCGAGATCGGAGCCAGGCAGAGCAGGTCTCTCCCCAGGAGAGAAAGAAGGGCTCCCAGCCACGGTGTGCATGTGCACTGACAACGTGCTGATCTGAAACTTATGAAATACAAACTGAACACTTATCATTGGGACCATTTTGCTCTCATAATAAAAAAAATGTAATAATGTTGCCAGCTACTTTGTGCAAATATCTAATGTACATGACAAACATAGTCAGAACACAAACCACACAGAGGTGTACCAATAGGCTACCAGAAAGTCAGTTAAGGATTCTCACCTGGAGGGCCTGGCTGGCCTTGAAGTCCTGGGAAACCTTAAAAGAGAAGGAGAGAGTTGGACAAACTGAGAATAGTTCACCCTTTTATATATACTTTTATTCCTCTGCTAAAAGTCCTGCTTGGTGTGCTCATACGTAACTACGCTCAAGGGGAACACAGAAAACAGAACAGGAAACCACCAGAGCATCCTCTGGAAATGCTGCTGTGTCCTGGAAGCTACAGAAGGGGAGGACTCCAGGGTGCCCCATGTGACAATGAAATAGGAACTAGGAGAAGAGCCGGTCACCAGACAGTCCTGCCAGGCGTGCAGGTGCTTTCAAAATACAGATGAGTATGGTAAAAAAAAAAAAAGAGAGAAAGGGGTGGGGAGGGGGGTGGAGAGAGAGAGGGAAAGAAAGGAGAAAAAGGAGTGAGTGAGGGAGGGACAGAAAGAGGGAGGAAACAGGGAAGAAAGCTACCTTTCGGGCCCGGCTCTCCTCTCAGCCCCGGAGCTCCTGGGTAGCCCCGCTCTCCTTTCTCTCCCAAAGGTCCTGTGCCAATAACCTGGATAAAGCAGAAGAGAATACCTTGTGGTGGGGGAGTGGCTGGTCCTGTATAGCACAGCAATGTGGGTGAAGAGGTGAACACATCTGTCATTATCTCAAGAAATACGAAAGTAAAGAAGTAGCAGTGGTAGTGGACATGGAGGGGGAGGAGGAGGGGAGGAGAGAGAAGAAGGGGAGAGGTCCCGAAATCAAGTCAAATGACACCATGTGACCATTTCTTTGCAGAGAACTTTGCCAGGCAGTTCTCAATCTGAGGTGTAGGTCTGGAATTTCTAAATGGACATAAAAGCCATAAAATGTATATTTTACTTTACAGGGTATTATCAAAGGAACACCCTTAAATTTCCCCAGGCAATACGTAACAAGAGCACTCGAATTTCTTTATTGGAAGATTTTTTGCTTTTTTTTGGTTTGTTTTTTTATGACCAAAAGTGGGCACTTCCTTAAGGTCACAGAGACACAGGCCAAGAAGGGGATGCTGTGGGCCTTTTTAGAAGGGAGAATGCTCATTCTCCCCGACTCTAAATTCCTCAAATTCAAGGACATGGTAAAGTCAACTATTGCATATTACCTTTAAAATATAATCTCTCTGTATCAAATTAATGGAAATTATTAAAATGTGCTGATATTAAATAGCTTGATTTAGCCATTCCACAGGGTATACATATACCAAAACGTCATGCTGTGTATCATAAATACATACAATTTTATGCCAATTAGAAAAACAAATAAAGTAGAAACCTTTAATATAAATAAAAAAATAAACAAAATGTGCTGATGAAGTTCCGGTGCAAACAGGATAGTCCACCACGGCCAATGGATCACAAATGTGGAATATGGAATCATAAATATACATTGAGGTATTAAAAGCATTAAGAAGGTTCAACACTTTGATCCAATAATCCTGTTCCTGGGAACGTAGCCTAAGGAAAAATTATGTCACGCCCCAAAATGGCCGGTACAAACACATTCTCTGCCACTAGGAAGGATGGCAGCAAACCAGAAAATGGTAACATTTTCATTATTTCAAAAAAGATTTGAGGCAAAATGGCTAAAGCAATTATAGTACAACTTTCTGATAGGATATTGAAAATGATCATGTTGGCCAGGTGCAGTGGCTCACGCCTATGATCCCAGCACTTAGGAAGGTGAGGTGGGAGGATTGCCGGGAGTTCAAGGCTGCAGTGAGCTATGATTGCACTATTGCACTCCAGCCTGGGTGACAGAGCAAGACCCTGTCTCTTATAAAAAAAAAAAAAAAGAAAAGAAAATGATCAGTGTGAAGATAACTTGCAAACGTGAAGAATGTTCATTTTTAACAAATGTCACATTGCGTGGTTGTAAGTATGTAAAAATATGCATATGGACAAGGAGTAAAATGTTATTTGCAAAAAATAAAAATTGTTTTACTAAGATAATCAAATTGTGGATGATCTTCTGCTCTTATTAAACTTTTCTTTAATGGGTGATTTTTAAAATAAGGTTTCAAATATGTTGCTAATGTTCTTATCCACGTGCAAACCTTTTGATTTTCAGTGGCTTAAGGATGTGTAGAAATTATCAAAATATAATAAAAGTAGTAAATACCAAACTCCATGCAATACAAATTACAAAATTATTTTAAGTAGCAGGCACCCACTTTACACAGAAATGCCATTCTAGAGACTGCGGCAGGGCCCTGTCCCATGCAAACATGTGCTCTATCTCCTGCCCTCCCTGGTCCCACGCCCTCCCAGACCAGCACATAGCACTTGTACTCACGATTCCAGGTGGGCCCGGAGGACCTGCTTCACCTTTCTCTCCCTACAAAAGAAAAAACAAATTTCCTTGCATATTTTTACTATCAAGAATATCTTGCAAAAAGCAGGGTTAAACTCTTTTTTTTCTGGTGAAATAGAGATTGTGTCTACAGCACATTAAAATTATTTCTCTCCTTAGTATCTCTCCTTGTGATTAGCTTAATGTGCTCTTTGACTATCACAACAAAAATAAACACATTTCATTTTGCTTTGCATAAACATGACTTGTGGAAATTAAGATTTCTACAAAACATAGATTGGAGGCTAATTATTCACATTACAAATTCATCCTATTGATTTCATGCTCCCTCTGGGAACTTTAATAGAATCATTTATAAGTTGAATTAGTAGTAAACTGTGGGTTTTCAACGAAATAAAAAAGAAATTAAATAAAATGATACGAAAGCATGGTTTCTGAATATATTTTCTCAAAGAAATCATTTTATATGACAATTTTAGGTGTAAGATTGCTTTAAATTTGCATTGGAAGTCATAATGTACAATCCCCTATTAATTGTAAACATTGGTGGATAAATTCTGATCACTTTGAGGCTTAATTTAATCCATATTAGATGAAAAACCCAAAGAAATTAGCCCTTTTATATTTAATGTTCTTATATAAACATCATCATAATAATTTAGAAAGTCCTAAGATATGTACCTTATGTCACGAATGTACATTTTTTCATTTTAAATTAAGGCATTAAACTAGAATTGAATGTTTTATTTTTCTTACGTGAATATAAGAGGAGATTTTAGAAATATCTAGAGGACTTATAAACATCTTAGCTACTATGTTCTAAACATATTTACCATTTAAAATATACAGGATTTTACTTTCTCAGAAAAGTACCGTCAAGGATTTCTCTCTTTTGTCCCTGGCTTTAAAAAATAAACCCCGAGGCCCTTTTCCTAGTTTTTCACTTACTGTTAGTGATGAATAGTTCAAAATTAATCCCTTATTTTAGTAGAGATTTATTATTACCTCATCTCATGCTTAAGAGAGAAAAATGAAGCAACAATGAATTTTTTTCTGCTGTCAGGTTGAAGAATATTTTTAAAGTTGGATAGCAACCAGTTCCCCAGATGAAAGGGCACTGGCCTGGCCTGCTTTGGGGGCAATTTGGTGGCAAAAGTTTCAAAAAAAAGAGTCCAAATATGGACCCCAGAATTGCACTCTTAGGAATTTATGATGAGGAGACAACCAGACAAGTGACCAAAAATACTTGTAAATCATAACAATTTGGAAATGACTTAAATACCATGCAATACATGGCACAGATGTTAAAAAATGTTCCTATGCATAATTATATTTATGGACATTGAATGAAATATATCCCCCTTATATCATTAAGGATGTATACAGTTCCATACCATTTTTTTAAACATGCATGCATGTGTGTGCACATAGGATTAATGTTAACTCTCACCATTTCTGAGTGGGTAATAGAAATATTAGTTAAGCTTTCTTTTCTGCATTATATCTTTCTGCACTTTCTGTTGTTTTATAATCAGGAAAAAAGTAATCTACTATAAGAGAAGGAAATAAAAACTTCAATGAGTGGGAATATTTTATATTTTTTTCTTTAAAAATTTCATGAACACGAGGAAAACCATCAAGTTGTGTTTTACTTACAAGGAGCATAAATAAGTTTTTTTTCTTTGAGTACAAAGTCCTTCACTCTAGGAAAAAATGAACTAACTTCTAGGTTGAACTACAAATCGAAGGTAAAAACTGAAAACAGTGTCATCATTTACCTGAGGACCCTGCCGGCCGGGGAGTCCTGGGTACCCCGAATCACCAGGAAAACCCTGAAATGAGAGAGGAGGCGGCAGCAGTCATCAGTTGGGGAAGGAACAGTGGGACCACTTTTAAAAACTGTGCAGAAATACTTACGGGACTCCCTCTTTCTCCTTTTTCACCATCTTTGCCAGGCTTTCCCTATAAAATACCGAATTAAATGTTAGTATTTATAAATAATAATAACTATGAAATGACTCCAAAGCTCTGATTCTGATAAAAGTTAATATGTTGTCTCTCTTACAGAATCACAAGCAAGGTAAATAAGGCCTCTATGTAAATTGACAATTCTTCAATAATGAGTAATATATAATGAATAACTATAAAAAAAGTTACATTGGAAGAGAAGTTCTTAATTTTTAAAGAATGAGGTCTGATTAGCTAAAAAAAATCTCTTAAGATATCATTATATTTTGGTAGGAAAGCTAACATCAGAGAAGTTTGCTTATTGGCAAGTGAATATTTGGTAGCTAATATGCAAATGATTCCTTTTAATAGCGGTTCCCATAGGTTATTTCCAGGTAGAAACCAGAACTGTCTTGGGCAGCTGGCAGCTGGTGGGTCTCAGGTCACACCATCCCCGCAGTGGAAGCATCCTGGCATCCCAGGCTCACTGTGCGAACAGTCTGGTGTTCCGAGCGGGGATCAGAGCTGGTGCGTGAACAGCAGCAAAGGCAAACCAGCTGACTGCTCTAGACCAAGCAGCGCAGGCGGCTCTCGGGGACGGCCCAGCTGGCAGGTGGCCCTCATGACCCTTTCCCGCAGCTGGCCGCTGCAGCCTTGGTTCTG
The DNA here is from genome assembly GCF_041146395.1 of Eulemur rufifrons. Lineage (NCBI taxonomy): Eukaryota > Metazoa > Chordata > Mammalia > Primates > Lemuridae > Eulemur > Eulemur rufifrons. The sequence goes on along the minus strand of NC_090986.1, from coordinate 12,271,057 downwards.
GGTCCTTGAGCAGTAAAGAGCCGGTGCGGGGCAGGGGTGAAATGACGGGAGCTCAGCGAGGCTCCAGAGCAGCCCCACGAGCCTTTTCTATGCTTACGTTTCCATGAACCCGTGATTTTAGGACTGAAAGGAAAACTATTTAGCAATGAAGAATAAAAGGACTTTGGAAAGCACTCACTCGGGGCCCTGGTTTTCCAGGTTCACCTTTCTCTCCAATTCCTGGCATTCCCTGAAAAGAACAAAAAGAGAGAGAATTAGTTTCATTAGTATATGTAAGCAAACTATTAAATTAGATAAATATTAAATTTAAGGTAAAATAAGCTTGCAACTTAAATTCAATACTTTATAGTCTTTCCTATAAAAATAATGATCATAGATAGAAAATGAGTACTTACCTGAAATCCAGGTTCACCTTTTTGACCCTAAAAGAAATGAGAGACAAAGAGAGAAAGAGAGAGAGGGAGAGAGAGGGAGAGACAGCCATTATATATAATGGCTACATCAATTTTTATATGCTACATTGAATATGTAACAGAAAAAAAAAAACTCCTTTTTCTGATACAGTAACAAAGAAATTCACACTGGTCTCCAGTATCCACTGGCAGCACTGACTGGGTTATGGGACTGGCCACCACCCTCTCTGCCCCTCAGCTTGGGCCCCTTGGCTGACCCAGCCCACCCCAGCCTGGGGTGCACTTAAGAAGCCCTTAGTAGTGAGTCAGCCTCAGATCTGTCTTGGGCCAACCCGGTTCCAGCTGCCTCTGCTTCCAAAGGTGCTCATATTTATGGAATGGATGGTCTGTCAATCTGTTTTCCAGGTAAGGATTGAATGTAGCTGGAAAAGCTGACTGTGGACCTGGCTTCTCTTTGCCCCTTGGGATTTGTCCAAAATCAGAAAGGCAGCACTCACTGGGTGAAACCCACTCCTACCTTCTCTCCTTTGGTGGCAAAGTCTCCTTTTTCTTTAACTTGAGCTTGTCCTGGTACTCCTGGAGGCCCGCTGACCCCTTGGTCACCCTGGTGATGAAAAAATTTTGAATTTATTAGGCATAAGAATAATTAAACAGAGAAGAAAAAAAACATAGAGGGGGTAAAAGCCTACAATAAAACATCTATTTTAAAAATGTAATCATACTCTATTCTATTCTAATCATCCTTGCCTCAGCAAAAAATCAAGTCTCAGTAGGAAGCTCGTACAACAAGTAGCTAAAGCCAGGAGGAGAATTTCACTTCCTGGGGTCAAGGAAGGACAGGCAGCCGCTATCTCAGTAATAACAATGGAATCTGAGCAGCCACAGGATACATCTGTGCTTGCATGTACACGCATGGTGTATGTGTCTGGTGTACCATGGCGGGGAGGAATGGCACACAAACTGCATGATAGAGCTTGGGAAGAAAGGAGGCTTTTTAGGTAAACCCCAAATAAAAGAACCATCAAGAATTTTCTTCTTAGGCATCCTAACTGCTGGGGACACTCTCAAGTAAAGTGAAATCCAGCATAGTGAGTGAGGTCTAAAAATTGCAAGTACATAAATTTCAGGAGCACTTGTTGTAAAGTTTATGGAAAGACTGGGCCAAACCCTGGGGTGGAGAGCAGGCCAACTGTGCGTGGAGATCCACCCAGGCCTGGCTGCCTTTGGTGTCCCCGGTCCTGATCACCTACACCACCTGCCACACCCCAGGAGAAGGACCTGGGCTGTCAGCAGGCGGCTGCAGTGGCTGCAAAAGTCCCTCTTAGCTGGTGCCCCGGAGTCCTAAGTCTGACTCTGATAAATTCGCTGTCTGACTTTATCACTGATGAACATTTCCATTAAACTCTATGTACAGATAACTGGAGTTAGCCTCACCGTCTTCTCTGCTTGTCAGAGCACATGTAGAGTACTCATTCTAGCTTACTCAATGAGCTAGAATAAAGTCAATAACCCTGACATTTTAAGAAAAACACTATTAAACTCACGAACATGCAGAGAAGAGAAGGGTAACTAACTACGGTTACAAGGGTCCAAAAGTTGATCCAGAGGTGGAAACTCTGTCATGCTCACAACTGTGACCTTAAACCTGAAAATACTCCAAAGCAATGTGTACCCACCTTGTCACCTTTTGGTCCTTGAAAACTTAAGCCCATTTGTCCCTGTGGATTAAAAATTCAGTGTTCATTATTAGAGTTGTCTGCTTTGTTCAAAGTCATCCCACAAACCTCATGTAAAATGCAATAGCATGGTAGATTCCAAGAACCACCTTTGTCCCGTAACTATCATAAAATTTTCTAGAAAGTTATGATCACGCTGTAGTCGATGTCTATGAAAAAGTTTTTAAAATATTATTGACAAAAACATTCTATAAAGACCTTTTTATTTTAAGGTTTTTAAACTCTGGCTTTAGAAAACTAAGGGAAATATGAGTGATTGCAAAGTAATGACTAAGGGATGAATGGAAGGAAAGATCAACAGATGGAAGATGATGGATAGACAGAAACAGACGACAGATAGATAATAGGTAAATGTTCACATATACAGACAGATTAAGATAATATAATTTTCCAAAACGTTTTATGTACACTGAAAGAATGAGCTATGGCAATTTCATGATCATCTTAAACTAATGCAAAAGAACAATAAATGAAAAATCCTTTACCTTTTCACCTGGGGGGCCAGGAGGACCCGGGGGACCCTGTAAGAGACAGCATTTTAGTTAAATATGATCCACAACCCTAGTGAGCTTTAAATCCTTCTTTGTGCTGAAGTTATCTTAAGATTCTGTGATTAACATGGTAATTATTTGTTAAATATTTTTGCTAGGCTGTAGATTGAAAATAACCAGAAATTGTTCCAGGACCTTATTAACAGCGATGGAAGTACCTAAAGATCTTAGGCGTTGCCCTGTGGACTCCAACAATCTAACACACGCCAGGACACAGTGTTAAGATGAAGCATGAAGCCACTCAGCAAGCTCTCTAGGAGCCTGGAGTTTCCAGTTTGGGAATTGTGTCTGTCCACTTTACAGATAACTGTTCATCTTAAAAAGTTGCTGACTCTTCGAGTCAGTAGATTGTAGTGAAATAAAACCACTTCCCAGGTTTGCAACAAACTTTCAGAATGCTTTTTATAGTCATTTTAAATAGAAAAAAATAGTCATTCTTTACTCATAAAAGTGGGTCCTTTTATGTACAAGAATGGAAAAGAGGTTACGTTTACACAAAAGAATAGGGGAAGCATTTCTGGATTTTACAATCCAAAGGGCAAAAAAACAAGTACATTAAAAATACAAGCCTGAAAATCTCTCAGGAAGACTCTCAGTCAGGCGGCGAGAGGATGACACACTCAGGCACATTATCCTTCCTAGTAAACGTGGCGCTCGGCAAAGGTCAGTCTCGGGACTGTAACTCTCCTGTGCTCTCAGATGTGGCCGTCGGGAGGAGGTGATGCCTCCCCTTCTACTGAGAATGTCAGAGTCTCCTCTGCAGTCAGTCTCCGGGTGCTCACTTGTAAAAGTCTTTACATCAAATCTAGTGCCACCTGTGCTGCTGCCTGGGCTGTGCCGCAGCCCCTCGCAGACCACTGGTAGGGCTGTATTTCTACAAACACGTCTCCCCGGCCCACGGTGAAGTCGCCCAGGGCAGAGCCTGCCTCTGGACTCGCTCCCTCAGGCTGTGGACGTCACTGGTACCCAGCCGGGCCCTACAGTAATGACCATGCTATCTGCTCCGTGACGTCTTGGCATAACCATCCTGTTCCCAAAGCTCTGAAGACAGGTGGACTGCAGGTGCCGACCATTTAATTTTCAGAAAGAGGCTGATTCTGCCATATCCAAACTAAGAGGGACCACCACTGTGTAAGTTTTTATTAAATCGTTATTTATTTTCACACCTCAGCACGGCGGTTCTTTAAACGATTGCCTCAGAGAGATGTCACCCAAAACTTACTGGTGGTCCAGTAAATCCTGGAGGGCCGACGGGACCTTGTAGCCCTGGCAATCCTGGGGAACCCTATAATTTATAGAGAAAGAAAAGAATTAAAATGCAAACCAGGGGGTGACTCAGCACTCAGCACTCGTAATCACTTAGCGATGCTTACGGGCGCTCCAGGAGGTCCAGGAAATCCTCTTTCACCTTTCAGCAGGGTCCCAGGCACGTGGCCAAGTATTTCACCTGGGTCCCCCTGGAGGATGAAAAAAGGAGAGGACGTTGTAAATATTGATATCCACGTAAAGAATCTTAAAACCCAGTGCACCACAGGCCCGCATTACTGGCATGGGTGTGAGACTCCGTCTGAGCTGGAAGTAAACAGTGTAGCCGTATCTCCCACTCGTTCCCACCGTCTAACAACCCACGGCTGCAGCCAGGGCTGAACGTGGAGATGGCCAAACAGAAGTGTCCACGACATTGTGCATGTGACTGTCCCCACTCTGGACAAGGGCCCCTGATTGAAAGGCTCTGGTTGAAAGACAGCGTGACCATAGGCTGTTCTCACCAAATAAGGATTAACTTTTGAGAAAAGACTCAAGATGAGTGTTTTCATAAAAGCAGGCGTGATGGTAAAGTTTATCTGTCAACGTGGCTAGGGTACATTATTTGATGAAACGCCAGCCCAGATATTGCTGTGAAGGTCTTTTTCTAAATGAGATTAACACTTCAATCAGTGACCTTTGAATAAAACACACGACTCTCCATAATGCTGGCGGATCTCATCCTATCAGTTGAAAAAAAGACTGACTTCTCCAGAAGAAGAGAGAATTCTGCCTGTGACGGCTTCAGACTAAGCAGCACAACCTGCTCCAGCCTGCCGGCCTGCCCTGCCCCCCAGGTATTGGACTTGCCAGTCCCACAATCACATGAACCAATTCTTTAAAATCAGTCTCTCCGCCGTCCCCCCCCCCCAAACCCATCCTACTGGTTCTATTTCTCTAGAGAACTCTAATACACAGGCTTATGAGGATACCATTTCTTAAACACAGGAACACACGCGCTCTCAACCTCATTCAGATAAGTGATTGTCTCTACTATAGCTTCTGGAACATTCTAAGGCTCCCTTTTATAGGGCTGCCTGGCTCCCTGGCCTGTATAAAACACAGTGTGCACATCGTGGGGAGTGCACAGTCCGAGGTCAGCTTGATGACAGTGACGCAGCCCTGAGGCAGGGATACCCTGCCTGGAAAAGACTTTCAAAGGTTCGTGTCTCTGAAATTTGGGAGAGGTTCTGTCTTCGCTCCCCGGTTCACAGTGAAGGTAACATTAACCACCACATGGTTTCGGTGCTTCCCGTGTGTACACATGTAAGTTTGTGTATATTACGTGCACATTCTTTTAATGTAATAGAGTTTAGGAAAATGCGTTGATAAGCAATCAGCTAAAGTGATTTAAAGTAAATTTGTTTTAATGGCATCGGTTTTAAAAAGATTCCCTGTAATGAATCCAGCAAAATAAAATAAATGAAATATACCTTCATTCCTGGTAACCCCGGTGGTCCCTGAAAAAGAAAGTTTTGGTATTAGTCTTTGTTTTCTCAAAATATCATTAGCATTAAGGTATAAGTACAAAAAAGACAAAAAAAAAAAAATGAAATGGAATGAGAAGAGAGAAATTATAACCAAAAAAAGCAATTCTGACTTAACCCTATACTCACAGGATTTCCAGCGAATCCAGGTAAACCAGGAGGTCCCAGGGGCCCTCTCTCCCCCTGAGGGAAACAGCAGAGAGTCGGTCACACGGCAAAACTCAGACACCGTCATGAGCTACTCTGTCCTACCCTTCACAGAAACTTCGTTTGTGAGTTAAAAATCATTTCCTAAAAACAGTTTGTTCCGAGCTGTGTTACTGGGTGCTACTTTATGAAAGAAGAAATATACTTGACAGCATTATTAATAGGGGCCATGATTCATAATGGCATTTTCTTATTTGATTTAGTAATTTATTATAGGTAATAACTTTAGTGCTTAAAAGCAATTCTAGGATAAAAGTCTACAAAAAAGAAAAGCACTTCCCTATACATTAAATTTGGAAAGCTTTATGTCCTTATCAAATAAAGCTTTAAGACAAGTCACTTTTCAATTGTGTCAGATAAAACTGTTATTCGACAGAGTAACTTCACCTGACCTGTTAACATGCGAAGCCCCACAAACATGCGCAGCGGGGAGGGTCTCCCCGTCTAAAGTTACCTTTGTGCCGTTGCATCCCGGGATGCCTGGGGGGCCTGGTGGGCCATCTTGGCCAGGAATACCCTGCAATTAAGAAAGTGAAAAATTAACCAATATGGACCATCCATGCTGGCAAAATATTTCATAAAAGAAGCAGAGTGCATTTTATATACATACAGGAAGACCTGGGTTTCCAGGGTAACCGGATGCTCCTGGGGGTCCCTGTGAGGATGGAATAAAAGAGTTTCAGTGGAGAGCTGGGAAACCTCCTTTCCTCCCACTGCACCCCCTGGTTAATGGAGCCGTACCCTAATGTCTGGCATGGAGAACATGCACACTAAGCAGATAGAGCTCTCTGCAGAAGAGGCTGAGGGCACAGCGCCCAGGTCTGCGGCAACAATCCTACATCAAAAGCTGACTGCTAATCCCTTCTAAAATCACGGCTGCACATGCACAAAACAGCTCTGCCCTCGTTTCACCTTTTGTAATATCTAGTTTTAAAAAGGAGTATATAACTAACATTAAAATGCCAACATTTGGGAAGAGTTTATGGGATAAATCAATTGGTTGGGAGAAAAAAATCAAAAGTTATTTCTAGTTGAAATCCATATCTTCTCTATTCTGCACAGTGTCGCTGCTGTTTGCTCTACCCAGATAGTCACAGATGTGCTCCCTCCAGCCTCCGCCCCAGGGTCCGCGCGTGCGCAAAGGCACACGCAGGCTCCGCCGCACTTCCCTTCTAACTATGTCACAATAAGAAAATTAAAATGTTTACATTTTACGATGTCTTTCTATTTTTCTACCGTCAAACTTTTCTTACAAAGGTCTTCATTTTGCATTTTCCAGGAATAGGAGCAGCAAAGAGAGTGAAGAGAGCGAAGAGAAGGAAGACCGAGGTTAGCGCTGCAGACGTCAGGACGCTCCACGTTAAACGAAGCACTCACGCTTTAATGCCGTGTGGCCGCGTCGTTAATTGCCCCTCCCCCAAACAAAAACATGTCCACAAGAGACTCTTGAAGAACAAATGGGAGAAAACAAGTTTACAGAAAGGCAAGTAGGAAGGAGCTCATCTTGTGCACAGCACCAGTCGTGAGGACCAGAGGCCGGGAGGTGACAGGTGACGCTCACTTAAGGCCTTGTGCCCCCTGCGGGAGGAGCGGAGGAGAAGAGACAGAGGGAAAGGGGCAGGAAGGGAGCCCCCCCTGGAATGTGTGGAGAGCCCCCTACTCTGGAAGCCAGCAGATCCCATCACGTTATCACCAGTTGTGACGATGTACTCAGTGTACTCACTCTTGTCCCTTTTGTTCCAGGTAGTCCTGGCTCTCCAGTGTCACCCTGGGACAGAACAGAAATGCCATTGTGATCACTGCTTATCGCCAAGAATGTAGGTAATCTTAACCCACCCCCACCCTCCAATGTGGCCGTCAGGCTTACCTTTTGTCCTGGTGGTCCCTGCGGCCCCTCAGGTCCTTGCATTCCAGGAAACCCAATGACACCTTGTAACCCGGGGAGACCTCTTTCTCCCTGCAGAGAAGAAGCATAGTAAGTCAGGCAGAGGCAGGATGACAGAGAGAGGAAACGAATCGGTGGTCAACTGTGATGGGCAATTGTAGGGTCAACTTGACGGGTTGCGGGCTCTCCAGAGAGCTGGTGAGGCCGGTTTCTGGGTGCGTTCGTGAGGGTGTTTCTGGAAGAGACTGGCATGTGGATCAGTGCGCTGGGTAGGGAAGACCCACCCTCACCCAGCGTGGGTAGGGGCCATCCAGTTGGTTGAGGGCCCAGATAGAACAAAAAGGCAGAGGAAAGGTGAATTCTCTTTCTTTTCTGGAACTAGGACCTCCATCTTCTTCTGCCCTGGAACATCAGAACTTTGGACTCTCCAGCCTTTGGATTCAGGGTCCTGCACCAATGCCCTCAAGTTCCCAGACCCCTGGCTCTGGGCTGAGGGTTACACTGCAGGCCCCTGGTCCTCAGGCTCTGGACTAGGGGTTACACTGCAGGCCCCTGGTCCTCAGGCTCTGGACTGGGGGTGACACTGCAGCCCCTGGTCCTCAGGCTCTGGAACGAGGGTTACACTGCAGGTCCCTGGTCCTCAGGCTCTGGACTAGGGGTTACACTGCAGGCCCCTGGTCCTCAGGCTCTGGACTGGGGGTGACACTGCAGCCCCTGGTCCTCAGGCTCTGGAACGAGGGTTACACTGCAGGTCCCTGGTCCTTGGGCTCTGGACTGGGGGTGACACTGCAGGCCCCTGGTCCTCAGGCTCTAGACTGGGGGTGACACTGCAGGCCCCTGGTCCTCAGGCTCTGGACTGGGGGTGACACTGCAGCCCCTGGTCCTCAGGCTCTGGACTGGGGTACTGCAGGCCCCTGGTCCTCAGGCCTTCAGACTTGGACTGAGCTGTGCCACTGGCTTCCCTGGTTCTCAAGCTTGTAGATGGCAGATAAGGGACTTCGCAGCCCCATAATCACACGAGCCAGTTCCCATAATAAATCCTTTCTCGTCTCTCTATCTATCATCTGTCTATCTACCTGGTGCTGTTTCTCTGGAGAGCCCTGACTAAAATATCCACCTTTCTAAGCATCATCCAACATTGCACAAGTCTATGTGAATGTCTAAAAACAGACACTAAGTCTTACTTCAGGTGCCTTTTCTCTCCTCTGTTTTAAGTTCTTGAGGGCAGAAAATATTTGTACGTGACACCTGTGACAGTGCTTTATATACACTAAATGCCACGTCACTTGTTGGGTAAATAACAGAGAGTGGGATTTTTTTTCATGTTCTTGATTATAATCTCACTCAGTTAGTGGAGCTCTCGTGTGCTCCACAGTCACAGCGCTGAGTCTTTGTGCCCTTGAAGGATGAACGCGAGATAAATACGGAAGAGCAGCAGAGCACCCAGACGTACGGACTGGCAGCAGCACGGGGTGAGGGGGAGCCAGCCCCCGTGAGCACAGCAGCCCAGCCAGGGGACACTCCGGTGACACCTGGAGGAATGCGGCACTACCACTGCATCCTGGAAATAGTAGTTGTTCTACAAGCATAAAAGAGCAAGTGGTATTTTAGGAAGACAGCCGTATTTAGATTGCCTACGTAAGAACGCCTGTAGTCAAGACAAAAAAAATCAAGAAAACTTGTTTGCTTTACAGTCTGTGGACTTGAATGCAGTCTTACAATACAAACTGGGTGGATTAAGTCATCGCTGTTAGCTGATTTAAAAACAGAAGGCCCTTTGGAGATTATAGGCAGGAGTACTTATTGTTCAGTGCTTTTCTCAAAGTTGTATTAGTTCAAAGTAAAAACAAACTGACAAGCTATACATCATATAACATAAACATTTATCCCCGAAATAGCACATTACTGGGAGTTACTTAAAAGTTTTTCACCATCACATAATTGAAATGAAGCAAAACAAGAGCTTTCAAAGTCATCCTTCTTTCCAGACCGCTCAGCTGGCCTGGAACCCACTGGCGAATTAATCCCCCGCTGCATCTCTGCAAGTGCAGAAGTGAAGCCGTGAACTCGGGGCTCTGCCTCCCCTCCAGGCCTCCATGGAGCTGCACGTTTACTGGGAAGTGTAAGTCTGGAGTCTAAGAACAGTGTTTGAATGAATGTGGGAGAGATTATTTCAAACTCTAGGGGCTAGGATAAAATAGTGAATGGATTAAAGAAAATTAAGCCCTACAGACTGGCAAGCCCCTTTGGGCCGGCAGCATCCAGAGAGCTGACCAGCAGGAGCAGGTGCTGACCCGCCGAGGGCCTCGGCACGGGACTCCAGAGGGACTGTGCCTCCTTCTGCCCGAGGCCCTGTGAAGGTGGGGGACGAAAATCATTCCCAACAAAGACTTGTTCAAATGAAGAGCTTACTTAAATACGTTCATCCTTAACTTGCAGAAATGGCAAAAGGGTACGACTGCAGAAAACACCAACAGTGAGGTCCCTTACACAAGGTCATCGAACTGGGGCACCTAGTTTTCAGATGTAGGAAAATCCTCCTCAAAATGTAATCAGACTGAACTTCAAACGGCTGGCTAAGAAAATAAATAAATAAATAAATATGGAATTGTGATTCCCCAAGGAACCCAACATGAGATAGGAAGGAAATGAGAAAGGCGTGTCAATGCAAAACGCTTTCTAACACATTTGCTGTAGTATTTTTAGTACTTAATTAATATTGCCGGTATGGCTGAGACCAGCGATGATAAGATTTTATAATTCTCAGTGTAGTCATGGAATGCACTGAGGACCAGAGCTGATTAACTGATTTCTGCAAGTTTCTCACTGAGTCAGCACTAAAGCCAGAAATAGAAGTGAGGTCAGACTGCACCGCAGTCCCTGTTTTTTTAGGTCACTAGAACAAGCTGTTTCCCAGCAGAACATTAAACAATTCACCAACATTATGTTAGCCCAACGTAACAACCCTTTTATGTCCATTTCACAGATAGGGAAATGAAGATTCCAATGCTTAGCTGACTTGTCACATGTCACTGGGTGACCCTTTGTGCTCCTGGGAATGGAATACAGAAATCTGAATTCCCAGTCCTTGCTTTTACCGCAAGAACACATTCTTTCCCAAATGTCACCAGAACACTTAAGCAATCCCTCTATCCCAAGAGTTTTGAAATGAAGTAGCTAAGAAGGAAGTGACTCCTCCATTGACATGGTTCTTGCCATTCCCCACATTTTTTTTTTAACTTTCCTAATCGTTTGTCCAGACAAAAGTGCACATGAATAATCTAATACCCCGCACCCCGCCCAGGGTTATTATGGGAACCAGAGCAGAGCAAATAGACAGGATAAGCATTCAAATAGCTATACAATTAGCTGGCAAACAGTATAAGCTGTATGGGGGCCAAGTTATTCCTCCGAGCTTTTAGCCATTTCCACAGGGGTTCTAGGAAGAGCAAAGAGCTGGACAAGTTGTGCAAAGGTTACTGGAGCCAGGAGTTTCCAAGCCAGACTTTTCAGCTGCAACTGGCAACGCTACAGTCACGACCACCACCTTCTGCTGGACCTCTAGGCATGATGTGCACAGTTAATGTCAGGGAGCAACAGGACCCCTGCTCATCTGTTTCCCAGGGTGTGCTAATGGCAAAGTCCAGAAAAACATGGCGGCCACATGCTTCATGCCGGGCCAAGATGAAAACCAGGAGCACTGTGTATCACAGCATGATAGTTTAAAATGGAGGACAGAAAACAGAAGTCTGTGAAAACATGACACAACAAGTTTTGATGCAATTGTGTCTTGTGGTTTCATTCTTGAACATCAGTGCAATGTATTGACCTAATCAAAAAAACAAAGTTTATATACCAACAATGGAAATGATTACTGCTGTGTCTTCAAATGATGAAATTCAGAATTTGAGAAGGAAGAATAAAATGCCATTGTCCACACAGATGAAAGAATATAACATAGAGAATAATCTTGGCTTGAATTTAGCCATTCTAAATTAGGCATGAAATAGTTTCATGCATGGAGCAACTTAAGTATTTTTGCTTAACATATTATCTATAGTAACCATATACTTTTAAAAAAATCCATAAAATGTGAGGAGAAAAGGTTATTTTTATAATGCCCAATTATTTCTCTTTCTCTTAGAATGCTTGGGGAAACAAGTTCACAATTCAGGAAATCAATCACTAGAATATATAGCTCCCTTCATATCTAATTCAGAAATTCAAATATACATACAGCACCCAAGACAGCTGAAGTTGAAATAGTATGAAGTTTCTAAATTGGAGCGATAATACAATTACCAAAAACAAAAGCTGAAGTTAACACAAAATATGCTTAGAATAAGCAGCCATTAAAATTCCATTATCAAAGGCCATATTACACTTGTTTTGATGGCCGTCATAAAATCCCTATGTTTAAGTCAAAATCTTGATTAATTTTTCAAATTTAAAATAATATGATTATGGAGCTTCACAGGGGCCAGAAGCACACACAAAAAGGTTGCCAGGGCACTGGGGTTCCCCCACACACGGATTGTTCTGCTTTCTAAGGAATGAACCCAGCACGTGGAGAGCACTGTACCCATTCCCCACCTCTATGCTGTACGTTCTTCAAAGGCAAGGATATTGTTTCATTCATTCCCGTGTTTGGAACAAACTTTGGATTCAATGAAAGCTGGAGAATGGATGATGAGCTAACCAACAGCACAGCATGACACCGAGCATGAGGTAGGGCCTGACATATGTATCCTACAAACGACAAAAGGCAGCAAAATGAGGCTGGATGGGATCCCAGTATCCTTCCCAGGCTAAGCCTCCAGGCACCAGCACAGACTGGCTGGCGTCCGCACCCCTGGCTGAAGTGGCAGCAGAGAAAGCTGTGCTCTGGACACCATACTGGATCAGCTGTTTCCTTCTGTCATCTGGTGCCTTGAGATTTCAGTTTCCAAGCAAGACTGCAAATAATTAAGGCATCTGGAGCCAGAGCTCACCAAGCATTCAGTGAAGGGGAACGATTTCAAGGGATGGGTCACAGTCAATGGGTGACTGCGGAACTCAGCCAAAAATTCCACAAGTCCAATTCCTTGAGCTCAGCTACAATCAGACATCTGCAAGGCCATTTCCTGAATGCCGAAGCTGCTGGGAAAGTGGTGGGAAGGCTGCAGTCCGTGTCACAGGGTCATGGAAAACTCTGCAGCAAGGCCCCACTGGGAGCTCCATCCACGCCATGAAGCTTGACATTGGGGCAGGAATATCGCCACCGCTGCAGGGGAGGGGACACAACACACATGGCTGGAACACCAACAGGGCTGCTGTCCCTGAGGGAGACACAAAGCTCTCCTCTGCTCTAGGAGACATATAACCAGATTCTTAAAAAGAATGTATATATGTTAATTAGAAGTATACTACATTTCTTTAATGAATGAAATTTAATAATGTGGATTGTTTCACTGAAATGCTATATTTATCATTACTGTTATTTCTTGCATTTAAACATTTAATATTAAAGCGAGAAACAGTAAATCGCTAAAGCATGCACAAAAGCATGGCTGCAAATCTTCATCTTCTTCCCCAAACTGTCATTTTCTCTCTCAACCCCTGATCCTGAGCTTCAGGTGGTCCATGCTAGGAATCTCTGCATAGTAGCTCTCCATCAAATATGTGGGTATCTTCCAAGAGCTTTAGCAGCTATGTACAGATGAGCCTCAACTTAAGATGGGCACGTCTGGATAAAACCATCATAAATTGGAAATATCCTAAATTGAAAATGCGTTTAATACACCTAATCTACTGAACTTCACGGCTTAGCCTAGCCTGCCTGAAATGTGCTCAGAACACTTACCCTACAGCTGAGCAGGATCATCCAACACAAACCTATTTCATAATGAAGTATTGAATATCTCATGCCATTCATTGAATAGTGTACCAACAGTGAAAAACAGAATGGCTCTTTGCTGTTGCCCGGCATCTGAGAGACTATAGTACCGCACAGCACTAGCCCAGGAAAAATACCAAAATTCAAAATTTGAAGTATGGTTTCTACTGAGTGTGCACCGCTTTTGCACCATCACAAAGTCAAAAAAATCTTAAGTAAATTGAACTATTGTGAGTGAGTAGGGGACCATCTGTATGGGGGGGGGGGTGGGAAAAAGTTGAAAGTTTAAGAGATTATTTCTAAAAATGAGGCCATTCTTATCTTTTCAAATCCAAAGGGAGAGAGGAATCCGAATATGTTAAAAAAGAAAAAAATAAGCTCCCCAACCCATGACCTTCATATATTGTAAGATCCATTCTATTTCTACACTTCTGGACTCGTCCTGCCTCTTCTAAGCCATGTGGGATTGGCGTGAGCAGGCTGACCCGCCATGGCCCCTCACCTGATGGACCTCCATGTTCCTCCCTGTGACCATCATTGGCCTTGTGACCTGTTCCTGAGACTGCAGAGGAGGGAAGTGATGAGGTCTGCGTGAAGCATTGGAGAACTGTCCCTACGTGCTGTAGTGTACTGGCCAAAGGACAGTAACTGGGGTTGGAGAGGCTGGAGCTAGTCTGGATGTACAGGAAGTGATGTGGAAACGCCTTTCTCCCTATGGCCAAGCCTGGACTGCAGTTTTCATACTGGACTTCCAGCCTGAGGATTCTTGAGTGGAAAATCCCAACCCCTGTGGGCAAGGTCCATGTCACGGATAAGGTCCACCCTACGTCCAGCACACGGTTCATCAGCATGAAACTGCCTGCAGACACAGCATCTAACACAGAACTGTCTCCAGAGGTCTGTGCCCATTTGCTAGACAAATCCTGATATTAAAACATTAGTTGAGCCCACGATGGATTCTGGCACAATTCTAGGCTCCAGTATTCTAATTTGAATTTCAACCTTTGCTATGAAGTTGATTGATAGAACCAAAGGCCTAAGTCAACGGCAATCCAAAGCCAGCAGAATGACGGTTACAGAAGAGATGCACAGGGAATATTATTGATTGAACAACTTTTGCAAAGAAATAAAACTGCAGATATTTTCTGATCTATGAAAATCCACTTGGCACATTAGCTTGTAAGAAAAAAAATGAATTAAAAAGAGTCCTTCACAAAATACTTTCTAAAGAACTATCATTCAACACAAGAATAACTCAAGAAAGCCCTAAGTGCAGTCTTATTATAAACAATTTAAAACTCTTCCCCTAAAGCCATCAAAAACCAAACAAACCATCTGACTTCACTGATCCAGTATAAATGTTCTAACAAAATTGAGTGCTGACAAATTTTTGGCAGCAAGAAAAAAAAAAAACCTTAAACATTTCCAAGGATCCTTAAATCTTATAAAAGCTCCAGACATTTCTCCCTGATGAGAGCCGAGAACCGCTAATGGAGGGAGGGAAGGCTCACAGCAAAGCTGTGAGCAGTAGCAAGTGCTGGTTTCTTATCCTCTTTCAGAAAAATCAGCCTAAAATGCTTTCATTAGTTCTTACTCCAAGGCAGTAATCTGCTTAAAATATTTTTTAGATAAAGCTATTTTAAGTCACTCCCTCGAAGTAATCCAACTCCCAAGTTGGAAAATAAGAGAAACATTATGATAATGTTTTTCCAAAGTCTTGTGGGCTTATTCAATCAAATCCTGTGTGTACCTTTCCTCATGTGGTTCGCCTTTAATCGATAGGTCGTTTCCATCTTCCCATCCACCCACAGCCAGATGCAGTTTGCTCTCTGCAGGTGTCCACGTGAAGGTCAAAGCTCCCTGCCGGGTCCCCAATGGACACAAGTCTCCCTCCCTCACGTCCACTTCCTTCCCTGTTTCGGCCTGGCGCCCCACCCCAAGCAGCACCCCAGGGCCCCGCACCACCCAGCCCAGTCCCAGGGGCTGCCTCCACCTGAAATGCTCCACCTGAAATCCCACCCTGCCACGCCCTGGCACCTCAGACACACCCAGGAACCTCAGCCCAACATCCGCTCCTCAACACACGAACTGCCATGGCGGTTGTGAAACACACGCAACTCACATGTCTCTTCACCTTGGGAGCCACGAGAACTATTTTTCAACTTGCATATAACTCACCCACAGAAAACGATAAAAAAAAAAATTTTTTTTCATTAAATTAGAAAGGATCATTTTGTTTCTGAAGCTTTTCTTTTATTTTTGTAAGAAAACACTGTGGCCCTAAGGAAAAAAAAAATTTTTTTCTAGTGTGGCAGTCAACATATTAAAGTAGGACTCCCACACACAGGTGACCTGGAGAAACTCTTCCAAATGGAACAGGCAGTGGGTCCCGTTGTCATAAGAGGCAGACAAGCGTCAAGGAAGCCTCGGTGGGCTCTGCCTTCTGCCCACCAGAGGGAGCTGTGGGACTGCACATGTCCCCAAATTCACTAGCACTAACATATTCGATGTTCAGTGCCATTGAACACATTACTGTGGGCAAAGCTGAGAGAAATCACTTTGATAAGACCTAAAAGATGGAACACTATGGGAAAGAATTTTAATTAGCATTCAAATTTTAACTGAAGGCAAATAATAAACTGATAGAATATTGAGGCTACTACATTATGGTAAATGCTGTGACCCTAGAAATAATGTCAATTGTGGACTTTTTTTCAGATTGTTTCTTTGTATCCATTTTATAAACTGGGAGAGTATTTTAATCTAATGATAACAGAGAAAATAAAGTGAATTCAGTTTTATAAATAACTGCTTGGAAATAGAAAATACTGAAAAAATTAAATCCTACAAAACATGCGTGAAACAGATACACATTTAGTAGAGAGGTCTCTTAAGAAACTATTACTAAACACCCCACTGACAGGAAAATGTAAAGGCTTTTCTAGTCTACTACAAGTTTATAGAGAACTTATGCTTCAGGTAATTTATTCCTTTCTCTTTATTTTTGCCAATTCTAAAGGAAAAAAATCCATGCAATTTTTAATGGCTTCCAAAGAAAGTGATGACATAATCTTCCTTGCTAACAAATTAGTTTATCAACATGGATGCTGATGGAAATCAAAATCACGAATGCTCTGCCTAAATCCATTATCTTATATTCTACTTCTTACATACAGATTTAAAATTATCTTGAAAACCATAACAACAGTATAAACATAAAAGATGCTACACTGCAGGCTTGGAAACTTACTTGATATGGCCCTGGACAGTTGCGCATGTTACACACTGCAGCGAGTAGGAGCTGAGTCCAGCCATTGAAGCTTGGTGTAGGCCCAGCAGAAGGACAGTTATCTATTATGCACAGAGCTGAGTAAAACCCAGTGGTAGCACATTCACCCCTACC
The DNA here is from genome assembly GCF_041146395.1 of Eulemur rufifrons. Classification (NCBI taxonomy): domain Eukaryota; kingdom Metazoa; phylum Chordata; class Mammalia; order Primates; family Lemuridae; genus Eulemur; species Eulemur rufifrons. The sequence goes on along the minus strand of NC_090986.1, from coordinate 12,254,195 downwards.
ACAAGCAGGGATCATGTTTTACTTGCTTTTCTTTGGCACAGCTCCCAAGACCCAACTAACAAGTTCCTCTTCTGCATACACTCCCTGGGTGGGCCTGCCCAGGTGACAGGGATTAGCATCAGGCCCAACACTGTGGTTACCCCAGTGGTAACCTGGGGGGACACCCCAGGGATGCCAAGACACACCAGCAGCCATACATCAAGGAGGCAGCCTCCATGCAGAGTCTAAAACAATGAGGCTTAGTGCTGACCTGCCAGCAGGTGAAAACCCAACAGAGGAATATCCCTCAGACCCTAATCCAAGGGGGGCACTTAAGTGCCCAGTCACCATTGCTTAATACTTTGGCTGACTTTGGGTATTGTTTTTTACTTACTCTACTTACTTAGAATATTTTTTAAGTGAAGACTAACCTCAAAGAGTTATAAATAGACATTGCATGAATGAATGTTTCACACTTCAGCTCTGGCACTGCAGGCATGATGCTAAGAATCTGCATATATAATAAAATCATACCTTTGCTCACCAACACTGTTGCCCTTTCTCTTTTTTTAAGTTCCATGAAATTCTTAAAATTCTAGGTCATGCCTTAAATTAAAGATCTGGGGGAAGGAGAGAGATTGCAGAAATACAAATAATTGATAACAAAATAGCAACAAGAGGTTAGCTCCTTTCCAAGTTTGGACAAGAGAAAAATGAATTTTTTTCTTGTAAAGACACATGGCTTTATTTTCATTTTTTCCAAGCCAACAACCTTGAGATTTAAAGAGAGGTTCTCTACATCATCAGAAAACTTGAGAAATAGCAATTAGTGCTTAAGTAGCTAACTGGCTGAGGATGTTATCAACTTGAACTTAATAACGTGGGTGTGAGGCAGAGCCTTGGAACAAAACTAGGACACATAAAAGTCAAGAAATGCCACAATCTAGGTCATGGGTTTTTTTGGGATTTCTTTTTTTTTTTTTTTTGGTCTATGATAACACTAAACATATAAAATGCAAAAGAAATACTCTGAAGATAAAAATTATAATTAATAATACAAAAATGTGCAAGATATTTCTTCAAGTTTAACCTTGAGAGGAATTGACAATTGGCAAATAAGAAAAAAAATTCTTTTTTACTTTTTTTCCTTAAAAATGTGTTAAATACAGTCATCTATCAAAATTGGGTTTTATGGGTGCCATGCCAGGGGACATCCCGGTCCCGTGCAGCTCCCTGCCAGGGCGTGCTGCCCGGGGGCGCCTGCAGCTGGCCGCGGCGGGGCTGTGGCCACGCCTTCCTCCACATCTCCCCCCTCCCACCCCCCGTCCCCACCCCCGCATCCAGCACAGACAGCACAGGGTAGCTGTTCAACAGATACTTCCACGAGTCAATCAGGAAATACAAAATGTTAAAGATCCCAAGAAAATAATATAAACTTAGAGAGTGCATGTTTAGGAACCCCATTTTCAATCTCTACCGCAAAACAGGCATCTGCACTCTGGGTGAAGGGGACGGGGCTTTGGGAATCCTGCCTTCTACGTTCTCGCTGGTCCTGGCTCCAGCACCAACCACTTGGACTCTGAAAATCACCTTTGCCCCGTGTCAGCCAGGGATGACCCTATCTGCCCGGCTTACCTGGCAGCATTACTGTAAGGACCAAATTTGATCAAGTTCTCAGAGTTACTTTGAGTGGCACAAAACACTAAACAAATGATTCTCAAGTAAACAATTCTGACTTTACTATTATTTATATCATATATATCTATAAAATGTATATTTACATATATTTTGCATTTTATTCATGATTTCTATGTCCATTGAGTCAGCTGCACTTCCATAAAGCCACACAATGTTTGAAAAGAGAAAGAAAATTCCATGATGTTAGTGTTCCCATCAGTCATGATCCAGGAAGCATCTCATTCCTGTTTCTGTGGCTACATCTGACATGAGAAAATAAGAATTTCTTGGGTATTTTTAAAACATGACAGTTTTCAGACACTCCCCCATTTACCTTATGCAGAAAGTTTTGAGTTTTTTCCTTAATTAACTCTTCTGAAATTAACTCTTTTCAAGCCCAGGGCACCCTGTTGATTCTCTCAGGCCAGCCTGGGTCTCTGTGAGGCCACCACACTCCCGAGGAATCTCCGGGCTGCCTCCATTGTTAGCCATAAATATCCGATAACATACATGGGCCCGATATCCCCAAATAACTTCCTTAACCCCAAACAAGTTACTTGGCTGTATCTTATCACTGATAACATTTTCCCCAGGATGTTGCAATAATTTCAATACTCCATTAATCAGAATCTAAAAGATAAGAACAGTTCCAAAGAGGTTGAAACGTGACAAGTGACAAATCAATTTTGCCGTATGATACAATGTAATCTCAGCGGGGCTTGGAATTTCACTAAGCCTGCTATGTGCTTAACTTCACTAGTTTGAAAAAGCAGTGGTCAGATGGATCTGAGTTAATAAAAAAACCTGAATTTTAATCCATTTTCAGTAAACTTCATTGATTAACTTTAAAACATGTACAAGTCACTCAAGGAAAGAAATTAAGTAAGATGTTGAGGTTTTGTTTTGTTTTTTGCTCAAAATCTTCATTTTTGAACTGCTAAGAAAAGCATATAATTGTACAATCAATACAAAATAATGATGCATAATTAACACAGGAAATAGCTACTTCTTTGTACTTAAAAATGGCCTTCCCTCAGCTGGTAAACTTCCTTCACCTCAATGTTGTTCACAAAATTGGCAAGCCTGTTTCAAAAGCTAACGGGGGGATATATCCTGATGCAGGATATGGTTCAATTATTTAAAAATTTAAATCAGTAAAATCTTATTTAATGCCATTTTTACTATTTTGTAGAGGTTTTAAAGGTTAAATGTACAATTTTTTATATATTTTTTAATTACTTAAATTTAATAGACTAAAATATTAAGTTCTTTGGCTAGGAACCAAGATGCAAAAACAGACAAATTGCATTACAGTTTGCAAATTATGAATTATTACCTTTCTCATAAAACTAGAATGTAGAATGTAGAGTGTTAAAACATGTGACATTTTCCCATCTATTTTGGTATTTGAATTTTTTTAAAAAGATTAATTAAAGGATAGATGACCAAGAGTGGGTCTGTTAGAGAGAGAGAGACACAGAATGAAAGAAACAGAGAGAGGGAGACAGAGACAGAGACTGAAAGACAGAGGGAGGCAGAGAGACAGACACACAGAGATAAAGAGAGACACAGGGAAAGAGGGAGAGAGAGAGAGACAGAGAAGATGCCTTACAGAGACCAGTCAGGGCACACCTGGCCGCAACGTCCCCCTCGCTCCCAGTCTGAGGGTCTGAGGTCTCTGACACAATAACCCAGGTGATTTCTCTTTGGCAAGTGGAGGCTGACCAGTCACACACCCTGAAATGGGCTTCCTCCGTCTTCCAGGTACAAAATTGCTAACTTTGTGGAAATTCTGAACTCCACCGAGAATTCTAAACCAAGGGGACCCCACCAGGCACCCCTGAGTCTCCACAGGCAGCATCAGCTCCTTTGGTGAAGAAACAGAGGAAAAGGAATCATCTTCCTCACAGCTGCTTGATGTTGCAGGTCAAACCACTGTAGTTGTTTAGGTCCAGAATTTTGGAATGACTAATATGGCAAGACAGGGCGACAGCCCAGTCTCGGCCTAAGAGCAGCTCCGCAGAGTCCTGCTGTGCGGTGAACGCCAGAGCCCCCATCCCTGAGGTCCTCTAGATACACCCTCGCAGGGCAGACCCACACCTGCTGTGCTCCCCTTCTAAGATGGGCAAGGGGTGCCCGATGACAAGACGAGATGTCACGCAGAGGACATAGGCACTCCTTACAGATCTCAGCCAGGACAGCTGTGCAGGTATCTAGAGTCCTGACAAGCTGTGTGCTTCTGAAATAAAATCACCCGCACACTCCTAGAACTGATACTTAATTACCCGATGGAACACAGGAAGCAGCTCGGGGGCATGGTGTCCACGGCAGGGACAGAATATCGCACAGGATGGAAGATGACGTTGTGTATGTTCTTGTCTGTCACTGGGTGAAGCAAATTCCTTTACAAATCGGATTCTGAACTACACTCACTGAGTAGCTTGCATATAGAGTAAGTTTATAAATGTACACCATCTAGACACTATTTTAGGACATACTGTACTTCACAAGTGGCTCCTGCTGTCCCTCCACGTGGCAGAAAGCCTTGGAAGGGATGTGTCCTTGGAGAGCCTTCAGGTTGTGGAACTTTATTCTTAAATATATGAAAGATACACACTTGGAATTCAGAATACAATTTTCTAAAAGGCAAATAAGTGAGATATGAAAGGAAACAAACGGTCATGCCCTCTCCTGTGTCCATAAATTACAATCTTGGTCCTTATCCAATAGTAAGATCAAAGAATGATATCCGGTAAGGTGTCTCTAGACTAGGGAAAAGTTGTTTAAGAAAGTCAGACAAGATTTAAATAAAGTTATTTCCAATACTAGGGGTCCACTTCCCATCCCCAAATAAAATGATTTTAGAAATAAAATATGGAGAACTAAACAGATTAGCAAACCAAAAAAACATAGACAGTGACAAATTTTCCCAGCTGTGACTGCTTCAACTCAGGTACCATGTGATTTTTCAAAACAGAAAAAGAGAAGAAAAACCAGATGGTATTTGGGATTCCAGAAACTTTGATTTTCACATCAGCAGCTGTGAAGAGGAAGGAATGATGAAGGAAGGCTGGCTAAATACTGCTGATTCACTGTTACCCTTGTTCTCAGAATACATCAGTGAGAAAATATTTGAACTGAGGAAATGTCTACTAGTAACTAACAACCCATTATGGGCCTGACCTTCCTTCGTGTCACATTAGTGGAGATTTCTGACATTTACTGCATACCAAAAGTCCCTTTTGATAAAATGACATTTCACTCTAGCAAGGCCAGTAATGGCAGAGTGCTGAAGTACCTCTGGCATTTGTAGGGAAGATCGAAATCGGAGGTTGGCACACATTTCGATTTGGAAGGGCTTTTAGAGATCTCCAACCCTAGATTGGAATGACTAGAACTTTTTCAGATTGAGAAATCTACAGCGATTACAAGGACACCTAAACACAGCTGCCACACATCTTCACCCTCGGGCCAGTGTGTGTGAGATACGTCCCACGTGCCAGTATAAATAGAAGTATTGTGGTCCCAATGTTTGTGTCCCTCAAAATTCACACATTGAACTCCTAACCGCAAGGTGACAGTATTAGGAGGTGGGGGCTTTGGGAGGTGACCAGGCTCCTGAATGGGGTTAGCGCCCTGAGAGGAGAGACTCAGAGAGGCGCCTCTCCCCCTGCCCGGTGCGGGCACAGCGAGAAGGCGCCGTCCGTGTGGTCGCACACCCGCCCGGACGGCGGATCTGCCAGTGCCTTGGTCTTGGACTTCCAGCCCCCAGAGCTGCAAGAAACACATTTCTGTCGTTTAAGCCGCCCGGTGTGTCATATTTTGTTATAGCAGCCTGAGCTAAGACAAAAAGAAACAAATCCCTGTCCCCACGTAAAATTCCAGGGTCCCTGGGTCCCTATCGTGCTGTTCACCCTGCTGTGGATGCTCCACACCCTGAGTTTCTGCCTCTGGCTCCACGGTGGCCATCCCACCCACATTCTGGTCCCCAGCACTCTGCCGTCCCGCAGCATCGCAACACGAGGGGTCCCTGGAGCACACCTCCGACACCCCTGCAGGAACAGGAAGAGGACCACGCTGTGCAGGCAGGCAAGGGGGGGGGTCTTGGAAACTGTGTGTGTCTGTGTGTGAGGTGTGTCTTGTGTACGTATGTGTGCATGCGTTGTATGTATGATCTGTGTATGTGTGGCATGCCTATGTAGTGTGTGATATTTGTGTGTGTACATGCGTGTGTGCTGTGTGTGTGTCTGTGTGGTGTGTGTCGTATGTGTGTATGTTTGTGTGTGGTATGTGTGGTGTATGTGCAGTGTGTGTATGCAGTGTGTCATGTGTGCGTGGTGTGTGTATGCAGGGTGTGTGGTATGTGGTGCAAGTGTTTATGTAGCATGTGTGGTGTGTGTGTTGTGTGGGTGGCATGTGTGGCATGTGTGGTGTGTGTGCAGGGTATGTGGTGTGTGCGGTGTGTGTGGTATGTGGTGCATGTGTGTACGTAGCATGTGTGGTGTGTGTGTGGTGTGTATTGTGTGTGTGGCATGTGTGCGGTGTGCGTGCACACTCGTGAAGCAGAGGCGAGAGCACACAGGTGGGCAGGTATCAGAGCACACGTGTCCATGTGCCCGTGAGCAGAGATAAAAGGCCGAGCAGATAACACAGGAAAGGATTAGGAGCTCTTGGTGGGAAGAGAAGAGAGGAGAGAGCAAGGGCTGGGGTGTGGCAGTGGGGACACGTGTCCACTCCTCTCGGGGGCACCCGCCACCCCAGGAGACCCTGAGCTTCAGCCCAGGTGGCTGTGGGCCTGGACCCGGCACCTCTCGCACCCCTTACATGGTGCTCCCTCCACTTTGTGCCCAAACCGCACTTCAGGGTGTCAGGCTCAGTCAGTCCACATCACTCCTGCCGAGGCAGACGAGACGCTGCACTCCGCTGTCAGGCATCCTCTCTCGGGAAGAACGGAGCGTCCCTCCAGGGCAGGAAGGAAGGGCAGCCCCAGCCTGTCCCCAGGGCTCCCAGTGTGTGGTCCAGGCGGCTGCGGGCATGCTCTTCCTGGCCAAGCGCTGGCCGGACTCAGGGCGAGACACCGGCCTCTCGGTGCTCCGACTCCTTATCAGGAGTCCACACTTGCCACCCACACCGCCGCACCAGGGTGACTCATGAGGCAATGTTTATAAAACACCGTGAACCAGGAGACACGGTGCTGCGTCCCAGAGCCCACGTGGGGAGCAGACAGATAGTCTGGAACAAGATCCACGCAGGCACCTCCCACGCTCGCCCAGAAATATCGATCATCTCAGCAAGAAGAGACCAGCAAGGGGCTTGCAGAAAGACAGACAACTGTGGTGCGACAGACACTTCACACCCATGAAAATAGCCCGTTCATGTTCTGGGGTCTTGTAAGTGCAAGTGAGAAGAAAGTGATGAGGGGGCAGTTGTCCATGGCAGCTTCCCAAAGTGTCACAATTTCCACCCCAAATCAGAGTAATCTTATAGAAAACAGGAAAACGAAGTGAGGAGGCGTAACTCACCGCATACCCGGAGTGTGGGCCTGAGCTTTAGGGGCTCACCTTTCACTCCCCCAGATCAATTTTGGCCCCTGGGGGATTCATTCTCAGGCCCAGCCTGCTTTTCCTTGGAGGGCTCAGCGGATGCTCGCTCAGGGTTGTATCTGTGCCGTCCTGAGCGTGTAAGGCGAGCACCGCATCTGCCCTGCCAACCCCTGCCTGGCTCCATCATCACCCGCAGGAGCACACGCGGGGAGATGTGGACATAAATAGTTTACTGGGTCTGCTATGGGCGGGTTCCATTCCTCACCAGTCTTCCAGAGACAACCGCTTCAGAACCAAGCATGTGGCCAGATGCTCTGGAATTCACACGTATGGCCCATTAGCAAAAACATCCCTCCTCCATTTGTAGAGAGGTCTAACCAGGGAGGGACTTCAAACCAGGAAGGATTTCGTTACAGCGTTTTAGAAATTAGACGAGAATCACTGTTAGCTTCTCACATCAGATTCTCACGTGGAGAAATCTAGAATTGATTAGATTTGGGGCCAGGCAGCAGTTACCCAAGGAGGTGGCTGAGCCACTAGGTAGATAAGGTGTTCTTATATATCTTTACCATTTTTAATGGATTTGCCAAAGCGGAGAAACAAAACAAAGGGGCACCACTTCCCCACAGTCATCTGGTTTGCTCATTACCTCTGACTAATTCTTCCTTCGTTTAATTGCACATTGTGCTAAACCACTTCACAAGGATGAGGGTTCTGCTAGCATCGTTTGCGAGAGTGCAGTGCTCCACACCCTCACTCCGTAATTACCCAGCACCATTACGTGCTGTCTAGAAGTATATTTGAATGTTCATAATATTCTACCAGCAAACAGGAGGAAAATCTATTGCACACTTTTCATTTGTCAGGGTTTGTTTTATGTGAAGTCTTTGATCTTGAATGAATTAAAACATATATGCTCATTTTGCTCCTTCAAAAAGAAAGCTGTTTTCCTGCCGGCCAATGTTTATCGGGATATTTATTATAATACAAAAAATAATTTTTCCCATAAATAGTCAGGACAAAGACTGCCAGTGCTTGGCCACGCCGGTGACAGCATGTACTCACATAAAGTACTCTGGGCCTGAAAAGTCACAGGACATGATACTCCGTTCAAGATGCTTCATTTTCTACTACTCCTTCTGAGCATGGAAACAAACTCAACTCACTATTTTTGCAGCTGCACTGGATGAGGTAAGTTCCACATACAGCTGCACAGCAGAATTAGTAGATTTCATGATGATCACCTATCACAGCTTTAGCAGGTCCCAGAAGCACATGACAAAGGGGCAGCTTTTATTACCGGAAAGAACCAGGAAGGTGAGCTGGAAACTGCAGAGCTGTAACTCCCCACCCCTTGTAGGGCAGGGGACAATGTGTAGACTTCAGCAGTGTCCCAAGCCTAAGAGAGACATGGACGGGTGGGCCTTGTGTGCAGAGTAAGACAAACCCATTTAGTGTGGATTCATTTTTAGTAGCTTCCCTATGGTATATTCTTGATATTTTATCCTTGGTTTCAGGCATATTTTTTTAAAAATCTATTGTTTCCAAAGAACTATTCCAAAGGACAAAAGTAGGTGACTGTGGGAAGCCACAATGACTCTCACGATTGCTCTGCCAGATGGTGATTCATGTGCAATATGTGGAAATAGGAAATAGGGAACATCTGGAAAAAATCTTGGCATCAAAAGACAGCAGACAAAACGCGGAAAAGGAAAGAGTATGTACTAACCCTACAACCACTTAAGGGAGGAGAGGAAGACCCCCTCGGACCCTGCAGATGAACCTGAGTGGCCCCACAGTGTTCACGCCGGATCCTCTGGTGCGAGGGAGGTGGAATCCATCATACAGCAAAAACTAAGTGACATTTCACTGAGGTTCCCCTTTCAATAATGTCTAGACCAAGGAAGGCTGGCTGGGGGAGGGGAGGGGTTTGCGCTGCCCTTGTAGGTACATCAAGAAAAGCAGCAGAGGCATGAGGAAAAGTCAGGAGCCGAAGACGGGAGAGTTGGTTTCCCTTGTGTCTTAAGGGATGATAACTCCAGAAATGGCTGATAAAATCACAGCATTGACTAGAAATTGGATGATAATTCCCAAGTGAGTCTATCTCACTCTTCCTCCACCAAAAGCATCCAAGAATTACAAACACTCTACCTAATGATCCTGCCCTGAGTCTCCAAACATCCTAACATCTCTTTAACTGAGGTCCTGGGAGCACTTCGGTCGCGGTGGAACAAGTCCATCTCTTTGGTCTTCCAGGCTTCATCTGTGAATCGAGAATTCTCAGCTAGATGGTCTGCTTCTATGTCTTTAGACATTTATGTCTAAGTCTGTTTAGAACTGAGCCATGTTTATCATGACTTCAAAATACAGCTACTACTCACACGTACATGTACACATGTTTGACATTTCAGATGTCTTAAGCACGCTCATGTACTTCAGCTTTCATTCGCTCCTTTTAGCCACACTGGGAAGTTTGCCGGTCAGAGAAAAACTTGGTCAAAATGACTTGAAAGACACTCAGCTGTAGCTGGTGGTGCTCACACTGGAATCAAAGCTTTTATTCAATAAACCATTCTTCCCCTAAGCCTCTTCCTGGCTTGAGAACTAAAAAGGGCCTGTGGTCAGGTAACTGTGGGGAACCGTGTATGACATACCACTCCTGGAGGGCTCCAATGGCGTGCTAGCTCATTAAAGATTCTGCAATGCCCTTGCAAAAAAAAAAAAAAAACCCACAAATATCCATTTCCCCTTAAGTCCATGTTCCCCAAACTCCTTTATCCTAGGAACCCTCTTCCCATTGCATCCCAAAGGAAACATCTATTGACATCCTAAACATGGTCTGAGGATCATATTTTGGGAAAATCTGAACTAAACTCTATTGTCTCTCAGGAATGTTCAAAGCACTCATGAACACAGAGACGTTCTATCAGTCTCAACAATATTAGAAGTAATTTCAAATACATTTGATGCACTAACTTAAAAAAATCTTATGTTTATTTAAAAGCTTTTTAATATTTTATAAAAAGTAGTACTTTTTAGTGCATTTTGATTTTATACATTTCACATTTTTAAAATACAAAAATGGAATTTCTTTGAAATATACTAGATTTAAAAATTCTCCCCAATTCCAATCTGGCACAGTGCTTCTCACATAATAGGTGCCTAACATATAAATTATTGCTATTATTAATGATTCATTATTATTAATCCAAGTCAGTTAACTCATCCAAAGTTTCAAGGAGTCCACACAAAAATATTTATGATTACTTGTTTGAAAAAAGAATTTAATACCTAAGAAGAAGTGTGACACCCTTAACATTTAAAAGAATGATTCATATAATTTAATTGATAGGAAAGAAAATTTCAGTATTCTATTAAATAGTAGAAAGATAATCTTATTCTTTAATAATTCTTGAGGATCTTATTCTACATAGATACTAAGAATAATAAGGAAAAGAAAATAGTCCGTATATAAAGTATAACATATGAAGCACTGTATTCTTACATGTTTTCATTTTATAATGAAATCATGGCTAAAATTCTTTCTGTGATTAACCATATGTAAATTAAAAGAAAGACCAATGAGATAAATACATTTATACATTGAAGATTATTGAATTCTCCAAAAATACCAATATAGTCCCTGTCTCAAAAACAAATTGTACCTAAAATTTAATTTCCATGTATTTATGATCTTAGGAGAAAGTGAGGTCCTCTACCTTAAAAGTAATGTTTGACTCTAATGTATTTTGATGATTATTGCAATATAGCACCAAAATGACTACAATGCTATATTTGATATGCTGAAAATAACATTTTTATGTTGTTAAGACATGCAAGCTAATGCCTAAACTCCTAATCAAGTAGACATTGCAATGTCTCTGGCGATAATAGCTAATGGAAAATAATCAATGCAAAATGGCATATATAATTCAAAAGATTAGAAAATTTAGTCTCTCTTCATGTATTTAGATATGATTATACTTACAGCATTCCTTGCAGATAATATTTTTTTATTCTTATTTTGTATGTCCTTGAGAGAAAGACACTAAAAATGCTTGGTTTGTATCTCTAAAAGAGCCTAGCAAAGTAACAACTGAAAAATATGTGTTGATTAATTAATCACACTTCTAAAGATGGACAGAGGCAACCCCACTACAATCTAAGTAGGCTGTGAAAGGTCTTCCCAGATGTGGGAGAGGCTGAGGCGCAAGTTGATAACCATGGTCTTGGACTTGTGTCCAGCGTACGTGAGAATCATGGCCGTATTCGCCTCCTGGGGGATCAGGGAGCCGTGCCCAGGGGTGATGAACATCACCAAGGTTTAACAAGAGTGATGGACTTCCTGTAGGACAGAGCACATGCCAGGATTTCTCAAAGGAAGGGGCAAAGAGGAGACCCAACACTCACTCTGTGCGGGACTCTGCATCCCTCGACACCGGCTAAAACACCCTTGCTTCAAAATGCCTCCCCCTTAGGGGTCTCCATTCTCAATGATGCATGGAATAAGGATTCCCCGAGGGCGACAGTGTACTAGTCACGCTTGTCATGATAAACTAGGCTCCACCACCTGTCTCAGGTTGGGAGACACTCTCAGACATGGGCAGACAACTGTCTGACCTGCTCCATGTCACAGACAAGGGGGCTTCCTGTGGGTTATTTGTTTAACCAGATGGGAGGGCCAAATTGACTGCTTTAGAACAGGAACTGGGAGGTCTGCCCACGGCCCCAGAGGAATAAATTCATTTCTTCCCGGTCCTCCCACAGTCCTTTCCATCACTATCCATTTAGAAAAAAGGTTCGGAAGGCTTGCTTTCCTTGGCAAGTTGCCAGGAAAACAGTATATATACCAGGATTAAGTTTTAGGGGAATAGGAGCTTGCTCAAGACTGTAGGATATTCTCAACCACATGTTCAACTGGCCTGACTCTCAGATTAGGATCTACTTATCTGAAGACACAGAAATTGATTCATGCTTGAATTCTGTTATTTTCCTCTTATCAGCTATAAAAGCTTGAGTTAGTTCAGTGGTTCTTTCTCAATCCAGAGTGATTCTGCATCCCCCCAGCCACTGCCAGGACACATTCAGTATTATCTGGAGACATTTTTATGTCACAACTGGGGAGTGGATGCTACTGCCCAGGAATGGCTCCATCTCCTGCAACGCACAGGACAGCTCCACAACAAAAATCGTCCTGCTCAGAATGTCAATAGCACCAAAGTTGAGAAACCCTACTCTTGGTTTCTTCAATTGCAAAGTAGGTATTATAATAATCAGCATAAAAACCGTCCTGCCCCGTGCCTGACTCAAGGTAGACATTCTATACACAGCAGCTGCTATCTCTTTCTTGCTCTGACACTCAAAAACCCAGATTTTTCTGTCCCAGCCAAGATCTGTTGTGTATAAGCAGCAGTTATAACCTAACGTTAAGATGCAGAGACACAGGTTTATGTGGAGGTCTGACGTGGATATCCAGTGATTGTGTCAAATATCTATGGGCATTAAATGGCTGGTAAAGCTACAATCCATTCACATAATAAGAGAAAAGCATATCCTGTACAAACTCAGCCCACAACATGACATTAAATTCTTCCCAGATTTCCAGGGCCAGAAATAAAATCACTTCCAGATTGGCTACAGACTCCTCCAACCCTTTCATATGAGATAAGGTATACATTTTAGACAGACAGGCAGCAGTGCTATTTTCAAAGTTCTTTGCTTTGAAAGCAGTCCGGGACTGTTCTATCCAATGACTACATTATTGCTGTGCAGACCCACCGTGTGGACAGGAGCTGTGATTTATAGACAGTCTAATTAGTAATAATAGGATAATGTGCTTCTTCTCCACACATTGCCAAGGATCTGGGTATGGGCAGGGTTACAGTATTCGAAGAAGATACGAGATACCCACACAGTTGTCATTGTTCATTAGAAATGCTAGAATCCTGCTTAATTGAGACTCTCTATGCTCCCAAGACTGCTGCTTGGGAATGTCCTTTCAAGAATCACTATATTATTAATAGAAACCATCAAAACTTTTCTAGGATAGCATTTATCAACTGGCCAGCAGAGCGGTTTGCTCTGATTAACGCCACTGTAGTAAATTAACGTCTCTTTACACACACACGTGACAGATGAACCTATATATCCAGGCCAGTCTGGTGAGTCAGTGAGGATGTGACAGGCCTGCATCCCCCTTCGTCCAGGAAGTTGTCCCTTTATTTTATGGCCCCAGGCCCCAAGCATCACTCCCTTCTTGGAACAACTGTAGTATTTGTTTTCTCTACTGCTTGTCCTGGAATTTGATAATTTACTCCCGACTTGTTATTTATCTCATGTGCATAGTCTTACCTCTCTAGTTTAAGATCCCTATTTTTGGACACTGCAGGGTCATAGAATATGGTGAGAGCTTTATATAAGTGTGGGCTCCATGGTAAGATTTCTTGCGCAAACCCTATTTTAGCAAAATACAAATGATTAATTTCCAAGCACATAGCAGTAACTTCTGGGAATGTGTTGCCTTTCCTACTGTCTTAAATAGTTGAGAAAAATCAGATTATCAAGCTAAAGAAGAGCTTATTTTTGGCTACTGCTGAGTAGGCAATCATTCAAAACCCTGATCAGTTTAAGTAGATCGCATTCCCACACTGCTGTAGTCTCTGGAGGATCACAAAGCCACCGTGTGCAAAGCCAAATTAATTACCTAAGAGAAAACATCTGAAGATACGAATGGTCATTCCAGGCTAATGGGAAAATAAACAATTCAGCAAAGACTCTCTGAAATCCGTTAAAAGCCTGATGAATTTAACTGTTGAATTCAGAACTATCTAGTATTATGATTACTTGAGAACTATGAAATTATAAAACCAGCAATTAAAATTTACTTATAATAAATATTATAAATAAGTTTATTTATAATATCTGTAGAATATAAGACATTCCGTCCATTAATCACATCTCCATGGAAAGCAAAGCTTAGCCAAAAGAGATTTATACTGGAGATGTTCCAATTTCCATTGAGGGTATTGGTGGGTTGTAAATTATACTGTCAAAGTGTTCCTCAAAGAGATGTGGAAAAAACATGCCTCAGAAACAATGACTTCCAAATTTCTGAGGCTGTGACACTGTGTCCCAGTCAGGTAATTTTAACTCTCTCTGAGCTATGTGTCTTCTACTATCCTATCTTTTAAAACAATAAAGCAAAATTAATTTACGTTGTTTGTAGACATTTGAGAATAGCAAAATAACTGCTATGAGAATCAAAGGCATTCATTTGTAGCTCAAAAGTAGATGTGTGGTTTAAACTGGCAGACTTGCAGTCTGCGATTCTAAGTCCTTCATTCATTCTGCTTTTGCACTTCATTAACATGTCTAGGACCGCAATGCTCCCAGCGGTGGGTAGAAAGTGGTGGCGGTGGAGGAAGACCAAACTTTCTTCCTGACTTGCCGGCCTAGTATAAATTTCTTTGCTAGCTGACTTTGGGATGAGAGAAATGGGACCAGATCTGAAAGCCTAGCTCAGTTAAGCTCCAGGCACTTCACGACACTAAACTCATTATTTTAACAATACTTCCGAGACAATAAGTGGAAGTTTAGAATTTCCTCTGTCGGTGGGAGGAAGGACTCTGTGCCTTTGTCATTGCTGTGTGCACCACAGGACCTGAAGTGTTTGTGTTTAGAATGAGGAAAATAGATCTTCTCTTTGTTAAAATGATATAACTAAACCATATAGCTATTGTCCTAGATTTCAAGAGGCCTTCTAAATCCATTCAATAATTATAGTCTTTTATAGCACAAATTCAGAATGGTTTAACCTATAGCTTGCCAATATTTTAGGTATTCTTTACGGAATAATAAATGAAGAAATCCAAAGCCGGCCAACAGAAGACCCAGTGTGGAGGGGCAGGGGCAGGCCAAGGACAAACATGGCGGTGCTGTAGTGCTGTGGTCCTCGGGCCTGAGTCCCGTGCTGGGAAGCCTGGCTGAGGCTTAGCCAGAGGTACGACAGAAGCCCAGCCTTCCATCCCAGTCCCAACGGAAGCTCTGGTGATTCCCAAATTCAAGTTGTAAGTCAGTCACCCACCATGGGAGGCTGGCATGAAACCTCATCATGAGAAAGAAAGCAGCACAAACTAATGATGCAACTTCTACCTGCACAGGTGCCTGCCTAGACCTTCCTGTCCAGAGCAGAAGGCAGGGCCCATGACAGGCTCCTGTGTCCTGACAAACACAGACCTCACCTCAGCTGAGTGTGCCACTCACAGCAAGGGCTCCTCAATGGACAGTTTTGAAATAAAACACTTAAAGACCTTTTCCTTCTCTGAGTAGGTACTTTATCCCACCTCGTGGCCCACCTTCTCTGCAGACTCTTACTCAACTCTGAACGGAAGTGGTTTGATTCCCTGACTAGTACCCATCAGGTTATGAAGACATCAGTCAAAAATACTGGGAAAGCTATACCTGCGTATCTCTACCTTGTCATATTTTGATGGGTGGATTTTTCAGTAAAAACTAACATGAATTAAGCTAAGAAAACATAAATGTGTTTACTGCTGTGTACACAATAAAAAAATCTGACAGGCATCAGAGCCAGGGAGTGGTCCCTCCAGGTCCACCGGCTGCATGAAAGCAGGTGGAAATGAGCAAGTTGCTGGAATGGGCCCTGCTCTCCCTGAGTGAGAAATGCCAGCTCGGCGGCCCTCTCCAAATCCTGACACTTGCAAAGTTACAAGGAAAACAGAGTAAGTGATGTAGGCCTTAATTTCCTATTTGCTGACACCCCAAAGTTCTATTTTTATATATTTAAGGATTTCCTTATTAGTGCAGTGTACTCATATGTATAATTCAAGTTAAATTTTAAAAAGAAAGTCTTTGTGCTGCAAGAAACATTTGCCTCTACTTTAAAATACTTCTTGAAAATGCACGCTGGAACCAGCTAGAAAAAATTCCCAAGTAAAAGAACAAACAGAGCACAAAGATGAATTATAGTTGTTAATGAAAGAACTGCTTTCACATGCTTCATTCATTTAAAAACTATCCAGGTAATACTAGTGCCACCAACTGTCAGGCATATTTTTAAAAATAATAATGTTGGTATTTCAGCAAATAGCTGAAAAGAAAGAGTTTGCTGTAAAGTAGAATTTGCTGAATTTCCAAAGTGTGAGTCTATGACTCCATAAAACCTTTGGCATGCTGTGGCTAGAGTAAGAATCCACACACTGGCCCAAAGGACACCTGCAGCTCCCTGGAGACAGGGCGTGCCCTGGACAGCACACTCCATTCTGCAGGGCCTGGCGCAGGGCTCACCAAGCGGCTCCTGGTGATGTTTCTGCACCACCACATCTGGTTTCCATGGAGACTTGAAGACAGCATCCAGATGCTGCACTGCCTCGTGTGTAAAACCAGACAGGCACCCCATCTCAAGCCAACTGAAATGCACAGATACAACTTGCCTTCCAGAGAAAATTACCTTTATCTAGATCTGTGGCTCTTAAATGAGAAGGAGGAGCAGAGCTTGTTTAGAAGAAAATATAACTTTGCATTTGGGAAATAATAAATACTATTGTTTATAAATAAATCTAGACAAGCATGTGATGGATAAAAACAATTGCATCAAAATACTAATTTGAATAGAAGGGCTTCAAATTGAATAGAAACTTCTTTCTTTTTCCAGAAAAATGCTAAATTTAGTTCTTACACATGAATTCGAAAAAGCACACTTGGGTCAACAGATTTCCTGCCAATACACTTGTTCCTTCTAGAGTCAAAAAAGGAAAATAAACCAGATTCTTTTTTCTATATTATTTGCCACTTCTTATTATACTCTTTGGAGAATAGCTATTATAATAATATTATTACTCAAAAATAATGCTAAGCCTCACTTTGCTTCATTTGTGTTGCTCTGGGGAAATTATTAAAACAGTAATAAGGCTTTAACCTGAATTGCTGATTATTTGGTTATTTTTAATGCATTAGTTTCTAATGATTTCCATGGTAATGGCAACTCAAAAGGAATTGTTGTCATTTAAATGTCAGCAACTCACCTTTTGTCCCTTCACTCCATGGCAGTCACATTTTCCACAGCCAGAGCCAGCACAACCACCACCCTGGAAGTAAGAGAAAACACCTTTAGTTACAAGAACACTTTCACATTGAGGTCAATATTTGAATTAGTATGATTTGGGCATCTTTCCCTATTTGGGAGAAACGTCCTGCCCTATTATTCTGAGCGCGATCTTACATGAATTTGTTTGAATGGGGCTGTCGTGCACAGCTTCTTGCAGTGCATTTCTCTCGCCTGGACAGTCAAGATGACAATCTTGAGTAGAACAATCAAAGGATTACTTAGTCCAAATAGTGAAGGATGCCACCTATGTACTTTTTGTCCTTTGTTGATTCCTATTCGAAACAGCATCACCCAGGGATTATTTTAACAAGACACCACTCACATTTGCAAGGCTATCAAAAGCTCCTGCTTCTGATAGAGGAGTTGCAGAGCCAAGAGGCTGAGGGCTTCTAGGACAGAGTCCATGTTTCATCCCTCACATTCCAAGGGACACGAAGGCACACAAAAGTTTGTGTAGAAAGAGAATAAATGAGTGAGCTGATTTTTAAGCCCAAATCTTAAGGAACTGATTTTTGAGTTCAACTAAAGCTTGAATGTTCAGTTAAAGAAACTTCAACAACGCAATGTTCTTGTAGTTCATTTCTAACATAAAAATTAATGTTAAAAATGCAAGAAAAAAAATCCAAGCATGTGATAAAAGCTGTAGAGGAAGGGAACTAACATGTGTTCAAATGCCTACCAGGTGCCACAGATAGTCAGCCGTCATCTTACTGAATGATCATAACAATTGTTTCGAGATAGTATTACTATCCCCATTTCACAGATGCAGAAACTGAATTACAAGGTTTAATATAACATGCTATGGCAAGGTTGAAAATAGAACCTAAGTTCAACTTCCATTACGTGAAACTGCCAACACATTAAAAGATTAACATATGATGGTACATGCACACCTTTGCAATTTCCTTAGAAGAATCCAAAATTTAAACCATGATAGACACAGGTATTACGGACAAAATGTAGAGGGGTATGATATAAATAATTTAGTTAATAAGCTTTATTAGAGGCTCTGCTTTAAGTCTGAAATAAAATTTATACCCATATTCTGCTTCAGATGATAATAGTTTCTTGAAAATAAAATCATACTATTAATAGTAGTGTGACCGTGAGAAGCCTATATTTTTAACAACATACTCAAATCTTAGTTTCATTGCTATGGAGATCTTTTGCATAAAACAATTACATCTGGAGATGTTTATTTTGTAAAGCTAAATCTGAACAAGTGCCTCCAAGACAGTAAGATGTTCTTAATTTTAAATTTTGGAAATGGGGACAACTGACTCCAGTCCAAACAAATTCCAGAAGTTATGGATCTGATTTTTTCTCTGACTCACATTTTAGGCAATTTTCAGCATACACTCTCATAACCTCCTAACATTTTAAATCAATCCATGTGCAGTTTTGCTTCATAATCTGGGGTTTGGTGACCACTCAGAGTCATCCAAGCAAATAAGGTCAAAATCCGCAAACTGTGTTCCAGAAGGTTCATCCCAAATGCACAAATTGAGTCCTGAGAGACCTCAGCAGACATTCTTAACTCAACTACCATCATTGCACATCTAATCCACAGGTGAGGGTTAGCTGCTCCCTACCTGGGATCCCGTGAAATGTTGACTACGTGCCTCTATTGTGAGATTTATCAGATGTTTCTTATTGTTCTTTACTTATATGTTGGCCCAGTACACCCTGAGCTCTTTGGGGCAGCCCAGAACCGTGTATTGAGCCTGATTTAGACTGTATTTCATCTAAGACGACGTTGATTGCAAAACCCACACTAAAAAATAAATAAGCGTGCTAATTAAACAATGGCACATCATCAACTGTTAAATCTTCTCAATTTCAGAATTGTTAAAACATTAATACAGGCATCTTCAAATCAATGAAATTGAATAGTACGTTCCCAATTACTGTCGCTTTGTTGGTGGTGTTATTAGTGTTGTCCCTTTAATCAACCTTAAATACCAACTGTAGATGACAATCCAGTGACACCGTGTACCTCAAGTCACAGTATATAAGTGCATAAAAGCGCTGTGGGGAAATGCTCCAAAAAGGGAACTCAGCAATGATTGCATGACCGCTCCAGATCACAGAGCAGCCAGGGAAGAGCCAGGGATTTGGGGGGGATGCCCTGGAACCTGGAGCTGTCTGGAGCAGCTATCCCATAACCAGGTTAGCCCCCAGACCAGAAAAGCCCAGAAGGTGAGGCAGTTCCGAGTCCCGCTGGGGCTCTGGGTCAGCTCCTTGCTGGGATTATGTCATTCCCCACAATGTATTTGTTTTTGAGCCAGGTTCAGAAAGGCATCTCTCTTCTTTAAACTCTGCTAAATTTTGTCTCGCTTTTACAGACAGCGAAAGGAAAAACCAACCAGGCTAAGACTCGTTTACTTGCAGAGTCCATTTGGGAAATGTCCACCAATGACCCAGACTTAGCTGGCAGACACCCGACAAAAGCCTGAAGTAGTACCGATTTCTACTCACAGGTCAGTGGTGGTTTCTGTGAAACAGCAGATTAGGCACAGAATCAAAGGAGTGAAGCGGAAAGTGACTGTGTGGTAATTCTGGGTTTTTCTCTTCTGAAATGTTGATAAAATCACAGAAGCTTATCTTTATTCAATTTGGGAGAGGTTATAAAAATGAATTTCCTGGCACTGTTCCTTTAGGTCACCAGTGACTGCCTTAATTACTGGGGACCCCAGATAAGAGGTTGCAAGGCCACGATTGTGGACGTTGGGGTCAAGTTGCACGTGCAGGTGACAAATGAGCAGTTTCACCTTGGGCAACACTTCAGGTCCTAACAAACACTGGGGAAATCCACAACGGGAAATAGAGGACTGGCGCCACCCCTGCCCTTACCCCCCCAGCCCCACCACCTGTGCTGTACGTTAAGCAAAAAAAATAAATAAATAAATTTAAATCCCAGATCAAGGATATTTATGGCTTTATTCATGTAGGAAATTTTATTACTAATTCTAGCCCTAAAAGGCAATTCCAAATAATTGATCACTCTAATAATATCTAACGTATGGTCAGTTGTTCAGAACAAAAAATGTTTTTAAGGCCATGATTTTTCTGTCACAATCTGGGTAGCCTAGAACCTTATGCAAATGATTTTATTTTAAAAAATACAACTAAATTTTAAAGTAACAACTATCATGAGATACACATTTACCTTGTTAAATACAATCTATTTTGAAATATCACTATTCTGGTCCTTTACCATTTCCGTTATATTTATAATGGCCCTTGCTGGCATAGGGAGGTATTTTACTTGCGACTCAAGGGTACTCTGCTAAAAAGAGTACAAATGATGCCCTAAGTGTCCCTTTTCAATCAGGTATAGTGTATAATTCTGAAATAGCTAATTAAAATAAAAGCCTTAACTAACGCAAGTCTTAGCTCTCTGTTGTAAATTGCTATCTTTGAAAGGCGTACATAAACCCTACGGGCTACTCAGATTCACAATTTCACTGGTGACCTGACATGTTCAAGGCTATATCATAAATTTCATGATTTCCTGAGGCATTACATGCTGCATCTGGACCTCTCAGCAAAATCAAGATATATGCAATCTGGTAGAACCTAACAGCTCCCTATTGGACACACATCTGAGGGCATTTACAAGGGCTGTGCATTCTTCCCGATGTCTGGAATATGTTGGCTCCATGGACTAGCTTCCAACCCATCTGTTTCGGATTCTAGAACAAGAAGAGCTGGTACATTCTGTGAAGTACCCATACTCTTTCTTCCTGCCTTTCCCCTTATTGGTGTACTAGTGTCAAGTAAATGATCTCCAAGTCCCTGGAGCAATGCCTGTGTTGTGTTCCCATGAGGTGCACACTTGACCCAAGTAGTCACAGTGGATGGAAGTCAGTCACAAAGACAGTGGCCACTTAGAAAATGGGGAATGAGACCGGAAGATCTCAAAGGACAAGAAAGGTGTGAGTTTTGGTCTCTTTTCTAGAAGTAGACCGTCCATGGCCAACAGCAACATGTGTAAGCCAGACCAGTGGGGACAAGAGAACCCTAGAAAGCTCTCAGGGTGGGAAATTCATCATTTACTCTACCAAAACTGTAGGAAAACAATGAAAACCACACCTATTTTGAAAGTCCTTTTAGCCTCTTCCTAGTAGACCACATAGCCTAAACTTTACCACAGGAGTATGACAAGTTGTCTCCAAATGGAAGCTGAACTGAATTAACTGTGTTTGAAACAGAAAAAAAATATTAGTTCCCAATGAACTCTGTCGGACAGACACACGCACACATAACTTCAATAGCAGAGATCAACTTTAAATGAAAACAAAAAATACAATATGAAAGGAATGCAAAAGGTACTACAAAGTAATCCCTAAACCAAATATCTTTTATATTCTCTAAGAGTCACTTTAAATTTTTCAGGATATGTTAAAATAATTAATATTATTAAATTTTTCTTTCATGCTCCAATTAAAATACTCAAGGAGTTGAACCAGCAGTATTAATATTATAAAGTAGGTTAAGTTCTAAAAATACACAAAGACGCTACTGTATACAGTCCTATTGCCAAAGAAGGAAGGGCAGGCAGGGAGGGCAAAGACTTCAGTATGAAATACAGCCTATTTCCGGTCTTTCTCTGGTCTACAGACCAACAGGACGTGCTTCTCAACATTAAAGAGAGCTCCATTCAGGAGGATGCAAGAGAGAAAGTCTCACTAATTCTGTTCAGAGAACACTTTTTTACTTGATTAAAGAACGCCAGCTGCTATGCTACTGTGTGTGTGTGTGTTTGTGTTAGAGAGAGAGACAGAGACAGGGACAGAGACAGAGAGAGAGGGTGCTGTGTCATACAGTCGTTGACTGGGACATGCCTACTGTACAAAGGCATATTTGAAATGAGTTATACAGAATGAAGTCCTCAATTTTCTCATTTTTTCCCCGCTTCTGATGGAAGATAGACCTTTAACATCACAGCTTTAACAATTTTTATGTGTCTCACATCCCACCAAATAGGGACATGTGGAGCTCTGCCAAGTCTAAACAGCTTATCTTTCAAATTCCTTTTCGCATTCCCTATGCAGTGCAAAATGTCAAAATAGTTTCGTGGTGATATTGCTGTCCCAATATTCTTCCTGGTTGTAGCACTTCTTCGGGGACTCTTCTGAATAATTATCTACCCAACCAAAAATACACGTGGAGACAAAAGAATGTACTTTAGGGCACTTGGGCAGAATCAAAAGTGTGCACAAAGCAAGGAGGTGCGGCAAGGGCAGCCTTCGTGCTCCCGGTGGGATCACTGAGTGGAACAACCCCAAGCCCGTGGAAAACCGCCTGCAGCCTCTGCTGAGGCTGGGGACTCACCCCTGCCTGTCCCCGCAATCCCACTCGGAGGGACGCACCCCCACAGGTGAGTGTGCAGATGCGTATCTAGACACACACACACACACACACACACACACGTGTATGGAACTGAAACAATTTTAAGGAAACAATATTTATCCTTATCAAAGGCAGCTGGAGTTTGAGCTTTTCAAGTTTACTATTTTTAATTCTACTTCATTCACCAAAAAAAAAAAATGCTAGTGGAGTACATAAAAGATGACCACACACGAAAGCACCAAGAGCTCACACTCTTTTGGGATATTAAAATATCATAAAGAAATATAGAATATATATAGGGAACTGATTTCCTCACTTCAGTCCTATCTGCAAAAATTTAACTGACATATGCTGCTTTCATAATTCTTGTTTTAACGTTTTGTTTACTTCCATGAGGGTCTGCAAAATGGCTCTTCCCACTTCCACGTACCGTCCCTCTGCCCCAGGAGTGTCCTAAAAAAGAACCTTTAAAGATATCCCCCAAAAGAGCACATTCTGTATGATCCCACTGTATTAAGTTCAAGAACAGGTGCACCCCTCTATGGGGAAAGAAGTAAGAATTGTGCTGACCTTCAGTGGAGGTGACTAAGGTGGGGCTGAGGGAGGTTTCTGGGGTATAGGAAGGGTTCCTACTCAATTCAGGCGGTGATTACATGGGTGTATGCAGCTGTAAAACTTCACTGAGCTGAGTACTTACGATTTTTGCACTTTTCAGTAAAGTTAGAAAAAAACACATGTTCAAGAATGTCCACGGCAGCACTATACACAGTAGCTCCAGCTGGACACAGCAGAGCAGATAGAGAACAATGGTCTATAGTCACGGAATGGAATCCCACGCCGCACTGGGAGCAGGCCAGACATGGATGGATCACAAACGTCATATGCAACAAGCTGAACCCAGGCCCCAAGGAGAGCAAACCGGGTGACGCTATATAAAGTTCAAAACTAACCAAATGATGTTGGAAAGGGCTATTAATGACTGGAAGGGGACACCAGGGACTTCCTGGGTTCTGGTAAAGTTCAGGGTCATGACCTGGTTTCGTTGTTTCCATAAGCGTTCTAAATTTCAGTAAAATCTATCCCCCCCCCCCAAATGTGCAGGAAATTAGATTAATAACAAAATAGAGAATAAAATACAGGCCAAATGTTGCAGTACAAATAATAATTTCTTAAAAGCTTACATTTGCACAACATTTTTGGACTTCCAAAGATATGGGCGGTATTGTGGATTTAAGGGTGAATTAATTTACCTCCCTTATTCTCAAGGAGCTCAAAATCAACATGATTTTCATCTGCGTTTGTTTTATTATTATTTTATCATCATTTTGTTTTGATTAAGGTAAAACAGACATAATCCCAAAGACATGAAAATAATCCTTCCTCATTAATTCACCTGAAAGGAGAATCTAGTTAAATAAAATAGTATTTCTGTTCCATTTGATAATGGAAGATGTAAAAACAGAACAATCCTTACTACTGTTTAGAGTTACAAAATATTTCTGCTCTTATTGGAAAACAACTACAAGTGTTGATACATTCTTGGCAAAAAAAAAAAAATT
Organism: Eulemur rufifrons; assembly: GCF_041146395.1. NCBI lineage: Eukaryota > Metazoa > Chordata > Mammalia > Primates > Lemuridae > Eulemur > Eulemur rufifrons. The sequence continues at coordinate 12,229,956 of NC_090986.1, read as the reverse complement.
AGCATGAAAAATTTGAGAAACAAACTGAATTTCTAATATGTAGCACCTCTCTCTCTGTGTTGTAGTATGACTAAGACATCTACATGGGAGATGCACGCTGTGTTCTGGTTCTCATTACAGACTGAGTTTGCAGAGCCGTCCGGGGCTCCCACAAACAGCAGGCCCTGAGGAAACGGGGGTGAGTGTTGGCCTCTCTCACTTCCAACATGTGATTGCAGTTCTGGTCCCATGTTCCCAGGTCACACAATTTTGTTGACTCATTTTCATTTCTTCTCTTGCCTTTCTCCCACTAACTGGGGGTGGACATTAAATGCTCCTGCTCTGGGAATAGGATGGACTAGAGAGAAGGATGATGAAGCCCAGTGTTTCACCTCCAGGTCATTGGTCTTTGTCCAGCTGCAAACAGATGGGACTATAATTAGCTGCCATGTGACAGCGCTTCACGGGACGCCGCCTGTGAAATGAGTTGGTGGGCTTCGTGTGTGTCCACGGGGACCCATGGGTGGAAACGCCCCTCAGAGGCGTGCCCGGGGCCAGCCCTCCCTCGGTGGTTAGTCACCGCCTGGTGCAGGAGTGCAGTGAGCACAGCCTGTCCTCAGCTCAGGCCCTGCTGGGCCTCTCCCAGGGCACGGGACGGCCCCGGGCAAATGCGTGGGCTTGAGAGACTGTCCCTAGGCGCAATCTCCCATCAACACACTTCTCAGTCTTGGCCACTCTCCCCAGGTCCTTGGGTTCTCCCGTCCTCAGCCCAGGCTCCCACCCAGGGGCCATCACGGTTAGTCCTTATTCCAGACCCGCTCTCCCCTTCAAAGACTGTCACAAAAGCCGCAAACATCTACTTTCCAGCCTCCCTCCGAAGAACAGCAAATTTTCCCCAGGCAGACAGGAAAAAAAAAAAATGCTGGACTATTTCCTCCAGCTTTGCTAACATCCGCACCTCCTCTGTGGTGTTGAAGTTCATGGAGCCCTTCTAGCTATGTTTTGTTTTTCCTCTTTTCTCTCTCTGTGGGTCCAGAACACAAAGGAGTCCGCACTCCATCCCCACCCACCCTGGTGCTACCCCGGCCTGTGCCTGCCACGGAGACAGCCACCCTCACTTCTGACGTCTGAATCTCAAGTCCAGCCCACGCAGGACGTCCCCCAGTGGCCTGCCAGCCGCTGGCTCACGGACCAGGCACCCCCATGCTAAGGATACAGTCGAGCACGTGAGTGAGCCGGACAAGGGAGGGAGAAATCACGGGAGAGCAGAGTGTGACAGGCACTGCAGGAGGAGCCTCCGCCCCCCCAGAGAAACCCAGGGACCTCCACAGTGGGTCTCACTTGAGCCTCACTGTGAACAGTCGTGGGAGTTTGCCCGGGAAGAAAAGGGACTGAGGGAGGGACGGCAGGGGACCTGGCTGGGAGGCAGCACAGGTGCCAGATGGAGAGGTACATTCCTGAGGCAGACAAGGAGTTCACCTTTTGAGGTCTTGGCCACACAGCATGAGCATAACCGCCTCGAACTGATGTGCTGACTCATGGCGGAAGCCTGGTCTTCTCTTCCTAAGTTCCACTTAGTACCAGTAATATTGACGCTAGTAAATGAGTCTGTAGTTGCCATCTTAAAAGTGATAGCGTATTTACAGGAAGACTTAAACAAACTCCAAAACTGGGCATAACAGGTGCTTTCTTTATTAATTCCTAGTCGTAAAGAAATTACAGCTTACTCTATTGAGTATGTACTCTCCCAATTTAACATTTAATTTAAAAGCATGCTTTTAAACAGAAGTTCAATGTGCTGTCTTCGAGCCCATCACTATTATTAAGTCCCCCTGGAGTAAGAGAAGGCATGCTAGAGACACACTACACAGGTTGAGCATCCTAATCCCAGAATCCAAAATCCAAAATGCTCCAAAATCTAAAACTTTTGGGCACCAACATGATGCCATCAGTGGAGAACTCCACATGTAAGTACTTACTGATATGCTGTATGTATACGGTATGTATGAAACATACATGAATTTCGTGTGTGGATTTAGGTTCCATCTCCAAGACATCTCATGATTTCGGATATGGGATACTCAATCTGTGTGGGGTTACGGTTGTAAATGTTTGAAAGGGTTGGAGAAGAGCTCAAAGGAGGGAAGGAAGAGGAGAACACAGAGCCCAGTCTCTGGCACCAGCAAGGGGCCCGAGAACACGCCCTGCTTTGGATTTGGGTGTGGAAGTAAGAACTGATAAAAGTTGGGACCTTAACTATCTTTGCCACACATCTCTAGGTCTCCAGGTCTCACCCCTAGATGTGAATCCCATGTTTCGGGCTGTTCCTGGTAACATCTTGGCATCACGGTCTTAGCAACCACCACATTATCTTTAAACAGCTGTTCCGAAGGCAGCACACTGCTGCCGGACAGTGGGTCTGCAGAGACGGAGAAACGGCCCCTTGGCCTTGAAGAGTTCCTCCCAAGTCCCACCCACAATCTCTTCTTCATGGCACTTTCAGAAAAACTCCTAATTGGGTCTCAAATTGAAATCAGAGGAACACTTAGCAAACTTCTGATGTCTTTCCTTCTGTGACCCAGAAGATGCACTGCATTACGTTAATGAAAAATTCCAAACAAGCGCTCTGGTTAATGCCACACTACATACATTGACTGGACGGCTGTGAAGAGGGGTTTATGCAGAGGAAATTTTCCCCTCAACAGAACTATCTTTAAAAGCATATCTTGAAGGCTCCATGTGCTCCCGGGAAGGAGCAGGTGAGCGGCGCACGGGCAGGAGGACCCCTTCATCCCGAGTCTGGCGAAGCACGGCCAATTTTGCATTTATCCCATCGCGTTCCACTGGCTGATCCTTTAAGGAGCCCCACAGTTTGTAACACACTTAAAAAGGAAACACAAAAAGCCTGAGTGACTAGTGAAATATTTCAAGTATGACTGACATGCAGCTCAAAAGCAGAGTTGAATAAAACCAGTGGTAACAGTATCACCACTTTTTTCCCCTTAACCAATTAAACATTTTAAATCGTGGCTGATTTTGCATCTGTCTCCTCCCCAGCACAGTGACATCACTAATTTCCGCCAGCCTAGGTCTGGAATGTGACCCAAGTTATACGACGCCCCTTCTTTCTGTTCCCATCCTAATGGGATAAATTCCTCCTCTCAAAAGCGGACAGTCAGCCCTCCTTCTCTGCGGGATTGGGGCATGTGTGAGTGAACAGTGTGCCACTCGAACTGGGGAATGATTCCATGAGCACTCGCTGCGTGCCTGGCACTGCACTTGGCATTGGAGGGTGGAGGGATGGCTCAGACACGAACTGTGCTCTCCAGAACCTTTGCGGCTGAGAGAAGGGGGGCTGTGGCCCCTGCCAGGCTGGCCCCATACAAGAAAGTGACCAGACAAGTAGGGGTGTGGGTGGGGTCGGGGGGGACATACCCCCAGGGGAAGAGGCCTTTGGCTTCCCCTAGATGGGAGCTGCAGACCAGGCGGGTACAGGGGCTGCGGATCCTGGAGGGCCACGTGGGCTCTGGCTCAATTTCTCACAGGTCCCTGGAGGCGCTTAAAGGTTTCCAGTGAGGGAAGCAAATACGATTCTCTGGATTTTGGTGACATTGGTCTCAGAGAGTCGTGGACGGCAGATCAGCATGAGGGGAGGAGAGAACGGGAAGTCCTGAGAGCTGCGAGGAAGCCCGTACCCGGAGACGGGAGAGCAAGCTACCGGGGAGTTACAGCCAACCGCGCACCATGTGGGAGGGGAGAGGAGGTTTTCCAACCTGCGTGACTGCGAGGGTGACAATTCCCACAGCAGCGGCAGGGGGAAGGACATGAAGGAAGGAGAAAGAAGGGAAGACTGAAATGCCTTATTTTATGACAGGAGAAAATAATAGGTTTTCATTTTTTTCTGAGTTGGCGACTTTACTGTCAATTAACCAAATTTCATGTGAAGATTTTTATTCTGTTTGTCAGACTGCACATCTCAGATTCTTCTCATCTATCTTATCAAACTTATGATTATATTCAGTCATGTAAGAAAAAATGCAAATTCTTACACAAAAAATACTACAGAGCCAGCAGCCAAGATCCCAAACTTCATTTCAGTCAATCATTTCTGCCTCCTCCCCTGGAAATCTCCAGCCAGAGCCACTGAGTCCTAAGCAACGTGCTGGAAGTTCAAGACTTGTCCTGGGCCCAGGCGAGACTACGAACAGGGCACGCCTCCTTCCCACAGGAATGTTCTCGTCCAGAGGGAGAAATACACGCATAAAACTAAACAACTTGACTGGATTACTGTTACTGCTGCTACAAAAGTACAAGATGCTCAAGAAGAAAAAATTACTGTGGACTAGAATGATGACACACCGAGGCAAAGAGAGGAAGAAGGCAGAAGAGAATGAACACCTGTTTAACACAGTAACTGCCCTGTGAGTTGCATTTAACTCACGCTAGCTTTGAGCCCAGGGCCCTGTGAAGCATATGTAACTCACACATCTCTTCACCTTGGGAGCTGAATGGTTAGCAGGAACTCACGTTGCCACGCTGCCACGCTGCAGCACACATGTTACGTGATGGGTGGCCCCCGGGCAAAACCCTGCATGCAGTTGGCTCGTGAAAATCTTACTTGTTGATGTTCTTATTGTTATAATTAATATTGACAATTTAATTGCATAAACTCATGCAGAGAAAACAGTAAAAAATAATCAATTTTTCATTACATTAGAAAGGATCGTTTTGTTTTTGAAGTTTTTATTCTATTTTCGTAATAAAACACTGTGGCCCCAAGGAAAAAAACGTTTTTTCTAGTGTGGCAGTCAGTGTGTTAACAGACCCGCCGTCAGGACCGGCTGGGGCTGGGCTCTGTGCGCATGCTTCCCAGAGGAAGCCTGGGGCCCTGCACGGTAGGCAGAATGTCAGAGCCTGGATGGCAAATGAGGACATTCCAGGAGGAAGCAGTGGAACCAAATATGGAAATGAGAAAGCACAGAGGAAGTGTGAGGAACATGGAGAAGTCTACAGAAGTCTACTGAACCACAGGGGTATTTATGGTACGTTTGAAAATGCAGGTTTCGGCCATGCGGGGAAGGTTTCGTGAAGATCCCTTGCTCTAGGATGGGGAAGCCATCGGAAATTTCAATAACAGAGATAGCAAAATGGGTAGTCTTTCTTGTGGGATAGAATCTGGCCACACACTGTGCATCAAACAAGCATATTATATTGGTTAATTTACTACCACTTTCATTTCACAGAGAGACTATAAAATATTTTTATGATAGCAATCATAGCTGTTCACCTCTCTTGTCAGATATGGTACATATCTTGGAGAAATCTGCATGTTTAGACTAATCCCAGCCAGCCAGAATGAGACTAGAATGTAATTTTCATAACTGCACCCAAAGACCTGACTCAATTACAAACTTTTTAAAATTAAATGGAAAAATTTATACTCTTTATAAATGACAGATTCTAAAATGCTGCAGTACAGCACCCAAAACCTAGAAAAATCATTCTTGGAAACATCACCCCCTAAGAATAATATTATCTTGAAAACTTAAACAAAATGTAAACAGAAATTGCATGTAATAAACTCCGCAGAATAATGAACACCTGCAAAAGATACCAGGTACAGAAAACCCTCTCTGCACTCCACAAGGGGTCAGAGATCCATCTGGAAGATTTCCATTTGACATCCTTCCAGGTCACGTGCAAATTTGAGGAGAGCAGCAACAAAACCTTCCATAAGTATGTGGAAGATAATGGCTGGTGGACCAAAAATGCTACTCTGCAAACCATAAATAGCACTTTTGAAGGACCTACCTAAAAACACAAGTACAACGTTTACGGTTAAAAAAGAAAAAAAATGAGGTAAACCACAGAAGAAAGTTGAAAAACCACAGTCAAAGCCATGGTTTGTCAGTGTTGGCTGTGGTTTCTCAATGACACAGTGGCTGCGGATGCCCAGAGGTATCTCTGGAGGGTCCGGTGAGACGCTGTGGTCACTGTGCATGGCCAGTGTGTGGAGACGCCTGGTTTCCAAACCACACATCCCCACCATATCCCTGAGCACAGTCCTACTCTTAAGGCGTAAAAATAAAGAAAATAAATAAAGTTTACCGGCACCCTTGAAACCAAGTGATCTAATTCATTGACAAATATAATGCTATATAGCTATAGAAATGTTTTATGACTTCAGAAAATCTTCTTGTCTTTTCCAAGGGAACCTAAGAAAAATGTTTAGCAGCCTTAAGCCATTCATAATTTGTTATAAAAATAAATATGAAGTAAATAAAATATGGGAAATATAACTCATTCCATTTCCCTGCTCCTTCATTGTGAATCATACACAAATAGCTGTGGTTCCTTTATTCTCTCATTTACACTCATGAAATACCTATTTGCCGATTACCTACAGCACATGCAATATAACAGGGCTATAAGAGACTTGTGAAAATAAAAATATTGTTTCCTCAGACAAAGCACTTACTAAACATGTTAACATCTAGAAAATTCTAGAAAACCCTTTGCTACCACTTACTGTGAAGTTTAAAGTAAGCACATAGAAATCACGCTGCATCCAAGTGAACTGGACAGCTCTCAAGAAAACATAATTTGGACAGTAATGTATATACTTTGAATTTTAAAAATTATTTCAGTGTACCCAAACTATATGCCTTCCCTTTAATAAAAATAGAGATGATGTGGAATTACCAGTTGACGTAAATGATAAATTAATAATATGTTGATAAATAATGCTAACTTTTAGTCATTACTTTAACTTCAGTTTTAGCTTAACAAGAGCTTTTGGTAATGTTACCATGCAAAGAAAACTGATGCACTGTGATTCCCAACATGTGTATTTTTTTAATCCATAAATCATCAAATATCTTCAAAAATGAAGATTATAGTCAGTATAGTTTTAGTGTTAGATGCACTTAATCACATTTCATAATATTTAAAATGGAAAATAGAAGTATGCAGCCTTGATCTAGCAACCAAAATATTTATTTAATCTGAGGATCCCATTAATTGGCAACACTGAGTAATCTACTGGATCCTTTGAGGCCATCAAAACCCTCAGGTGACATGGGGACCGCCAAAGCCTCATTCTCATTCTTGTCCCTTCCTGCCCGTGCCCTGCGTGGCCCAGCCTTCACAGCCATCTCGGATGTTCTGCTGTGTCTGCTCATCTTCCTCCATGGTTTTTTCCATCTTATTAATTTGAATATTTTACCTCTGTAAGGCAATGCTTTCCAGACCTTGTTTTCCTTTCAATAAACCATCATTTCCTCCTCTTCCATCCGCCCAGCCGTAATTGTTTTATTTATTTATTTTTTTAGCTCATTGAGCCTAATTAGGTGGTTCCCAGTAACTTAGTCCAGTGACTAATTGCATGATTCACTCCCTAGTCTGACAGAACATATTTATTCTAAATGTTGTGCAAATCTCAAACAAAATGTTTGAAAGTATTTCATCATTACTTTTTTAAAAGGCCTGTCTGCAAAATCTAGGTGGGGCAAAGCACGAGATGCAAGATCTTATTTTAGCCTAAGGAGGTGAAGGAATCGGAACTATCTTCCCTCTTTTGTTTTACTCAGTTGACTAGACAGGAAACTGGCTTAACACGAACTGTCCTCTTTAAAAACCAGAGCACTTCTCTACTGAAGACAGCTCATCACACTGAGCTGACTGTCCAGTTTTCATAGTTTTTGGTTCACAAAAAAAGGGAAACTAAAAGTGTGCTATTAAGAATATGTTTAGAACATGACATAACACTGTACTATGAAATCAGAACAAGTCAGTCATTCTAATTTAATTCTATTAAACAGCCACAGAAACCAGACCATGCATTACATGGTAGGGCCACAGGCAGCTCTTCGTCCTCTGTGCAGGAGATGCGTGGCTGCATCCCAGGTACCTGAATGCTGCTGCACGTGTACCAGCTGCCACGCAGCCTCAGCTGAAATCGCTGTCACTGACTCTGAAGTCAGGCACCAGTGTTTAATTTCATGCTACCCCCACTCCGTGCTACCACTGCAAGTAACCTCTCCCCAGAGGACGGGCCCATAACCTACTGAACTCCTAGATCCTTAGTAATAACAGCTAACCAAAGCCAAGTACCACCACAGCAAGTACAGTACAAGCTAATCTCGTCTTTCCCAAGCTTCCTAGAGATAAAGGTATTACAGCGTGCATGCCTCTCATACTGACGCACAGTATTAAATTTTTCTCTGTCTAATGGCTACTGAGTTTCAGTTTTGCAAGATGAAAAGTGTCTGGAGATGGATGGTGGTGATGGTTGTACAACAGCAGGGATGTACTTAAAGCCAGTGGACTCTATACTTAAAAGGGTCAATTTTATGTTATGTATATTTCGCCACAATAAAAAAATGTGAAAACTATTTTTTCACTAACCCTCCTTAAGGCCTCGATGTGGTGCCCAGCAGTGCTCAGAGCTGGAGGGGACAGGAGACGGGGTGCCCCCCTGGAAGGCAAGCTGAGCCCTCCTCCGACTGCCCTGGCGGGGCAGGCCCCTCACACCCCCTGCGCCCCATCACAGCGGGCTGCCCAGCTAGGGTTGGACAGCCAAATTCACAGCTATCAGGTAATTTTGGATTCTCTGAAAAAAACACTTGATGCGGCTCCTTTTCTCCTTTCAGGCTTGAGGGCTCGTCTGCTCATCATTTTGTGCCACATCCTTCCAAAGTGCCACCAGTTTTTACATTTATGGAACAGAGCCCCAAAACTTCTTCCCTGGCTCTCCAGCAGCCCAAGAACTCCCCAGCCTTTAAATCAAGTGTCTCTTCAAATGCCTCAAAGCTCATTTAGGAGTCACATTTCATAAAGCCAGAAGGAAGACACAAGATACAGGGAGATTGCTCAGCTTCAATGGCTCCTAGGAAGCTCCGATACTCCACTGCTCCCAGGGGTCCACCCAGAGGGGCTCCTTCTGAGACACTCCCTGGGAGGCACCTGCGAGAGTCCTCATATGGAGGTGGCTGCGGAAGCCAGAGCACAGGCCCCTGGGCCGTGACCAGGCATTGTGTCCTGACGGCACTTCTCTTCCTATTTCATCCCCCGGCGCCTAGTCCAGTGCCTGTGATGTGGCAGGAACTGGGTTCTCATTTGAGAAAACGTCTGAGCCTCTGCAGAGGCCAGAGCAGCACAAGAACACTCGGCTGTTCCCAGAGTGACAGCAAAATGACTCATCTCAAAACCACGGTACAGTTGGTCGACAGGGCCAGGTGGGTGCCACATTCCAGCTATGAACAGGCAGGAAGCCAGGAAACACAGGGTCCTGCCTAAATGGATGTCACTAACATGGCTGGAGGCCCACCAGCCAAATGTGGTCCACCCCACATTTAACAGAATGAGGCATGGCTTCTTGGACGCCACATGGAGAGGAAGGGGAAGGAATCAATGTCTTGTGAACACCTTGTATATGCCCGGGAGCTTCAGAAATGGATTCTTAGTGTGTGGTCAGCAAACTCCGAGAGGCAGTGTCCCTGCTCAAGTCTCACAGTCCAGGAGAGTGAGGTCTGCAGGGCACAGGCTCATCCCGAGTCACCCGCCGGGCAGTGTGGGGCCACAAGGTGCACCGTGGCCAAATGCCACAGCCTCGCCCTCTGCGCAGCAGGCCACCTCCACCAAAGGCGTTCCTACCCAGCAGTGGACAGCATTAAGAGGGCAGATGTTACTTAAAAATATGCCTGCCCTCCCAGGGTGGTGGTAATTAAACTATTCAACTGGAAGTTGATTTATATTTATTGTAAATCAAGAGACAAAAATCATTTTCAGAAGCTCCTTGTATGAGCATAACTTAAGTATGGGATTTTTAATCTTTTTTTAAGCGCTCCTCCTCACTCTTAATTCCAGTTTTTATTTAGACAAAATCACACAGAGGTCAACGACCACAGAGGTGCTTGGCAGCCCACATTCCTGCCGCGGTGCGACCAGAGGGAGTATGGCCCCGGCGCTTAAGCCCCAGGGTCCACAGCTCATGCCATGGGGTGGAGGTAGAGGCTATACATTTTTAAGGGAAACATGCGTGTCTTGATTCTGCTGCACGAATTAATACCCCTACTCGGGTCTATATTTCCAGCTGTTCTGCTCTGCTACACTTCTGTATTTTCCCCTGATGAGTTTAAGTCTCCTTCACGACCTTCCTGTTTAGGACCATATCACAAAATCAATATTTTATTCAAGGGTTGCGAAGGGTCAATCAACACGCCCCAAAGGCAGGCTACTGGCCTCATACCACTGCCCCCTCCGCCAAGGACTCAGGAGCCTAAAGGAGCTCCTGAGAGTGAGGATAGTTTTATACCCTAAACTGTGAATTTGAACTTGGATCAAACGAGTCGAGTTTCTTCCCAGCAGGTAGGTCTGGCTGAACCCTGTGTGCTCTCCAAGCATTCCTAGAAAACTCCCACATGGCAGAAAGCAGTCACTGAAAATGAAGCCACAGAATGTACAGTCTACCCCCTCTGCTCCAAGCCGGGGAGCAAACCGCCTCCGCCCAGAGAAAGGTAAAGATCTCCGGTGAGTTCAGGACGGTCTTGGCCTCCAGGAAAGAGCCGTATCCCTGATCCTATGCTTCAGCGTCAGCGAGGTAGGTTCAGATGAGAAAGGAGAGTGCGCCGCGCAATCGGTCAGCACTGGGAAAACCCCCGGCATCAGCACGAAGCAGGTCATTCGGGGAAATGGAGCCCGCCACCCCCCCCACCCCTCCCCCACCCACTCCGAAACACGCGTTGGAAGGAGCACGCTGTGTATTAGTCCACCATCAAAATGGAATTAGTATTACTTTTTAATGAATGAAAAACTAAATTTAACCTCATGTAAGATATTAACAGCTTCGCCAACTATGTATTTAATGAAAATGTAAACTTAATAGTTGAAATGGCACATTATTTTACAGACCGTTGCTTATAGACACTTATTAGGGTTATTTTACAAACTGTAAAGAAATGTAAGGTTAGGCTGCCTACATTTATGACCAAGTGAAAATGAATTCCTCATGAATATGGGAAAACTCAAAATCAAACAGCTAAATGTTTACTGTTCTTTAAGAAAAAAAAAAAAAGTAGGCCAGAATTTTTTTTCCCAGAGCCAACACATCTGTAAAAATTGTATCGAAAGAAACAGTTCAGAACACCCTCATCCCTCATGCCGTTTGGCAGCAGCGCCGGCGCAGCAGCCGTGTCCCCAGCCTGCTCTCCGGCCCAGGCTGCTCTGCCAGCAGCGCTGGAGATGCGCCCCGCCCCGGCGGCCGGGACTGGAGCGTGAGCCAAGAGCAGACATTCGGCACGCCGCTCACGAGTCCAGGTTAATCAGTTTCTGAGGTCAAAGGCCCACAGACTCTGGTCCTTATTCCCGGGAGGTATAGACATAGACTAGACTCAGTTTTTAGAGACAGGGTCTCACCGTGCTGCCTGGGCTGGAGTGCAGTGGTGTGATCACAGCTCACTGTAACCTGTGACCTCGAAGTTGCAAACTCCGTAAATGTTTAGTCTTAGCTCTCAGGAACCTGTCTGCTGTTCCCAGTGGAAGCATTAACTCTGTCCCCAGAATTAGCTGAGTAAACTGACCTGGCTGCACAGGCGTCTCCCAAAACTGAAACCTAGCAACGACTCTCCTAACCGCTACCTGCCGCCCAAGCCCAAACACAAACACCCAGCAGCTCCCAAGAAGGGCAGAGGGAGGGTAGTGGGAAGATGAGAGAGGAAGGGAGGCAGAGAGGGAGGAGGAAAAAGGAAAAGGTTAAAATCATGTATTTCAACGGATGTACATTCATTTCTCACGTTTCTGAATAAATCAAACAACGGCAACCCTAGTCCCATACAGTAGTTCTTTAAATACGTAAAGTTTTCATGTTTAAGAAAAGAAACTGTTTTGATAGACAACTTTGGCCCATTGAATTTGGTAGTAATATAATATTCTCCCTCCTCTCTCTGTACTCTCTCATTTTCTCTCTTTCTCTCCCCCTGTTTTCTTCTCTCTCTCTCCTTCCTTCCCTTCCTCTCCCATTACTCAGGGATTGATCCAGGATCAATGTTCTCTGGAGCAGCTGAGCTCAGGGGCTGCTGGCCCCGTCCCACACCATCCCAGGGATTAGGCCTCTTGAGTTCTGGGACATCTTTTTTACATTTTCTATTATCTCCTACTGTGTTGCTTTCATGGTTTGTTTTTTTTCTTTCTTTCTTTTTTCTTCTTTTTTTTTTAGACAGGGTCTTGCTCTGTTGCCCAGGCTGGAGTCCAGTGGTGTGATCATAGCTCACTGTAGCCTTGACTGAACTCCTGGGCTCAAGCGACCCTCTCACCTCAGCCTCCTGAGTAGCTGGGACTGTAGGTGCACACCACCCCACCTGGCTAATTTTTCTTTTTTTGTAGAGATAGAGTCTCACTATGTTGCCCAGGCTGGTCTCAAACTCCTGGCCTCAAGCCATCCTCCTGCAGTGGCCTCCCGAAGTGCTCGGATTACAGGTGTGAGCCCCCATGCCCAGCCCTCCTACTGTGTTTTAATAGACTTTTCTTCTCTTCCTAATCTGTGGCTAAATAACCCAACTTAGGCACAGCTAAGCATACCTAGGCACTCAGTAAGGCGCTGGGCTTTGGGCCACGGTCTCACCAACATCGACCTGGACTGGTCAGAGAACTTCTCCTTCCCTTCTCAGTTCTCAATTGTGTTGTTACAAATGCTTCAAGTCTGAATTATAGTAACCTAGGAATGAGTGAAGCATGACCTAATTTCTATTCAGGGAGAGGAAGGACGTGATAAAGAAAGAAAGGTAGGAAACTAGAAAATCACAGAAAGACAAGAGTCAACTGCAATAAAAATTTGATTTATTTTCCATGTGCGGATTTCATGATTCTTCTCTACAGGCAATCTGGGTATACCAACAAAGCCAGGAAAGGCCTGGAATATATTCTAAATAATGAAGAGTATCAAAGAAGTCAAAAGCAAAAGGATTAATGAGGTAAACCACAGTCCCAAACAGTCGGGAGAGACTGTGACACCCTTTACTCATCTTGTGTACAGGTGTATTTCACATCATCCAACTCAGATTGTGAACTCAGAAATGACCAGCATTTATACTTTAACCCAATAAAGATCCTAGGAAACACTATGTGAGCACTACCACAATCAGATTAGAAAGTGTGTGGCATTGTGAGTCAGGGGACCCTATTTTGATAACAAGGTGCCAGCTTGGCCAACTTAATACAGGTGACTGCAGCACCCAGACCAGAGAGCTTTGAGCCAGTCTGGCTTTCAGGAAAGGGTTCTAGCTCCTTGCACACTCTATGAGGAAATACGGTGAATAAGACAGATTTATCGTAGGAGTTACTAGGTGCCTTCCTGAGGCACTTTATACTGTCAGCAATCTTGGGCTTGGGGAGCTGCCCATAGCAGACAATGAAACTCCTGACAATGACAAGACCGGTCATTTTGATTCTGCTTCAGCCAGGGACGTTCTTCAATATCAGAGTCGATTTAGACTGAATACTAGATTCCCCAAGACCCCACGGGAACTCCTGAGGATGGAGTCTGGAAGTGCTCCCAGCTCAACTGCTGGAGTCACGGCCGAGAGAGCCCTGGACGGCCACCGCACAGACACAGATGCCACGGTGACGGTCCCCAGCAGCGGACGCAGCAAGCATGGGACTGAGCCGGCTGCCAGCGTGGGCGTGCCACATAACCTAAAGAATGAAGTCATGCCCTGGCCTGCACCCGGGAAGCTCTACACAAAGCAAAAGATCGCCACTGAGATAAAGAGCTGAAAGCTATTCCCCAATTCAGCTGTTTTAGCGGTGCAATCTCGGAATGAGCTGACAGACTGCAGCATCCACACGCAGCAAGCTCCAGGCCAGCCCAGAGGACGCGAGGGGAGCTGTCAAGTCGAGATGGACGTGTCAGGACCAGCCCAGAGCAGGTCCATCTCTGTGACCATGAATCATAGTCCATGGAAAGCAAGGCATGGCGGCCAACCCCTGTCCTCCAGCCTTGGACTCATGCTACCAGAAACGTGGCCCCCGAGCCCCACACGGACAAGAAAACATTAAAATGCAACTGGCAGAAGAATGGCAGTGGCAAGAAAGCCAAGGTGACCTGGGGCCTCGGTGCAGGGCCCCACCGCAACAGTGTGAAAGCGTCTGCATTTAATAATATACCACGCTTATGTAAAAGAGTGTCCTTATTCCTGGCTAGAATGCTGACGCCACTCTCCAACAGCTCAGCAAAAATTACTAATAATACGGAGAGGGAGAGAAAACACAAGTGTGGCAAAAGGTAACCAGTAGGGGAATCTAGGTGGAAAGCATGCAGGAGTTCATTTGCATAATTCTTGCAACTTTCCTAGAAACTTAATTTTTTAATTAGAAAGTCTTTTTTTTTTTAATTAGGGTGATAAAACTGTAGAAAGTTGGAAAGGAAATCAAAAGTTGTAAAAGGGCACGAGGCAGCAGAGTGCACCGTGCCAGGGCGCAGCCGCCCCAGACCGAACGTGCAGCAAGCCTTTGTGAGCAGATAAGGGTTATTCACAAAGAAAACCCGCAGCGAGGGCAGCGCTGCTGACCGGAGCACAAATCACACAATGCGCCCTCTGCAGAAAGGATTTCCGGTCACCCAGCGGGCCCTGCGCCTCCCCACCGTCCACGCTGGCGAGGGGAGGACCTCACTCTATCTGCTGTGCAGGGACCCCTTGGCAGGACAGGGCTGGAGGGACCTGGGGGAAGGGAGATGGAGCCACATGCACTTTCAGCACCTCCAAGGAGGACAGAGGGAGAACCGTGGAAAGGCTTCCCAATTGCAACTCACAAAGACGTACGTGCTTTTTCTTGCTTGAAGCCCCCTGAACTCCACAGCTGTAATCTCAGCACCTCCCCTTCTCTGAGATGCCTTCTGCGTGGCTGCTTGCGGAGTCCCCGCAAAGCCTCTCTGGGCTCACACGGCTGGGAACTGTCTCTTGAGTTGTCCTTACGCATCCATAAGCTCCCCCGAGCACCCAAAAAATTCTGCCTTCATATTCCTCAGTGTTCAGTGACACACACGTAAGAAGCACTTAGACAAAGAAAACTTTTCTATAGCTGGAAACAACTGAAACTTAATTAGCAAGGAGTAAATAATGTTATGATAAAATTTGAAATACTTCGGGATTTTCAGATTCCAGTGGTTCCCAAAATCAGAGAACTGGAATGACTTCAAAACAAGATACATAATAGGTGTTTAATGAAAAAAATAGTCTTGTCAAACATTTAGGGTAGTAAGTATTGGGTCAGGATTGTAAACCCCATAAAGATCTTATACAGAGCTGCATGTCTGTTATCTCTGCTTTAGACTCCAAACATGATCAACACCTGGAACACAGCTGCCAAATACAAAACAAAATACAGAAACAAAACACTCTGGAAAGGACTTCTCCCAAAGCTCATGCACTTGACCCCAGGAAGAAAGTTCAACAGAATGTTATTAAGCACCTGTGGTATACAAAACAGCCTTTGGCCTCAGTCAACCCAAACATACAAAGACACATGCACAGGTCCAGTGGAGACGCGATTCTGACTGTGCCCTGCGGCAGAGCACAGCACTGCCACACCCACACAAGGAAAGGCCGGTGAGTGACCGATGGGTCCTCTGATGCCTGTGATTGGCATGCGATGGCCTGATGTGTCAGGCTTAGGAGCTTGGACTTAACTGCAAAAGACGGCAGTGACTTCTCAGGTGGGGAGAGGAGGGAGGCTGAGGTGGGTGTGGAAAAACTGGCATGACCTGCTCTCTTTAGAGAGAAGATCGCTGTCCTCGCCAAG
This sequence comes from Eulemur rufifrons, assembly GCF_041146395.1. Classification (NCBI taxonomy): domain Eukaryota; kingdom Metazoa; phylum Chordata; class Mammalia; order Primates; family Lemuridae; genus Eulemur; species Eulemur rufifrons. Next base: position 12,214,182 of record NC_090986.1, on the reverse strand, counting down.
CCAAGGCAGCATTTAACAAAATGTGTTGAATGAAAGAATGATAAAATTAACTTTGCTCAGCCAGAAAAACTCAGTCATTTGGCTTCCCCAGATGATTTCAGGGGGTGTGGCAGGGGAACAACAATTTTGCGTTCCACAGATCTCAGTTAAAACACCAGCTGTGCCCCTGTGCGCCGACTGCTGTGCGCTGCAGGGTGACTCACCAAGGGACTTCCCCTCTCTGAACCTGGGCACCCTGCATGTGGGAACAATGTCTCCTCTTAGACAACTGAGACAGTGAAATAAGATGACTTCCTATCCGTGGGAGCACACCTGAAAGGCTCAACAAATCTCACTTTTTTCTTTGCTGATTTTCCCGCGGAGGGTAGCTTAGAGCAAGGGGGAGAGAACATGTCTGAAGCAATGAAATGAGAAAGGACCCAGGGGAAGGAAGCAGGAACACCCTCAGGAGCCGGCAGAGGAGCCAGAGATGCAGAAGCCACAGCTTCGTGCCCACAACACCCCTCAGCTGCCGCGGGCACCCCACAGAGCACAGACAAGTAAGTAGGCTTACCGAGATGAGGACGAGTCGTTCAGAAAAGTTCAAGTTATATAGACAGTGTGCTCTGTTAGGGAGAAGCTCTGTATAACGTATTTTAGTAAAGACATCAATGGCCAAAATTTTTAAAAATTATAGCATGTTAAGGAAAGTTCCAGAAAATTAGCTCATACCTAGAAAAAATTCATTCCCTGATCCCAGTAAAATAAGATTTTTCTATCCTTTAGTGTTCAAAGTATATGCTTAAAAAAAAAAAACCTTTATTTATTACATAATTTAATCATATAGGGAAGTATAAAATAATCAAACTAAAAACCTTTATAAAATTAGGAGCCTACATATTTTTCCTGTAGGTGCAGGGAGAAAAATGTCATAAAAGTACTTTGCACTGTGCTGATAGATTGGGCCTATAGTTCTCCGGCATGTAAAATAGGAATACAGAATGGAGAAAATGAAGTACACTTGGAATTGTTAAAATAGCAACGGCACCTTGTTTTACATTTATCTTAGATATTTATGATGATCAGGGTCAGAAATCATTAAGAAATTATAAAGGCGAAGCTAGCAGCTAGAACACACTAGACACCCAACTGCGGCTATTCCAGGGGAATTAGCAGGGGCTGGCCACAACCCCACGCACACGGCTGGCATGTGCAACACCTGATGGGACCCGCACTGCCAACAGCAGCCCCGAGCCCATAGGGTGGCCCCAGCACACCCCCACTAGCTTCACCAGATAACAACCGCTACTTTGGGTTCCTCAGCTGGGTGAAAGGGTCCCAAGCCTCGAACACATGGTGAAATACCAGGGGGAGACTGGAATTGTGAAGCCAGAAACACGTAAATAAATGCCGCAGCGGTTGTGACCTGATTCTGGGAGCCTCCAAAATGAAACCCGACCTGCCAAAGGACAGGAGCATTCCGCTTCCCGCCCCAGCCTCCACACACCCCCACACAGCTGCCCGTGAGTCTGGGTGTGAAATACTTGGCCTGAACAGCCAGGTGTCACCGTGGTTCACCTGGCAAGATGGTGAAGCTGCTATGAAGGCTGTTAGGATCAGCGAGAGAGCTGAAATTGGTCCCTCCTCTTTAGAGAGAGGATGTAGATAAAGAAACAATGGAAAAATTTACCTACCTGAAACTAACTTGTGACTATCCTACCATACCCACTAAGGGTGTCAACAATTTCCTTTTTAAACATTGTTTTTAATTAGTAACAATGCAATTTTCCTCCTAAAGCTTTCTAATCAGACCACAAAGGAGAAGGTGCTGAGGCTCAGGGCAGGTAAGACGGGAACCCAGGTCCCTTTGACTTCCCACGTGACGTGGCAGATGACACTGGCTGGAACTGTGCCCCTGTTAGAGACATCCATCGCTCTAACAGTAAACACGACTGCACCACTGGGAACACCACCTAAGTCCGTAAGCAGTGACGCCACAGCAGCAGTGGGCACACTGAGCCCTCGTAACTTGGCTTCAAACACCGATCTTCTCCAGGAGGGGCCAGGACTCTGAGACAAAGGCTGATTTCAGCATCAGGGCAGAGAAAGAACAAGGCGAGCCTGGAACCTCTTCTGGTTCTGGGAAAGCAAGGCTGTGCTCACAGAATGATAGGACATGTCGAAAGAGCACAGCATCCAGCCGATGGCCCAATCCAGGACAGTTTGAAAAACAAAGTAATGATGGAAGTGAATTCTAATCACAGAATAAAATAAAAATCTACGAGCCCATTCTGACATAAGTAAATGATTGAATAAACAAGCCAATGGAAGAGAAGAGAAAGTGCTTCCCTTCAGAATTCTAACTAACAAAGGAGACGTGGAGGAAAGAAACGGTCACCCACCGGCAGGCATCACAGTAATGATACTTTCAGGTAAGAGTCCTCATGAGTGACAACATAGCAGGCAAAGGAAGGGGAGAAGAATATCTGTACAGCCTCAAAGTATCTTCCCACAAGATACATAGTAGTTACAAAGAAAAGAATAGTAACATTACAATGGAGAAACCTTGGTAGACACCCCTGAACCACACAAAGTCACTACCACAAGGAATGGGAGAAGCCGACATCATGTGCCCCTGAGAAGGAGACAGCATCACTCTTGGGGTATTTCTACCAAAAATACGTGACCCAAATTTAATCAGGAGGACACATCAGACAACCTCAAGTTGAAGAAGGGGCAAGATTATGCAATATTTATCAATACTTAATATCAAAGAGCAAGAGACAAATTAGCCTGGAAACTTCTAGTCAGAGCCTCTTTAAAATGAAGAAAATGTTTCCCTGTCAGTAATATCCTTTAACGTTTTATTTCATTCTGTTTTAAGAACTATAACATACAGCACACAGGTGATAAATGATTTTGAACTAGAAGTAAAACATCCTTTTTTCTTCCCTAGTAACTCAGAAAAACTGAAGTGTACCTACATACAATTTCCATAGACAGAAAAAGTGACAATCCTGTGATGTCACACGGGTCATGTAAACGTATGAAGAAAGCAAATGCTAACTCTGCCTTTTCTGAAGAGACCTCTCACAATATACACTGGACTTAATATTTTTGAAGCAAAAATAGTCTCCCAACTCAGCAAGTCAATTGCACACTTCTTTCTAAGAAATGTTTCAACACACAAAGCAGTCCCTAGGCCCTTCCCAGCACAAATATGTTGCCCAGATCAACTGTGGGTGGGGCACCTGGCCCATGTCTGTGTCTTTCCAAATTCTCATCTCCTCCAGCCTCCACTGTAAGCTCCCTCTCAAAAAGTGCTGATTCTCAGTGTTGTACACGCAGATGTTCAACAATGGTGAAAGTTTGCTACAAACGAAAGGAAGAAAACAAGCAGAAAAGGCCAGTACTTAACACTAATGATCACTTGGCTAACGGCCCTCAATGGGTGCAATATACATTGCTCCACCATGGATACATTAAACACCCTGACTTCACCACTATGCAATATAGTCATGTAACAAAAGTACACATGTACCCCATAAAGTTATACAAATAAAATAATTAAATAAAACAGAAAGGTAAGTTGCTTTTCCCTACACCCTGAAGGTGTATGTCGCCTTGGCTATGCAAGAACCATATGGCTGCTGTCAGAACCCCCTACCCCACCATCTTTCACCATCACCATCTTCTTAAGAGAGCCCGTGGAAACTGACAAGGGATGTCAGAACACAAGCATCACTTCTCTGTGCTGACAGTGCACAGAGGGAAACCCAAAGCAAAGTGAAAATTTCTCTTTTACCTTCTCCTTCTTTCCTTTGAGGAAAAAAAAATGGGGGGGGTGCATGTCAAAAATTTTAAATAAGCATAGTTAAAATTTTCAAAGTGTATTACAGATAGTAAATGGCTTACTAACCAAACTTGCCCCAGAGAGCAAGTGCTTTGAGGCGACCTTTTGGGTCTTCTGGACACCACTGGTCTATCTAATCATTTGCTCGTTTATGAACTTGACAAATGTCTATCTAGTCCCTACGACTGTCAGTCACTGCTGTAGGTGCTGGAATGGAGAAGTGAAGTTGAGAAGGTTCCTGCTACCAGGGAGTGTATATTTTGATGGCTCTAAGGGTCATATAGGGCTTGTCTTGACAATCAATGAAATGACTTGCGTGTGTCAAAAGGGTTTGTTAATGTCAGAGGACATTTTAAACACCATTGACATCACTTTGCAGAAGTTTTCTCACCTCACTTACCTCATTCAACTCGTGACAACCCCATCAAGCAGTGTGCCCTGTATATATCTCACCCAGCACTAAGGAGTGAGTCTTCAGACAGCAGTGCCAGGCCCTAGACACCACACGCAAACACACACGTGTCAAACCACATTCCCCCGGTGTGGGGTCCACTCCAAACCCTTGCTGTTTTTATTCCTACTTCTCGTTCTGGAATGTTCTTCACCCTTATCCATCCATCTAACAGGCAATATAAAGAGGAACTCATGTTATCCATGGAGTTCCTTAGGAAAAAAATACCAATTGTCAGAAATTGGTATGAGAAGTTCTCACTGTTTTGGTTGTTTGGTGCCTGTATTGTATCTGTTCCTACGTTCTTGGCAAACCACTCCTGTAGCCTAGGATGGTTTTGGTCACTTACCTACCTGAAGCCAGGAGACTAAAAAGAGAATCATTCCTGTTATAATAGCTGTTATTCCAACAGTTATATCATTTAGCTTTATATATGAACAATTCTAATATTCCTGAAACAGTCTATCAAGGCTTCAACTTCTCGTAAGTTAGATCTCTGGAATTCTATCCTCCTCACAACTGTACAGGTCAGCAGGCAGGGACTATTTCCCACTGTATTCCCAGCCTCTGGTAGTGTCTGATGCATAGCAAATGCTCAATCAGTAGTTGCTGGATAATGAGTGGAGTCAACCTCAAAAATGGGCTTTCCACACACCCGCTCCCTCACCTCAAGGCCACAGTTTAAAGACGAGATTACAAACTCTGAAAGCTTCAAAGGATAGTATTCTTTATGGAGACACCTGTAAATCAAACCTCCATTTGACTTACGAACCCAGATCCCAGCATTAACTGCTTCAATGGAAAAACGGGCTTCAGTTGTCTAATGCAACTGAGTAACAAAGATCAGCTAAAGTCCTACATTTTTCCTCATCTTTCTTTTTCTAAGGGAACAGGCAACAGAGATTTGAAACGGGTGTAAAGTCTGTCAAACCACACCCTCTGCTTTTGAGGTTAGAATGATCAGACTGAGCCAGCGGCCATCAGTACTGCACAGATGTGGATAACGAGGGCAACAAATCAGTCGCGTGGGGCTGACACTTGCTCAGGGTTACAGAACATCACCCCCAGGAGGGCACTCAGACGCAGGCATGCTGAAGGCTCACGCCACGGTTTATACTCTATGTGATCCCGTTCCCCTGCATTTCTCAATAAGCTTTAAAAATGATGACATTTGAAGACAGAAAGACCAAGAAGATTTTGGGCCTGGCCAAATTTTAAAAAATTAATTTTTACTTAAAAATGTACTGTCACAATTGTGTTAATTATGTCTTTGCTTATTTTTTCAATAAGTATTTGTTAAAGGATAGGATAGAATGTTGTGCCAAGTGCTAGGAAAAACAGGAAATACTGAAGCCCTGTTCTCAGTGGACACAGTAAGTGATGTGGCGACAATAGTGGCAATGAATAATTACGGTATCTGCTGCTAGTTACTAGCATGAAGCACGCACATGATGGGATGGAACTCTACGTTTTCCTTCCCTGATACATGTACTTCAAATTTAAATATTGAAAATTCAAGGTAGGTTGAAAAATGTGCCTCAGGGTGTCTGCAGTGATTCCACCTTTAAGAAGCCTTTTTCCCGTCAGCGCTGTTAGATGTGTTGCTCTGACACATACAGAAGTCATTGAGACAGGCAGGGTGATCAAAGGAAAGCACGCAGCCTTAGGGAGGCTGATCTGAACTTGGATCTGGCTCCATTCCTTGCCTGTGGTATGGCTTTGAGCAAGTCACTGACCCCTACGACTCTCACTTTCCTCCCGGTAAAGTGGGGACAATATCACCTGTCCTGCTGAGTTGAAATGACATATAATATATGTGAAGGAATGTGGCAGACACTCCACCCCTGGAGCTGTCTGTACTGTCATCACCACTGGTAAATTGAAATGCAGTGAGAGGAATGTCAAGAAAAGAAACAGAGGGACCTGGCTGTGCACTGATAACAATAGTGTCTGCTCATTACATCATATTAGTAGCCTTTCAGAGATAGACAAGATCTTAGGGACCCACCGATTCAACTTCCCTGTTACCCAGCACGGGAAACTTATGACCACCAATCAGTGAGTGTGCCTAGGCCAAGAGCAGGCAGACCTGGGAGGTGGAGCCGCAATCCTGGCAGTAGGAGGAAAGCACTGAGGGATTTCCTTCCTAAATGTCTCCAGAACCCCACTGGCAAGGGCAAAATGCTCATTCTGTTCCAGAAGTCCTTGCTAGCAGCCATCATGTCCCATTCATTCTCCAAGAAAGATGACTAGGTACTTGAGAGCCAGATGTGAACAATCAGCTGCACTGAGAAAGCTAAAAGCCAGCAGGACCAACTCCTCATCCTACAAACTCCAGTCATAACCCTACTGTTTCCATGTTTTATCACACAGCTTCCAGTGGGTCCCTTCACCACAAACATAAACAGACAAGAAGGTCCCGGAACAAATTCTTGGCAAAATCAAACTTTCAGAATGATGGGGGCACATGCCTGGCGGGCTCTGCACTAGACCCCTCTCCACAGGGGAACCAGATTAATCATCTACTGCATGTCTCCCAAGGATGTGGAAAGGGCCAGAACAGATGCAGGCTTGTTGCTGTGCTCCAGTCATTAATCAGCCCTATTTTGATCTAAGTATTATATTGATTTGGCAACTTTTCACATCTTAAATAACAACACTGTGAAAATAGAAAATACTGAATCCTTCAGAGCAGAAATATATGGACCTACACATAATATAGATGTGCATGTGTACATATATATGTGTATATGTGTGTATAAATATAACATGAATAAAAATTATTCAAGATAATTTTTAAGCATTTTTCAGATTTCAAAACATCTTCAAGTACATTTGCAACTTTTTTTTGGATGAACTGCATTATCTAGTTAAACTTTCAAATTTTTTCAATTTTTATGCCAGATTTATATAAAAACACACTGCATGTGGCATGATCATTTGTGTAGAAACTCCAAAAAGGTCAAAAAAAAAAAAACTCCTGCAATAAGTGATTATAGCAAAGTTGCAGGATACAATGTCAATGTACAAAAGTCAATTGTTTTCCAATATACCAGCAATGAACAATGGAATTTGAAATTAAAAACACATATCATTTACATTAGTACCCCCCAAAATGAAATAGTTAGATATAAATCTACCAAAATATGTATAAGATCTATATGAGGAAAACTACAAAACTCTGATGAAGGAAATCAAAGAGTTGAACTAAATAAATGGAGAGATATACCAAGTTCATGGATAGGAAGATTCAGTATTGTAAAGATGTCAGTTCCTGCAAACTTAATATACAGATTCAATCCCAATCAAAATCTGGCAAGTTATCTGTGCATATCAACAAACTGATTCTAAAGTTTATACTGAAAAGCAAAAGACTCAGAATAGCTAACACAATATTGAAAGAGAAGAACAAAGTTGGAGGACTCACACTACCTGACTTCAAGACTTACTATAAAACTATAATAATCAAGAAGGTGTGGTATTGGTGAAGGAATAGACAAATAAATCAGGGAAACAGAATAGAGAACCTAGAAATAGACCCACATAAATATAGTCAGCTGATCTTTGACAAAGAGGCAATACCACAGAGAAATGGTAGTCTTTTCAACAATGGGGCTGGAATAATTGGACATCCACATGCAAAAAAATGAAATCTAGAAACAAACTTTATACCCTTCACACAATTAACTCACAGACCAAAATGTAAAATGTAAAACTACAGAACTCCTATAAAATAGCACAGGAGAAAATCTAGATGACCTTAAATTTGATGATGAGTTTTTAGATATAATAACAAAAGCATGATCCATGAAAGAAAAAAATTGATAAGCTGGACTTCATTAAAATTAAAATTTTCTGCTCTGCAAGACACTATCAAGAGAATGAGAAGACAAGTCACAGACTGGGAGAAAATATTTGCAAAAGACTTATCTGATAGAGGACTGTTATCCAAAGTTTACAAAGATAAATTTAACAATAAACAAAAAAACCCTATTTAAAAATGAGCCAAAGCCCTTAACAGACATTTCACTAAAGAAGACATAAAGATTGAAAATAAGTATATGAAAAGATGTTCCACATCATATGTTATCAGAAAAATGCAAATTAAAAAAAAGATACGCTACATACCTATTAAAGTGGCCAAAATCCAGAACACTGACAGTACCAAATGCTGGTGAGGATGTGGAGCAACAGGAATGCTCATTCATTGCTGGTAGGAATGCAAAATGGGGCAGCCATTTTGGAAGCCAGTTTGGAAGTTTCTTATAAAACTAAACATATTTACTGTACAATCCAGCAATCACACTCTTTAGTATTTACCCAAATGAGTTGAAAACTTATGCCCACACAAAAACCTGCACATGAACAGCACAGAGAGTGAACCCTAATGTAACTAGGGACTTTGAGTGATGATGATGTGTCAGTGTAGATTCATTGATTGTAAAAAATGGACACTGTGGTGGGGGACGTTGATAATGGGGAAGGCTGTGCCTATGGGGTGTGAGGGGCATATGGGAGCTCTGTGTACCTTGTGTTCAACTTTACTGTGAACCTAAAACTGCTCTTAAAAAAAAAACCCATTAAAAAGGAAAAAAAAAAAAGCACACTGCATATGTAAGACCCCAAATTGTGAAACAGTCAGCAGCACTTAGGAAAACATCTGCATGATTGTTTTATTGTTGACTCAAATATTTTGTCCTTTTCCTTCCAGGCCCTGGTTCAGTAAATTACTGCAGCTGTTGATGAAGCCCTGGTCCAGCCCCTGAGGAACCCACCCTGGCCTTCAGCACTGATCGTCACTGTGCCAAATGCCTCTCCTCTGCGGAGGCTCCACCACACCCTGAGCATCTCTGTACAGGTTGTATGAGGTTTCAAAATTTTTGTCTGATATTTAATACAAAATGACCCAAATATTAAAGGAATAATTAATTTATCAATATCAATCACTATGCGCCCTATTGAGATGTAAGCGTTCTGAGTGAATGCAGAATAATGTTCTAAACATCTAGGTGTTCCACACCAACCAATCAGAACAAACACTGGCCATAAAGATCCAGGTCTCCTGCCCTTGTGTAGCAGTTCTAATTCTGTGGATTTATGTGCAATCCGCATAACACAGTTCAAAACCCTGCAATACAGACATCTGGTGCTTTAAATTTGGATCGGAGACTGCAAACTGAATTCAGCCTATAGATGTGTCTTGCTTGGCCTACACTGTATCTTAGAATTTTTTGAATGAATATTTTAAAATAGAGACTCTAGGCTTCTAATTCCTTTCCAGACTTTTAAATGCAGGACCACCCTGGGCTCCTTTGGCTGGGATATGGGTGCTCTCACAAAGCTGGCTCCTCTTACTTAATTTGCCTGACATCTGGGTTTTTGAACTCCAGTTTAGATGACCAATTGACAAGTGTATCAATTGAGCTTAAATGATCGAAATTTGCATTCCAATAAATCCTACCATATATTTACTGGAATGTTCCCCTGGAGCTATATTCCAAGGCATTCAATCACTCTCTAAGCTATTTATATTCTCATATTTCCGTATTAGCAATGTTAACACATTTCATTTTATACTTGCCATTTCTGTAAAATATCACATAACAAATACATCTTTAAAAACCAGCTGCTGACATAAAATTTTCTATTCTACATCATTCTTTGTTTTCTTCAATTTGTCTTTATTGAAATTTCTGATATGATGACTCATCTTTTCTGAATATCTTTTGAACTTTTTCAAATTAATTAATATAATAATCCTTCCTGCAGAGGTGCCCCGATAACTTAGCACCCTGGGTCCCAACAAGGCAATCCTTTCCTGTCCTCAGCTATGCACTGCAGCCGCACCCAGCTCCCCAGCGTCTGCACTCTACTCTCAAACCCCTGGCAAGCAGATATTTCAGTCCAGCTCTGCCTAATTCAGGCCGTCCTTTGCATAGTTGACCCTGGGGCATATTTTGTCCTTCCCTCCCTCATATCTTCCTTAGTCTTGCATGTTGAGTAAGTTGAATTTCACTCTCACTTCAAACAAGCAATGTTATTTTCTAAGGATTTCTCAATATCCATTTGGCTTCATTTCCCCCTAATTCCCATATCATCTTTTACAATTAATTATTGGGTAACCCATTCTAGCATTACTGTATTTGATGGAATTTTTTAGAAAATTCTTTCATACTTATCTGTGCCTTTTTTTCCTTTTAAAACTATCAAAAATGGAACTCTAGTTTTCTCATTTCCAGCCCTCTTCACTGAAAAGTACCTGTGTTATTCAAAATAATATTTTCTCCCAATAACCCAAACAAACTTAAAACAGTAAGTTTCAACAGAGTCACTTACAATCGTGGCAGATGGATATAAAAGATAGTGCAACACAAACTAGATTTATATCATAATAAAAGGTAAAGTGCTTTTCAAAGAGACAGTGCCTACATTGACTGGAGTTTTATATTCTCCTCTCTCCTTTCTAATGCTATTTTCCACTTAGATTTTTCCAGAATTTATTAACAGAATTTTTATGAACCCATCTGAGATTTTTATTCCCTTTGCATTCTCCTATTCCTTCTCCCTTATAGCCTCATCATTTTGCTTTCATTTTTATGACCTGGAGTTTGGAAATATCCATGTATTTGTCTCTAATTTGAAAGCATCATGCTTCATATAGTACTTTGTGCTCACTGAAATGCTTTATGAAAGCACTTTCCAGACATTTCCTTTGGGTGTGCTCTCTCTCCATTCACTCATTCTCTCATTCATTCATTCATTCATTTGATCATCCAGTATATATCAACAAAGTACTATGTACCAACTTCAAAGACTTTTTAAAAAACATTTTCCACCCCCCCCCCCCAAAATCCTCATTGTCTGCACATTGTAAATGCTCAACAAATACGCTTCTGATGAGTTTCCTAACTGATTTCTTCACGTCCTTCAATTCCCCCCCCTTTACTTTCTGCGTATTCATTGGACTCACACAGGCTGCGTTTCTTACTGGGGGAAGGTGGTCACTGGTGCATGAACAGGCTTGCAGCCCACACACACTTCTCCCAGCCGTCACCGGAGGCTATTACTTTCTCAATCTGCCCATCTAGCATCGGAATGTTGGTTACACGTTTGCTGTGTTATATGTTTCAGCAGCTCAGAGGCATTCCACTTGCTTTTTTAAAATTTTTCTCGAACTAAAAATCATGCCTTGCCCTGTAAAATCCCTTCCTCTAATCCAGGACTATAATGAATCCCCCACCCTGCCTGGTCCCATGGGCCACTGTCAGTCACTGTGCACTCCACACAGAGCTCCCCAGCACCCATGTTCTTCCACGTCCACTTGAAGTGTTTCCACTTAGGCCACAGGCGCTCTCAACAGTCCTGCTGTTTTTATTGCTTGCAAATACTTTGTGTGCACTTTTCAGCATTTACCTAACCAGCTCTTTTTTGAAACAAATGGCATCAAACTCACTTATTCTTCTATTGCTTTTTTGGAATCATGTTCTCACAAACACCTTATTATCTGGCTTCAAGGAGGATAGTAGTCCAATACAATTTATTTTCAAGTCTTAAAACCATAAATTATTCAACAAAACAAGGGAGCCAACCCTTTTTATGCCAGGAAAGAAAAATTTTCTTTTACCAAAATACAGATTCCACTTTCTACCTCTCAGATGGTTATTTTGGTTTCTGAATTCCATTTCTTTTTATTTCCCTTTGCACCATATCAGACATTATTTCATTCTCCTCCATCTTTTACTTGCTTCCTTTTCTTTTACTATCACCCAACCTTGACCTTTAAAGGTCTCCCCTCCACTCCCGCCATTACGTCCTGCGCCAGCTGCCTTTCCTGTGTGCACTACTGTGGAACAACTGACACACTGATCTTTGCCATCACCACCAACTTCTGTCTCTTCCTCCCTTCCATGTTTGCCCCAAATAGCTGCTCCGCGTAACGTTCCGTAAAGCGCTTTCCAGTATCCATGCTCTTCTGACTCCACATGAAGTGTTTCAAATCAGGTGCTCTCAGTAGTTCTACTATTTTTATTGTTTCTAAATCCTTCATGTCATATGCACTTTTTGGCATTTACCTAATCAACCTTTGCTTATATACACTAGAGCCCTCTTTTGTTACAAAGCTGTCTCCCTGTATATCTGACAGGTTTTTGCTTCTTATGACCCATACACGTTCCCCATGGAAGGCGAAGGTTTCTATAGTCTAATTCCACGCTTTATATTCCACTCCTGAAGTTTAATTCCACTCTGTGCCCTTATCTGTGATGCTTCCCACTTCTGTTCCTCCCCAGGATAGGGTGTCATTCTCCCAACTCATGTAACACTCAGGTTGCTTATATTGTGAGATCATCTAAATAACTCACCTTTCCAGGAAGATTATACATTCCTGTAGTGTGAAAACCATATAACACATTTTTAAAGTCAGTTCCGCACATCCTGGATGTGTGCTAGACACCTCCAATCTATTCTTTTTGGGGTTCTGAGCAATACACACACCTATAGGTTATAAGAGGAAACCAACACATGCCAAATTCTTACCAGGCATGTCTTTTCCTACAGGAGAAAACTTCCTAGCATCCAAAATCAGCCAAACAGAAATGTTGAACATGATTTCCTTCAGACAGTTTCCCCAGTTTTGCTATTGTTGTTCAACTTTCTAACCTGTGCCAGTTCTCATCATCCTCTTTCATTCTCCACACTCTCTTTGCACTATTATTCTGTCTTCTCTGGGCTGCCATCAAGAAAGCTGGCGCCCTCCCTCTGCATCCATTGTCTTGCCTACGTCCTGACACCACCTGCCACATGCCTCCAAAGAGCATCTACATCGCACCTGCTGTGCCTTCTGCAAATTCTGGTCTTCGTGCATTACCTAATTCTCTTTGATTCTTCCTTTCTGAAATCCTTGTCTTTCTCTGCCTTATTAATATGTGCTGTTTCTACTGGTAATTTTCCTTTTCAATTTGGAGGTCACTTTTATTTCTAAATGATGGAAAGAACTCAGTATTTTTTAAAGCTAGTTTTTAAAAGAACTGAAATACTGTGTGTTAACTTGTTCAATGAGCCAGCAGCAGGCACGTCCCCACCCTGGGTTTGCTGCATGTTGATCATATCCATGCTGCATAGCACAGCCAGATTTTCAGACACAACAAAAACGCACCCTTGGAGCCCATTACCCAGCCATGGTCAACCACAGATTTCATATAAAGGTCAAAAGTGAAATGCCTTTAGGAGTTCCCTCAACATCTTAAAATAAAAGTCACATTCCAAACTTCATAATTCTCATGAACACATCACAAAGTCACCATTATGCTATTGAAAATGAAAACAATTATATGCTTGTATTACAAGAGAAAGTATTCTAAAAATGAATTGTATAGAATCTTCAAGTTCTTGCTCACAAATCATGAGTTTGCCTTGGCTTAGTCGCATTACATGGCATGGTCTGGATGTATCACACCTCCACAGACAGAGAACGATCCTGCTCCTACGTCTGCAAAACCAAATTTGGTGTGTTGGTTTTAAAAGAAAGTTATCTCTAAAAATCCCCCTCCGGGGGCCGGGCGCGGTGGCTCACGCCTGTAATCCTAGCACTCTGGGAGGCTGAGGCAGGAGGATTGCTCGAGGTCAGGAGTTCGAGACCAGCCTGAGCAAGAGCAAGACCCCTCCATCTCTACTAAAAAATAGAAAGAAATTAGCTGGAAAACTAAAAATATATAGAAAAAAAAAAATTAGCCGGGCATGGTGGCGCATGCCTGTAGTCCCAGCTACTCAGGAGGCTGAGGCAGGAGGATCGCTTAAGCTCAGGAGTTTGAGGTTGCTGTGAGCTAGGCTGATGCCTCGGCACTCCAGCCCAGGCAACAGAGCGAGACTCTGTCTCCAAAAAAATAAAAAATAAATAAATAAATAAATAAAAATCTCCCTTCGAAATATTCTAGTAAGCCTCTCTCATCTTGGTCCTATTCTGAAAACTTCTAACCATGTTAATAATACACGAATACAAATTTGAAGATGAGCCTTTTATTCTTTGCTCTAACAGATATACTTTATAAAATATGCCCAAAATCTGGCTGCAGGTTTCTTTCTCTAGTGCTGTGTGTGTTCAATATATTCACTTATCTATTCAGATTGCCACGTTACACTTCCTTTGCCACAGGAGTAACCCATCCTTTTTGGGTCAGTAAAAAAGAGGGCTTTTCTTCCCACCCCAAATATGTGTCCCATTTTTGAGCCACTTGGACTTAAAAACAACTGTCCTGCTGTAAACTTTTTCAGTAAATAGAACATCCTTTGGCGAGAGACCTCGACAACATCCTTGACACCATCGGTTGGCTTGTGTCACCACCAAACATGTGGGACGCTCTCTCCAACCTCCTTCTCTGGGGATAACAGCTGGAAGAAGCAACATTGCTATGCGATGACAAGACTGCGGGAAGGGTGACCCCCATCTCCTACAGCTGGAAGTGTTGTTTCCCAAAACAAAACGTGAGAAACAGAAATATGGAGCAATTTTTAATGTTCCAAAAAGAACTCTGTGCTCCTTGAAAGGACATTTTATGACATTATTTCAAAATATGTTATAAACATTAGTTAATCCTTTAGCCCCTTGAGAATGGCCAAAGGAAAACTCAGATTTGCAGGAGGCCAAAAAGAACCAGATTGTTTCAGAAATTGCAATCAAAGAAGAGTAAGTGATCACCTGTTGTAACGTAGAGATGGAAATTTAGGAAAAAAAAAAAAAATAGTAGGAAGCCTAGATTTTTACCACGTGGGTTCACATGGAAACTCAATTTCATCAAAAATCTGTAAATTGAGTATTCAAGAAGACTAAGTAGTCAAGACTTGGGTAGACCCAAGTCACCGTATTCTTGATCAAAATCTCTACTTTCTGGAACAATTAGTTGCTCTCAGCCAAAGATTCTTAACAAAAGAGGAGACTCCTCTTACTCTCTCACGCTAAGGCGGTTTACCAATCTGTCAGGAATGTCATGTTCCCTCTCACATGTTAGTGAACTTAATCGACCCATCCACTTCCTCTGCCCTTCGCAGAGTCGGCTCATAGTTGTGCCGATGCTTTCTGCAAAAGGCCCCCAACATCTACTATTTCCTCCCCATTCCCTTGGCCACCTTCCCTGTTAGGGTGTGGATCAGTCTGTGTCTGAAATACAATAGCCCCCCGTGGTGATGTTCCTGGCTGTGGCTCACCCCACCCCCAGCCTGCCCAGTGTCACCCAGCCAGTCTTTCATAAAGGTGATTTTCACCAGCATATTCCCCTTGTCACAAATCGCCAGGGACTCTGGTTTCTCGTGCATAAAACATTTGCAATTTGACCTTCCTCCTTCTGTTGTAATTCCTCACCATGCTGGAGACAGTACAATACCAATCACGACATTATGATCTTGGAGTGAGACAGACCCGAGTTTGAATACTAGCTGAAAAAATCCTTGAGATTCTGTTTTCTCATCAATAAAATGGGAATAAGACTGCCCGCCTGACCCTGTCATTGCACAGACTGCAGGGAACAGATGTGGAGTATATGGCACATGACTGCAAGTTGATAGTGACCTTGATAGCCTGCTTTCCCACAAATGCCATGCAATCCAGCCTGTTCACCTGTGTCACCTTAACTCCATCTTCATTCCTACTGGGCTTCTTGGGCATGGCTGCCCCCGCCCAAGTCACCCCATCCTCACTTCCAAGGCAAACCCTTTAGATTAGCAATGGCAATCAGGTTTCAACTCAAGTGTCGACTCCTACCAGTCAAAGGGGGTTGCCAGGAGCTCTGAATTGGAAGAATTTTGAGGCCCTGCCAAGGTCATTGAGCAGAGTGTTCTTGGGTAACTGTGGGCCCCACTCCCTGGGCACAGGTTCTCCAAGCACGGGGTCTATGCTATGACCTGGTGTCACCTAAATGGTCTACCTGCCAAGAGCAAGACCCGCTACAACTACTTATGCTCCTGACCTGTCTTTGGGCACCTGTGTTGGCTTCCAGGGACGGAAAGCTCTTTGTCTAAGCATTCACAAGATTTTTGCCAAAAAATCCATCCAGGAGTGTGGTTGTGCATGTTAAGTTCACTGATATGTCATTTCTGAAAATCAGTTTTGTTCTATTTTAACAATCAGGAGATTGCCCATCTCCAGCCTTCCCACACCTCTCGACGTTTCAAACCAGAGATGAGGGACAATCATACAGTCACTTCTAGCCCACTCAGCTCCAGGCATAAGGACTTGAACCAGTTTTAAGTGTTAAATGGTATCTTTCTCTCTTTTTACCTTGCTTATGATTTAGTTCTTTTCTTTTTCACCATATTTAATCTATTGTTTTCAGTTTGAAGGGGATGTTCTTTTTCATGGGAAAGACAGAGGCTGCAGAGTAATTACATGATTCTTTATGTTATCAGATAATATGCTCAGAGAAGATGAGTTATCAACCAGATTTCAGGGAGGCATTCTAGAGAAAATAAAGAATGATACAGACTAGCAGATTTTACACCAGCAGCTAGTTTTTAAATCATACATTTGTTTTTGATATCTAATAGAAATCAAAGCCAGAAGTGAAATGTGTTCCTGTTGATCCTGTAGAGAGATAAGAATGTGAACTGCACCCGAGCCATCATGTAAACTCAAGAACCAGCAGGAAAGACACAGGAGAAGGGCTAGGGTGTCTGGGCACCCCACAGGCACACACGCACTCTCCCACACACACGTGCACCTGCCCACACACATGTGCATGTGCATCCATACACTCCCTCATGCACGTGCACACACATGCATGCCCATACAGGCCACACATACACACTCACAGTCATGCACACACACATGCACATTCACACACATGTAGAAGCTCCCCTCACAAACACTGCCTGCCATCTGTGAGTTCATCTGGGGACACCATGCCCATGACCAATATACTGAGCCAGGACTCACGCTAGGTTAGAGTGGCCTTGGACAGCAGCACTGGGTGGCATTTGCAGGGTTACCTCTCATGGCCCTGAAGGCTCTTGTCACTGCAGTTGGCTGGCAGAGTCATCACATGTTGGTAGGATGGGAAGTGCAGTTGGGAAGGCTCTCTTTCCCCAGGGCCGCCATAGAGGATGGAGCACACCTGGGGACCAGGTAGGTGGGGATTGAAACCCAGCCTTCAGGGCCACATCTGCCCAGGGGAGCACCTCCCACATTCTTCTGAAGCACCTCTCAGACTCGGGCAGGAAGCAGAGCTCTAGAAACTTGTCCTGCCTAATCGCCCCTCCCACTTGCACATGGGCACCAGAGGTGTCCCCAAGTCCGAGGGAGAAGGGTGCAGAGGGCCCGATGCCTGTGGTCTCTGCAGACTTCTAAGCTCATCCTCACACCTGTCTGTCTGGCTGCTGCAGCCAGGTGCACACACAGAGCTCCAGATTTCAAGCCTGGACGTGATGTGCTCACCCCTGGTACAATCATCAAAAAGAGGTGTGGCTGAATTTCATTTGTCACCCCCTTAGAGGTTCTCAGTATCTCTCTGGCTTAAACATCTGCCACAAGCAAAGCTAAGATGGGAGGAAAGCCCAAAATTCAGAATTTGGTAATCCACAAGCCACAGACAGGTCTCTGACATCTGACTACTGCCATCCCTGCAGCTTCCAAATCATACTTGCTGATTTCGGGGCTAGGGGCATAAACCTGAAATCAACATGTCAGATTTGGAGGCTGCAGAGGTCTTTTCATTTATTGTCTTGAAAAGTCAACATGATATTCTAATATTAGCCTCCAGTCCCTAAGAGACTAGAAAAGGGAATAGAAAAATCTAAGTTACACCCTTCGAGAATGTAGAAGTAGAAAGCCATCTTTCTTACCAATTTCTTTGTGTAAAATACATGGGAGGGTGGCACAGTATTAATGAATACGAACTTCCTAACACAAGTCCAGCCAGATTTTGCTGGGATCTAATTCGGCAGGGAGGGATCAAACAAATATTCTCCATAGCTGCTTTTCTCTGTCAAAGGCCTTTTTAAGGAACAAAAATACAGCTCCACCCTCCCCTTGGTATGAAAAGGGCTGTGCATGGGCTGGTCAGTGTATCCATCGAATCAGGGCAGTAAGGCGAGTGCCAAGGAGACCACCGTGCCCTGAACATCCGGGAAGAAAACATGACCCTTTGGCTGTAACTCATACTTGCTGTCCACTTGTTCTCCTAGAGACCACGCTGTCCTTGACCTCAGGGAAAGGGCTGGGTCAGAGTGATCCCATTAGAAGGAAACAGGCCTTTGCTAAGCTACTGTGACTGTGAATTTTATGTGTCAATTTGGCCGGGCCAAGGGATGCCCACATATCTGGTTAAATGTCCCTTCTGGGTGTGTCTGTGAGGGTGTTTCTGAGTAAAGCAGATGCTCTCCCCAGTGTGGGCTGGTCTCACCCAGCCACTGAGAGCCTGAATGAAAACAAAAGGTGGAGGAAGGTTGAGTTAACTCTCCCTGACAGAAGACATTGGTCTTCTCTGCCCCTCAGAGCTACAGGCTCTGAGGCCTTCAGACTCAGACTGGATCCACAGCACTGGCTCTCTGGCCCTCGGGCCTTCAAAGCACACCTTCGGCTTTCCTGGGTCTCCAGCTTGCAGAGGGCGGATTGTGGGACTTGGCAGCCTCCATAAACATTTTAGCCAATTCCTTATAAAAAAAAAAAAAAAAAAAGCTCTTTATATGTGTGTGCATGTGTGTGCATGCATGTGTGTGTATGTGTGTGTTCAGTTTCTCTGAGAACTCTGACCAACAAAGCTGTCATTGGATGACCACATCCTCTGTCCCAAGCCTTGTGCTAGACTCCCTGTGAATGGCGCCCAACTTAAATTTTGCCCCAGACTCTCCTAGCACAGAGGGCAAAGGTGCTAACCTAGACCCCCTGGCATGAGTGAGAGAGAAGGCTGGAGGGGTTTGGAAGGAGGGCAAGCCCTGGAGACAGGAATGACCTATGGAAAAGCAGCCGTGGAGAGGAGAGGGTGACCAGGCTGAGCGCAGCGTCGGCTCAGAGGCTCCGACAACACAGACAGGAAAAGCCGAAGCCAGTTACACCTCCTTCGCCTGACACTGGAGGAGAAATGGGGTCCTGGGGCCAAGACCATGCACACAACCATCCAGTTCCTTCCCATGAGGGAGTCTGGACACCCTGAAGCTCCCAGCAGAGGCTGCAGGGCAGACCAGGAGGGCTGGAGACCAAGGGGAGAAGTGACCATGGCAGGAAGGGTGGGACGTCGGGGCCAGACCTTTGCAAGGGGTCCTCGCCAAGGATAAGGATGGGCCAGGTGCTGGGGGCGGGAGAGAGGCAGAGGCCGGTTATTCCAGGAAGTCCACCTGGGAAAGGAGGAACAGTCCCCAGAAAATGGGGCTGTGGCCATAAGACGGTCAGCTGGGGTACAGAGCAGATGCCCAGAGGGACAGATGGAAGCGGGGTCACCCCAGTGGGGCACTGAGGTTGGCTGAGGCTCTGTTCCCAAGTCCCAACAGTGACTAAGCCCCAGGCCACAGCTGGTGGACATGCTGGCCTCCCTGTGCTCCAGCAGAAGAGCAGGGAGGCAGCTGGCCTGGCGAGGGTGCCCGGACTCGGGCGAGGATACCCCCCAGTCCACACAGTAAAGAGTGAGTGAGCGCTTGCGACTGTCTCAGCTGCTTGGCACCTCCACTCTGCATAGAGAGAGTTAAAACTGAACTTGTTTCTGGGAAGAATTCCACTTTGCATTCTACAATATTAGTTCAAAGCTCTTCTTCGAAACAAGTTTGGAAACAACACAAAACTCCAGAAAATTCAGGAGTGGCATTTGGAAAAATGAAGGCTGAGCGTGGAGAGAGGCTGAGGTGCTGCATGTCTTGTATCTTTCTTCACGCAGAGGCCACCCACCTAGGAAGAGGAGAGGGAGCGCCGGGCAGCCCCCGGTGTGAACAGAAGGGCTGCAAGGCCAACGAATAAGGCAATGGACATAATGGGGTGTACTCTTCCTACTGCACGTCTTGTTTCTATCCGGCCATTCAACCACAGTAACAGAATTCCTTTAGGCTCTCGTGCCATCTCAGCTGCAAGCCACACAGCCTGTGGTCCCCACCCCAAAGCCCAAGGCCAGCCACGCCAGACACCTAGTCTAAATTGTTACGTGCAGCTGCAAATCTACATGCCCCTGCTCCATGTCTACAAAGGATGCAGTCCTATTAAGACCTTATCTTTGTGAAGTGCCCAGTTTCCTCTCCAAATAGGAAACCATCACCGGGGCCAGAGCTTGGTTTTTCCACTGGAACATGGAACAAAATGAGGGGAATTTACATTTTGGGTTATTACTGTATTCACTGAACTCTTCTCCAGAGGTCAAAGGGCTGGGCATAATGAACTGTCACTTGAGCAGAAAGCTCGCCCTGTTGTGATACCAGGAACAAAGCCTGCGCATCCTTGAGCAGCGTGCACCAGGATGGCCTTGCACAGGGACAGTTGGCTGGGAGCTCAAGGAAGTGAAGTTGAAAACCAAACACGCTTCCGAGCTATTTACAAATAGGAAGTGCATATAGAACACAACACAGGTGCTTCCAAGAGAACAGTTTCCTTTAAGAGACTAATGTAGGAGCTGCAACACCTACAACACAGGAAGTGCAAACTATTTCCATACTTGGAAAAGAGCAGCTAAGAACTCAAGAAGCCCGCCTGCAGTCTTGAATTGTTAGGAGACTGAAAACTCATGTTTGCTCATGCTGGCGAAATGGGAAAATGTGTACGAGTCCTGCTGCCGCTCTTAGACAAGTGCATGGTTCAAGAGACGAGCAAGATTTTATCTCTTGCAACCAAAATCTGTCTGATTAAGGATTATCTCAGCACAAGGTAGAGCAACCAACACAATTGTTCCCACTTCGCTATGTCAATTTAGTGCGAGTATTTTCTTTGCACAGATAAAATTTAAAAATCACGGAAGTATGACTGTCATTTGAAAGAAAATAACGAGCATTAATTAACTTTGACAATTTAAGCATGACAGACTGGTTTTCCATTCTCGTCTCTTCCATATCCTCGTGTAAAATCCTGGACAGGTTAGTGCCATGCCTCAAGGCTGGGAACCATCTCTCTGTAAATGACGAACACAAGGGGCCTAGACCTTCAGTGGAGAGGACTGGGAGCTCTAAGGGCAGTGAGTGCTCGAGGATGGCAGTGGCTCAATTCCAAGTATCTTCACGTTGGCCAGTGCCGGATTTCTAACTTACAATAGATGGAAGAGGGGTTTCTGGTCTCAACAAACCAGGGCTGAACGGCCCCCATCTAAGCCCGGAAGTGAAGGGTGGGGGGCCCAGCTCCAGCTCTGTTACACGCCAGGCCGGTGCCCGTCAGCTGCCCAGGCCAAGAAGATGCGCTTCCCAGTGCAACGCTTCTGTTCTCTGGCGTCTGTGGGCCCCTCACCAGCTCACAACCAACGACTTCCTCTGCGGGGACAGGGTCCCGCACCTGCACCGTCCTGCTACTTTCCTTGTCCACGTTTTCATGAAGCTCTTTGAGCATCTTGTGTTCACCAGCATCTTAGTCTGTCATCAGTGAGTGTTTCTTCACCAAAGACAACAGCGGATATTGCAAATGAGCGGCACTGCAGTTAAACCGTGTGTTGAATATGTAAAGATTTCAATCCACGTCAGGTGCAATGTTGCAAATTATGTTTAACTGTGTTTCAGTGGAAGTACAAAATTGCATAGAGAAGCCACTAGATACTAACGTCTCAGGCTCCTGCTTTGCGGAAAACTCAAAAAGTAAAGGAGCATGAGATGCCACAGGCTGCGACTTGCAGGGCCGACTCCGGGGACCACCACTTCTGCCTCGGCTTCCAGTTGAACTGTGTTCTGCCCGCAATGTGCGGGATAGGCCGATGCCAGGGCAGGGACCGTCCGCACTTCGTTTCCACACCCTCATGGGCAGTAGCAGGGGCTCCTCTTGAAGAGAGGCGTGTAAGGGAAGGGACTGGCTGCAGGGAGCCGCTGCTGGGCACAACACACCCGCAGTGGTTGGCTCCTTTCAAAGGCGACTCTTACCTGCTCCATGTTCAGTGATTTGGACATGCTGCTGTATAGGTTTTGTGATTTTTATCCCCATTTTGTTAGAGTCTAGTCGAAGGCATTTTATTTTTTAATTTTTTGGAGACAGAGTCTCGCTCTGTTGCCCGGGCTAGAGTGCCATGGTGTCAGCCTTGCTCACAGCAACCTCAAACTCCTGGGCTTAAGCAATCCTACTGCCTCAGCCTCCCGAGTAGCTGGGATTACAGGCATGTGCCACCAAGCCCGGCTAATTTTTTCTATATATGTTTTCAGTTGTCCAGATAATCTCTTTCTATTTTTTAGTAGAGACGGGGTCTCACTCTTGCTCAGGTTGGTCTCGAACTCCTGACCTCAAGTGATCCTCCCGCCTCAGCCTCCCAGAGTGCTAGGATTACAGGTGTGAGCAACTGCACCTGGCCAGGCATTTTAAAGTTTATGTTTTGGGTCTGACAATAGGTGTGACTACATCTACCCACATGTGCACCTGTGAGCCCCACGTAAGCTAATAGCTCTCACCCCAGCTCCTCAGAGGAAACACAATCTGGGTAACATTCATTGTTGTATCATTAAAATGTCAGTGTACTGTTTAAATGTTTTGTCCAAGGCATAATTTCTTTGATGATTTACCATCTTAATCAGAACATCTAAACGGCCCACATGCTTACACTACACTGTTTCCCTTAAAAGGCAACGTAAGCCAGGGCATTCCTTTCCTTCCTTCCCCCTGGACTGCGGCTTCACTCCTGTGCTCACCCCCACTACCGAAGGCACCCAAAGCCCAAAGCCCGATGGAGCTGGACCCGCCCACCCCGTGGGCCCCCTGCAGTGCTCACGGTCCACTCACTCCCTTCTGCGGTCGCCTCTGGCTCATTGACCCCATCCACACCCCAAACCCTCATCTCCCATGCTGTGTTCCATCAGGACTCCCTCTCCACTCCACAGTTTTTTGCTGTCACCTTCAGGTTCATCCTGCCAGTGACCTTGGGCACAGTGCCAGTCTCCCTTGCTAGGTAGGAGTGGCCAGTGAACAACGGCAGGCAATCTCCATGCAGAGGCGGAAGGGTGACCGAGTTCCCCACAGGAGCAGGTCCCTGTGCACCTGGACAGGCACAGAGCTGGTAACATGGTGGGAGGGGATTGCCCTGAGCTGTGCCCAGCTGGAGCAGGCACACAGAGACCTTGGCGCCACCCTGGCCCCTCTGCTGCAGACAATTGCTGGCTCCCACCTACCCTGTCCCAGCACACTGCAGGCTCCCCCTTCCTGATCTTAAGCCGTGTCTCAGACCCACTGCCTAGGACAAGTTCCCTGGTGCCAAGTAGCTGGAGGAGTTACAATCCACTTGTTTCGTTGGCCATCTTTACATCTTACACCAAATCCTTCCAAAAGCTTGATTCTGCCTTTTCCTTTCCTCAGTGTCTCTCAGCACCTGAGCACTTGCTATACGCTTCTAAGACTGGGTGGGAACACGCCATCTCCTCGGTGGGCTGTCCACGGAACCCACCATCCACGTGAGGGCACCGCTGGGAGTGCCTGGGAGCACCAGCCTCCAGTAAATGTGCAGAGCAGGGAACCGACCGCCTGCCACCGCCCACTGCACCTCTCCGTAAAGACACTCTCCGTTTGCATTTGTGGAAACATTTCTCCTATGACCAGACAGCGTCTTTGGTGGCTTCTCCTCTCTACTTTCCCACTGCAAGAGCTCTGAACTGGGTTCTTTCAGTAATAGTAACTACCAGGTTCTGCCAGCTGCAGAGGAATGAATTCTAGCTGCATCTCCAAATTTAAATTTTCTAGCGTGGCCTTGGCAACCAGTTAGTCACTCAAGAGATACTTATTGAACATAGATTCTACACAAGGATGTTCAGACACCATGCTGGACGCTGCAGGGGCGTGGAGAAGGACATTGCAATCCAGCTGAGAAGATGGGGCTTGCACACACGCAAAGGCATCAAGAGGGGAAAATGACAAACATTCCATCTACACAAAAAGATTGATGCTTGCCAAGACTGTCTTCCTTGACCGACTTTCCCACCACCCTCCGAAGTGCCTGCATCCTGCCTGCAGCTGAGAGCCAACGCCTGGAGCCATTGCCAAATTTAGCTGTATTCCTGTCCACTGCCAAATGCAGGGGCTTCTTCCTTGGCAAATCTTTTTCAACAGATCTTCCTATAAAAATCTGCTACCAAATCCCTCCAGACCAATGTTCTGTGACATACATCTCCTTGAGAAGGTGATAAAAGTTCCAAGCATTGCCTCCTTAAAAACGCCCTTGTGCACAGACTCGTAAAAATTTGTATATGTCAAGGGGTTTATGGACCCCCCCAAAAAGAGGCCATGCTGTGGTCTAGACTATAGTTTCTTGATCTCAACCTTCCATATCTATTAATTTGGGGATGGGTACTCCAAACCACCTTTCGTCCTTAATTGATTTTAGTCATGAAAGACAGGGATGTAATGTCAAGAAGACCTCGCCTGGAAGTTGGTTTGATCCTTCTCCTGCTCCCCTGGGTGCCCTCCATGCAGTTTTCTCACCCAGGGCTCCAAGCCCCGGGCCTCAGCAGTTCCACCTGCACGGCCCCTGGATGTGGAAGAGGGACAGGAACTCAGATGATTACTGGCAGGCAGGCAGGCAGGATCGGTGGACCATCAAGACATCTCTGTGTAGGCTCAGGACAAACCCGACATGTCCGGGGTTATCACCAGCATGCAAAAAGGTAGCAGCTGGGCAATTTATGTCACTTAATAGCTAAAGATGTCATACCTCATACTCATAAGTAGACTCTGGGAAGTTGTTATTAAAAAAAAAAAAAAAAAAAAAACCACTCAATTCCAACTTACACCACTTCCCCAGAATATCCCCTGAAAGTATCTGCAGTCGCTCTCCTTCAGCTAATGACAAATGCTGAATTCCATCTGAGATCACCTTGCAGGAAAGTTTCATCCACCACCCCATTACCACAGTGGGGCATGGGGGCTTGGCCCACCCACACAAATTAGCAAAGTCCCAAAGCTTAAAAGACCAAAGGTGTGTAAAACTGTTGCATCTGAAGAACTTCAGGCTGCAAAAGCCGGTGACTCTCACAAGTGCCATGGCTCTGTGAGAAGAGTAGGTAAAAGGCTGTACAAGCTAGCGGCTGTTGCATCTACTTGGAAGGCTAACAATAATGAGAAACTCACCCTAACTATTTTGCTTTTCCAAGCACAGCTTTCAAGTGACTACTGCAGTCGCTCCAATGACACAGGTACATCGCATATAGGAGTCGAATAACTTGCTTCAGAAGTGTGGCATTGTCTTAAGAAGACAATTGCCAATTAAGGAATCAAATTAAGGATCATTTCTACCATTATTTCTCACCAAAAAGACTCTGTAACATAGCACATTTCATCAGAGATTTTTACATTATATATTTCCCCTTATTAAAAGCTTTCCACAGTTGCAGGATAACGTGGGACATGGAGTGCCAATTATCCACAACAATTTGCCAACAACTTTGACCTGCATTTTCTTTTTTAAGCCACTGAGCATTTCGACAGCAACTTGTCTTCATGTTTCTGACTTAGTCATCCCTAACTCACAAATTAGATTTCTTTTGCCCAGATAACCTGGGAAATCCTGGTCCTTGGAACAAGACTCCAATTTTGACTTGCCGAAAAGGGGTCAAGTGCTAATTGTGACCAGAACCGCTCCAGGTGCAAGTGAGTGTTCAGCTGTGGGAATCCAGCTCAAAATTCCTCAGTGCTGCAGTACCAAGATTGCGACAGTCTGTCCCGGGGGTGCGGGTCCATGGCCAGCACAGCATGGCCACTGTGTCTGGAGAACGGGGGTGGGGCAGAGGTCCTGGGGTGTGTCCAGCTGATTATAAAAGCACCTCCTCACTCTGCCTCCAGCCTCCTCACACAGGGTCCTGCCAACATGGCCAAAGAGCATCGCAATTTTAAGGCAAAGGACAATATTCTTGCACCATTATTATTGTGACACACATCATCCTCATCGAAACGCCTGGAAGTCACGCACACTGGAGAAATACATTTGCTTTCCACAGTCTCCCTCCCATCCTACATCTGGTGTTTCCACATGTGATGGCTTCACCCACCGTAAGTCCAAGTGGTGCTTCCCAGGGCTAGCTCTGCCTAATTCCCAGGGCAGAGAGGAGAACCATGCTAACTCATTTCCCACTCTCGAGATATGGGGCTGTTCGGAAAGTATCCAGCCATGTAATACCGTTTTCCATATATTAACAGTGGCTGGATACTTTCTGCACAGCCATCATATTTCAAAATTTCTAAAAACAGAATAATTCTGAATGTCTGTGAGTCTCACAAATGTACTTTAGAGACACAAAGTAGACACTATTTCCTGCAAAGGACTCCAATTATCTACCTTAGAATCACAACTCTTTTAATGACGCCAATTTCTGAGGCTGAGCCACCCCTACAATAGCAGAGGGATGTCTTTTTAAATAATTTCTAGTTCAATATGATAATTTGTTTGTATTAATTCTATAGCTAATCGCTGAGGGCAGCAATTCTTTTCTGTTTGTCGCCAAGCCTAGAATGGTGCCTGGGACATAGTGGGTGTGCAATGAATATTTATTCCATGGATAAATGAATACTATTTCCTATATGAATGAATGCATGGTATACATATTTATATATGTGTGCATATGATTATATATAAAATTTCATCTATGAGGTTTGATGACTTAATACACAAAGGCCATAATGTCCCATAAATACTAATTTCAATCTAAAAATGTACAAATCAGACTCATTTCCCTAAGACATGTACAGACCTTTGCAGAAAGACTCTTTATCAAGTTGTCTGCGACTAGCCCATTTTTAGGCTTTTTTAACAGATAAATACCCTTAATCTGTCAGTTTGTTTAGATTTTCCTCTTAGGCTCTCCCACTAAATGGCTTTTCTGACCTCACCCTCAGCTGAATTCTAAAATGAATCTAGGCTGCAAATGTGTACAAGCCTGGGAGCCCCACCCCTGGCGCCCCACAGAGAAGAGATGCAGCCCTCCGATGTCAGGCAAATTCTTTGGGGACTGCGCCCACCGCCACGCCCATGCCAAAGCTGCGCTGAGCTCCAGCACTGGCTGACTTCCACGCTGCACCTTCTCACTGGACCACCAAGGTCAGGGAGAAAGGTCTCCAAAGGGATTCCCATTTTCACAAGGTCCTGTTAAACTCCGACCTTTCCCCATTAATGGTGATGCTATCATTTCCTACACAAAGTCACTGCAATGTGTCTCATTTCCATTTGCTTTTGCTAAATTTATTCTTGTCATGCTTCAAAGCCCAGTTTTCTATCATGGAATACTTCAGGGACAGAATTGTGCCCTAAAAAATTATGCAATAAAAACATATTTAATCGTTCAAATACCACTATAATCCCAACATTTTGTAGATTATCCAAGAAGCTTATCTCATTTTAAAGAGTAAAGTAGCAGTAAAGAAAGATATTTTTCAGCCTTCATAGTTTTATTTACATATGAATATCTAAAATAATAAAATCAATAATAAAATCTAACATTTATTGAACTCTTATCTGAAGATATAGAGAGGAAAAAGTTTTTTATCTGTTCTCACAACAAGCTTCTGACACCAGATGTGTGGGTGGTTTCCCCACACATCAAGCAGGCAATTCTTCCAGATACCAGCTGGGTTTCCCTCAATTCAACTCTGACTCAATCTACCTGGAGATGGCATCAGATCCCACAGTCAGAGGGCTCAGTCCCACAAAACAGCCCCCACTGCAGACCCAACTACACCTATTTTTCTGCCCATGGGCTATAAATTGGGGTCTCTATGACTCCTTCCTTGGGTTTTATTAATTTGCTAGGAAGGCTCACAGAACTCAGGGAGCCACTATTTTCCCGGTTTACTATAAAGCATATTATTATAATACAAAGGATACAGATGGATGCCTAGGGAAGTTACAGAGGAGGGGCACGGAGCCACCATGCCCTGTCTGGAATTACCATGCTATCTGGAAGCTCCCAGACCCCAGTCTTTTGGGGTTTTTATGGATGCGTCATTATGTAGTCATGATTGATTAAATCAGTGGTCATAGGTGATCAGCTTAACCTTCACCCTCCCTGGAGGTTGGGGGTGGGGCCGAAAGTCTCAACTCTCTAATCCTGCCTGGGTCTTTCTGGAGACCAGCCCAGCCCCTAGTCAACTCATTAGTACACAAAAGACACTTATCACTTTGGAGATTCCAAGGATTTTAGGAGTTGCATGCCAGTAAACTAGAGGAAGACCAACTCTATTTCACAATATCAAATCTTAAGAAATGGCAGTCACTGGTGTGCTTTACACGTATTATCGCATGTGTACTATCTTCACTACAATCCCATAAAAGAATATATTATTATCCCTAATTTACAGATGAGAAAACTGAGGCACAGACTGGTTAAGAAGAGTGCCCAAGGTCAAACAGCTAGTTGCTGGTAAATCAAGAATTCATCTCATCTCATCTGGCTCCAGAGTTTGCAATTGTACGATGCTCTTTGTAGAGTTTCAGAAATGAAACAAAAAACTTTTGGGGCCAAAAGAGAACAACGCAAGTGTTAATTTTTCAATATAACATCTATCATACTATTATTAAAATTATTCCTATTTTAACTTGGGCCTGTATCAGAATAAAAAGTTTAAGAACAATTCTAACCACTTGCATATTTTCCAACCCAGAATGAGTGCCCAACACATATTTATTGAACAGATTTTAAATGTCAGAAGCGAGATACTGAGCTATCAATCTACGACTTTGTGTTTATGTGAATTCTTAGCCTTATTTGTTTTATTTTCACTCATATAAAAAAAAATGGGCCTTTGGTTACAAATTTGGCTTCTAGCCTAAAACAATGCCCAAAGTTATGAATGTTTTATATGAATGATCTAGTCAAGAGAAAAATCAATTATCTCATAATATATTAATGGATGATAACCTCCATGAAAGAAGAGAAAATATCTATGGTCAACAAGAAATAATTAAAAAGTATTAATTATAGAATTTTTTAAAGAAAGTTTTAAAAGCCTGAATTCCAGAATAAAGAAAAACAATGTTATTATTTTCAAGATTTGGGAAAACAAAATCTAATTATTATCAAGGCACCCAATGGCTATTTGGTCAGACTGGCTTTAACAATGGATAAAAATCATCTGGCGTTAGCATAATGTTCACAGGCAAAAAAATGTTTGCTAAAGATAAGCTACCAATGCGATAAGTCAGGAAGACAGCCGCAGCATACCCTGCACGATGGAAACTGTGTCTCCCCCAGATTTTTAGGGGATAGTATTGATTCTGGACCAGGTTTGTGTATTCATCCAAAATAAATCTGATCCAGGCACTAAACTAACCATCCTGGGGAGGGTATTTTTCCCCATCACTGACCCATTTTCCTGCTTTGGCAAGTTTATCTTCATTTTATAGGCCATTTCCTGACCAAAATTTAGGAGTTATTTTAAACCACTAACCTCAAATGGCCTTTAATCTCCAGGAAATGGGTTTGGTGGTAAGAGATATAAAACAGAAATTCCTCGGCAGCAAGTGGCCGAAGCCTCAGGAAACAAGTGGGGGTGGGAGCCTCTCGCCTGGGGGTCCAGCACCAAGAGCCCCACCAGGCTCTGCCCATCCTCAACAGGTGTGTGGCTGGAAGTCTAGCCACTAAAGATGGCAAAACTCTACCTTAAAGTAGTAGTACATCAGTCAGGAGAAACCTCGTGTCCCAACTCCAGAGAGCAGAGGGCCAGCGGGGGCCAGGCCCTGCTCTGGCATCAGTTACACTCACTTGCCGCCAGCCAAGCCCTCTGCAAGTTAATCCATGAGCGTCCACTTCCTGACAGGCCACATGCACGCTCAGGACCTCCTCCCTCCCCTCCCCCCATCTGACCTTCCCAACTGCACCCCACAGCTGGAGCTGGAATTGTCGCAGTAACAGCAACCAACAAGAGAAAAAGACAATGCAAACCGCCAGGGCCATTTTACACGCAACGGTGAAGTTTCGATTTGAGCACAAACTTAATGTCCCAGCGTGGCATGTCTTCATCCACCTCATAAAAGGAAGGGAATGGACAGATCTGTGGTCTCTGGACCCGCATCATCAGCCTCTCCTGTTAAAAATGCAGATTCTCAGGTGCACCCCACACATCCTGGATCAGAAACTCTGGGGGGTGTTTTATCAAGCTGATGTGAGCTCACATTTGACAACTACTGGTGGGGGGTGATCCTCATGGGGTCCTCTCCAGCCCCAAGAAACCCTGGTGACATCATTGCTTTGCTACTAATCCTCCAAATCGGCCTTTAATTGAACAAACAGATCAGTACCTGGCACAAAGAGAGCACATTTGCTCATTTAATCCTCGTGAGTGTTCTCTACGTGAAGCGCCATTGTCATCCCCGCTTTGCAGATGAGGAAGATCGGGGCCCCTATGCGTACCTGTGACACCTGCCACCTCCTGTAGAGCATGTGGCTATCTCCTCTCTAGATGTGTTTGAAATGTCGCAATTGTCTTTCCAAAAAGTGGTGCGTTATGTCTGACCCTTTAATGCCAGCTTCTTAGAGAAACAGACTTTGCTTTTGCCAGGGTGCTTCAATCTGGTTGTAGCAAATATGTTGCTCACAACCCCATAATAATTCTGTGGCATTAAAATGTTATTATGTGCTTTAAAATATTCTAAAATACAACTTAAAAAATTAAAGCTAATTAGGAAAAAGAGTTGTTTGTATTTAAAAATGAAAATTTAAAGCTGATGGTCTTGATATAAAAAAAAATGTTCCTGTGCTCAAAAATAAGTCATTGGTTACATAAAAGGATAATTGTGGACTTTAAAATAAATTTTGATCTTTATATTATAAAAATAACATATGTAAAAATCAAGTATTATTAGAGAACTAGCATCCAAACTGTCCACTGATTAGATTAGATGTTAATATTATATCTTTAATAGAAATTAAGGAAAAATACCAAAATAGTTATTGGGTGTATCTGTAACACACTGAAACAGGAAACAAATACTGACTTGATACCTTCAAAAATGCCCCATGTACTAAATATGAGTGTTAGGTAAGATTTGTCTTTCAGGGATGAAGACACACATTGTTAATTGTCATTATCTTCTGAATCTTCATCTCTAAGTGTGGGAATGGTTGCTGGGAAAAGTTTGTGGAAACAGTTTTTGAAACAGAGCTATAACTAGGAAACACTGTGTTTTGTTTTTCATAAAAGAATATCTTAATTTTCTGAAGCAGACACTTAATAAAAATTTTAAACCATTTTAATTGTCAAATCCAAGAATACTGTTTCCAGATATTCTGCTGAGTTGGACAATGTTCATTTAAGACAGCTATACTCTCCATGAGTGAATACACAAATGGCTTCCCCAACTGTCAGTGTATTTGGTGAAATGAGAATACAGCAACTGACATCAAATTGGATGTTTCCAATTCACAGGCAGCATCTCTTGCTGTGGCCACTGCTGAAAGAAACGGCCATGGTACACCAAAATATGTATTTGGTAATAAACATCAGTAATTCCCAACAGCAATTCTGAACA
This sequence comes from Eulemur rufifrons, assembly GCF_041146395.1. Lineage (NCBI taxonomy): Eukaryota > Metazoa > Chordata > Mammalia > Primates > Lemuridae > Eulemur > Eulemur rufifrons. The sequence goes on along the minus strand of NC_090986.1, from coordinate 12,182,315 downwards.
AAATATTCATTCCAAGAGCCACAGAAGATGAGGAGGTTAGATCATTCTCCTTCATCAAGTAAGAGATGCGACCAGCAGATGCACAGAAGCCCAAGTGGCCTGGAAAATATTACTTGAATATCTGATTTGGACACTTGGCATTTATCTTTTACCTAACCACAAATCAAGTGAGCTTTAAAACTCAGATAAAATAAAATGTTTTTATGGTGTGCAGATTAAAAACCAAATCTAGCAAAGCTTCTACAAAGAGTATTACTAAACCACGGAATAAACTATTTACATAAAAAGTTCAGCATTGTATATATTTCCAAGTCATGTTTAGTCTGTGGTGGAATATCTACTCCAAATTCCAATTTAAGGGGAAACACCTTCGTTTGGCATTATTCTCCTTTGTGTTCTCTAATAATAACAGGGCTGGTGGTGTGAGGTGGCAGGCAGCTCCCAAAAGAACGCTGCAGGGCATCCTGAGCCCATGGCAGCCAGAAACTTTAGAACCAATTACCAGTAATTAATTCACGATTTCCTCCTGTGCGTCAGGCACTCTCCCAGACATAGCGGGGGTGTTTTAAAAAGAAGATATGTCCTCAAGCATCTTATAATTGACGGGGTTGCTGGAACCAGCACACACGAGACAATGCAATGCCAAGCAATCACAACCAGCATGTCTTTGAGTGCCGACTTCACGTGCACAACCTCACTGTGCAACTTGAAAGTTCCCCTAGACACTGTCATTATCCTCATTTTATGTATTAGGAAGCCGAGGCTCCAAGAGATTACACTGCTACCGAGTGGCAGAACAAGAACTGAAATTTAGGCTGGATTTTTTTTTAATGCAGATAGAGACTTGACAATATTCTAAACAGAACTCTGATTTTAGAGGAGATTGCATGGAAAAGGTGCAAGCTGAGGGCTGCTTTTAAGAGATTCTGGAGAATGACCGCAAGCAAAGAGAAGGAGAGAAGACGCTGCAGGTGAGAGAGCAGGAAGAACTAAAGTGGCTTCTGGAAATAGAGACTGGTCTTTCCTGACATTTCCAAGGCTGTGTGTCGAGGAGCAGTGAGGAGCAAGGCTAGATAAATTCTATTGAGCCATGTCCTGAGGGGTACACAAAGCCATGACAAAGAGATGGGAACCCTTAGGTAGACAGCAGTAGCCATCAGAAGATCCTGAGCAGAGCAAGTGTGTGGGTGCAAAGGAGGTATCTGAAAACAATGAGCCCCCCGAGGTGCAGAGAACAAGGACTGAGAGGAGGGGGTGGGTGGGGAAAGTGGCTTTTGTGGTCATCCTGGCACAAGGCGAGGAGACCTGGAGGTGGGGTCAGAACCACGGGAAGAGAAAGCTGAGGGTGCTTCTGGGAAACAGGAGGAAAGAAGTGGGAGACCTGTGACTGGGCAGACATGGAGATTAAGAGGGAGGGAAGGGGAGCTCTCGAGGGGAAGTCATGGTCTCCAGGCTCCATACGCCAACGACCACAATGGCAGAGCTGGGAAGGCCACTGGGCCTGCATGAAAGATAAGTTCAGTTCCGAACGTATGTGCCCAGATGGAGATCGGTGCAGCACAGCCAGGGTGAGATGTCCCATCAAGTGACAAGGCATCATGCAGCAGACGCCCCAGGTAGGGAGGGCAGAGAACAGAATGCAGACAAGAAAAGAGAGAAACCAGACATAGAAATAAAACTAGGATGGACTCACATCCCAGATTAGGACCAGCACTACTGAGGGGAACCAGGTCACTGTGTCCCAGACTACAAAAGTATTAGCCCCAAAGTCATTCTTACAGTGACACATGCCTCAGAAGAAACCTTACAACATGTCCTGGTTTATATCCCTCTCCATTGTATGCACAAGAATGGTAGGAATCGTCTTTTGTATTGTTCTGTAGTTGACATTTTTTAGTGGTTGTTTAATAATAGCAGGAAGAACAATGCTCTAATGATATCATTTTAGGCTTTCCATTGTGCTTCAGCTTATTCTATCCCCAGAACTCAGAATACCAAATCTGCTTGTGAGACATTTTAATGAGGTTAATCCTTTTTCAACATCGGGAACAATTGTTATAACAAACGTTGTATAATTCATCAAAACAACTGTTGTGATTTACTCACTTTTTGATGCCCTCCAGGTGTCTAAAAGGATTTGTTTAGGGCATCATTTGTGGGTTCCATTTGTCTGCAGAATCTTTACTAGCTCTTAACTAAATAACTAAATTTGCTATGACCATCCTTACCAGTTCCCAGAAATCTGCCAACAGACTTGTTAATGAATAATGTGGGGTTTTGTGAATTCCCTCGTGGTTTTGCCCAAGTGAGGGTAGGTTTTCTGGGTCAGTTCCTAAAGGCACTCCTGCCTAGAGTCAGTCATCCATGCTGCAACTTTCCAAACATCCCCAGTGTACCTGCCACGTCTAAGAAAAGGGACAGGACCACATGCTGGTCTTCAGGTGGGAGCTTCATGCTGGGAGCTTCTTCTGACCACTCTTCTCCTAGGTCTTGCCCCAGTTCCTTTCTACCCTCTGAGTTCAAAGTCTAGCTACCAAGTTTGTTATAATAGAAACAATGACCTCTTAGGATCTCAAAGGAGGGAATTTTAGAGTCATCTTTCGATGCAAAGACCCTGAGGCTTGAGAAAGGACAGGTAGAATTGTCATGCCTTCTGAATATAATATACCATAACAGTGCATGTGAAAATAATATGCTGGGTTTATAGTTCCCATTTCTTCATCATATTTCAAAGGCGGAATGTTTTCTCGGAAGTTTCCTCTGAGTTCCCCAAAGCCTTGTTTCTCTTCATTGTGGCATTCACCAGCCCTGGTTTTGTCTGTTTCTTTCTCAGTATTTCTCACCAGGCTGTGACCTGCCTGGGGACAGAGCGGGTGTCACACCAGGGCAGGGGGCATGGCATAAAGGAGGTAGTCCCGATGCATGTGTGGAAGGAAGGAAAAAACAAATGGGTCCATGTGAAGAAGGGGCAGATCTGCCAGGGAAACTGAGGCATAGGGTTCAACCAGTCCCCCTAAATCTGCCTAAAAGCAGACATAAAATTGAGAATCCTCTTGTCCCTGAAGCACACTCTTTCTGTGTATGTGTGACCAATTTATAGCACTAATAATTCTGTGAAAGTCCAAACTTATACACACCTAGTTCATGTCCTTTGTATCTTCTAGTTGGTCTTGGAGGTGCTTCCCTGCACCCTGGACCAATTCCATATGTAAAAAACATGAGGACCAACCTCACTCCGGACATACTGGTTGATGTTACTCTCGTTGGGACTTAACAGAAATCAACCTTTTCATCTAAATTGCATTTCCAGTAGAACGTGGTCCGTTCTTGCATGGGAATTCTCACTTAGCTTCAGCTCTAGGTCATTCAATCCTAGGAGTAGTGACTTAGAGTCAGGAAGTGATAGTATTGCTGGGCAGGCATCACCACACTTAGAGGAAAGTTCACATTTCTGATCCTGAGAAATAATTTGTTAAGAAGCATTGCACAGAACCAGAGGGAGGGGGGCGTTGAAGGCTGCTGAAGGAAGATTCTTTCAGCCCAGTGTAAGTGCATGACCAAGAGCAGAGGATGCTCACAATCATAGAGACTGCAGATACATTTATGTCTCAGGCCTACACTCTATTCCTCCTATCTTGCTTAAGAAAGAAAAGCTGGGGAGGGCAGGGGGGTGGGAGTAGGGGGTAGGTTCAGTATGGGATGAAATCAATGGTTTAGAAAATCCACCCACTACTAAATAAACAGTATGACCACAGCAGATATGGCCACATACAAAATCAAACGGCTTTTCATATAGAAAAAAATAAGTGTGATTCATGCCTGGCACACAGTAGGTGGTGTTTGGATGTGCGAATGCAGGTCAAGTGTGATTCCGTGGACCCAGAGGACCAGCTGAGCCAAGAGTCCTCCCCACTGGCTTCTGAATTAGGACATGACACATCTGCAGCATCTTGTCCTTCAAACTCTTTTTCTAAATTATGTTTTGCTTGGATCTATAGTGAAGTTATTTTGGTGTACCTAACAGCTGATTTTGGAAGGAGGTAAGCAAAAAATGTTGTTGATGGCATGAAAAATGAGCCTGATTTAAAAGTTCGCCAGATATGATTTTTAAATAAATTGTCCTGTGTACCCATAAGTCATATGCATATTGATCGCTTTTCACTGTCTAGTTAAGCCCAGGGAGATATAGTATAATGACAATTAGGTCAACTGGTGCTCAGAGGAGGTACCCACATGCACGATCTCTCAAAACATTTTGTGACACCTTGAGGGGTAGAGCAAAGCCAGTGGCTAGGAATGTACTTGGGCTTTAGACAATATTTACAGTAAAGTAAAATAATCTCACACTCAACATTAATGAGTTTCATTTCCCGGATAAGAACAGGAGTTTGCATAAGTGAGTGGCTCACTCTCTAAAGTTATGAATGTTCTTACAATTAGCTTTGCTTTGCTAACATTATCAATCAGGAAATACAAATCCAAACAGCAGTTCCCATCTCCCAACAGAGAACTTTCTCTGACTTGCCATCACCACACTTAACAATCTCGCCTTCCAAGTGTTCAATCTTGTGGTCAGTATTTCTAGGCCAAAATAAAGTGTTCTCAAGCCTGCTCTTTTGAACGTATTCTGTCATCATTACCAAAGAGTGTTTAAATAACTGGCCATGGTGCTTGGTGAGACTCTGGGCTGGGAGAAACAACCTGAAGTTAATTGCTGATGTAACCACTAGTCCTTTAATATCCAGTGAGGAGCTGCCATCAGGGAGACCAGCTCTCAGGCAGGAGCCCTGTGAACACTACCAGTTAATTCTGGCATGAAACCGATAGTGGACTGTAGTTGGTGAATACCATTCTTCCAGAAGAGATGTAAATTTTTTTTAAAAAAGAAGAAAATCAAAAGTAAGATTTAAAAAACAGTAAAAGAGTAAGTGTGGGAAATCTGGCAAGTAGCAAAAATCATTTTTAAGCATTTGAGGGGGGAAAGGGCAATATATGTTTAGAAGCCACACCTTTTTGGCCTTTGGGACTACATGGCTATGGCACTGAGTAAGAGCTAAAGTCTTTATTCTCTCTGAGGGGAAGAAAAGAGGAAAGAACAACAACAGTCCATCCAGGCCCGTCCAGAGCTGGGAGCCTCAGCTCCTGCAAACCGATCTCCCAGATTCCTCTGGGCAAGCACAGAACGAGAGGAAATGAAAACTAGGAAAACAATTTGCGCATGGAACAATGAGACGGAGTTTCACTTTGGTTTCACACTCAAATGTAAATGTGGTCATAATTTTTTTAAATATATTTATAAAAGGCAACGAGTCGAGGATGGTGGCGTCTCTAAGCCAGACGAACAGACGAGCCCCACTGCTGCCGTGCAGCGCGCTTTGGGCAGTAGAAAAGTCGTGGGAACGCAGAGACACAGCTGTTTCCAGGCAAAGGGCCCAGAGCTGTTCAGCCTCGGCCACTAGAGCCTCCAAACAACGGGAAACACGCCCAAAGCGATTCGCAGACACATGTGTGTGGGGCTCCGAGCAGCGTGGGGTGTGCGTGTCCACCGCTCTAGCCCCCAACTCACTCGCGCACCCTGGGCAGGTGAAGGCGCCCAGCCGCTGAGCCTCCCCGTGATGCGGGTTCAAATCCCGCCGACTCCCGGGCACCCTCACCCGCCACAGGGTGCGCTAAGCTTCTCCTCCTTTCTCCTGGCCCGGAGCAGTTCTCTAACTCTCCCGTACCCAGACCATAACAAAGGAGGCTCCGTAATGGATGCGCTATCGCAGCCCACAGGGATCACCAGCGGATACCCGTCCGGAGAGTGCACCTGGCCATGCCACGCGCCACCCCTGACAGGCGGGCGTCTCCGAGTGCGGGACAAAGGGACTCCTCCGGGCGCCCAGGGCTCAAGGCGGGACGCTGGGGAGCGGACCCGGCAGGGGACTCACCTTCGCAGCGGCCCGGCTGCGCTCCTCGTGGAGCAGGAGGGCGGCGAGCAGCAGCAGCAGCCAGACCCCGAGCCGAGGCCCCATGGTGGCGGGCCCGGGGCGGCTGGGGACAGCTGGGGGCCACGGGGGGCTGCGGCGGGTGGCGCGGGGCCCGCGGGGGGCAGCTCACTCTCGCAAGGCCGGGGCGTGAGCACCGCGCACCGTCCCGGGTGCGGCGACTCCAAGCGGAGACCTGAGCGCGGCCGGCCGAGCTCCCCAATTTGTTGGCGCTGCCCCTCCCCTTGGCGGTGAGCGGGCGGTGCCTCAAAGGGGAGGACCCTGCGGCGCGGGTAAAGGGCGGCGGGAGCGCGCAGTCAGGAGATTGCGACCGCAGTGCGCAGGGACTCCAGGGCTCTCCGCTCGGCACCCGAGGACTTCCGCGCCCCTACCCCTGCGCCCCCCGCCTCGCCGATCCGGGCAGAGGATCAAGAGGGGACTCCGGGCCCCTGAGGCCGGCGCCCGGGGAGCCCAGGGAGGCCCGCCGCGCTGCTGATGTGCCGCGGGCGAGCGGCAGCCCCAGAAGCAGGGCCCCGAGGTGAGAGCGACCCCCGGGCAGTGCCAAGACCCAGGCCCGAGAGCAAGGACTCCGGGCGCCCGGCGCGGGCTGGGGCTGCGCGCTCTTGATGGGAACGGGAGGCGGCGATTGGGGGAAAGGGGGTCGAGCTGCCTCGGCTGAGCAACACCAACCGGGGCCTAATAGGAAGGGTCCCCTTTTTCTATCCCGTCTTGGGACTGCCCTCTGGTCACCCCTGCAAGGAAGCGAGGGCGCACCGCGAGGTCCCCGCCTGTCCCAGAGACTGGCGGCGAGGATGCTCTACCTCCCCACCCCCTCGCTAAACCCGCTTTGTCTCTCGCCTCCAGGCTGAGAGTGAACGAAGAGAGTCGAGAGTGGAGGGGCCGGGAGCATGAGAAGACACCAGAGAGCCGCTTCTGGCCCTGCCCTGCAGCGGTAAGCGACTTTCCGCCCTGTCCCTATGGGCCCCGCGCGGAAGGGCCCTTCCGTGTAACTTTCAGGAATTGACAAGCCGGGGCCTGCACGTTCACCTCCCTGTTCTTCCCTCTCGCATCCAGGTGGCTGCTGCTGGGGGCCGTGACAGTGGGGGTCCTGGCCCAGAGCGTCTTGGCGGTAAGTCCCGGCTCCGGTTCCATAAGCTCGGATTCTCGCGCCCGGGAGTGGTTGGGACCCTCCAGTGGCCTTTGAGAAGGCATTTCGCCCGCGCTCGCCGTGCGTGTGCGTGTGGTCCAGCCCACCCGGCCAGGTTCTAAGAAAGCTCCCTTTCCCCCAGTGACCCTCTCCCGCTTTTCTCCCCGTGGGTTCCCCAGCTTCAACCCCGGGAATTAATTATAGGCGTCGGCTTTTCACCGGAGCTGATAATTTAAAACGTAGCCCGAGGCAACCTTTTCCTTAGTTTGAGCAAAGCTGCAGCCCGGGCAGCGGGGGCAGAACGCCGGTCCTGGGCCGCAAGGCGCTGGATGAGGGCGAGATGGGTCTTTGTGGGGCTGTGGGGCCGGTGACCAGGCGCTGCCATTGGCAGAGGGGACTCTGGTTTTCCGAGTGGGTGGGGCGCGGGGGAGCGCGGGCCAATCAGTGCTGCCCCAACCGCCAGGGGCCAATGGAAGAAAACCCGCGTCGGAAGAAAACCCGCGTTTTCTCCCGTGTCCTGGTCCGGCCACATGACCCTGTGTGCTGAGCGCTGCCCCGCAGACCCCGCCGCGGAGGGCGCCCTGCCAGTGTCGTCCGTGGTGCCTGCACTCTGGGTTGCATATATTTTGTTCAAATAGCAGGAGCCATTTCTACGGCGCTTTATGTAACCATGGCTAAAGTGCGATAGGGTTGGTGTGTCTTCTCGGTTGAAGACACGAATGTTTAAACAGGGACTGAAAACTGAGGGGACCCGCAAGTGTCCTCATCCCCACTTCTGTCGACTGTCTGATGGACCACCCTGTGGCCGCAGCCTCTGGCCAGTGGGCGCCACTGGGAATCACCCCTCCCCACCCCAGGTCCCACCCTGCTAGAGCACACACAGAGACAAAGGGGAAATGTTAGCGGTTATCTTTAAATTCTGGTAATTTTACATTGTTCTGTCCTAATGTAAAACAAACAAGGATTTTACAGGTAGTGAGTGAGGAAGAGCTACTCTCCCTTAGGAAAGAAACACTTAAACTCTGCTTTTCTGCTGCTTTCTGCTCTGGTTCAGGGCCCAGGTTGGGAAGTAAGAGGAGGAACACAGAGACTTTGCCCAGAGCATTCCAGACCAAAGTTTTCTTAAAGTTCAGGTCTGTGTCTCCTTCCTTCCCCCAGTACTGACTTAAGACGATCAGAATCTAGCTGTTTGGACCAACCCAATGTCTCTGGGTTCTTATGCACATACCTGTATTACACATAAGACTTGGCCCAGATTTGTGAACCAGAAGCAATTCTCTCTCTCTCTCTCAAAGAAGGAGGAGACCCCAAAAAAGTACCAGTGTGTGTCATGAGTGTGTGCATTGGTTGTGCTGATGCCCGCACTGCTTCTTCCCCTGGGGCCACTTTTGTAATGTCAATGTTTCCATTCCTGAGGATGGCGAGAGTCCCAGGAATCCTTATCAGAACTGATCTGAAAATTGGTGGAAAGGGCTTCCTGTTAGAAGAACTGGGTACTCAACATGGCTTTGCTCTGATGTCATAAATCCCAGGCCTTGGTTTCCCTCCTTTGAGGAAGTGAATCCTCCTCAGGTTGTTACGGGGCCACGTGCCCTTTGACATGCAGCACACCTGTCTGCCTCCCCCCAAACCTCGTAGTGCTGCAAACTCACCCTGAGTCTCTTTGACTCTAGGTCCTTGAATGGGACCAAGAGCATTTCTTGCCCAACAGAGCTTCTTCAACGTACAGTCCTTGGACCCCCTAGAGCAGAATCACCAGGAAAGGCTTGTTACAAATTCAGACCTCTGGTCTGCACCCCACACCTTCTGTCAGACTTTCTGGGCTGGAGCCCGGGAGTCTGCATTTTCCATGTGATGCCAAAGTTTGGGAAAAAATTGAGCTGGAATATTGAGAGGCAGTTGAGGTCTCTTGCCAATTTACTTTATTTCTCTGGGCTTTAGATTCTAAAGCTACAAATAAAAATAGATAAATAGTTTAACCATTTTACTAGAAACATTAATATGTGTTCTTAAGAGACATGCAATTGGTTATGTTCAATGAGCTGGTCTTCTACTTATTAAATTTCTATTGATCACTGGCTTTAATAGCTGTTACTAATGAAACAATGGCTTGATCCTTAACTGTAGTCATTAAAGATTTTTCTTAACTGTGGCAAGTTCTGCTCCCTATTAACCAGCCGTGTTCCAGAGTCCTGTCTCATTGCCTGTCTCAGGGCTCTTCCCCTAGGGGGTTGGTTCAGTAGAAAGGGTTTCTGCTTGTATCTTAGAGCTTTACAGCAGACACAGTGACAATGGGTGGCTAAGAGCGCGTAATTAATGAGCGCTTCCTGTGTTCCATTTTGTGTGCATTAATACATCTATGCCTCACAGGAAAACACGCTTAGGAGGTAGGTAAGTAACTATCATTACCCTGTTTTATAGGTGAGAAAAAAAAAAAGAGGCACAAAGAGTTTAAATAACTTGCCCAAGGTCTGTCTTTGTAAGTGGGACAGTGGGAGTGGAACCCACACTCACTCTTCTGGATCTGTAAGTCAACAGGAAGGGCGCTGGGTCTCCTGGGGTGTGGGTGATTTCTCCGGGTCTGGACCTTGGGCCAAGAGAGTGAGGCCCAGGCATGGACTCCTGGGAAGGGAAGTCACCTTCCTTCCTCCTCTGCTGAGGACCAGGAGCGCAGAGCAAGCAAGAAGCAATATCATTGGGTGTCCGTGCGGCGGGGGAAGCAGAAACACCCCTGGCAGCCTGGGCGCAGGGCTCAGTGTGAACCCCGGGCTCTGCATGGGCCACTTGGAGGGTGCTCTCTGCCATCCAAGTTGCCTTTTCTGAGGTACCCTTGCTTGAATGCAAGGCCAAGATGCCAAGTGCATGTCCAAAACACCCATCCTGGAAGGCAGTGTGGCACAAGGGGTCCCATCCCAGACTCAGGCAGCTGCCTGGCTGCCATTCCCAGCTGGACAGGCCACTGAAGGGCAGCTGCCTAAGGTGAACACTCACCAGACCGCTGTGTCAGCCCCCCATAACTGGCATGTTAATAATTTCACCCACCTCATGGGGGCAGGGGGCTTTGGGATGAGTGGGCTCCCGGGAAGTGCTTTGAGAGGCTAGCACAGCACTGGTACAAGGAGGTGTCCACTGGGCCTGTTGAAGGGATCCTTCCCTGTGCTGCATGTTGTAACCTTTGTGGAGACTTCAAAGCACTCGCTGCAGCCCCTGTAAGCATTGCTACTTATCTCAAGGGGCAGGGCAGCAGCCTTGAAGATCTAAGAGACCCAGTCCTGCCTGATTCTGGGAGGAAGAGAATTCCCAAGAACAAAGGCCTTCCCTGAGATCAAATACACAGCAGGCTGAAGGCCCAGCTAAGGACCTCAGCCGGGAGACAGGGCCACACCATGTGAGTTCTCATAGGTATGCAGCCAGGAGCCCTCAAAGCACAGGTGTTATGTTGGTGCCCCTGGAGATACGGGGCTCCCGAATGCCTCTGCACCAGCTTGGTTTCTGAGAGGTTTTCCAGTGCACCAGGCCTTGGAAAATCCACTTGACTCTTGTAGGCTGCCATTGTTTTCCTTCCCCTCCAAAAGCAGCTGTGGCGGCAAGGCGTTTCCCAGGGCCTTATTGATGAGTGGGGAGAGATGCATGGAGCTGCAGTGCTTCCCAGACCTCAGTGTGGGGATCAAGAATAACAGTCCCTGCCCATATTCCCTGCAGCTATACCCTGTTGTTCGAATGCAGAAGGGAAAAATCACAAGGTTCCACCATGAGAGTGGAAACACAAGCATATCTCCGCTTTCTAGAGGCTATTAAAGTTGCCCTCCCCGGGTGGCTTATATGACTCGGCCACAATAAATAATGGCTGGGATTTGCCATCAGTGTTCTAGAACTAGAGGCAGGTGGGAAGGGCAGGCAGGAAAGTGCAGGGAGAGGGAAGACAGGCTCTGGCACTGTCCGAGAGATACATTTAGAACCAGAGAGAGAGAGAGACAATGTGAAATGTAAGGAAAAAGTTCTAGGAAAGAAAACAAAGATTTGGCTAAAATAATAAAAAGCAAAGGATTATGTAACTGTTTCTGGGGAGAGAGAAAGAAAAATATTGAAAAAATTCTAGGGAAAAACTACGTGCAATGGAGGCTTAACTTTTCAACATTGTTTGATGACGTAACGAAGAGATCACTACCTAGTAAGTGGTTTGGGAATTTCTTGTTCTTTTAATCTGAAAAAGGGTATTTATCTCTGATTAGAGGGTTTGAGAGAAAACTCTGAAATTGGCCTCTTGCTTTTTGTCTGCCAATGTTTGTTGGTGCTACCATCACTCCTTGAGGTGGTGGGTGAAGTCCTGGCCTTGGCTGACTTAGCTCGCAGATCACGGGCCCTAGTCTTGAGGGGGAATGAAGCCTAATGCCAGCCTGGCTACTAACTGGCTGTTTGACTTTGGAACAAGTCACTTAACAGACTTTGCCCCTGGGGCCTGAAAGAAAAGGTTGAAGAGCTGGTTGTGCTGACTGCTCAGGTGCTCTCTCAGGTGAGCAGTGCACCTCAGGTGAGTTGCAGAGGCAGCTCTGAGGGCCTGCAGGTGGCTGGGGGGAGGGGAGCTCAGCTGTAACCCTGGCAGTGAGACGATTCCACTAGGTGAGCTCCAGTACATCACCTAAAAGTGGACATGCTGGCCGGGCGCGGTGGCTCACACCTGTAATCCTAGCACTCTGGGAGGCCGAGGCGGGAGGATCACTCGAGGTCAGGAGTTCGAGACCAGCCTGAGCAAGAGTGAGACCCCGTCTGTACTAAAAATAGAAAGAAATTATATGGACAGCTAAAAATATATACATAGAAAAATTAGCCGGGCATGGTGGCACATGCCTGTAGTCCCAGCTACTCGGGAGGCTGAGACAGAAGGATTGCTTGAGCCCAGGAGTTTGAGGTTGCTGTGAGCTAGGCTGATGCCATGGTACTCTAGCCCGGGCAACAGAGCGAGACTCTGTCTCAAAAAAAAAAAAAAAGTGGACATGCTGCCTGAGGCTTTTATCTTCATAATGTAGAAGCTTCTGGAACCCAGTAAATAAATGGTACTTCATCAGTTCAGATGAGAGAAAGGGCAGGGTTATTGGATAGGTATCTTCTTGCTATTCCCCTTGGGTGGCCGTGCCCTTCAGTTGATGAGAATATCTCAGGACAGGTGATGGCTTAAATGACATACTGCTCTCAGTTCTCTCAACTGCTGTGAGGGGATGATAATTTGTATTTTCATTATTCATGAAAGAAGGTGGTATCTAATCTTAGGGAGACTGCCTGTGCTTCTCCAGCCCTGTTGATGTGGTCAGAGAGTGAATTTCAAAGGAAGAAAGTGCAAGCAGCCCATGGCTTGCCCAGCAAGCTCTGCCCTGGGCACTAGATACTCAGCCCCTCTCCCGAGCTCCTGGTAGATCCCTGATGCACTCTGTTAAGATGTGTTCTGCTGCGCTGAACAGGGCTGCCTTTTGAAGTAGCAACTCTTTTGTAAAAACTGTTCCTCTAAGTACACTGTGGTGTCCCTGGGCAAATCCTGGGACAGAAGGACTACACTACAGTAGTGGTGACATTCTAACAGAGTCTGCAGTTTAGTGTGCTAATGTCATGTCAATTTCTGTACCAATGTTAATTTCTTAGTTTTGATATAAATATGCCAAGGTTATAGACAATGTTAACATAAGATGTAATGTCTGGGTGAAGGGTTATGAACCCTTATGAGTGTGTTAGGCAGTGTCATCATGTGCTTTAAAGAACAGGAGTCCCCTTCTCGCCTGCCTAAAAACCCTGCGGATGCCAGGGACGGGCACGCGGCAGGTGCCGCAGGGCGTTGCACAGGCCACTGCAGTGGGGCGTGGAGTCTGCAGCCTCCCAGTGGCCGCAGCTTCTACATCAGTTTGGGGCTGAGGAGGGGCCAAGAACAAGGATGGCTGGTGACCAATGGCTGTTGCCTTGCACACTGGCCTGTCACCACCCTGCCATCCATAACCAGAAACGAGAGGCAGGAATGCAGCAGCCTCTGCCCCCGCCCTGGCCGGTTCTATTCTGTGCACTCCCTATCTGCACGCAGTGGCCTCGGCCTCTGGGAGATGAAGGACACCCTGTCCCTTTCCTGTCAGGGTACCTGTGTGGCAGAGGTCGGGATGCCTGCGCCCACCCTGTGGGCCCAGCTGGAACCTCTGCCCTTCGAAGCGAAACCCATTGAGAGTCTAGCTAAAGGGCCCTCTTGAGCTGACAGCATTCTCAGTTGTCATTAGGGATAGGATTCCGCGGCATCGTTGTAGCTCCTATAGACATTAAACGTCTGTCTTCACCCATCACCCACTTTTTCACCCAGAAACACGTCGTCCTCTGGTGTCATTGTTACCACAATCCAAGTTCAGGGAATCTGGCATCTTCCCTCCTGGAACTGTTCACTGGTACGTTTATCCTCTCTGGGCCCTAAAACATGGTGAATGAAGATGTAGTCAGCTGACAGTGTTCACACAAATCTTTTGGATGAGGAATACAGTCATGGAACTATTAATTAAAAAGTATATATATATATATATATATTCTTTTTCTCACTGTGGGTTCTCCCCCCAAATTAAATGCTGTCCCCCACTGGATGACACTAGCTGGATGTGATGGTATAGGAAGCTTGGATCTGCCTGTGGAGGATTTGCATTTTTTCCGGGATTGTTTCAGCCCCACCCATAAAGTTCCTGTTTTGTTGCTTCTGTCCAGTGTAGTGATCTCCCATGTGGGAATTAGAGGAGCATCTGTGTTTTTGAGTCACCTGGACAAATGATCTGGTACCTGGTAGAAATTACATAACAATGTTTTTCTGCATGTTGAGCATTTTGGGGTCCGTGACTGTGGACTGAGGGGACCCGTGGGAAGGGGGAAAGGGCTTCTGTTGGGGGATGGGGTCAAAAACAAGTGCCCTGGGCCTCAAAGCTCTGGTCGTCCCCCGGGGAAAAACGCTGATTAGCATCAACTGTGCAACAGTCACAGACTGGCATGAGGAAGGGGCAACACAATAAACCTGCCAATGCAATGGGGTCCACTAGCCTGGGACCTCCTGCTGTACTCACCCCCCATGACACTGACCCCAGGTTTGAGGGGAGGAAGGGGTCCCCTGGGAGTCTTTGTGAGATCCCCGAACCAGACACAAGAAAGAGGAGTCCCTGAAGATGCCCCTACTGTTTCAGAACTCCCAGAAGCAGCTAGAACGTCCCATGGTAGAAACACAGCAACTCCTGTTTGTTGAGCAACATGGAGCCAGGAACTGCTCTAAGCCATTATCACCTTACAGATGGGTAAACTGAGGCATGAACAGGTCAGGCCACTTGGGAAGGTCAATAAGAGTAAAGTTAGGAGTGAAATCTAGGACTCGCTGAGTCTAAAACCTATGCTTGTAACCACTGTGCTAAGTGGATAAATCTCAGCCACAGAATATATATTCATATTGAAAATATGTATATCATATGTAGAAAATATATACTATCAATCTATGTGGAACGTATAGAGATAAATGATAGAGATGAGAGGGAGAGAGGAGGAGAACATGGACACATGCATACATACACGTACATACACGCATACATACACGTACATACACACATACACATATACACACATACATACCTGCACACGTGTATGCACACACACAACACAGGGCTGGAGGATGCTCCTGGCTCCTTTCTCCTCAAGGGCTGCTGACACAGAAGAGGGCCAGCGGCTGCCTCTAGGGAGTGCCAGGCAGACCTGCTTTTTAGGGTCCCCTCTGCAGAGAGGCTTGACCAAGGCATGAGGATGACTGGGCAGCCTCGGGAACTCTGAAAAATAAAGGCTAAAAGGACAGCACTCAGGAGAGGCCCTCAGAGGCTGACCAAGGAGCGAGCAGAGTGGACAGAGGGAGACTTCCCCATCAGCAGAGCAGGGTCCCTGCATACGCAGTGCCCACCCTCCTGCAGGCCCTGTTGGAGATGCCAGGCCACTGAGGCTGGTTCCATTACAGCTGTGTAAAGGGGAAGGGGAGGTGCAAACACAGCTTTATTTAGCAGCAGAAAGAGAGGCTATTGGGAAATTCTGTTAGTCTTAATTGAGAGAAAGATTTGCTGAAATCCCATGGGGAACAAGAGACCTTCCTAAAATTATCCTAGCCATACAGGAGGCCCCACAGGCAGTAGCAGAATGACAACAGGAGCCACTGTTTCCTGGGCCAGTGCTGATTCCATGTGCTGGGGTCTGCGTACACTGCTCTGTTTCGTGATGCAGTTCTCCTTGAGGTCCACATGTGCCAACAGGTACACGTTTGGACTCTTACAAACAGGTGGGGTCTCTGGCTTTCAGTCCAGTGACTAGGAACAGTCACTTTTCCTTTCTGGGCACCCTTGTCTCCATCTATAAACAGGAATACTAATAACTGTATCGCAAGTTCACGGTGAGATCATTTATGTGAGATACTTTCACCAAATGAACATGCCAGATTCTGCTAGGAACGATATCCACTCGGGAGTTCTGCACATCAGTCCTCCCGTGGACTCGTGTCTGGGCCAGAGCAAGGACAGGCTGGGAGCAGTGAGGTTGTGTGTGTGTGTGTGTGTGTGTGTGGTGTAGGAGTTGCTCAACTGTCTGCCTCAGTTTCAAGGTTAAATATGCCATCTGGGATTGCAACCTGCAGAAGTTCACTGTTTGAGACCAGGTTCACCTTCTGTCCTATGCTGGACTTTCAGTACGATTGACTTCCCATGCGACTGTGCTCATCAGCGAACACTGGGAGCCTTGCTCCCGGCGCAGAACCGCGCTATGAACCACACACACTGTGTTCCGAGGGCGCAGAGGGAAGCCCGGGCTCAGGCAGGGATGCAGGGAGCGAGGCCAGCTTGGGGTTTGGGCTTGAAACCTGCTTTTGCTAATTCCTGGCCACGTGACATTGGGCGAGTTACTTGGCTCTTTACACTTTAGTTATGTTTTTGAAACTGGAGTTAAAATAGTTCTTACCTGAAACACGTGCTCTGAGGATAAAAGAAGAAATTGCGCGTATCTTTGCATTGTAGTGCTTGATAAATATTAGTTAATGTCTACCCTTGGTTTTCGCTTTTGCTTTTTAATAAATATGGGTCTTTATCCTCAAGACGTAAGTAACTTGAGGCCACAGGGAGTAAAGTTCAAGTGTCACTAGAGTCTTGGGAGAGAAGAGGTATTTTGAGCCACGATGCAAGGACAGGATGAGGCCAGCCTGCAGGACGTGGGTGCCAGTGGGGGAGGCTGCCGTGCCCGGAGCTCCTGGTGGGTCGCCGCCATGTGGCGCGGAGGCCGGGTGGTGTGCACAGACCGCCCTGCAGTGGTTCATGTGGCCAGAACTGGCTGGACGGCATCTTCCTAATGCCTTTGGACAGTTGTTTTCATTTTCTTTAAATTTGAGAAATGTCAGCCAAGGGAAGAATTTTAATTTTAATTAAAGTTAAGTCAAGGTGTAACTAAATTATTTCCAGAACAAATGGAAAGACTTGAAAACAAAGAACATTTTGTTCACATAATTTTGAGACCTCAGTATAACTTAACAAAACAAGAAAACTCAAGAGGCTTTGGTTTGGCAACATGATATAAAAATGTAAAACAGAATTTTAGGAGAGGATTTCCTTCTGGACTCCTCTCATACCAAGCTGGCAGGGTGTTTGCTTCTGAGACTAGCAGTGGTCGCTTTTTCAGGAAGAAAAGGCCCCCAGACTGGTCTATGCCCTTCTGAGCACCAGGTGAGGGAGGCCCGTGGGTGGATCTGCACCGGAAGATTCCAGCTGGGAATGTCAGGGAGGAAAGTCACCCCCTTCCCTGGCTTCCTTAGTTGGTAATTGTCCTGATTTCCTGACTGTAACAACCGTCCTGTAACACCAGTCTTGCTGTCTGCTTCTCTCCCTGTTGAGTTAGTCATGCTAAGCATGACTGATATCTCTGCAGTTGTAGAACCTGGGGCTTATGTGAGTGGGTGCCAGGGAAGCTGGGCCCAGCCCGAGGGCGCCTCTCCTAGACAGAGGAGTCCCGCACATGATGGGGTGAGAGAGGTGAAGTAAGAAACTTCCACAGGCAAGAGGCCTCCTCCTCCTCTTCAAGCCTGAGCATAGGCCCCAGGGTGCCCCGTGAGGGCAGGGACCAAGCCTGGGCACGCTGACCCCGCAGCGCCCAGCTGGTGTCTGGCATAGCAGCTGGGATTGGCAGAAGCTGGTGGGAGGAAAGAAAGAGAGAGAGAGGGCAAGGCAGGGATCCTGGGCAGAACCGAAGTTGGATGGTTTGGGGACTTTTGTTCAGAATCACAGCACGAATCATTATACACAGTGCCAAAGGCACGTCCCTCAAAAATATGCACCTAAGATCAACCAAAGATGAGTTTCTCTCTCATTGGTTTCACTCGATTTGAATTGCTATGTAAAAAACTACTGGACAGACAGACGTTGGCTTATCTGCAAAGTCAGACTAATGCAAAATATGCTTCAACTGCAAGACAGAGTGCCAAGCTATTTCCATTTATTAGTTTGAGCAGCGACTCTGGGAGACAGTGTCTGGGGGGCTCTTCCAGCTTTGGGATCCCGTTTTCCCCTTGAGTGGTCACTCTTAGCAATCAGCAATATGGGACTGGGGCCCCTGCCCTAGATCAGGCTCCAGGTTTCTAAAACACGACAAGGAACACACCATACTCACTTGTTTATACAGGCTCGTTTTAGGAAGCCATGGATGGAACAGGATCATTTCATCTGTTGTTCTTTGTCAGGGTTAAGGAATTTCTCCCTTTGCAGAGCTTTTTATCTTTTGATATGTAGCACCGAACCCTCCAGGGTCATGTCATGCCTGGGAGTGAGTTTGACCCTGAGCTTTGCAAAAATAGCCTGTTAGAGGCATGAAGAGAACAGAAAACACGTTTATTTCTGTAAAAATGGTTCCTCTTACACCATCAGTCTTAGCTTACCATTTTAACAAAGTTTAAACCAAATGTGTGCATAGTAATCAGAAATCAACATATTTTTGCATAACCATTTAGAATCAATTAATCAGAAACAGAAAACAGCACTCATACTTTATGGAGAGTTTACTTAAAGCTTATTTCTTGTTGAAACTAAGTTGAAAACACAGTTCCTCCCACCAGTTATCTTTCTAAGTTGTTAAGGGCGGCTCTGTAGTTGTGGACCGATATTTTATTTTCCTTGGTGATGGTCAGTCATGCATTTACCATCTCTAGTTAAAACATCTCTCAAATGGAGTCCTTTGGAAAATTCCACGTAAGACAACCACATACTAGAGATAAAAGCAAAGATTAAGTAGTCAGACATATCATGTCAAAGTCTCCAAGGGAAGGCATTTCAGAAGATTAGTGAATCAAGTTGAAGAATTCTTGATTTAAACAGTTACTAAGGCAGTCCAATAATTTGAAACTTCCTCCTGCAGATTTTTCATGATTTTGTTAACTTTGTCTTTATCTCCTCCTCTTCTTTGGACTCCTTGTCCTTAGAGGGGCTGTTCTCCCCTTCAAGGCACAGAGCTGTAGGAGGAGGAACCAGCACCTCAGGCATTAGGAAGGTGTCATATTCCAGAACTTCATTTTAAGCCATTTGCTCAGAACCCAGGTTGCACTGGTGCCGCACCCAGGAGTGAGGAGCTTCCGACCCAGAGTCCTATTTGTGGATTCAAATTGGGCTCCATCGGTCACTAACTGTGTTACCTCAGGCGAGATCTCTGGTTTCCTGAGCGTTTGTTCTCCTCCTCTGTGAGATGAGTTTGTAATCCTCCCCCAGCAAGTCGCTAAAAGAATTAAATTCCATAATGCACATGAGCACTTAACACAGTGCATGGAGCTGAATGAATGCCTCCCCAAAGGTGCCGATTGCTGATATATCCTCTCTGCCCTCCTGAGCTTGAACTTGAGCTTGCCTCCTCTTCCTCCCTCTCCCTCCTGACAGCTCAAGCCCCTCCCCAGCCTTCTGCTGCCCTGCGTCATGGAGCCTTGGCAAGTGACTCCGAAGGTGTCTCAATACAGAGATAATGCTTCAGTCTCTCGTTCCGTCAGCATATCGCAGGCCACAGGAGATTTTTTAAATAGGCTTTTTGAGGACATCAGTTATTTGAGTTTTCATTGACCCTGATTTGCACAAGCCCTTCTCAGGCTCCTGCAGCCTTAAGGACCAAGGTGACCCACGGGCCCTGCCTCAGGCCTGGGCCCCCTGCCCAGGTGTGATTCCCAGTCTGGCGGGTGGTGCCCAGTGGAGCCGTGATTCCTAATCTGTTTCCTGGTGTCAGCTTGTTACTCTGCTTGGCCACCTGAGGATCCCACTGTCTTCCCTTGAGTGTCAAGTTAGTTCTCAAACATCAGTCCAGCTCACACAGTCTCAGGTGGCACTTTGCCAGCCAGCTCAAAAACTGGACCACTTTGTAACCCAAAAGTCTTGCTCATGGATAGACAGCAAGCTTGGATTTCTGATGAGCCTTGTTTGGTGTATAGTGTCCCTTGTCCCCAGAAGGTGCAAGCAGTATTCACTTAGGGACCTGCAGAGCCTCAGCCCAGACACCTCTGCCTGTCTCCGGCACACATCTGCTATGCGGCTCTGCTGGCACCAACCTAGGCTGGCCTCTGCCCCTGTGGCACCCCACTCCCAGAGGGCTCCTGCCCGTCAAATCTCTGCCTCAGTTACTCTGGTTGGGTTGTCCACCCTCCACTGGTATCTTCCTTCCCTTAGCTGGGGTCCTCACTGACCCCAGAGCTCAGGACACACAATCACTCACTCTGGATATTAAAGACAAACTTTCCTTGTGTCACAGACCACATTTGATCCCTCCCAGAAGCCAGCTCTGTGACATCACCTCCTCCACCCAGCCAGCCCTCCTGGTCTGTCAGTCTCAGAAACAGGACCCTGCACTTTACATTTGATTCTTGCCATTAAAAGGCAAGGAACTGAATGTGCTTCAGAGTAATCCTCTTAAATAATGCCAGGTGGTTTTTAAGTGTGTGTCTCTTTATAGTGAAGAGATTGGGGATGGGGTGTTGGAATGGAACACAAAGACATTCAGCTTGAAGTCATTGGCTTGTGTTGTTTTAGGAGAGGAATTCATTCTGTGGGTGTCGGCGAAGCGTTAAAATCCCCCCAACGGTCCAAGAGAAATAGTTCTCCTGCTAATTTTGTTTTCATCATTAGTTAAAGCACTTGTCCTGAGTGAAGTTTGCAGCCTTGTCCATCAGTTTTAAAAGCCAACCTTTAAAAGAAAATTGTGAACATAAACAGCTATGCAATTTCTTGGTCACATACACAAAATGATGAATTTCTCATAGTCTTAGTAAAGTCTAAATAGATTTATAATGTTTTCCTGAAATTCATTTATTAAATAGTCAATATTTTAAATTATCAAGTGATGAATAGAACTATAAACTCAAAATAATATGTTAATACCATAAACCTCATTAATCTAGACTAATAATTATGACTTTGTCTTCAGTAAACTATCGGCAAGAAGAAATCTTCAGTTAAATTAATAGTCTGAGAAAGTTGATCAGAAAGATACTTACTCTTCTAAAAAAAAAAATCTTCCTCAGGAACTTTTAGAGCACTTATTTATTGGACAAAATCAGCTGTTTCTGATCAATATGTTTTCCATTTGTTTAAACCATCCTGAAGAGCCTCTATCTGAGGACCATGATTTCTTAGCTGAATTGTTGAGTTGTTTAAAACTCAGTTAAATGTTGTTTTTCTTTCCAAAATTCTCCAACTCAGATATGTTTTTCTGTTCAGTCTAATCTTTCCACAATTAAACAAAATTAGGAAAATTTTTCACTCTAGCTGTCATTGAAGAAGAGCCAACCTCTGCCGTCAAGTTCATTGCTAACTGAAGCAAATGTGGTATAAGCTGAGATTTGTCTCTATTAAGCATGTCTATTTCATTCCTTGCTTTCATGAAGTATGAAAACAGACATTGGACTTGCAGAAGACCTTGATGGCACAGATATGTTTAGCTCAATGTGCTCATCAGCATGTTTAATTCAATGATTGCACAGCACTAAGGATGATATTGAAGGACATTGTTCTGTGAAGGGTTCGTCTTGGATATAAACTCACAGAGCCAGGTAGGACCTTGGGGCTTGGCCCAAACGACTCCTGAAGCCGAGCTGGGGAACTGGAGTGGTTCCCAGCCCTGTCTGGGACCCAGCAGTCAGCTCCTGGGACGTCGGAGACTCCCAGCCCTGCTCCATGTTAACCTTGATCAGCTCATGCTGTCATCTAATTTCACTAGTTCAATCATTTTATATATTAGATCATTTTTTGAGTAAATTACATGATTCACTGTTTTTAAAGACTTGTTTTGGAAATGGTGAACAGATCTTCTTCTGAGCCAAAACTCATTGATCTTTGTAGAAACACATTATGGAACAAAGCTCATATTTCTTTGAGATCCCATATTATGGGAAAAAATAAATTTTTCTTCTATTTTAGCACAACGTGTGGAAAGCCCATAATCAGATAAAGAAATAGAAAACAGGCAAATCTGAAGAAAATGCAGGAGTAAATTAAGTGCAGAAGTTTAGACCTTTAAGCAGGTCACTTATTTTTTTAAATGCAAATGTTTTAAAAGCTATCCTAATTTTCAAATAACGTAAGATGCCATCATAATTCCTCTTACGTTCTCAATACACCTCTGAGAGCAACCCCCCCAGCCTTGCTAGCATCACTTTGAATCAACATGGTGAGAGAAAACATACTTTAAAAACGTCTTGATTTCATGCAGTTGGAAAGCCTAAACTGAGAACACCTAATTTAGAAAATCCAGAAAGCTGAAATGTTCTTTGCGGCATACGAAAGCCTTCATTAAGACCCCTGGATAATAGGGAGAAACCTTAGGAAGGGGTACTGTTGGGAATGGGGATGTTTTGAAGTGCGACCAGAAAGAAGGCAGACCAACCAGAGAGGTGGGCACGCAATATGGCGGAAGGGTGTATGAACAGTCCTGATGCTGTAGAAGACCCCCTGCCCTCTCATGATTATTGATGCTTCATAGCTGTTGTAGTTCTTTATGCTTCAGAGAAAAGTTGCATGGCTGTCACCTCACTGAATCCCCATAGCAGCCTTCGAAATAGATGGCACGGTGCAGTCATACCTATTTACAGGTGGAGAAAGGGATGCCAGAGGAATTAAATAACATGGCCGAGGGCTCTGGTTCATGAAGAGCTGGTGTTGGAACCCTGACTTCGCTTTACTCAGAGGGTTTGTCCCAGCGAATTATTTCAGGTCTGCATAGCTCTGCATGAAGTACTTTAGTGCACACATCCGTTGGGTATTCTCAATCACCTCGTGAAAGAGCTATGGAATGTTATAACCAAGAAGAGATAGAGGAATATTATAACTGTGAAAGAGACAGGAATATGACACTAGGAGAAAAGTCCAGTGATTTCACCAGCACACGAAGCAAAGTGCATCATTCCCTAGCGGGCAAAGGAGGAGTTGATAAAATGCAGCAAAACACAGCATTAGGAAGCCAACTTTTCATCTTTTTAAATGATAAAACCAAATGTGACAGATTCAGTAAGTACATGTCTTTTAAGTTGCCAAACCAACACTGTATTTGTTTCTCTATAAATACAAATTACTCTTTTAAAAAATTGGAAGCACTGTGACAATTTTCCAATGAAATGTGATGGCTAATAAGTTGTACCATTAAGGATTTCAAAGGCTTTCCATGGCCCCTTTAACTGAGAATGGAACTTGATTTTGTTTTGCAAGTCACTCTTATAGCTGCATGACTTCATCTCAAGCAAGCTAAATAAAGGAATTTTCAGTATTACAACGGTCACTAAGCAGACAGCTGACGTGTCAGCGATTAGAAGGGGCTACGGTTTCAGGGCGAGTGTGGAAAGATACCGCTGTGGAAAGATACCGCTGTAACACGATGTTTTCCTTGGGTGGCTTCATTGTGTGGGTGGGTGGCGAGTTGGAATGAAGCTGGGAGGTGCGGCCTGGGGGCACTGGGGGGGGTTACCAACACCAGAGCTCTTCCCAGCCAGGATGTCAGTTCGATTGGGGCAAATCCCTTGAAATCTATTGAAACTCCCCATCTGCCTGTTCACAACTCATCGAAGCAGCTCTGAAAAGAGGGTAAAACCTCCTCGGGCCAGTATTTCTGGGATTCTCTTATGGTTCAAAGCAAAGTGCATGCCTTTGTTTTTCCAAGTGTCCGGCACGGGCGGCCTGCCTCCCCTCTCGGAAGGCTCCTTAGGACTGCAGGGGCCACCCGACCCTGGTGCGTGTGGTGCCTCCCCAAGCTGCATCTACACGCAACATGACTCGGCCCTTCTCCTTGGAGTTCAAGACCTCCTACTAGATACTTTCTGCTGAGGGCAATTAGTTTCCAAAACAGCAATTAAGAAGAGTTTTCTAGCAGTAGCTGGCAGCAGAGTGGCCTGTTTTGACCTATTTTGGCTGACTGATTCCCCTCCACATAGTTTGGTAATCAGGCTCTTGGGCCGTCTCGGACCTTTCCCCGCCACATTCCTCCGTGGCGCGGCTCACATCTTCCTGACCTCCCCACGAAATCGCTGCTCCTGAAATGCTGTTTCAATAAACCCTGGCTGTTCAGATTCTTCTGGGGTCAATAATATTTTTTTCTTTCCATGCAGCTTTTTTAGAAAAAGGAATTTTACTGATATTATTTTCGTCTAGAAAGATCACAATGCTCTTACTATTCTCTAAAGATCAACTTGAACAGTTTATACTGGCCTTAAAGTATACGAGTGAAACTATGAAGTGATGATGCCAGGCCTTAACAAAGTAAAAATAGTTGTCATAGAGCAACGAATGCGATCTAGTTCCCGATTACTTGACAAACGTCTGCAACATGGGGCAGGAACGAGATTGCTTGAGAGAGAGAAAAGCCGCCTCAAATCCCCATCATGTATTTTCTGTAGTTTTCCCTTTTACTCGTTTCAGAGTTTTCCAAGTTGTTGAAAAGAGGAAGAAAAGTCCTAATTTTTCCCACTTGTTCTCAAGAGTGATCAAGACCTCCACAGACCTGGAGCCAGGAGTGCAGCCTGCCCACAGCACCTTGACCCAGGCCAGCACATGCCTGGCCTCGTTAGTCAGCCGTGGCCTCTGCAGCGCTGGCAGGGTGCGGGGGAGGTGGACTAGCAGACCTAACAGCCCCGTGGGAGGAGGGTGGGGGGCGGGCTAGCAGACCCTAACGGCGCTCAGATTCAAATCATGCACAAGCACAAGGCCAAGTTCCTAAGGCCCAGAGCAGCAGGAGGGATAGGCAATATTCCAAAAACTAATTCAAAACAACCAACAGAAGAATTTGGTATCTTGTATTCATTCTCACAATATTTGTGTTTTCTCTGATTACTAATGAGGTCAAGCACTTTTGTATATATCTATTAGCCATTTGGATATTCTCCCTGTGACCTGCTGGTTCCAGTCTTGTACCCGTTTTTCTGTGGGGTTGTCTGTCATCAGGAGCCCTTTATGTTCTAAATACAAGCCCCTGTTTGGTTACATGTATTTACATCGCAAATACCTTTTTTCCTTCTGTGGCTTGCCTTTGTCCTTTGATATGTTGACACCCTGCATTCTAATGTAGTCCGGTTTATCAGCTTTTTTATGGTTGGTGCTTCCCCAAACTCATTCATTCATTCTAAATTTTACTATAGACTGTTGTCTTTTCCCTATATGAAATCATGTTATCTGCAAATAATGATGATTTTACATCTTCCTTTGTTGTTGTTATACTTTGTCTTTTTTCCCTTATTGAACGATCTAGAATGTATTAGCAACATCAAATCAGGAAATGCTCATGTACCATCTACATATTAAGCATTCTGCACCAATAAGCTTTGAAATGGCTATTAGAACCTACACAAGCTATTTTCAGAACTCAGGCTCACTTTTCAAATTATTGATCCCCAAAGTAGCTTCCTGAACTACCTTTGAAAGTGGCATGGGAAACGATTTTCCAAGTCCTTCTCATCTTTAATTAGGTTTAGATCAGAGATTCCAATGCAGGAGAGAAGCAGACCACAGGCAGAGTGGTCGTGACGGCGACACCACAGACTCACGCTCCAACAGCTGCAGTGACGACACACAGCACTTCCCTAGACAGCACAGGTCCCCCTTCTCTCTGCTCTGTCCGCCTGAGTTTGCCTGTTGATTTGTAGTATATGAGGTTCCTTAAAAGGCAAGCACGGGCACATGGAGGCAAGAAAAGCTGGGCTCACAGATATGTGGATTTATCTAGTTTTCTAATTTATTGACTTTCAATAGAAGAATCACTTTCTATGTTTATACAACAGTTTGCCTCCCTTAGGAGCTGTATTTTGAGAGGTAACCACTGAGTCTTTCCAGGGTTCCCTGGTTTTGTAAGTAACTGGCTATTTCTGGCACCAACAGTATTCTCAAATGTGCGCTTCCTTTCGGTAATGGTGAAGCCCCCTGCTGAGCTCAGTCAGTGTTCTGCACCACCTAAGCACACAGTGATGTTTCCAGAAGCTCAGATTCCAATGGTAGCTACGTAAGTCTATCTCTGAGCCAGTGAGTAGTGGATGCGGGAGGCATCGCAACCTGCCAGGGCCCGGGCGGGGCCGACCAGGCTTGTTTCCGGAAAGGATGTGTTCTATCCACCAGTAAAGTGGGGGTGGAGTGCAGCTATGCCTGTGGTCAGCCCCATCGCCCTAAGAAAATATCCCTGAGTGTCAGAGAAGATCCTTGCTCTGCCCACATTCCACCCTTGACTCACGACCCTTCCAGGGGTGTGGCGGCCACCCAAAGTCCCTAACTCTACACGTCTGTTCCAAAGCTGTCTGCCGCAGTCCCGTGTCTAGGCAGGAGAGTTCTCTACATCATCACAGACAGGTGACTGTTTACTATTTGTTAATAAAGTCTGAGAGGCTTCAGCCTCCATGTCCTTGAACAACAGTACAACTCTCCACTCTCTTTGCGGCCCTCATGCCGGTCCACACCCAGTAGTCTCTGCCCAAGCCCGGGCCCCCTGACTGGTTTGCAGTGAGATTCGAGAGCCGCTGAGCTTCCTCCCTCTCTGCACGGGTGCAGGTTCTTGCACCTGCAGCCTGAATGGTGCTGTCTCTCCTCACCCATCTCTTCTCTAATGCTCTTCGTAGGGGACAATTTTTTTGTAGGACTTTTTGCTCTTCTCCAAACATTTTCTGACTTCTCTAGACAAGTGTGACTGAGGCATCCCCGACCCCACAGTGACAGAAAGCTCCACCAGAGATGGGAGAAGGGCCCCACAGGCTGGGGTCCTGTGTTGCCACCCCAAGAGCGCTGGACCTTTGCTATCAGGACATGACCTCTGCGTGTCTGAATTCCTCTTCTGTTTCTGTGCTCTAATTATTGCCCTGGGACAGTCACCTCTGTTTTGCCATGTAGTTGTGATTATAAATAATAAGAGTTTTTATCCTTTGAGATAAGTTCTGATGGTGGCCTCGGCCCTGGGCTAGGTGCTTTACACGCATGACCTCGAGTTACCTTCACATTAACCCGAGGGAATAGGAACTAATATTATCCTCATTTTACAGACAAGGAAACCAAGTCCGGAAAGGCATGTTAGTGGTGGGGCCGGACACCGCCCAAGCAGCCCAAGTCCAGTGCTCAAGCACATTTGAATGCACAGTTAGTGTTTGCTTTCAGAGCGGGGAGCGTGGCATATGAGGCTTGTTCCCCCAAGGTGCCTGGAGCACTGCCTGAGCATAGAGGCATTTGGTAAATATTGATACGATGTAAACACATGACTAGCATCTCCCTTTGAGGCTCAGTAGCGTGTGCCATTGGGTGGGGCTGCAATGCAGACCTTCCTGGGAGTCTACCAGGGACCCCAACCCTTCCTGGGAGTTCACCAGGGGCCCCAACTCCTCACTCTGACATTCAAAGACTGACCTGGCTTTCAAAGCACTTCCTTCTTTCTTTTTCAAGCGCACCAGACTTGGCCTACATTTACCCCTTTGTTAGTGTCATTGCTGTGTGTGTGTCCTATGGGTCTGTTCCCAAGTCTTCCCTGAGGGTGAAGACAAAATAACGGTCTGCACAAGCTGGCAGGTCCATGGCGACATCCCATGTAGGGTTATCACACACGGGTTTACTTTGAGTAAAATCCAGACCTTGCACTTGGGAGCCAGCTTCCGTTCCCAAGCAGGGGGACGTCCCACTTCCTTCACACCCAGCACGGTCAGGGCACGCTCACTCAAGATGTTTATGAGCTGAACAGGTCTGTTCCTGGCAGTGCAAATTTACCCTCTAAGAAATTTGGAAAGAGCCCTGTGGTCAAGAACGTTCCGTTGCTTCCCTAAGAACAAATGTTATACGGCCAACATGTAAGAAGGTTTTGTTTATGAAGAGCGTTTCCTAGTATGGGGAAATGTCTGATGCAAATTTTATGAAGGGTAATCTGTATTTTAGAGAAAGAAGTGCAAGAGAAAAGCCCAGAGGAAAGACGCTAAATAACCTCTGCCCAGGGCTGGGCCACTTCGCCCCTCTAGCTGATCCTGCACTATCCAATAAGGCCAGTCCTCCAGGTCCTCGCTGAAGGTGGAAGACAGTAAAGAGCCTGGAGCCCAGCTCCAGGTGACCTGACTGTCACCTGTCTGTCCTCCAGCCCGTGCCACCGCCCCATCCCTGAGTTTCTCCCTACCCGCTGGGCTTGGGTGTAGTTGCTAATGGACCCTGCAGTCAGCAATAGGCTCCTCAGGGAATGGTGTGCACCTGCCCAGGTCTCCAAATATTAATACAAATGACTCCCAACTTCTCCTTGCAGTGCTTCACCTGGGGTCCCTTTGGTGCCCAGAGTGGTGGCTGAGATCTAATTTACGGTCCGCAGGGTCCACCCTGGCTTGTCAAAACCCATCGCTATCACCAGGCTTAGTCACCCATCCCCAAGGAGGTGACATTTAACTCTCAAAATGAAGAAGATAAAATTCTGGGCCCAAATTTATAGGATACCTTTCTTCTAAAGAGTTTGAGCTACATATATACTATTTCACTATCTTCACAATACAAGTATGAAATGAGGATGGGAAACAGGTGACTATGACAAGCAAGGTTCGAAAGTCACCACGAAATTCTAGAAGTCTGCCCATGTATACTGTGCTTTGCAAAAGGGAGACTATCTCTAGCTGTCTCAGCAGTGCAGATCCATCCCGGTTCCAATTTAGACAGTCACTCAGTCATGTCTAACCTGCCTTTCCACCTAGAGCTGGTACATGCAAAAATAAAAATTAGAAAGGTCTGCATCTGCCTGTATTCCCAGAGTTTTTTTGTTGTTTAATTTTTTTGGTCTCTGGGCTATTTAGAATTATTTTCTCCACTATTCTGGTAAGTTGATGCAGAGAATTAAGAGTTGACCACTTCCTCTTTTCCTGGAAAATATTCTACTGACTCTTTGATAATATGTCTGATTGTATATCTCAAGCATAACCAATCTTTTATGAACACGCAGGGAATTATAGTGACTCTACACTCGGAAAGTTGAATATAATGGTACTATTCATGAAAATAGATGAATTCAAAAAAATGGGAAGTGAATATCAAAATGAAGTTGAACAAGTAGGTTTTTATAGGATCCTTAAAACAGAATACATTGTAGAGGAGGCATAGGAAGCTGGTGTAACAATAGCTGTAGTTCGCTGAGGGCTCTGGGTGCCGCCCAGGGCTGGGCTTCTGCTGGGCTTTCCTTCTGATCCTTGCAACAACCTGGGCAAGTAGGCCTTGTTTGATCTATAGAGGACTATGTCACAGAAAAAATGGTAAAATATACAGTCGTTCCTTTTACCAGGGAAAATGGGTCCTTTTTAATCTGCATCAGGGGCTTTGCTGGAGGATTTGAGGGTGGGACATGGCTGTAAGTGGGCGGCATCTCATCTGCAAACGGCTCATCTGGGAACTTCCTTCCCAAGGATGTTTGAACTTATTATACACACAGCCTTGACCCCAGAGCACCTTCCTCCTGATGCTTCAGTTTCTCAGCAGCAAAGCTGTTTGGAAGCCCCGAGCAAGGGCAGTTTACCTCCTGCTGCCCCTGAGGCAGTCAATGGGGAAAGTTACAGCGTTTGGCCTTGGGCTGGAGTTATCTCAAAAGCGTGCATTCCCAGGTGGTGTGGTGTGCCTCTGCGTGAGACACTCACACTGGACCTAGGTTGCTTACAACAGAAGTTCCCAAATGCTGCTCTGGGTACCGGTGCTGGTTAGCAGTGAAGTTGTCAATGGACCAGGGATAGATAGATGAGGGGAAATGAGGAAAACAGATCATACGTGTTTGTGTATGGACACAACACACATGTGCATGCTTCTACTACCTCCTAGGCACAAGACATGTGACACATGCTCACTGCACATGTGGACTTAAATCTCCCAGACAGCAGCAAGTGGAGTCCTGGTGCTTCTGACCCTGTAGTTCTGGACTGGCACATGGGCACACATGCTGCTAAGAACAGGCCATAGTTGGAAAGCGCTGGGCTAGTGCAAAAGGCGCTGTACCCACCATTTGAAACCATCAAAGTAAGACCTAAAACAGGTTGTCTCAGCCAAAAAGAGCTAGTGAGGGCCCAGGACTGATGGGCCATGGAGCCCAGAGTGACATACAGGCCCCCAAAGTGGTCCCGCTGCATCTGCAGGGCAGGAGCTGTTGCCAGGCTCAGAGCATGGTGGGCAGGGAGCGCCGGATGAGGACGGAGTGACCTGGAGCGGGGACGGAAGGCAAGCTCACAGGCAGCAGATCAGAGAGGGCGGCCTGGGAGTCCCAAAGCATGGTCCAGAGTCGAATCCGGTGTCTCCCCGAAAGCGTCGGCATGGGCGTCCCCACTCAGCCACGCCCAAGCAGCCCAAAAGCTCCACTCTGTGGCCGGCCACAGCAGCTCTCCAACCCAGACGCCGGAGTTTACACGAGTTGGAAATGCTCACGTTCCAGGGAAGTCCCTGTGGTGGGTTTTGCTGTGTGTGCCTGTGTCCCCAAGACACTTTTCAGGACAGCTCAGGAAAAGCAAACACTTTATTAAAAATAGAGCATCGATACTTGTGCAGCTTAAATGTAGCCCACTGAATGAAAATGCTTTGAAAGTAAACAGCACGATCCCCACAGCGTGAGGTTATTGTTCTTGTTGCTTTGTCCTTTCGTGAGGCTGGGTGAGGCTGGGCGTGGCTCTGCAGCACTCTGGAACCACACGCAAAGTGCCCCGGGTGGGCCCTGGGTCCCTGCCTCTGTAGGGGCTGCTGACTGGGAACTTATGTCCCAAACTGATTTTCAGATTAGATCTTTCCACAAACCCTTATTAAATCAGCTTTATGTGCATCTTATATTCTATACATTTTCACTAGTCGATTCTAGTAATTAGAGGAAAGGTACGTTCTATGACTCAGAGAGGAGAAGGGATATCCAGTTGAGGTCAAGCAGTTGCTCCACAGGAAGAGCTGATGGTCCTAGGAAGGTGCCCATGGTGGCCTCGCACCTCAAGCTGCTGCAAAGAGCAAAACCGCCGCGTAGAGCAAACTGTGCGAGAGGGCGCGAGGGGATGATGGCTGAGCCGTCAAGCCAGTGTTTCAAAACTAGGGGGAAAGACACAGAAAAGGTGGTGTGATTTGGCAAAATGCTTCCGCTGAGGAGGACCCAGGCTTCAGGGAGCCTGCTGAGCCCAGATAACTCTGCTAGAGCAGCAGGGACCGGCCTGGACCTTCCTAGTTAGCACTCACTGGAAACACTGGCTATGCTGGGAGCCCAGCCTGGGACCCCAGGGATGGTTTTTCTGAGAGATGAGAGAAAGCAGCAGCCAAGGAAATCCAGCCATTTCTGCAGCTGGAGAAGGAGCGATTGTTTTCCTGAACTGCTAGGCTGGGTTTTGCAAGGAGAAGAATGTCTCATTTGCTGTCGCCTGAAGACAGGGTTGGGCCACTCTGGCCAGGAGCGCCTGTGCTGTGCTGAAACTGGGAGGTCATCTCACATGTGGAATGAGAAGCTTGGTTTTTTGTTTGGGACTTTGTTTTAAGAATCTGCAGGACAATTTTTGGAAAAGTGGTATGCCCCAAAAAAGGAAGAAAATAGTGCTCTTGGATTGTCATCAGTGACTTGTGGCTGGCAGTTATGAATCTGCCTTTGGTGCTGCTGGCCAAGGCCCACAGCAGTCCTTTCCTGATACCATTTGTGGAGACCAGGAGGCCACCTATTTAAGATGTTTTTTTCAAGTTGCCATCTTTCGAGAACAGACATGAACCTCAGAGATGAAGAGCTCAGAGAAAGTTCAGTTACTTGATTTTAAGTGGGTCAAAGAGTTGTTTTGTTTTTGTTTTTGTTTTTGTTTTACTTTTATGCAGAAAATCGTTGTTTAGAGAAAAGAAGACCAAATCCAATCATTGAAGAGGATGTGGGAGGGGCAGCTTGTAATCGCAACAGTTGTGTGGTGAGATTTCCAGATGTAGGAGGGAGTCATCGGGGTTTTGCATGTTTGGTACTTCATCTGGGAAATTTACCTAAAATCTCGGTGACTCTCATTTTTCTTGTGAGGAATGGGATGGGAACAAGGGCTCCCAGGCCTAGGGGCCTGGCCAGGTTGGTCTCAAACATGTTTGCTGCTTCCAACCCAATGGCACAGACCCAGCCAAGAGGGTGCCGGCCCAGCCCTCTGCCCCACCAGCACCTCATCCTCTTTGTCCATAAGCCTAGACTCCGAAAAAAAAAAAGAAAAAGAAAAAGAAAAGTAGGTCTTCATTAATAAATCCCTTCTTGGGATCACCAAGAATGAATCATCTTGCCAGTCTTTTCTGGTTCCAAAAATCTGATATTTTAACCTGGTGTGCTCATCCTAGCACAGTACCTGGGACCGTAATAAATGCTCCGTAAACTCGGTGGGAGGAAAACCAGGGAAGGAAGCAGAGTGGCGGTGCCAGGTGCTGAGGAGTTGCTCACCTGGACTACCCAAGTGATGGGAGCCTGTACACTTTCAGAGCATTCCAGAAATTGAACACTGACATGTGACATATCACAATCTTTGCTCTTGTGGGAACTCTACTAACTCAGTGTAAAACAATAACCCTATTTACCTGATGGGAAGCAGGTTTATTGTTGTTGTTTATGACATCATAGCATGGCTAAGTCCTTGGGGGTGGGTGACAAGCAGTGGCAGATGACCAGCCTGTGACCCTCTGGTCCAGCGGCCACCCGATGCCCCAGCAGCCCAGTCCAAGAATACAATTGCATATGGCCACAGGTACGTCAACAATCCTCGTTCAAGTTGACTACAAATACAGCAAGTCAAACTTGCCAACGACTTTTCATTCTAAAGATGTAAGAGAAGGAAAAAGGGCAAGGGAAAGGGACAAGAAGATTTGGGAATAGTGGAAATGTAAAAAGAAAACATTTCATGCTCTGACTCATCTAGTGAAAGACAGTTCGGGTTTGTCCCCTCCCCGGGCATGATGTTCTGAGTTCCTTGGCAGTGTCTTCTGGAGGGTGCTTCTCCTCGCCCAAGCAGAGCACCCCTGTAATTCATGAAGACATCATGAGGCACAGAGAGTGGTAAAAAGACAAAGAACACTTAAAAGGGTCTCAAGGTCACTGTCTGTCCTTGACGTTGCCCAAAAGCAAACTCTGGCTTCCTATTTGCTGCAGTTTGGCTTGTCCACGTGTGACCCTGGGTGGTCTTAAGGCCTTCCTCGGGGTGTTCTCTGCTGTGTAACCTTAGGAACTTCAAAGGACTCCATCCCTTCCTGAGGGCTGTGGTGGGAGCATCGTCTGTTAAGGGAGAAGTCAGCAGTGGTGGCAGGAGTAAGCGCTGGGCTCCACCGCTGGCTGGCTGTCTGTGGTGTGCAGTGGCTTCCTCAGCGGGCTGGTGCTGCGGGTGACAGGAAGAAAGGAAACATGAAATCCTGACCTCTGCTCCGCAACTGTGCTGAGACGCTTCTCCTCTCGGGATGTCAGACCCACAGGTCTCCTGCCAGGCTTTGTCCACACCCCCTCACACAAAGTTCCAAATTCGCTGCTTCCCCGTTCCCACCCCTAGCGGGAATTCTACCTGCGGGGTCCCGCTGGGTCTCGATGGAGGAGTGGCTAAAGTGGGACCGAGTGACTCACTCCACAGAGCACCACGTTAGATGGAAACTCTGTACCTGGCCTTGGAAGGGACTGGACACATGGTTTAAATCAGTCAAGCAAGTTCATTCAAACAACGCAGGTAGGCAGTCAAAATTCAAGTCAAAGCTCAGTGATTCAGGCAAGAATTACTTTCTCACTTGGGTTCACATAGCCCATCGTACCTAATCTTGCTGCAGCTCATTTTGTGATGTTAAGAGTTTATTGTTCAGGCCCGATGGTCTCTGCCACTGGCTATATCTCCCCTGGAGGTGGGGGACCGGCCTTCCTCTTCACCTTTAGGTCTTTGGCACTTCGCAGCCTCTCAGAAATGTTTTCAAGGAGAAACTCCTGTCTGCACTGATGAAAACAACTCAACAACACATTTCCGAGGAGCAAAGCAGGAGTTTCAGGGCTGTGGAATACCAGCTTTAAATAAGTGGGACCAGGCTGCTGTGTCAGTATTGATTCTTTTCTTCTCCGTCTGGAGGTGTTTGTACTTTATCAGTTTCTCCTTGTTTCCTGGTCTATCTTACTGCCAGGGGGCTGACGTTTCCTGGCTTTTGTTGTACTGTGGCACAGGCTCTGTTTTGAAAGGACAGGAGCATAATAAAAACCGATATGAAAGAAGGGCCAGATGACATCACTTAAAATATTTGAGGAAGTCCACTCTTTTGGATGTTTATAATCTCAGCATGTTAGTTGTTTGTAATGTGATAAGAGTACTTTTGATACACAGGGGGAGTTATAAGCCTTGTTGCTCAGACAGTATTCATGAATTTTTATCTTAGGCTCATAGTGAGGAACAGAGCAAAGGGATCTTGGCTCAGGGCCCAAGTGACCCTGGCTCATTGGATGACCTTGGGTACAAGGTTCAGCATAGTTGAGCTGCTTAAATTGTGCCTAAGCCAGCTATTCATTGAATGAAAAAATTCACTGAATGAAAAAAAAGAGAGAGAGAAAAGAAAAAAGAAAGTTGAGGAGTCTACTCATTAGAGCAGAATTATTAATAGCATGCTAACTTTTTTCCTCTCAGAATATTACTTCATGGTACAAGGAACTTGAAATTAAATGGTTACCTTTCCAAGGTCAATTCCTTAAACTACATATATATTCGGCTTTATATGCATGCTTAATGATTGAAAATCTTAAACCATTTAAATGTCTCCCATAAACAGCAATCTCCCCAAGTGGTGAGAATGTTGACACCTGTTGTACCCCTGGGTCTATATAGTGGGGATGGAAATAGACCAGCACCTTCCCCTCATAGGTGGAATAAAACACAGGATGAGAATACGAACAGTGGACACTTTCTGCCAGGAGCCAGGCTCTGTGCTAAGCCTTTTCCACAAGTTAATCTCCTTTTATCCTAGCAAAAACCCCACAAGGCAGGAACAGGAGATTCTACCCATCTTTTAAACGGGAAAACTGAAGGACATGTCGGCTGACTATTACGTGCAAGGACACACGGCTGTAGTGCGAGCCTGGAGCCCAAGCGCCCTCGGTCCGGAGACTCCCCTCCCCCGCCCCGCCCCCCAACATCCACCATTCAGAGCAAGTCAAGTGCACAGCAATAGGATCTGCCCTCCTGACTGGAAGCCCAGAACAGGACCATAGCATGCTGGAGCCCAGGAAAACCCCACCTTCCTGTACACACTCCAGATTAAGCATAAAAAGCCTGGAAAAATCAACTGTCTTCATGCAGCAATACAGGAGAATAGGACAGAACTGGCTCTTAAAATTTCGCAGACCCAGTACAAACACTCTCAAGATAGTGCTCCAACCAGAAGATGTGTGCGTGCTAATTCTGCATTAGCCTTATCAATGGAGGTGGGCATCCAAAACTCACTCTAACCTAGTTCAGGAAAAATGTAGGATTTGTAGGTCAATATTGCAATTAGTGTCATGTGTGGTCTCTTGAGTGTTCATCAGACTACAAGAGTCAAAAGCCCGACAGTGAGCTGGGAGCAGAGAGGTGTGTGATTGAAAATTCACTGTTGCAATATCCAGTGGCTAATGCACACACAAATAACCCAGCGCTGCCCATTCCCGCCAGTGCCTGATGGTGCCCAGGAGGATGTTTCTGCTGTGATTTAGAGTCGATTTTATTCTTTGCCTTCTTCCAGGGAAAGAGAAACTACTAAGTGTGAGATCACAGCAAAAGAATCTCAAATCACTGTTAATGTGCAAAGGCGTGTGTTCATACCTTCCGAAAGCTGCCAGGTATGATTAATTTGGCAGAGTACATGCCAGAGAAAGAGCAAGGCAGAAATTCAGACATTCTAACCCCGAAGCCGGGCCAGCAGGTAGGAAAAGCGGTCATGCTGTTGGTGTGGTATTGCCACTGGCCCCAGAGCCCCTGTGACTCTGACGGTCTAGTTTGCAAGGGTGAAGCTACACGTATCTGAAACCGAGCCTGCCCAGGCAGAGCTGCTGCCATTCTGTGCGTGCCAATACAAACGAACATCTTCTTTGCCTAGACCGGTCTTCACCAACCAGAACAGAAATCTTATTGTATTCTGGAAAAGTATTCCTAAGTCTCTTTCATTCTGTTCTCAGATTTTTTCCCCCCAAAATTTAACACAGAGGGAAATTTAACACAAAACTCTTAAACTGAACATTCTCTAATAAAGAGCTTCAAGAGATGGATCCACTTCATTTCTTACAAACCATCTTAAATATTCAGCTCAGACCTATATGCCAACACTAACAACATACACATTTTTATTCACTGCCAGAGAATACCAAGAACTGACATGCTGTATAAATAATTAAAATTTAGTGTAGATAATGTGTGAGGTAATGCCTGCATTAGATGATGTCTTGGTAGACTTGTCTAGGTAAACAGGGCATAAACAAAATAGCTTATAAGTATTTAAGGGCATTTATTCTAAAAATGACATATGAAACTCTTTACCCCGTGAGTACTAGTAAGACTAAATCCTTGCTTCTAGCTCTGATTTTATTGGTGGGCTCTACAACAGGAGTTTAAAGGTCCCCAGCACTTGTTCCTCTCCACACTGAGATGGAACAATATCCCTAAGGCTATGAAAAAGAACTAAGTGACAATGGCTTCATAAAAAACAGTCTTTAATGTGGTCAATTTCTTATTATATATTTGATGAGAACAGTGACACGCAAATGAGTAACGAATGAGAGAATATTAAAATAGTCTGTGTTAGAGCGCATTTTCTCTGACTCACACTTGTTGATGGGCAATCGGTTAGTAGGAGAACAAGGTGAGTATGAAACAGACATCACATTGGTTCACACGTGATGTTTTCCCAGCGTGCTGTTTGTACCACCAAGTAACAGGGTAGCTGAAGGTGAAGCAGATTAATACACTGGAACACAGCAAACTGTTGAGGAATTAAACCCTGTCCAAGACACCAGGTCCCCAACATTCTTTCCCTGGCCTCGCTCCAGCGACATGCTCTCCTTAGAACATGTGTGATGCAGGGTTCTT
Source organism: Eulemur rufifrons (assembly GCF_041146395.1). NCBI lineage: Eukaryota > Metazoa > Chordata > Mammalia > Primates > Lemuridae > Eulemur > Eulemur rufifrons. The sequence continues at coordinate 12,145,672 of NC_090986.1, read as the reverse complement.
CCCGATCTCTGGGCACGTTGTCCTTGTTCTCTGCAACTCAGCAGTCCCAGCACCTCCTTACAGCCCCTTCTATGAAGCTGTGCCTTCACTTTTCTTTTAAACAAAGCACTATCTTCGCTGTAGTATCTCCTTACTTATTGGGAAGTCAACATGTCTGTTAAACTGTGCTATTATTTTTATTAGGGTCATCACTGATTTTATGAGTGCCCTAGTTACAAAGTTGCATAGATATTGAGTGGTCTGCACCAGCACTGTTTTTCCCATAGACCTTGCTGTTTTGGTGGGTGATTTTGCAGAATATGAGGATTTTTCAGGAATAGTCTCATATCGCGCTGTAGAGAAATGCCTGTCCTTTGAAAGAATGGGTGGGGACAAGATGTGAAATCAGTGTGAGATTGACTTTCTTCCTCCCAAGGCTGAGTGGCTGGTGTGTTTGAGTGGGTCTCAACTGTACTGCCGGGGAAGGTGAGGCAGAGAGGAGAACATTCCAGGCTGAGGGAACAGTGCGTACAAAGGCACATTCTTTATGATGGATGGAAACCCAGAGGTGTTAATGCTCAATGCATGAAAATCCTTCACATTCCATCATTATGTGAAATATGTTTTTAAGCATTTTGTTGTCATGGAAAGGGAAAGAGTCTCTGAGAGTGGAGGGAATGGTGGGGCCAAAGGAACAGAGCCCACATGAGAGGTCTCGGAGAAGCAGAGCATGCGGGTCCGAGGAAGCAGCCAGGGCACAGGGGTCAGAGGATGCAAAGCACACAGGATGTTGTATCTTACGAACAGAGCGTGATTTGGGCTCTATACTAAAGGGCTGAGACCAGAAGTACCTGCCTAGCCAAGTACTCACCTCGCCAGGCCTTGCTGAGTAGACGCACACGAGGGGGGCAATCTGTATCCAGAATGGAGAAGGGGTGGGGCGAGAGAAGGTGATTTCTAGGACTCGGCCTATTAAACACCCGCCAAAGAAGTCTGGGACAGCACACAAATGCCTTCAGTTAGAAACGCCAGGATGCGATGATGTTCCCTCTCGGCCCAGCTTGTGCACCCGTGCAGGGGTGCGTGTGTACCTGCACGCATGTACACCACCTCCTGCAGGGTAGCCAGGGTGTGTGTTGGCTTTCAGAATAATGTGAGCTGTGCATCCACTTCCTGACAACATCAAGTTTAGCGGTCAGTGACCGGGCCACCACCCCTGGATGTCCCCTTATAGGTTGAGGCCAACCCAGCCAGGATCTTGCACTGGCACAATCTGGGTCCTAGCACGTGAGGGTCAAATGTGGTAATGAGGCGCTTTCCTGGAGGGCTGAACGAGCTGTTTCTAAGTGCTTAAAAAGAAACAGAACTCAAGTTCTCACTTGAGACTTTTGAAACTTTGTTTCATTTGTAACTCAAAGCCTTGGGAACCTCAGGCAGAAAGTCATTCAAGATCAACTTTTGGAATCAAGTGAGTAAGACCCTATTCAGAATGGAATTTCGCCATAGATTCATAAATATGTCTAAAGTGCAATGAAAATAATCTGCAGATGTCTTAGCGGTTGGTACGTGGTTGCCATAGCTGTTACGAGAGGCCATGGACACAGCAGGGGCGGTGGAATAGATCTCAGGTTGTGGGAACTGGAAATGCAGGGGAACTGGAATTCTAATGATCAAGACGTTACACGATAGGAAAAGAAACGTTAAAATGTAGGCAATTCATACATCAGACAGGATGTCTTTCATGCTTCAAGACAGAAGTGACCTGTATTTCATAGTGCTGTAGTTTGGCCGCCTGTCCCGCGTGCTGCCCCGGCCGAACCCCAGCCCATGGTGGCGGTTCCTGCCCACCTGACTCTGGCAACAGCACCACGCCCAGGTCCGCTCCCTGGGTCTTTGCTGTTGAGGCTCCAGGTTTCTGGACTAGACGACTCAAGGTGAGGCACCTCCAATTCTCACCCAACACCTAAATAACTGAGCCACCCTCCTCAGGGGAAGACCAGGTTGGGGTACCGAGAGCGCCCCCTGGAAGAACGAGCAGGGGTCTCTGAATGGAGCGCCCATCCCCTGCACTCACAGCGCCTCATCACCCAGAGCCAGCACCTGCGCCAGCTCCTCTGCGTGCCGGCCCCGAGGCACACCCGCCTTCCTCGCTGGTGAGGAGACACATTCAGACACTGCTCTTTGCTTCCAGAGAGGCATCAAGTGTGAGCTGTGAAGAAATGGCCAGAGCAGAGGATGTGTGTCAGGAAATGCCAAGCCCCTTTGCCTAACCCAGCCAGGCGGCCCACCCGTCTTCACCTGCAGGCCCAGGCCCACCCACACTCTGAGATCATGCCTGGCCCTGGGCGAGGTATTTCTAAGACAGCCTTGGCTCCTACCTCTTTGGCTGGGTTTCAGCTCCCATCCCTGTGTCTGGTGCTCCCTGTCAGTGAGCCAGACCTGTGGCCTGGTGTCAATGACCCTTAAACTGGGGTGGCACAGGGGACTCCGTGCAGTATGCCACTGAATCCTCCGTGCAGACCCGAGCAAGGGCTGTGGTCCTCCTCCTCTTGTGCAGAGGCTGCTGTGTTCAGGGAGATTAGGTCGTTTCCCTGCCTGGCCCCTCCCCTTCCCCAGGCCCCTGTCACTCTCCTGGCCCACTCCCCAGACCTTCTCTCCAACTTCCTGGCTTCTAAGCAATCCCTTCCTAGGGCTCCTTGTGTTCAGCACCTTGTCATCCAGCCTACTTTAAACATCCTAAGGAGAACTGCCATAACTAGGAGGTGTTCTGGCCTTGGCTTACCACACTCTCCGTGTCTGCCGGCCACCTCCCCATCTTGTCAAAGCCTTGATTTTTTTTTTTTCTTTTGGTTTGGAGTCAGCCTTGCCCCTTAGCACCCAAGCCCAGCACTAAAATACGTGTCAGAGGTCGTCTTGTCAATAGCAAACTCTGTTTAGAAAACACCCCTAGACTTTGAGCTGCCCAAGAAGAAACAGAAGGAGGCCAAGTTGGCTAGTCATTGCTCGTTAAAATGTGTAAGTATGCAGGTATGAAAACATGTGGCGTGTTGCTGATGACTCAGGTGAGGGCACGGGACGTAATGTCTGCTGCCGTGGGGAGCCGGCAGTGGCGAGCCCCTCGCAGGCATCCCCCCGGGGAAAGCAAAGCAACTCTGACAGGACACGAAGACTGTCTTCCTAAAAAGCTCCTCCAGTGCATCGTCCCTCATCTGAACTGCTGTCATTTCTTTCTGGTTCTCCTGTTCTGAACACACAGCCCAATCCTCCTTTCCTCCCGACTCTCTGACTCAGTCCTAACTGCGCTGGAACTCGTTGGCAATGAGGAAAAGTCCATTAGAATTATTCATTTTATGTGGGTGAGCACCTCTGTCCATCAGTTATTTCGCTCTCTTTAGCTGGAGACAATTTCAGGACCATTCTACAGTGCACACATTTATCCTGTGTGCCCCTGAAATACTGTTAAACAAAGGAAATTGAACTGGCTGGATTTCATGCCCAGTTCATTGGGAAGAAGGATTTTGCACTGCGTGGTGTGGCTGTGACCCTCGCTTCCTCTTCCATATACCTTGCCTTACTAATACCATGTTGGAATTATTTCCTTAATTTCCAAGGCTGCATGTGTGGAAATGGCTTATATTTCCTGTTCTGATAAACTGATAGAATGTTACTGGGAACCTTGTTCCCAAGTTGGCTTTCATTGGCTTTCTTCTTTGTTGACCTCTTTCGGGATTAAAAGAATAATTCTGAGAAGTCCAGCTTGACTGGACTTGTGACAAAGACAAAGACTTGTATAAATTTTTGCCTTAAAACATGAAATTCTTTTTAACAATAAGAAATATTTTTCTTTTATGTCAATTAGAATGAGTTATTCAATATTCCTTTGTAGAGGAAGTTTGGAGAGGTGCTGGGGGCAGTCCAATGGTGAAATATCTGTAAATTCCCTTTAGAGAATTGCTTCTTTTGGCGGGAGGTATATTGGCTTTAAAAGACTTCTTTCTACAAGACATTGCTTGGAACATGCGGAGGACAAAATATTCTTTGTTTTAGGACAGATGAGTTTTGTTCTTGCGTCTTCATATAAATTGGATTAATACTCATGTTTTTGTGTGTGCAAGTTGAGAACAATAGCCAGCATTTTTTCTTTCATGCATATATATTGTATCAACTTTAGACGATGCTCACATATGCAGAAAGCTGGGTGCATCTCAGTGGGTTTGTTCTTTTAATATATATGGGTGACTTGCACTGGTAGGTACAGAAATATTAATAGCTAATCTTAAAGAGGCTAAATATATTATGTGCTTTATTTTCTGGCATTAAAGTTGTTATCTGAACCTTTTTTAAATGCCATAAATATGAATACAAATCTGCCATTGGGAGGGAGTGACACTGAGCAGTTTTCTCCACGTGTTGAAATGGAGCCGTTCCTCCGATACGTGCAGAGGAGTGGGCCCTTCTCACCAGGTGGTGAAGGGAAGACTCTTCTCTCTGCCTGATGGCACAGGGCCTCTGATGGAGGCAACATGACACTCTCTTGTCCTTGCTCTCTGGGGGTTGCCCAAATAGAAGGCAGGGCCAGCCCGTGAGACCGGATGTCCCCTTAATCCTGCAGCTGCCACCACTGATCTCTCTCAGACTCCACTGAATCCCATTACAAGTGGCAGAGCCAAGTCTCTTGGCAGCTAGAGTCAGTGGCTCAAGGCAGGAACTCTGCACCTGAACCTGATAGGAGCCCAGTTCAGGAAGCTAGAAGCTGGTTTTCCTTAGAAGGTTCCATGACTTCTTTTCCCCCAGAGGCAAAGAACTCACCAAGGAATTTAGATCATGCATCTAGTGATTTGTATGTGTCTAGGACAAATGCCCATGCAAATAGGTGGGTTTCCAAATCTTTCTAAATATAAGGATGCCAAGATTCAGATAAGACTCCAAGGAAAAGAATTCCTGTAAAGAAAGTCAACCAAGAAATCCCTTGCTCAAAGCTCTCCACTTTCCACCTGGAAAAAAAAATGTCTGTTTCATTCCAGTTGAATAGAATATAATCCAAGGTGTCCAGAAAATACATCCTATGCCTTTACATTGCCAACTGGCTCTTAAGCAATCCAGGTCATTTCCAATTTCTGCAATTTCTAATTAGCACAGCAATGCTGGCTACCAGTTCAGGGCAGGATGAAATTTAGCAGGAAAAGAGGAGCCCTGAAAGGATGCTTTGAACATAGGAAAGAGAACTAAAAGTTCTTTGGTACTTTGATGGGTTAGAAGCTCAGCAGCTGAGTCCTGGGTGCTCAGAGCCTCCCTCAATGCACCACAGGTGTCGAGGGTCAAAGGGAGGCCCGAGGGCCAGCACTTTCTAGGACAGGCACTCCTGGGGTCCACTTGGTCATGGGGCACGCTGAACCTGTAAGAAACACCTCCTTCTACTCCACCCAGGGAGATGGCCCAGTGGGCATCGTCTCTGGGAAAAGCCTCTTCCACAACGCAGGTCCAGCCACCTGGTGCAGGGCTTCGCAGACCTCACCCTGCTGGCCTGGAAATCGTGTTAGAAAGCGGGTTCTGCTCCAGTGTATCTGGGGTGGTGTCTTCATTCCTCACTATCTCCAAGCGATGCTGCTTGTCCACACTCCACACGAGGAGTAGCAGGGTCTAGGTGAAGAACAGCAGCGTTTCAAACATGGATTGATATCCTCTAACTTTGTGTCCAAGTCCCTCCCTCCAGTCAATCCCTCCCTCCCTCTCTTTCTCTCCCTCTCCCTCCTTCTCTCTCTCATCTTTCCCTCCCTCTCTCTCTACTTCCCTCTCTCCCTGCCACCATCCTCTCCCTCCCTCCCCACTATTTCATTTCTGACACCACTTCCAGGTAGACCGTCACCGTCTGTTCTCTTTCGTGTATCTTGGCTGCCTACAGCTCCCTGTACCCTGCCCTCCTTTGCCAGCATGGGTTTTGTTCCTATGAATTGTCGCAGTAAGTACCCACCCTCATCTCTCCTTGCAGCTTAGGGGCACTCAGCAGTCTACTGTGCTGCTTATGTTTAAGCTGCGTGGCCTGTGTCTCATTTCCCAAAACTTATAGCTCACGTTTATTTTTCAGAACTACTCCTATGGTTTCCACAACACTAAAGATGTCAAGAGCTTACAGTGATGACAGAATTAGCATCCCCTTCCCTTTGTCCACACAGCCTCTCCTAGCTTCTTTCATTCCTCCACCTGTTCTCGAGGGAGCAGATGAGTCGAGTGGGGCTTGGTCTCCAGCTTGGTTGTGTTGACAAGATAGAACTGCGGGCAGGTCCTTAGCAAATGTTCGTTCCTTTGCTGAAGGAGTTCACGATTAATTCCCTAGGCAAACTCCTTCCATAAGCTGGGATTTGTAGGCCCAGGGTTTGCAGTGGTCATGCATCTGGGAAGCAGCTGTGATGGCTCTCAGTCCAGCAAGGACAAAAGATGCCCCGACCCCCATGGGCTGTCTTTGTCTTGGACTATCAAGTGCAGTGGATTAAATAGGGTTCTGAGCTGCAGTGTGGGGACCACAGCAATGCTGGGGCATCCGAGGGCTGTAGAAGAATGGGCTTAAAACTCACTCCAATCCAAAGTGTTCTCACCTCAAAGGTCCTGCTTCCCATGCCAGGGAGGTTGGCCTCTGTGGTCTGGCACGTGCAGAGTAATGAAGCCAGAGAGGCTCGAGCCGAGGTAACTCCGCTGGTAACAGGTGTGATTTCATACTCACGGCCTCACTGTTCCTATTCACTCTCTAACCATCTCTTCTTCAGAGCACTTACCACAATTTAGACTATGCAGGCTTGTTGTTTGTCTACTTATTTAACTTTCTGTACTTGTTCTACCTGTTCACATGCCTCAAGGGCAGGGACAATGTCTCATCTGCCCCCCGCTTCACACCCAGAGCCCAGCACGGTGCACGGCCCAGAGTAAATTCACATCCATAAGGAATGAACGAATGAAGGGATTTGTAACTTGAAAGGGAGGATGAATTATCTCCCAGACCCCTCCCAGCTGAGATTGGGGTGTTGGATGTTCTCTCACTGGTGCTGCTGAAGGAAAGTGCAGGCTGTCACACAGCTCCTTGGTGGCCCCAGAGCCCCTGGGTGGGCGTGGTTCCGCGTGAAAATGGGGAGCTAAGACTGGAGCATTCTCCATGGGGTGGGAGCTTGCCCCGGCTCTCGCAGACCTGCAGTACAATTCACCCATTGGACGATGAGTCCTCTTGTACCCTGGGAGGAAGAGTAACAAGCTCGAGAGTTTGAGTGGCCGCAGCCTGGTCCCTGACAAGGGAGTCCTTTCCACAGCAGCCTCATGGCCCTAGGAGCGTCATCTCCTTCTGACCTGCTCAGACGGTGAAGTCAGTGCCGGTGCACCTGCGGGGTCCCCAGGGAGGGGGCGGTGTCCGAATCGCTCTGCCTGTTGCTGCCGCTGGGAACGCAGACTGGAAATTGGAGATTAGTAGAGGATTTAATTGATGTTTCTTTTTTTAACCTGTAATTTTTGTAGAAAGAGAAATGTACAATACCTAGTGAGATGCCTGGAGGATTCTGTAAAGAAATCCTGAGGCAAACTGGCCCTTACAGGACAAAGGGGAGAGTGTGCTGCCGGGAGACTGTGGCGGTGCAGATGCGGACCAGCCCCGGGTCCCATCGAGGGTGGTGAGCAGCGTGGCGAGGCGGGTCCAGAATGGGAGGCAAGTTGTGACTTTTATTAAGGAGTTGACAAGGGCGGGATCATGGTTTGTCCTGCAATTGCGTCAAGCAGTGAAAGTAGGAGACAGACTCCAGGGTTGGGAGTTGTGCGGTGGCTGGTGTGTGCATCTGATATTCTTTTGTTTTGGGGGGTGGGGCCTGGCCACAGACATGGGCCCTGCCCAGCAGCCACCGCACTCTTCGTCCCAGGTCCCCAGGAAGGCGTTCGTGTCTTGAGACTGTTTCAGAGTCCCATGTCTTGTCAGGGGAATGCCACAGCCCAGGTGAGAGACTTGTCCAGTGTTTTTAAGAGACTGTCTGGGGCACACACCCTGCCCTAAGAAGTAAATATTTCTGTTCATCCTGGAGACCTGACATTCTAGTGTGGTACTTAGGGCTCTTGTAGATGCTGGAATTCTTAAGAGTCCATCTGAGGACAGCCAAGATGCTGGTGGGAACACACACACAGGTGCACGCACGCACACGCACACACACACCCAGCTGGCGTGTCCATGCTGGAAACTGGCTTGGCATGGAAGTGGGGGGTGGGGGGGCTGCCTTCCCAAAGTATTCCTCTCCTCCTGAGACAGCGTGTCGGAGCCACTGGCACACAGTTGAAAAAGCGTTGAGACTGGGAGATAGCATGGTTAGCCTGCAAGTCCTCATGCCAAAAGCAATAAAACACCATTCCATTTTGAGCAGGTTATGAAGAACCCACTTCTATAAATCCAGTGAATATCCTAAACCTGGAATAGGGAGTCTGTTAGATCAATTTGAAACCATTAAAATCATTTCAGTCATTGATTTATATACAGAGACTTGGCATGTGGCTCTAAAACCAAAATTAAAAATAGCATGTGAAATACCAGATGGAGAATATGAGTTTGTGCTTCACCCTTTAGACTGAAGAGGCCCCCGCCCTTCCCAAGCAACTGGGGGATGAGTTACTGGGTGAACTGCGGATGTGAGCCAAGGTGCCTGTTCATGTTCCGCTCGTGTGGAATGAAACGTATGAATGTGGCAGCCAGCTAGGCCCCTGTCTTTGGTGCTAAACCTATGGCTTAGAGGAGCTGGATTTCTAAAAAATTCACGTATTCAAAGTCGTGAAACTTATGAGCCCTATTGTAGATAAACATTGAAGCCACAGGAAATCGGCAAATGCAATTGTGAGGGCATGAGCAGATTTTATATGTGTTTTCTTTTGCTCTGTGGAACTGAAGCTGTCTCATCATCTCACTCGGGACAAAAAAAAACCAAACAAACAAAAAGGGATGTCAAAGGCTTTCAGAGTATTGGTTTCTTTAAAGGTTTTGAGACTTTTTCAGACTTTTTGGAATTCTTCAAAGTAGTAACTGAGGCATCAGATACTATATCAGGCAAAGAATTATAATAAGAACACAAAAAATGTGAAACTCTCCAATGAGACCTCTCTAAGAGAAATTGTTAGCTAAGGGAAGGGGTTTATCATCTGCACAAGAACACAGAGTGATTGCTGAGGGCTCAGGTGGCTTTGAGTGTCCTTGTCCTGTCCCTCTGCCAGCACCGCCAGGAAGCCTGTGCTGAGCGGAGCCTCGGAGGTGGCACCTACACTTGCGCTCGGGCGTTCCGGCCCTGCTGGGAACAGGGAAGACCTGGCGGACGGCTACGCTGAGAAAGTTACAGAGGGGGTCCCCAAGCCAGCATCCTGTTGAGTCATTGAGACTCAACTCAGAAGAGAATGAAAAGGCAAAATGTGGTAAAATTTGTTCACAATTGGAAAGGGTTCTGTCATCTGGGGAGTTTTACTTGCATGATGAGGTTTGGCTCACTGAGCAGTAGAAGGCAAGCTTGTCCAGGGTCCCTAAAGTGTAACTGCCTACAGGATGGGCTCCGGAAAGGTGGCAGAGACTGGCTGAGGGTGAAGGGCTAGAGTAGGATTTACTGTGAGCTGATGCACTGGCTCACGTGTTGGGGGAGGGCTGCAGGAACCCACCTGTGGGGGGGAAGGGCTGCAGGAGCTCACCTGGGGGGATGGGCTGCAGGAGCTCACCTGGGGGGAAGGGCTGCAGGAGTTCACCTGTGGGGGGAGAGGAGGCCAGGGCTGATGCTTGGCTAATCAGAAAGGGGAGAAAAGAGGGCCGATCTGATTGTCGTTTTTGTCTCAAAATGTTTGGTAGTGGGAACATAGTCTGAAAGGAAGAGCTAAGGTACTTCTCCAGGTAGTCCAATCTCCAAGTCCATCTTTCATCTGCATTGTGGAGATCAAGGGTGAGAAACGCCTTTTTGCCCCATTGGGACCGTGCAGGCAAGGGACTAGCTCAGTTATCCACTAAACTCATTTCAGAGTTCTATCTCCATCTGGACAAACAGTTGGATTGTGCCACCCACCTGACCAAATAAACACTGGGAAAGCCTCTGGCCCCAGATTCCTCCTCCTCCCACCCAGATAAGCACGTCTAGTGGAGGGAAGCGGAGGGTGGGGTGGGCTTTCCTGTTCAGGTGCTCGCAGTTGAGGTTGCAGGTGATACCAGTGCTGGAGGTGAGGGTCTGTCACCCCATCAGCAGGCGTACCTGCCAGGCCCCCCTCCTCACAGGAACCCCCTTTGATCACCATGATGGGTGTTACTGATGGAGCCGGAGTGGCCCTGCTGAGTGTCACAAAGCCACAGTTCATGCCAGCCCTGCCTGCTCCCCTCCTCAGCCACCCTCTTGCCCACCTCTCTGCGCTCACCTCAGCCGTCTTCTCCAGGTGCACCCGGACATTTCCAGGCAGCAGAATAACTGCTTCCTGTGCCCCCAGAGTTTCTCATTCATACCACGATCCTCAATGTCATGTTAGATGCGCGTTCAGTTTCCTTGCTTCACATGGAATCCCTGGATTCAGGGAGTTTTCTCTGGCACTTAGTGGGTTTTTTAAAAAGGCTTACTGACCATAGAATGTGCAGCACCAAGAATGAACCCCCATGCAAACTCTGGACTCCAGGTGATAACGATGTGTCCGTGCAGGTGCATCCATTGTCCCGATTGTCACGAGAGTCCGCTCTGGTGCAGGACGTGGATGGCGGGAAGGCGGTGGGGTGGGGGCAGACAGGGGCTCTATGGGAAATCTCAGTACCTTCCACTCAGTCTTGCCGTGCTCCTAAACCTGCTCTTAAAATTAAAGTCTGTTTTTAAAAAAGACTTGCTGAATGTTTTGAATGTTAGAGTTGGAAGGATTCTCAGCAGATGACATTATGATACATATTGTAGTTGACAACGTTTTAACTATTTCTTTGCTTTGTGTTTTCTTGTTGCAGGGTGTGAAGAAGTTTGATGTGCCCTGTGGAGGGAGAGACTGCAGTGGGGGCTGCCAGTGCTACCCCGAGAAAGGCGGGCGTGTAAGTCACAGCATGGCAATCACTGTTACCTTCCGTGCACAGTCATGTCTCACGTCACCGGGGATGCGTTCTGAGAAATGCATCGTGAGGTGATTTTGTCGTGCGAACACCACAGAGTGCACTCACACAAACCTGGATGGTACAGCCTCCTGCACAGCTGGGCTGTGTGGTGTGGCCTATTGCTCCTGGGCTACACACCTGCACAGCACGTTACTGTACTGAATACTGTAGGCAACTGTAACACAATGGGAAGGGTTTATGCATCTAAACATGTCTAAACACAGAAAAGGTACAGTAAAAATACAGTGTAAAAGATAAAAAAAAAAATGGTACATGTGTACAGGGCACTTTCCATGGATGGAGCTTGCAGGACTAGAGGTTGCTCTGGGTGAGTCAGTGAGTGGGGAGTGAATGTGAGGGCCTAGGACACTACTGGACGCTACTGTAGACTTTACAAACTGCACACTTAGGCTACACTGTACTTTTTACAAATAGTTTTCTTCTGCAATAGTAAATTACCCTTAGCTTACTATAACTTTTTTACTTTATAAACTTTTTAATGTTTATAACTTTTTGACTCTTTTCTAACAACACTTAGCTTAAAACACAAACACGTTGGGCAGCTGTACAAAAATGCTTTCATTTGTTATATCCTTATTCCATAAGCTTTTTACTATTTTCAAAATTTTTATTTCTTTTTTTACGTTTTAAACTTTTTTTTTTTTTTTTGAGACAGAGTCTCACTCTGTTGCCAGGCTAGAGTGAGTGCCGTGGCGTCAGCCTAGCTCACAGCAACCTCAAACTCCTGAGCTCAAGGGATCCTCCTGTCTCAGCCTCCCGAGTAGCTGGGACTACAGGCATGCGCCACCATGCCCGGCTAATTTTTTCTCTATATATTTTTAGCTGTCCATATAATTTCTTTCTATTTTTAGTAGAGATGGGGTCTCGCTCTTGCTCAGGCTGGTCTCGAACTCCTGAGCTCAAACGATCCGCCCACCTCGGCCTCCCAGAGTGCTAGGATTACAGGCGTGAGCCACCGCGCCCGGCCCCGCGTTTTAAACTTTTTTGTTACAAATACACACGTTAGCCCAGGCCTACACAGGGTCAGGATCATCAATATCACTGTCTTCCACTCACACATCCATCTTGTCCCACGGAAAGGTCTCCAGGGGCAATAGCAGGCATGGAACTGTCACCGCCTGTGACAACAATGCCTTCTCTGGAATGCCTCCTGAAGGACCTGCCAGAGGCTGTTTCACCATTACTATTTTCTTTTTAAACAAATAGAAGGAGTACATTCTAAAATAATGATTAAAAAGTATAGTATAGTAAATACATAAACCAGTAACATAGTCATTTATCGTCAAGTATTATGTACCATGTGTAGTTGTATGTGCTTTACTTTTATACAACTGGAAGTGCAGCAGGTTTGTCTACACCGGCATCACAACAAACACATCAGAATTGTGTTGCACTATGATGTTTTGACGGCTACGTCACTAGGTGATAGGAATTTTTCAGCTCCATTATGATCTTAGGGGGCTACCATCTTATACATAGTCTGTTGTTGACCAAAATGCCATTTTACGGCATATGACCATACTTCCCTTTGAAATGAATGTTTCTTAAATTTCCTGATTAAGTCAATTGCATACTTTGCTAAGAAATTTAATACAGTTGTAATCTCTTCCACCAGAACAAACAATAATATCGTGCAAAATTGGGTCAATTTTTACCATCTTCCTGATACATTGAGAGTAATTGAGCTAATTTTCATAAGCATTTTTTCTCTTGTTCATTGTTATAAATACCTATCTGTGTATATGTGTATATATGTGTATATATAAAATGCAACTATATTTTATATTTATACATAAACATAGATTTCATAAAAATGTTACATGAAGAAAAACAGGCCCGGCGCAGTGGCTCATGCCTGTAATCCTACCACTCTGGGAGGCCGAGGCGGGTGGATCGCTCGAGGTCAGGAGTTCGAGACCAGCCTGAGCAAGAGTGAGACCCTGTCTCTACTAAAAATAGAAAGAAATTATATGGACAACTAAAATATATATATATATATATATATACAAAAAAATTAGCCAGGCATGGTGGCGCATGCCTGTAGTCCCAGCTACTCGGGAGGCTGAGGCAGTAGGATCGCTGAAGCCTAGGAGTTTGAGGTTGCTGTGAGCTAGGCTGACGCCATGGCACTCACTCTAGCCCGGGCAACAGAGTGAGACTCTGTCTCAAAAAAAAAAAAAAAAAAAGAAAAACATAGTTGCATTTATGCTGCAGTATAGGTATGCAAGCTAGAGAACACTGCCAATTATACCATGGATAAAACTCTAACTTTTAACACATTAACTGCCATGTGAGTTGTATTTAACTCAAGCTAATTTTGAGCCCAGGGCCTCGTGAAGCTTGTGTAGCTGCAGTTGATGCATGAAAATCGTACTTGTTGATGGTCTTACTGCTACAATTAACATTGGCAATTTAATTGCATGTAACTCAAGCACAGAAAACAATAAAAAATAACAAATTGTTCATTAAATTAGAAAGGATCATTTTGTTTTCAAAGTTTTTATCCTATTTTCATAATAAAACACCATGGCCCCAAGGAAAACATTTTTTTTTAGTGTGGCAGTCATTGTGTTAAAATTACTCATTCCCTGAATGTCCTTTATGTAGCCCATTTCATAGATAAATAAGAGAAAAAAAGGCTACCCCAAATTATCACCATTACATCTGTCAGAATTTGAAATATTGACCTGATATTGGGTTTATTATGTTCAGTTGAAGTGATTGATCTCTTATTCTGTTGCCTCTAAAACTGATGTTTAAGTCTTGACATTACATATTTTAAAACTGTATTATTTGTACTTACATGGTCAAGCCCTTTCTGCGTGTGTGGAAGCGAGGGGAGGGTATTTCGTTTCACGACAGTCTTCTGCCTCTTTGTTCCTCACACTCATGCAATTGCCTCCAGGACTCGTGCTTGTCTACACCTTCATTTGGCAAATGCCAGGTTGTCCTGGCAATGGGGAATCCTTGCCTGTATTGCCTTGTTGTTCAAACCAGAAACTATACCCATCTTGGGTGTCCCAAATGAGCTTCACCAAGTTGAATCCTGAAGTTGTTTTTTAAAGTAGACCTCCCTTGTTCCTGCCCAGTAGGAAGGACAAACCCCCGCCTGAGCTTGGCCTCCGAGGCTGGGGTACTACAGCCTCTGCCTGTGTCCCCTGCGCAAAATCAAATTGGTAAAATTTATGATAGGACACCTCTTTATAAATTTGGTGGTCTTATTAGCTAACATGTGACTGATCATTATTTCAGTGTCAAAGATCACAACAGAGGAGGCTTCCTGCCCCTAGATTGAAGCACTCATCTCCGCATGCCGTGTTCATCATGAGCTGCAATTCTCCTAACAGTTATCTGTTTCAGTAAAGGGTTCCTCTGCTTGGGGTGGGGACTGTATGCTTTGGGAATTGCTAGTTGAAGATTATTTATCAGCATTTAACAAGGATAAACATTTTTTAAGTATATGGAAGCCATTTCAGGAGATTTAAAATTCCCCTGGGTCCCTTGCTATAGATTTTCCCAGCGATGCTTCTGCAGCAGTGGTGAAAGCGCCTGAGTGCAGGCTCTCCACTCCCCGAGCGGAGGCGAGCCCAGCCTTATGTGGGCATGGAGTAGACAAATTAGTGCTATGCAAATATCTGCGAGACCCGCCTGTGTTGGATGGAGTTAGACTCTAGAGGGACTCTACATTCTTCTCCAAGTAATCAGCCAGACAGAACCCAAACAAACTGAGTAGATGGTTACTGGGTCTGCTCCTTTTCACTTTCTATGATTATGTGATGCAGAACCCATATATTAAAATTTTCCGTAATGCCTTTAGAAGAATTTTGTTCGTCAGTAAAGATAGCTAATTCCGATTATTTAGGTATATAATGCATCTGCGTAGCAGTGCACTGTTATATTATTCCAAAGATCTTTCCAAAGAGGTTATTAGGAGGGAGTCTAAGGGTTCCTAGGTCTCTATAATTTAGTAAATTTACAATACAGGCATCGAGACCTTTTATTTCCCTGTGTCTCTAAAGAAAGAAACACCTTGAGTCTGTTTCTATGCTTTGCAAGTACAGTGAAAAATCGACACCCTCTGGGTAACTGGATGAACATGAGTAATTCAGATCTCAGTGTGGGTTTGGCTTTCCTGTAATTATGTAGGTGGGTTGTCAATGCTGATCAAATTAGGTTGAGATTTGGCAGTTGTCTGAGAGGTCATCCAGGAGACGGAGGCAAAGGATACCCCACTTTGGGGCCTGGGCTGTGCGATCCACTGTGTGTGGGCAGCGCTCAGGTGGCCTGGAACCTTGCAAGGTCTGTACTTGTCTGTGTGCTACACATGCTTGGCACCATCGTCACACCTGAACGGGACCCGCACTGCCCTGGGAGCTCGGGGAGCCAGTCACTGGGTTGTTTTCACCAGAGGCACGTGAGGCTGCCCAATTGTGTCAGGTGTGCCATTGAACATTGATCAAGAAGGTGATAGAAATGGCTGAGAGTAAAAGGCAAGAAAGAGATAAACGTTATCATTTACCATTTTCTACAGGGTGTACTACTGAAGACATTATCCAGTATATTACTGAAGGTATTTATTGTTAGAACAATAGCATGTAGTTTATTAAAGCATTTGTTAAAGATAAAGTGTCTATTTCAATATACAAACCTCATGTATTGTGGCTTAAGTATGTATTAATTAACAGATTTTCACAAATGTGTTTCTGCAGAAAGCAGGGCTATTTCTGCCCTACTTCTGGACTGATAGTATTTTTTTAAAGTAATGTAATACATAAAAATAGCAGTTGGACAGAATTTGCTGTTCAAAGAGCTGTGTGCATAGTTTGTTCTTTCCCACAGCTTCCCCCGGGGGGGCTTGCAGTATATTTTCCCTACGGTGCTACTGTGGCAGCCCTGAAAATGCCTGAGTGCAGACACCCCCCTCCCGAGCTCTTGGCGAACTCAGCCTTATATGGCCACGGTACCCCAGTTAATTTGTTCCTCACCATGGTGACAGCCAACATCAGAAACCGTGTTACCGGATAACTTTTGGACTCTAAGCAGAAATCACAAATGTACTATGGATTCCAATTCCAAATGAATTCTAATGTTACCAAATGAATGGGCTTTGTGTAAAATCTCTGCAGCCTGATTCTCCGCCCTTAGATGGAGACTTGGATTCTCATAGCAGGGAGAGAATCGCTTCTCACAGACAGAACCACCCAGGCCCGTAGACAATCCTAGCAAGCCACAGAGCAGGCAGGAAGGCGGGAACGGGCGCAGCGGGGCCACCTCCCTCCCTGGGCGGAGCTGGGGAGCTGAGCAGGGTGCAGTCACACAGCAGGACACCCACAGGAGGTGACAGCAGGACACCCACAGGAGGTAACTGACCCGCAAGAACCTCACACCCAGACTGCAGCAGAGGACAGGACAAAACCCAAGTTTGGGGACTTTTAAATGAACTCTTTCTCCAATACAATCTTTTGTGTCTTTACTTCTCTTCCCATAGATCAGCCTAGAAGGGTGAGATTGGTGGGGTAGGGGGTACAGGGAAAACACATAGGCAGGGAAGAAAAAGAAATTTTAACTCTCTTTATTCGTGCATTATGATTCACTAGCTAATTTTCTAACCACCTCTTCAGTTGATTAGGAAATTTTAAAACAAATAACTTTAACATGATTTAAGACTTTATTGTTGGTTGAGGGTCTGTATTTCAAACAATCTCTATTACGTATATTGGAATAATTACAAGTCCTAATTCACCAATGCTACACCAAAGAACGCCACCAAACTAACTTCTCAGGTGGTCCCCTCTGTGGAATACCACGAGGCCCTCAGCACTAGACAGCTGCCTACCCCGAGTACATTTCTCCATTTGTTTTCCTTCTTTTTACACCATGGAGATGGACGGCTGTTGAGTGGAAAGCATCAGAGTGAACTTCTGTTACAGAATTTCTACCAAAGCAGAGTTAGGACCACTGTGTGATACGCAAATTAGTAGTACAGGCATCAGTAGAGAGAGCAAGTGAGGCATCGGATTCGACAAATGAAGAGTGACTTTGCCTTTGCTCACTAACTCGCCTAAAAAGTTGTGAAAGCCTCAAATTTTTCTAAGTGAGGTCAATTTTAGTTCATTATTTCAGTTACTCAGTGAGGTTCCTGTTCTCCCCTCCTAACATCTAATCAGTAGGTTGTTTCACATTTTTAATGACACCAACCTTCACAGGACACCTTTTTTCCCTAAGGCAATTGGGTATTGAAAAAGTAGTAAGTACAAGGACAAGTTGTGTAAGTCCCAAGACAGATTAGTGAGATGGACAACGGCCCTGTCAAACTACAGGGGGAGAAGAGAGATGACATCATCAGGCCCTGCCCGAGTGCACCGGAGCAGCCCATGTCAGTCAGCACCGGTCCAGTCCGTGTTCTGGAGCCCCTTCCAGGGCGCCTGACAGCTGGAGCCGGAACACAGGAGACTAAACCAAACAAGCTCACTCTGGAGCAATGGCTAAGTGCTTAGGACAACAAGTTGTGTTTAGCCGTTGCATTTTTTCATGTAGCTAAGAGTTTCCCACAGTCTGTGGGTCCCTGGACATAGGTCAAATAATTTTTAACCTCACAAGATTCCTTAAATTCAGTAATATAAATCAAAGTGAAAGAAGCCAGAGAGAAACTGAGCAAAAGAGGAAGCAGAGGAGTGGAGAGAGAGGAGGGTGGAGGCAGATCGTGGGAAGGCAAGAACGCTCATTGTCTTTGGCTCTTGCTGTCGGCTCAGAGGGGCAGCAATCTTGAGAGGAAAGGAGACCAGTAGCCTCAGGGAAAGGAAGGAGAGGGTGCCCACGGCAGTTGGCAAGATCCCTCTAGGGTGAACTGCAGTCTTGCTGACAGTGTCTTCTGTCACATGTGGCCAACCATAAACCTTACCCTTTCATGCATATAGCCAGGATTTCACAATTAAACTAAATTTTCTCTTTGAAATGACTTCGTGCAAATCTGCAAACTGGTAGCCCACAGTGGTGCCATGGAGATCCATTCAGCTCAGACAGTCAGACTGTCGTTGCAACTTCCATCCGTTTCCGCAATCCATGCAGCCACCTGTCTCAGCTCTTTGAAGCTACTTGCGAGTGCAGAGTAAAATCGTCGCTGTGGCAGACCTCTTTCCAAACCGACTGCTATTTTTCCAGGCAGACACTTTTTAATGGTGCACTCAGCGTACTTAACAGGAGTCGTCTCCAGTATTTTATATACCGTCACAGCACGGAAAGGTCAAAGAATTATTCAGAAATAGCAGAAACACTGCCTGGCTTCCGGGCTTTTATAACCCTTGTCTACACATAGCTCTCACCCACTTTCCAAATCGCGCGGTTATTTTTAGTGTGACTTTGGAGCAGAGGTGGTCTGGCTCACGCAGAGCCGCAGGAGCTGCAGCAACTGGGTTACAGGATTATTTTCTGTGGGGAAAATAGTATTGCAGCAGGTTTGGACAGTGGCCACCTGATTTGTCAATCCTGTGTAGCGATGAGCTTTTAAAGTGGCATTTTCTTTCACGTCAGCCACCATGAAAAGAACCGTAGGTTCCTTTCAGCAGCGGAGTTTTACATTCCTTCCACCCTCGAATATGTATTTCATGTCAGCTACGACGGGCAGGGCGCTCATCTAATAGCAGGGGCTACTCAGTGCGCGTGGGAGGGGGCCCAGCAGCAGGCAGAGGACCTGAGCAAGGTGTGCCCCTGTGTCTTGGGGACTGTGAGGAGGCCAGGGTGACTCCAGAAGAGCGGGGGGAGGAGACTGTGCAAGTCCCCAGGAGACTCTGACTGAGCCGGGGGAGGAGCCCTCGGGAGATTTGTTAAAGCAGTCGTGTTTCTTACCCCAGGTCAGAGCCCTTTGTGGGGTCGCTGGTCAAGGGTCTTGTTTTGGCGATCCATTCCATGAGGGTCTAGTTCTAGTTGAAGAAAATGCCCTGAAAGACATGAAACTCAGCCCCCAACAGAGGCAGTAGATTAGGCATGGCCACGGTGGGTTGCTAAAATTTAAAAACAATAGCTGTTTATTGAACAAGTATTTATGCTGCACACGTATCACATGTTGGACACCATCTAGGCCTTGCAGATGCAAACAGAGTGGGACATATCCCTAATCTTTCGGAGGTGACATTCTAGTGCTGTGCTCTCCAAAAGAATTTTCTTCAAAGATGGTTCTCTATCTGTGCGGTCCACCGTGGCTTTGTGAGTACTTGAAATGTGGCTGGTGAAGGATGACCTGAATTGTCAATTTGCTTTCATGTTTATTAATTAAAATTCAAATGAAATGGCCATGTGGGTCTAGCCACCATGCTGAACGTCCCAATTCTAGTGCGCGTGGAGCCAGGGCTCGAGGGTCTAAGGAGGGTGCAGAGACAGTAAACGCGCGGTAAATGTGTGGGAATATTCTTTCTAGATAGTAAATCCTGGATGAAAATAAAGCGTAGTATAAAGTCAGGGTTTCATGAAAGTAAGACCAGGATGTGTAACCTACTGGACTTATATCTGTATCTCGAAAGCAATAGACCCCAGAGGTCAGCACCTTGGAAACGGCGTGTGCACGGATGCTCCATGAGGAAACCCTTAACTGCTCCGCCACCTCGCCCTCCGCCGAACCCCACACCTCTTGGGGAAATCGTATTTCTCGCTTTCCCAATGTGAGCTCTGATCAAGAACAGCCCCCTCCCCGGCTGAAGACCCCGTGTCTGGTTGCTCTGGTCCAGGAGGAGACCTGTGCTCATCCACCCTGGAGCTTCGGAACGTAACATGGCTCTTCCCTTTTTTCCAGCAAGATTTAGCTATTTTCTTAATGTAGGATGTTTAATAAACTGCTGTGGGATCCAATTAATTGTGCCGCTGGGGACGAGAAGCATTACAGAGCTTCAGGCCCCTCCCACACTCTCTAGCCCACCCCATGCGATAAACATTGAAGTCAAAAGGACCATTGTCACCCTCTTTAGGATGAGACAGAAAAAGGGACCGTTTGGAGTTCATCCAAAAGGAAAAATCCCAAAGAGACATAATTTTAATACTGCCTCACTGAAATGGACCCAAAGAACATCATTATAGACAGAATCTGCTGATTAAAGTAGGCTTTTAGAGAAAAAGTTTATTTCTGTCACCTTGAAATCATCATTTCCTTTATCTGAATGAAGCAGGATAAACTTTACTTTGGACTCTGTTGCTTCCTGTCAATAAAACACACTCTTAACTCACGGGAATTATGGAAGTCACTGGTGAAAATTAATCACAGTAGTTGTGGCCTAGCATTGCATTCAACGGAAATTGCCCATGTCACAGCGCTGCTATGGTAACAGCTAAGCAGGTATTGATAAATACTGTAGTTAGCAGAGAACATGTTTACAGTAGGCACACTGTATGTTCAGTGATTAATAAGGCAGCTTTGGCACTTTGGATGTCTTAGTACCTGAGTGCAGAGGAAGAATTGAAAATGTTTTCATATTTTATTTACCCATTTCCCCACTTGTCATGAACACTACGTGAGTGCGCATGCGTACACACATGCTTTCGCAGCCCACGCCACATTCCTCCGTATTGAAAAAATCATGCTTTTTTGGTGTCAGGATCGCTAATGAAAGCTGGTTACTTCAGCACCTTAAAACACTAACAATCTTTAGTGAATTAGTCTGCTACCCTAGAAACATGGGAGGAAGCCCAGTCTCTCCGAGAGAACCACACACCCATATGTTCCCTTCTGAATTTGCATTCACACAGACTAGCCAGAGAGGAGGAATTTTCAGAGCTCCATCAGAGGAGGGAACAAAGCCAAGAGAAAAGTTAACCCTTTTTTTTAGCTTAGCCGGGTTTCTGGCTACTCAGATGTTTCTGGAAGAACAGAATGGAAACTAGTGGATGCTGATGAACGTATGGTGTTTGTAGAAGCACAGAAATGACCAGGAGGCCAGCCCGCTGCCTGGTGCCAGGTGGAGGAGGACCTTCCCTTGGGCTCGGGAGGTGACCCCAGCAAGCAAACCCCAGGGAGACAGGCATTCACACCGCCACCATCACCAGAGTGGTGAAAAAGTTATTAATTGGACTCCAGTTTCAGTTAACTGTTCTGGAGAAATGTCCTTCCTTGTGTGGCTTCCAGAAAAGCGTGTTATGTTGGTTCACACTCAGGATAATGATAATAAAAGCTATTTGGTGTCTTGATGGAAAACCTCACACAGACTCCAAGAGACTGTTGATAAACTGGGCTAAGAAGGAATTCATGATTCTACTGTTCTTATAAACCAAACCAAAACTCTGGTTTTAGAAATCCTCCTTTTTTTTCTACCTCCTGATGGAATGTTTTGACAAGTATAGCATGAAAGCATTTCCCCCTTTCTGTTAGAGAAGAAATGCCCGTCTTCAAAGACTTTTGTTGTTTTATTCACTTCCAATTCATTCTTAGTAAACAATTGCAGGATTTCTAAAAAGACCAGACCGAAGTCGTTACCAGGCATTATATGCTTTCTAAAAGCTACTCTGGAAATAGAAATGTCTTCTCAGAATCTGCCTCCCCTCATGCAGTAGGAAGAGTGTCTGAACCATGGGGCCTCACTGTGGAAACAGCATCCACACTGTCCTCCCAGCCCAACTTGTCTCGGTGGGCCCCTGGGGTTAGTCTGCACGAGTCTAAATGTTCTTGCTTGTAAATCGTCTTCTGTCATACTTCCATAAATCAGAGAAAATTAATAGATCGTTTTATAAACTTTTAAAATTACTCTTTTCGTTTTCTTCTAGAGATGGTAAAATGATAGCCAGAGGGGGAACCAGCAGAAATGACCAAACCAAGTGACCGTGCATGCACTTTCCTCCCCAGATGCACACAGAGAGTGGGTGCCTGGAAATTAGGACACGGGGCATCTCATCCCTCCCTTATTTCCCCCAGTGTTACATCAGAAGGACATTGTTAATGTCCGTCGTCACCAAAGAGTGAAGATGCTACATACATTATGTGTCAATAACATTAACATTTGGGTGAACAGAAATTCCCCCAGATGAAACAGGCATTTCAAAATTGTCTTGACCAACCTGAGGCCCTGAGCAGCCTGCAGCCCTGAGCCCTGTGGCATCCCACCCAAATGAGTTCACTGCAGTGTAGACAACCGAATCATTTGAGGCGTCAGATGTCTGACTCACAGGGGAAGCACAAAGCAGGCCTTCAAAAGCCCATATGTCCCCACTGATTAGAAAGATCAAAATATTCCTGCCCCTTTCCTCTCTGTGTCCAGTCTAGAAGTTTACATTCTAGAAGAATTAAAGCAGCCAGAGACCTCCCTGTAACCCAACACAGGCCCTGTATTGATGGCAGTTTCCTGCTGAGCTGCTGCGAGGGCAGCAAAAATCCCACCATAGGAACAGAAGTTTTTGTGTCTAAAACTCTGTTAGGATGGAGAACTCCTAAAGGTTTGGAATCAGAAAGAAATAAAAAACATAAAACAGAACAAAACGAAATGGAAGTAATTAATGCCAGATAGATAATATCTTTGGCCTAATGAGTTCTCGGCTCCGTTGTCAGCATCGATGTTTTCTATTAGATTGTTGTCTTTGTAAGGAACTACAACTGTCCTTCAAACTTTAGTTCTGTTTTGAATAAAGAAACAGAAGTTCAAATGAATTCTATAGTGAGGCTGGTCTCTAATGAAAATTAGAGTGTTGGCATGTCTTAGCTCTGCATGGTAATAATTATTTTTAAGAAAATATACTTTGAGCAGTGACTACGGCATTGTAAAAGTCTTGTGAAAATAATAGGTGCATTGCAAGAGGTCTTTAATGTCAAAATCAGTTGTGTATTGCACCTATATTAGCATCTGCCGGGAAAACTAGCCTTTCTTGGATTTAGGGAAAGGAATATTGCCCCAGCCTTTTAGGACAAATGAGTTTCCATTGATTTGGAACAAGATCAACAGCATCTGTGAGCCTCTAGGAGGTAGTTCTCTTTTGTTTGTGTTGCTCTTAATATTCTACTCATTTCAACCCAGATTAGAGAAGTGGCAGATCCTGTGCCTGGGTAGCTGGGATATGCCAGCCACAGATGGCGAGATTCATAAATCTTGAACAGGTTTTCCTGTATGTGCCCACGGCCCCACGCCATACCATTGCAATCTGGAAGAAAGAGAGGATTGAGTAACTGATCCAGAAAGTTCAAGTGCAACTCTGCAACAGGAAGCCAGGCTTCCTGCACTGGAAGGCCTTAGGGTGAATTCCTCATCGTTTAACACCTGACGTTTTACAAATATTTGGACTTCTCTTCATAGAATGATAGAATTATTGGTCTAGAACACTGAGCAGTCTTTTCCCCAACCCCATACCTGGGAAGGGCAGGAGATTGCGCTTTGGACAGATGGAGATCTGCTCTGTTCCCCGAGGACTCCAGGGAAGGAAGTTGGACAGACTTTCCCAGTAACTGCCCAGAGTAAAATTCATTTAAAAACTCAGTTAATTAAAAGTATGGTATATTATTGCAAAAGAAAATAATCTAACTCCTAAAAATTGCACCAAGAAAGCTTCTCCTCTTCAAAATAAGATTTTGAGACTTTCTTATAACGTTGATTCCCATATGAAAGTTCAAGGCAGTTAGACTCATTTCACAGCTGCACTAAAAGAAACCCAATGGTAGACATGCCATTGACAGGAAATGAAGTGGGCGTGATTGACAGGTGGTTTATCATACCAGGATAACCATCAGCAGTGTGCCACAGATGGCCCTGTGGCATGTACTACGATTGCTGTCACCAAAGCTCTTGATAAAATTGTGACATAGGAGAAGCTGAACTTTGACACATGCCTGCTTCTCCTCAGGAATCCCACCCTCCCTTTCCACCCCATAAATATACACAAACTCAGACACCTTGATGATGCCCAAGCTCTAGCACTGCACTCCGGCCAGCCCCCATCCCCCAAACCCTCCTGCTCTGAGGAGCTTCCTATTCCATCATCCCCAATCCAAACCCCATCTCCTTCAGATTTACTGATCGCATGATTTACATTTAAGGCTTTAACCCACGTGGAATTAATTTTTATATATGGTGAGAGATAAGGGTCCTGTTTCATTCTTCTGCATGTGACTATCCAGTTTGCCCAGCACCATTTATTGAGCAGGGCTTCATTTCTCCAGTGTGTGTTGTTGTCTGCTTTGTTGAAGATCAGTTGGGTGGAGGTAGATGGTTTCATTTCTGGGTTCCCTATTCTGTTCCATTGGTCCATGTCTCTACTTCTATACCAGGACCATGCTGTTTTGGTTGCTATAACCTTGTAGTGTAGTTTGCAGTCAGGTACTGTGATCCTCCAGATTTGTTCTTTTTGCTTAAGATTGCTTTGCCTGTTCAGGCTCTTTTTTGGTCCAAATGAATGCTTAGGATTATTTTTTCCAGATCTGTGAAATATGATGCTCATAATTTGATGGGGATTGCATTGAATCTGTAAATCACTTTAGACAGTATGGGCATTTTAGTAATGTTGATTCTACCAATCCATGAGCAGAGGATGTTTTCACACTTGTTTGTGTCATTTGCAATATCTTTCATCACAGTTTTGTAGTTCTCCTTGTGGAGGTCTTTCACCTCCTTTGCTAAGTATATTCCTAGGTATTTTATTTTCTTTGTAGCAATTTTAAATGGTATTAAGTCCTTGATTTGACTCTCTGCTTGACTGTTATTAGTATATACAAATGTTACTGATTTGTGTACATTGATTTTGGAACCTGAGACTTTGCTGAATTTATTTATCAATTTCAAGAGTCTTTTGGTGGAGTTTTTAGGATTTTCTATATATAAGATCAAATTGGCAGGAAACAGGGATAGCTTGACTTAAATGTAAAGCATGGAACCATAAAAATTCTAGAAGAAAATGTAGGAAAAATACTTTTATTAATAGACATTGGCCTGGGCAAAGAATTTATGATGAAGACCCCAAAGGCAAATATAGCAACAACAAAAATAAATAAATGATACTTAATTAAATTAAAAAGCTTATGTACAGCAAAGGAAATAATCAACGGAGTGAATAACAACCTACAGAATTGGAGAAAATATTTGCACACTATACATCCAACAAAGCACTGATACCCAGAATCTACAAAGAACTCAAAGAAATCAGCAAGAAAAAAACAAACAACCTCCTCAAAAAGTGGGCAAAAGACATGAACAGAAGTTTTTCAAATGAAGATAGACAAATGGCCAACAAACATGAAAAAATGCTCAACACATCTAATTATCAGGGGAATGCAAATTAAAACTACAATGAGATACTGCCTTACCCCTATTGGAACAGCCATTATTAAAAAGTCAAAAAACAGTAGATACAGAGAGAAAGGAATGCTTATACACTATAGGTGGGACTGCAAATCAGTACTACCCCTATGGAAAACAGTATGGAGATTCCTCAAAGAACTAAAAGGAGAATTATCCTTCCATCCAGCAATCTCACTGCTGAGAATCTACTCTCCCCCCAAAATGAAGTCATTTTATCAAAAAGACACCTACACTTGAATGTTTATTGAGAGCACAGTCTGCAATTGCAAAGATGTGAAATCAACCTAAGTGCCCATCAATTCATGAGTGGATAAAGAAAATGTGGTGTATATATACCATGGAATACTACTCAGCCATAAAAAGGAATGAAATAGTGTCATTTGCAGCAATGTGGAGGGAACTGGAGACCATTATCCTAAGTGAAGTATCTCAGGAGTGGAAAACCAAACACCATACGTTCTCAGTAATAAGTGGGAGCTACTAGATGGGTACACACAGGCACAAAGAGATATAAAGGACATTGGAAACCAAGAAAGGGAGAAGTGGGTGAGGGATGAAAACTTACCTATTGGGTACAATGAACACTGTTCCGGTGATGGGCTCACCAAAAGCCCTGACTTAAGCATTATACAAAATATCCTTGTGGCAAAAACACTTGTACCCCATTTATTAATATTTTTGAAATAAGAAAAGAATTTACTGATCCCAGCAGAGCTTAGTAAAGAACATGATCTCTTAAACCTTTTTCATATTAAAGTATTTCTAATTGATAGCTTTGACTACATCCTGACTTCCTGACCAGTTGCCCATATGAAAATTCGCACCTCATGCTAAGCACCTTCTTCTGAGTTTCTCACTTTCCTTCTTAGGTCCTGGCCTTCAGATTTCAACTCAGCTTTCTAGCCACTGCCTGATCAGTGTGGAGTGAAGTAAAACTATTCCCCCGCCTCCGGATTTGGAAGCTATGCTTCTAAAACTCTGTCCTAGAATCTTGTCACCCTTTCACCCTTTTTTACCAAACACATTATTACATTGGCTCACAAGCAACGTATTTCTACCAAAAAATCCATTTTTTTCAGTAAATTGTTTTCTGTATTCTTTTTTAATTTTGCTTGACTATTACTATTCCATTTGGGCAATTAATTTTTGAACTTTGATCCAGGATTTTACTTTGATTCCTGTTAAATTGTTAAAAGATCTAGCTGAAAGGTTCTGATTTGGGAATGGGGAGAATGACGTTGTTCTGCTCTTGAGTCTCTCTCTCTCTCTCTCTCTCCCTCTCTTCTTCCCTCGACTAATACCGATCTAATTCAGATGCAGACATTCCATGAAGATGGCTATTGACCAAAAAGGAGATTTCTAAATATTAATTGCTACGGGTATTTTTAGGACTTTATTTTGAGGATAGCATGAATGAAAAGAGATATCTAGCCATCTGCATACCCTCAAGTAGAATAATCAGACTGAGGAAGTAAACAAAAAGAACTTTGTGAATGGAAATGAACTCCTTAATTCCAGTATTTTAAAAAGACTTCTTTAGCAGAAGGAAATAAATTTAAACAAAAAGGGCATCCTTCAAAAATGTCATTTATTGTGGAAGGAAAGATGAGTAATGGAAATCCCAAGTCGATCACAAAGATGAATAAGATTAGTCCTTTGAAACTGACATTTAGGAGGATGAGGATTCTTCACTGTCACCCTGCATCCTTCCCTAGCAGCTCCTGGAAGCAGTAAGAGAAATTCTAGAAATAGGATAGTTCTTCCTGGAATTGAGATGCATATGACACAATCAATAAGCTCAGGACTTTGAAATGTACATTATATATGTATGTGTGCATATGCATGTACCTCCACATATTTACATTTGTTTTTTAATCTTATATATTTTGTATTTATCAAATATTTATATACTTCCTATATTTTTGTTTCCAGGGGAACAACAATTTACTATCATAGAAAATCCTTTTATTCTCTGGTGTTCAATATGGGATGTTATTTATTTTTAGCTTTTAATTTTATCTGAGTGTGTATTTTTTAATGTCCTGAAAATTTATTAGAATACACTATTGCCTTTTAAAATTTATCAGGTTTTTGTATCAAACCCATACCAGATGTTCCTTAGTACCTTGAGGAATGATTGATACATATTTTGCAAACCATCAGTGCTCTACATATGCTCACTTCTGCTTTGGACATTGATATTCCCAGCTCTTGGGGCACAGCCATGGGAGGCGTCTCTGTGATAGAAGAAAACCCTAGAATCCTGGGCCCAGAGCGAATCGTCTTGCCTGGGGTCTGATGTTGGCTATGCCAGGAGCTGTTTGTCTTCCCATCGCCACCATTTATTGTCCCATTGATCTCCATATGCTGTTGGCTTTGAGTCAAAGGGAACTCCCGAAATAAACAGACGGGAAGTTGGCTCTCAGTCAGTCGGGAAGGGAAGCAGGAGCCTCCGGCAAGGCCAGGAGCCCAGTCCCACCCTGAGTGGCTGCAGGAATTCCCCTTTCTCTCTCTCTCTCTCTCTCTCTCTCTCTTTCTCTGTCTCTCCCAATAAGGATACTATATGCCACTCAGGGAGTTTCCGACTGCCTTACTATGGTTGACAGACATTTAAAATGTAAATGAAACATGAACAATGGGGTCTTTCAATGAGCCACGGACAACACGCCATTGCTGTCACAGAGCCCAGCCCCCGTGGGCCCTGCTGAGGTGGCTCCTTTGAAAGGGGGGACACAGGACCTTGTACCGGGGTGGAGTCAAGCACAGAGAGAGAAGCTTTCCCAAAACCCTTCAGCGAACTTTCTTGTTTAAAAAAAATAATAATGTTTCTGTGTCTGAAGACCGAGCCATTGACCCATTTTTTCCTTCATGTGATTTGTGAGCTATTTCAGAATCTCGTAAGTCTCTCTTTTTGACAGGTCAGGAATGTGGGATTGAGAAGCATCGTCCTGTATAGTTTCACTTCTCTGGAATTTATCTCTTTTTTTCATCAACATAATCAGTGTTATGCTATTGTTCCAAATTTAGAGACATTTTATTCTTTGTATATCATTGCGATTCTTTTTTAACGTGTGCTATTTCTGGAAGGCAGCAAGCTCTTTTCTTATCTATAGAGATCTTTTCTCCTGTTGACAAGAGAGATAATCTGAAAAGACAGAAAATTTCCAATTTAAACTGTAGATATTGTTGCATTGATATTTTTCTTGGTGCTTTAAATCTCATATGTGGCCACTATAGAGAAGCATATATTATTTTTAAATCGTCATATGAAATAATCATTAGTATCCTGTTTCATTAAAAAAAAAAAAAAATAGCAGGTGTTTCCTATGCCTTTTTGGCAGGTTTTGTTGTGTGTCTTTTGTTTGTGTGTCTGAATTCCCCATTGTCTGGAGCACACACAATGCATGTCATGGAAGGTCATTGTTTGGTTCACATGATTTTATTTCCAAAGTCCAGCATGGATTCTGATGTACATTAGTCACTGTGGAACTACCTACCCCATTTCTCAATAGCCGTAGGGTTCAGTGGCTGCACAGTTTGTTGTTGTACACATAGTATTTCGCAGAGTTGGGATGTCTGTTACTTGTTTTCACTATTAAAAAAGAAGCATAATGACTTAATTGTAAGTTTTTCCTACCAAACTATGAATCATCTGGGGTATCTGTTCCAATTTAATAGCACATCTGGACTACAGAATGCTCATGTTTCTTTAGAACCCCAAACTTCAGGATTTCCCTGCTACCTGCCATTCAAACAGTACCAATTGCATTGCAAAAACATTTTATAGATGGGAAAATGTCCTACAAATGTTAGCCTTCTTCACCTTCATAGATGTGATATTTAATTGGCCCTTTAGTAGCTAGTGCATTTTCAAGAACTTAATTTTATCTGACCTTCATAGGGCACCTATTGTAAAGGGCTTTTGGTAGTGAAATATTTGACTACCCTTCTTTAAAAAGAAAAAATCAAAATATCTCATAGAACAGGCCTCCCAAAGAGATGAACTGTAATAATAACAAACTAGAAGCAGCCATTAGATTTAAAGCACTGTATTAAGAAATGCATTAACACTTTGGAGCTAAACAGAAGGCTGCTTTCCCCTGCCCTTGTGTGTGGCTTAGTTATACCCCAGAGGGTATTTCCTGGGTTGAGTAATATGGACTTCAGGTGTAGCCTCTGCTCACAAATGCTTTACTGTGTACATGTCCTGTCAGTGTATCCAAGTTGCAGAACGTGAGGACTCTGCAAATCCAAGGTATCTCTGACATTATATGTAACTCTGCCAACTTTGTATGAGAATCTATCACATCTTAATAACTTCATCTTCCAACATCTGTTAAATTGGCTCCCTTCTGTGTCTGTGTTTTTCTTTCTTTCTTTTCTTTTTTTTTTTTTTTTTGCACTTGTGTCTGTGTTTTTCTTGTTGCTTTTGAAGTATAAGTTAATGGGCACATGCCAAAGTGAAGCATCAGTTTTATTTATTTGGATTCTAAGGCTCTTCAAGGAGAAAACGCAGCCCTACACAGGCACGGGCAGCTTTTGCATGCCTGTAGCAGAGACTAAGAACCTGGGAATAATCCCAGATTATCTAGCTCGAGAGTGTCCAGCTGAACTGAAGTTTTATTGAGTTAATCATAATTATGCCATGTTCAATTTTAGCACATGGTGTAAATTATAGGAAAAAGGAGAAAATGATGTCCAGTTGGGTCACTAAGAGATGTAATGCTACCCAGGATTTATTGATATTAATAGCTTACCGTGCTCCGGGTACTGTCTAAGTATTTTGCATTCATTAACTCTTAATCCTTAGAACAGCTCTGGGATGTAGTCTCCTTTTACGTTGAGGAAATTAAATCAAGAATGATGACATGAGCTGTCCAAAATCACATCATTGGAGAGTTGAGGAACCAAAATCTGAACCGAGAACTTAGAGCCAACACTCTTAACTTTTCTTGAAGGGCATCCTTTAAAATTTGGGTATGAAGTTGCACATTTGAAACTCAATTGTTTCAAATTATTCTTTCTTTCTCAACCTGTAATTTCACATCAACAATTTCTTTTCCTGAACAAAGTCGCTAAGCCAGAGAAGACACAAAAGCATATAAGGCCACTGTTTTGTAATTTGAACACCCATCCTTTCCCATCTGTTTGTATTTATCCTGCTCTCTTTCCTCTGTTGGAAGCAGTTCTACTCCAGAAATTGGCAAATCAGTTTGGTTCTTTTTGCTTTCCCCTTTGCTCACAGGGAATCTCCTATTTGTAAACCAGAAGGCTTCTCCAGATATGGAGAATGCTTTCTTCCTTTCCCTCCACACCAATTATTCCTCCCCTCCACACTCCCACACGCCCACCTCATCTTGACTGTGCCACTGTAGTTTCATTAAGTGCGTGGGTCTCCGCTTCAGAGCATTCCTGAGTTAAAGAACACCTGAACACACTGGCAATTGTTCAAGTCTCATCCTCTATGTCAAGGGGTGATGTTGTGTAGCTCTGCCAATTAATCTCCTTAGGGAGTTGTTCAATCCTAAACTTAATTCTTACAATCCCTGGTTATAAGTCCTCTCCTTTCTGGAACCCCTACTCAAATAGGGCATGCAGAAGACACTCTATAACATGAGATGTGGGGTAGACGTGTTGCAGAATTGGACTCGGAGTGCAACATGTCTTGGTATGCAGGCATGAGGACAGCATGCCAGCTCAGAGTCATGACTCTGG
Organism: Eulemur rufifrons; assembly: GCF_041146395.1. NCBI lineage: Eukaryota > Metazoa > Chordata > Mammalia > Primates > Lemuridae > Eulemur > Eulemur rufifrons. The sequence continues at coordinate 12,114,604 of NC_090986.1, read as the reverse complement.
AGTCAAATTCCAGCTCCAGCACTTCTGTCCCAGAGGTGGGATGGGCCACACTTGCTTCCGAGGTCTTCCTCTGCAGAATGGAATCATGGCAACAGCCTGTAGCAGCTCCAATGAGGTGATGTTCTTAAGAGCTTAGCTTAGAATCTGTCAATGCCCAGCAAATGGCGGGTGTTGTCATGTGTTTTATCTTTCCCTGGAACTTACAGTGCAGACACCCGTACAATTACATGAAATGTAAGTCAACTGGACATTTTAGGGGGCTGCTGGGTTTGTGGGTGAGCAACCTACAATTGAGGCTAACTTTGAGATTGCATAAATGAGACATTTTGGACCTCATGTCTTTTTAAAATTTTGACAGAGAAAAACAACTTTATATGGAAGTGGTTTGTACCAGTTTTTATTAATAAAATTTTTAGTTTTTCTGCTCCGCTGAAACATTTCTTTAGCCTTCCAAATGCCCTAGGTAAACTAAGACTTTGTCAGCTTATATCCTAATTTTGGTAATTTATGTATCCTTATGCTGTCGGAGCACAAATAGTATCACATTGCTTATTTTGGTAGAACAAAATTTTTGCTGAGGAAAAAAATCTTTTGCATTCACTGGCTTAGGAATTTTTTGGTAAATATGATAGCTCACTCTCAAAGGTTGCTGCCTGCTTGCTCATGACAGTCCGAGATGCCAAGTTTCTTATCTAACCTGTTGATCCATTTTAGAACGAGGTAAGGTATAAATAAGTAAAGTTTCTTATCTCTACACCTTTCACTGGTGCTAGGGCATCTGAGGGTCTGAAACACATTGTGTCACAGGGTAAGAGACTTTCTATTGCTGCGACTGTTCTAGTGACTGTTTGATATTACATTAGCCTCCGACCTCCTCAAATACATTTTAATCATACTGCTTTGATTCGTGTTTTGATAGTTGAATTTTAATTCATTATTTGACAATCACTAACTCCCCAAAGTCACTATTTTTCTAATAGTTTTTGAGTGTTTTAGCAAAAATTTACATTAATTTTGGAAACTTTACATTTTTTAAAAATCATAATTTTTACGTTGCGAATTTGTTTCACCTGGCGAATTACCTGAATGAGTGCCTCCCTAACTTTAGTGTGCATACAAGTAGCCTTGGCATCTTGTTAAAATGCAGATGCTGATTAAGTAGGTGGGGTGAGGCCTGGGATTCTGCATTTGGACCAATTCCCCAGTGATGTGGGGGCTGCTGGGCAGGCCAAGGACCCCCTTGTAGTACAAGGCCCCCAAGGACCTTCCTGAACCTCCCTTGGAGAGCCAGCGCCACTCGTGTGCAGACCGAGGGTATCTCCGGCGCTGATGCACCCTACTTGCCTCGATCAAGCCAGATTATTAAGCACGTGTTCACTGTATCTCTAGAAAACATATCCTAAAAGTGCTCTTCCTTGCTGTGATACAGAATTAGACCTGTGTTCAATCAATGACCATTGATTTTGAGAATTGCCAGTGTGGTTTGTCCTATGAAGGGCAAAACCTTAATTTATGATGTTCAGTGCCGTTGTGTTCAATCGCAAATTAATGATCCCAGCAGCTGAGACTTGGGCAGGGTCCGTGTTCACCACCTGAAAGAGCTGGTGTGAGGGGAGGAACGCATGCTCATACCACCCGTGCCACCTGTGGCATTCTGATCACAGTCACCAGAGTGGCTGTCACAGGGTTCTTGGTTACTATTCTCCATGCCACAAATGCCATCTCTGCCCTTGCTTGGTGTCAAATTGCTTTTATTCAGATAGAGCATTGGTCACATCTGTTGGTGTCTGCTCTTCCTCAGCTGTTCTTTGTCTTTCCTTCTGAAGCTTCCGACTCCTTAAAATGCGAGGACTGGCCTGGAGCCCGCCTGCCCGGGTTTCCGGCTGGTTCACTCTCCTTGGCCCTGAGCGCACTTCCCGGCTCTGGAGGGGCAGCACGCGGTGAGGCACAGAGAGCCCCGGGCCTGTCTCCATCCCAGGACCCGGCACGTTCCCCCGGCTGCCCCTGAGAGTGTCCCCCAGTTTGGATTTGAGATACCCCGAACTGATGGGCTTTAGCCAGGAATCAGGAGAAATGGGAATGGTGATGCCCAAAAATATCTGACTGCAGGAAAAGGGTTTCAGAAACCCTCCAAAGACCAGTTCTTCAGAGAAACTCCTTCCCCAACTCTTTCTTTTTTTTTTTTTAAATAAGAATTAGCCTAATATTTAGTGGCTTTATTCGGACCTAATTTGAACATATTGCAAGTATATTTCAACAAAGCTTTTCTTCTTCACAGAACTTCTCTGTTTTAAAAAAAAAAAAAAAAAAAAAAAAACCATCAAAACGTTTCTCTTGTTAGCAATCAAAACCCAGTTTGGAAAAGTGAGTGGTTTGCTCTAAAAGAGAACAAACAGGGCTTGTGGGAATTCAACAGAGGTATAAAGCACAGCTTGTAAGAATGTTAAAACTGCGATCACATTTACGTGCTTTTGGCAACGGGAATAGCCCAGGTGTCTTGAATCAAGCTATAATGTGAAATGAAAAATTTCAACGTACTCCATCAGGGCTTTGTTCTTTTTGAGTAGTGTTTTCTGCTTTCTTTGCTAAAAATAAGATGCATGCAGCTTTAATTTTATCTCCCTTTATACAGGGTTTTTACTCTCCTAAGGTTAAACAGCACATTTTCTCATCACACAGTTTGTAAATAAACCCCAGATGTAAAGAAATATAGACAAGGAGAAAAAAGTTTTGCCCCCCCCAAAAAAGTTATGAAACAAATGCCAGAGACTTTTAGCTCTAGAAAGGATGTAATTCACTGGGAGATCTGGTCTCCCAGGTGAGGAAACCGAGGCCCACTGCGGTCTTGGGGCGCGTCCTGCATCTCTGACGGAACCAGGCCCTTCCTCTGCGTCTCCCACCCCCAGACATTCCCCAGGATAGAAGGAAATTACGGGATTACAACTCAATCAGGAAGTCCCTTAAGGCTGACTTAAAGAGCTAAGAGAAAATAATAGTTGAAGCAATTTATTTCCAAGAAACAGAAATAATCAGTAAAATTTGCTTTACAAGAAAATAATTGAAGTCAATTCCATCTGTGTGAAAATTCATATTAAAACCTGCCCTGGTGGGCACTTCCTGAATGCAGCATTCTCTACAGGCAGCATTTGAATGATACTCAGGCGGCAAAACTCTTTGTACAACAAGGAAAAATATTTCCAATCTGATCCAGACTGTCCTTAGGCACGAAACTTAATCCCTTGGTGCATTTCCTTATTCACAGTGTGGTAGTGAGACTGCCTGCCTCACGGGGTCCTTGCGGAAGGCGGCGTGCTGGTATCAGTAGACAAAATCATGAATGGAAGCTGCTCCAGGAGACGAAACCATCCATGTCCCAGCGAGGACTTTCCGCACGTGCTCTCAGCACTTGTGCACGGCAGCCCCAGTCTTAGTCCTGCCCGGGGCTGAGTGGTCAGAGTACACCTGTTCCCTAGGGACGGCGGGGACTGTCACTTCTGATCTTAGATGTCTACAGCAGGTGTTCTCAACATGGGGCAGATTCCTCCCCAAGGGACATCAAGCAACGTCTAAAGACATTTTTGGTTGTCACACTGCGGGGAGGCAGTTCCTGGCATCTAGCAGGTAGAGAGGCCAGCGATGCTTCTAAGCATCCTACAGTGCACAGGACAGCCCCTGCAATGCAAAAGTGTCTGGCCCAAATGGTCAAAAATGCTGAAGTTGAGAAACCCTCAGCTAGAGCAGGAATCAGCACCCTAAAATATGAGGAGAGTGCGCATGCCAGTATATATGAGGGGAAGAATTGCTCTTGTAAAAGCCCCTAGCAAAATTCCTAAGGGTCACCGTCTCCCATCTTGCTACCCATTTCTTTCATTCATTTGGCAGATACTTGAGTTCCCACCAGGGGTCGGGCCCTGTACCTCACTTGAATTGAGGAGCCAAGGGTGAGGGCAGAGGTAGAGCGCACAGACTTCCCACCTGAGCAGCAGCTGCAGGGCTCCTCCCTCCTCTTGCACCCCCAGATCCAAATCTGGAGGTGCCCTCACGGCTGGGCACCGACTCCGGAGCCAGGGCACTCGGGTCCATGTGTACGAGATGTTGAACGTGTTACTGAATCTCTTTGCACCACAATTTTTCATCTCTAGAATGGTAGTGATGATGATAACACCAATCTCATAAAGTGCCTGCAGTGTGACCCAATAACACATGTGAGTGGTGTCAGAACAGTGTCGGGGGCCCTTGTCCCTGTGACTCAGGTGTGGCCGCGTCCAGCCTCTGGCAGAAGGGCTTGCACCTCATCGGGCTGGGCCTCCTCTTCTCATTTTCTGCAGCCCTTGGGTGTCACTAGGCAGCCTTCCTTGTGCCACCAGCGAGCCCCTAGCGGGCCGGCCCTTCCTTGCCCATGACCAGCTATGCACAACCAGTCCAGCTCCCGGAGGACCTGCTCCACTGCACACCTTCCTCACACCTTTTGTTTTTGAGCAAAGTGTCTGTGGATTACAGATTAAAAGAAATCTCAACAAAGAACAAATTAGTCATATCCTCAATCCAGCTGGAAATGATTTGCATTTGATGAAAGCTTATTAACCCAAGTGAGCCTTTTAAAAGGCAGTTTTCCTTAAAAAAGAAATTCTTTGGGGATGCTTTTGAGGAAAAGTTAGAACAGATAATTTCAATTATTTAGGGTTTTTTCTCCACCAGCCTGGATGTTAGTTATTAGTATTGTTTCTTATTTTATAGAAGAGATTTTTTTAAAGGGAACTTTTCCTGTGCCTCTGCCTAATCCGTAGCAATTATAGTCATAGTCACTTGTTCATATACTTTTAATATTTTAAATTAAATATTAATATTTTAAATATGTTCACACTCGTGCATGTGCTAACTCATTGGGTTCTCACATTATCATAGCAGTGAGAGTTATCTATGCACACACACGCATCAGAAGGATGTCAAGAATTTTTCCATCAATAGTCAGACAAGCAGGAGGCCAGGAGGCTTGCTGGAGAGCCCACAGTGGCTGAGCCACGGGCCTCGGTCCCAGACAGAGGACATGAACAACTGGTAAACCTCTTCACCAAGAGCCACGAGATGCCCACTGGTGCCATGTGTCTTCCTGCTCAGCAAGTCCTGGGTGTTAGTGGTCATCCCACCACAACCAAACATAAGACTTCAGTGAACGCCTGATACGACTCAGCTTCAAGGACAGGCCAGAAAGTGAGTCTCAGATAATCAGATTTTTCTTAATCTACTTGGAATTTGCATTTGGGAATCCTCATGTTAGCCCAAAGCTCAACCCTGGACCCAGCCTGGGGTCGGATCTGCCTCAGTCCCTTTTCACTCCCTTTCAGAAACAAATGAAATGAAGTGTGCAATGCACAGCCAAGCTTCCGGCACATCATCATCACCTTACTATAATATTACTCTTATGCCCATACTGAGATTTTATAATTTTTTTCTCTAGGCACTTGATACCATTCCTTGATTAGTAGTTATTTTGATAGGACAGATTTGCACGAGAACTACAGTATTTGTTATCACTGAATTTTTCACGATTGCCTCATGTTACCAGCATCATTTATGTCCTGCTATTGGACAACTACTCTAAGATCAGAAAATAGAAGTAGTTTAACTGGTCTAAAAGGACTTCCATTCACTAAGTCATACACAGAGAAAAACCCTTGTGCCCATTACAAAACCTTCTCTCCATTCCAAATGCCTTCAAACAAAGCAATTATGGCAGTATACACATTTAAGGACTGTTTTATCAAAAAAAAAAAAAAACAGCTGCATAGTGCTAGGGCATTCTTGTTGATTAGCCAAATGGGATAAATTCTTTCCACAGCACATTTTAAAAGAATTAGGGGGAAAAGACGAGACTTGGGAGTTTTCACAGAACAATGTACACCCATCTTCCGCCTGCTTCCCCAGAGAGAAATATATGAATCACAACACTGCAAATGAATAAAGTATCAAAACAGGTGCTGCAAACTAAAGAGCATGAGTCATCTTTTTTCCTTAGATACTTCATAAATAAAAAACAGCATGTATTTATGGTAACTCTGTGCATAAACTATTTATAATGAGTCCTACAAAGTAAATACAATGCCATACAAAGTAAATAAAATTGAAGAATCTATTAAATATCACTTTAGCAATTAGTTTAAATGATTTCCTTAAATTGATCCAATTATGAAAGAAAGAATTTTAATAGAAGAAATAGACAACAACAAAAATTCCTCCTGCCTTCCCACTTTAAGAAATTCTAGCTATCTGTTTTAATGGGTGAAAATTTATTTCCCAAAGAATTTTGATCAAGGAGTTTGAGAATAGTTGCATCACATTTTTTTCTATTTAAAATGTACACTTTGAATAACAGAAAAATAATCTGCAGATAACTTTTTAATGATTCATACTGAGTTCGGTGGTAATAGATTTCTGTTTATATTAACCTTACAGAAGAGGCTTCCGAATGAAGGCCAAGTGGTTGCTTCATGGTCAGTCATGGATAGCATCGTATAAAATATGCACACAAAACTCCACTGGTGATTTTCTCTAATTTCAACCATAAGATTCTGGCAGAGAATCAACTCAACTAGCTCTTGTGAACATCACCTTTGATGTACCACATTTTTAAAAATGAGACTTGTTTAGTTTTTCAGAATATCTGCTCATACATGTGGGAGTAATGCCATGATTGGGAGCTCCCTTTTGCAGCTACGAAACAGTGTCAGAACGAAGTCCAGGAAAAACAAATGGGGAACTCATTATTTTTCTTGTTGCTTGATTTGATTAGCCATACGTACTATTCACAGTTCTCGTGGGAGACAAGAGAAGGAAAAGAACTATTGGATCTGAATCCTGGGAGCTAATATAATATTCTACAAAGTTTACCTCTCAGAGTTTATGGATCCAGAGATGAATTAACTGTATTTTTCATTTAATAAATGCTCACAGCACGCTGCAGTGCAATTGTGGTTTTGACGGCCACATTCATGGGTATATATCAGGTTAAGAATACATATGTTTCCTCTGCGATTTTTAGATTGTGCAAGGTTGTATAAACATAATAGACCAAGGCGTTCATAGGGGGAAGCAATTGGTGGTTATTTTACAACAGCCCTTTTCAAACCACAGCACCATGAGAACTGAGAGAGGTGGGCCCCTTGCAGGTGACGTGTGGTGGGTGACAGAGAAAGGCCCGTGGGGCACGCGGTGAACTGCACCCGCCACACTCTGTGCAGACCAAGAATTCTGTCCCTTCACTGCCACACGTGGTAAATACGATCAGAAGAACAGTAGTGTCAGTACCTGTGGCCCACCCTGCGTGAGAAGGAAAATTAAATAAAAAGCCATCTGTAAAGGAGCAAAATTGTCCTAAAATAATACAAATTAGGTAATAATCTTAAATTAATTATAGAGGAGTACACAGAAGAAAGACCAGGATGCGTATTCTAGAAATAGCCACCACCTTGGTGGTGTGTCTGTTCATAATTATTAATACTTAAGGGAATGTTGACACCTTGCACCTTATTAAAACAAGGGAAGGGCTGAGGTTAACTCTAAAATGTTCTTCCAGTATTCGACTCGTGACTCTGAGTGTAGCCTGTGGCGCTGGGCCTACGGGAACTGAGCCAGTAACTCCACTCTTCTGAATGAACGTAGTCAGAGGCCAGGGGGTCTCTCCCGTGCCTTTGTTCCCAGGTCGTCGGCCCGGGTCCTCTCTCCCTGGTCCGACAAGGTCACCATCCAGCTGTTAAAGTTACCCCCTTTCGCTGTCGGTCCCCGGCTCATGCTTGAAGACCACGCCCCATTTCACCTTCTGGGGGTGCCGCGCCCACCCACCGCTCTTCCTGGGCTGAGCGAGTGCCCCCTCTGTGCCCTCAGCACCTGTGAAGTCGCTGTCTGACTTCTCCAGCCCCCCGAGGACCGTGAGCTTCTCGAGGAAGCTGTGTTTCCACTTCAGAGTCTATGAGGAAGGCCGGGGCCAGCCTGGCGGTCCATTTTCTAGCACACAAGGGATAGAAGGAAGTGAGAAAAAAGGAGGAGATGGAGGTGCCATTGGAGGGCAGCAAGATGTTTACAACTTGACAGCAAAAAACGAAAAAGATAAATACAAAAACCACCGTAAGAACTAAAAGGGGTTAGAAACCTGGGGGCGCCCCATGAAGGAAACGCCCATCCCGGACACCTCAGTGTCTGCGACTGGAGCGCAGCAGTGCTGAGCGCTGAGAAATGCCAAGTAGCACTCAGCATCCACAGGTCCCAGGTGAGGTCCCCAGACCAGCTGCACCTGGGGCCTACTAAACCTGAAACTCTGGGAACAGAGCCCAGCAGTGCCTGGTGTGACAAACCCAGAGGCATGCTCCAGTCAGAGACCAGCATTCACTTTTTAAGAAGAAAGACTTGAGTGTGCTTCTTGTGTAAAACATGGTGCAGAGAGAACAGACTGGATTCTGGAGATAAACGACCCACACTCAAAGCTCAGACATTTCTAGTTGTACGATTTGGGTACATCCCTTAATATCTTTGATCCCTCCTTCTTTATTGGTAAAAAATAGAAATGAAAGTACTCACCTCACAGGTTTGATGTGCAGACGAGAAATGAAGTTTATAAGGCAACTAGCATGCCATATATAGTGGAGAAGTGTTATTGGTATTGTAGTGTTATAATCCGTATGTCATATTTATATGGGATACATTAATATGTGATAACATATACATATGTAATTACAACAATAATATTATCTCTCCACGTTAGCCCACAAACCTAAATTGAGCACCGTCTATGTAGAGAGTACTCAGGTGAAAAAGATAAGTGAGATTCTTACCTTCGAGAAGGCCAAGAGCTGGAAGAACAAGCTCTTCTGAGGAATCACAAACGGGTGTGCGAAACCCAGCCTGCGGCCTTCTCCATCAGGGGCTGCTAGAGAGGTGCGCGTGGAGAATGCCCAGGGTCAATGCTAAGTGAGATGTTGTCCAGACAACTCGCTAATGGACCATCTCCATACCCAGACGTACCAGGGGCGTCTCCGCAACCAGCATTTTCAAAACGGCACAAGGCAGCCTCCCTGGCGGCCCAGAAATCGAGCTGCTTTAGGTCTAATTGTGCCGCGTTGGCAGCATTTGTGCTTTCTGCTCGGGTTCACCACCGTCCAGGGCAGCCCCACGCTGGGCGCGGAGCCAGGAGGGACGCAGGCGGTGGCCCCGAGGGGGGATTTTGACTTTGGTTTTTCTAAAGAGGCCTCAGCCCGTCCAACTGAGAGGCTGGCAGCGGGGCCAGTCAGCCTCATGGTAGTGAAGTCAGAATTTCCTCCTTCAAGGCCATTCTGAGGCTCCTTCTCTCCCGGAGCCCCTGGAAGGAGCCGCACCTGGCCCCGGCTCGCACAGCTGTGTGCACGGCGCCACCTCGCCGGCCTGCTGCGGAGTCCTGACCCTGCCCTGGCTGTGTCTGGGACTCCATGCAGGACAGTTGGATGTTTACGAAAGGAGCAAAGCCTGACTAGTGTTGGGTGTGTTTTCCCTTCTGCTTGCTGTTACCTGCGGTTCAAATATGTGTGTGCCTCTGGGGTGTTTCTAAAGCTTCCATGTTGACTGCATGACCAAAAATGGACTTTCTGGTATCCCTAGATGACTGTGTTAAGAAAACTCGTCAATACAACGTTTATAACAGAACACCAAAAGTAGCCAAGAAGAAGACTAAAGGCCAGGGTCCATGTAAGCTTAATTTGAACAGAATTCCTAAGACTTTACCTAGTCAGCCAAACATGAGCTGAAAGGTAGTATTTATATGCACTGCGAAACCTTAGAGGAGGCTTAATAATAGATTGGTCCCCAGCGCGAGGCTGCGGGTGCAGCCTGTGTCCGTGTCCGCCGGCGGGGGCTGGGCAGCGCCTGCCCGCTCCGTCAGGACGCATGACTTTCTTGGCAAGTGGGTGCCAGGCGTGGCTCAGTGCTCCAGACACTACTTGAAAAGGGAAGGTTTCTGGGACTCCTGGCACTGTGGCCTCTCCTCTGCCCGAAATGCAAGATTTATTTTTACTCGTTGAATGAGAAAGAGAATGAGCCCTGTGCTCTATCATACTCTAAATTGCTGCCACAATTTTAGACCACAGAGCAAGATGAATGCTGTTGGAAGGAATGTGTTTATGAGAGAGGCAGTTTTTATCCATCAGAAAGCAAGGCTTTTTGACGTTAAACATGACATATGGCAACTAAGCTCCCATGTGATGAGTCAGCAAAAAACAATTTTTTTTTTTTTCTTTTTGCCCTGCACATAAACGAGGCTTTGATTAACTCATTTATTGTAGTTTTACGCGTGTGTGACACAGACTCGAATTTAAATATAACTTGAGGGAAAACTCTGACATCAGAATTTGTGCATGGTAAACTGTGCTGCTCCAACTTCAAAGGCCTGGTCTCCACTGCTTCCGGGACCGCCCCCTGCCTTCCACAGGACAGATCCCTGTGTGATCCGACACCGCCTCTGTGCCTCCGCCCCTTCTGTCCCATCTCGTCCCTCACTTCCCCTCTGCAGAGTCTGTCCTCACGCCCCGGGGGCTGTGGCCGTGGCACTGTGATCTCTGTCCCGTCTTCCTGGTGGCCAGATTTCCCACCTCAGCCTGGCTGGAGCAGCCGACTCCCAGGCCCACCTTTCCTTTGTGTCTGGCATCTCCAGTTGAGTTCATCCAGCCAAGACGCTTCTCCCAACTCATTCAGAGCATCCTCTCAGATCTGCTTCTTCCAGGACAGCCAGCCCAGTCCGAGAATGAGAGGAGACAGTGCGGCCGGTGCGAGAGCCAGAATGGAAACCCGGTTGTTGAGGGGTTAGAGCAGCCACCACCATCACCTCTGACCCGGCAAGGTAGCAGGGACGTCGCTTCCCTACTCTATGGAGGAGTGAGTCATTTCGGGGACATTAAATGTCTCTAAGGCACCATCAACCTTTAGCATGTGCTGTGCCTATCACTTGCATGCACACGCATGCTCATACATACTCATACTATGCACATACATACTTTGGAGTGAATGCACCTTTCATGATTTAGCTGAAATCACATATCAGTGAACAACAGCAGCAGAGATAGACGTCAAAACCGCACAGCCGGCCTTGATGTGGACCCTGCAGGAGGGCCCAACTCGGAGAGTCATTGTCGGACCCCTTGGTCTTCACTGTTGCCTGCCGGATTCCCCATTCGAGGGAGGAGGACTGCAATGGCGTGGACTGCACTGCTCTCCTCTGGGTATTCTCGCCAGCGGTTCTCACGAGGAAAGTCTGACCTGGAAACAGGCTTTTGCAAGGGGCTGTGCGTCCTTGGTCGGGAACCTCTCACCCCCAGCTTGCAGAGATGAGGACTAGGTGCATCTACCTTACTCAGCCTTTCTAGTTTATTGTGTCGTGCGCTTTTTTCCTTAAGCATTTCTAAAGCAATTTTTTTTTAATTTTTAAATGCCCCACTTTTTATTTGACTCTTACTTTCTTCTAAAAAAAAATCTATGTTTAATAAGTACATCTTAGTCAACTGTATTTAGCCAAGTGTACTATATACTTGGTCAAACCAATTCAATTTTATTAAGTGCCTATTTTATTTGGCATGGGGAAATTAGAAAAAACAATTGGAAGACGTGGTCAGTACAGCAATCTCATCCGTTTATTCAAAAAGTGTGTATGGAGCATGTACCAGATGCCAGGTCCCATTCGAGATGCAAGGAGATAAGTAAGACAAATGAGACAATCACCCACAAAGAATTTTTGCAGTCACTCTTGATGCCCTGTAAATAGGAAAGTTTGGAGAGACCCACTTCCCTGCAGACTTCTAGGTCACATCCCGTCCCATGAGGACCAGGGTTCTTGATGCTTGATGGGAAGCCCAGGAAGACATCATGGAAGGTGGGTGGCATCTTTGTGTCCACAGATTCCCAAAGGTCACATAACGACCTGGCCCAGGCAGCCTGGCAACCTTTGGGGTTGAAGCCAGAGGGACCCCAGACAGCTCCTAGCCTCACCCTGGGAGTCTGGGGTAGGCATTCAAAGCCATGCCACAGGTGACAGACAGAATTTGGTCCAGACTCACGTCCACTAATTGACATCCCATTAAATCTTAAATCATGTTTAAAATTTTTGTATTAGGAATTCCAGTTTTACACTCTATAAATTCGTGTTTGAACTCAGGAGTAGCTTTTCCATAGAGCAGCTGAAAACCATTCTTCAGGGATTGGCAAGCCCATTCCCATGCCCTTTGACTTCGTTGATGTTAATTCCGAAGGACACATTCTCAGGATGTTTTCGCCAGAGGAATCCTATAGGACAGGGTTGTGTGTGGGCCTGAGAGAGACGGGCAGCCTATTATTAAACGTGAATGGGTAACCCACCCACCCCTTGTGTAAGGTCCCTGCTCGACGATTCCCTGTCCCCTGTCACCCTGAACATTTGAAGTTATTACCAAATTTAAATGAAACTCTGATTTTTTTATGTTGAGATCTGTTTTCTAAGCAGACATATATCAAGCGGAAACTACTTCATTTGTATCTGACAGTGTCTTTTCAAACTGTTTATTCAATTATTTGGGTCTCCAGTGAATTATGAATTTACCAATTTGAGGAAGAAACTGTGGGGTTAAGACTTCTTTGTATGAAACTTCCTCATTCACGAAAAAATGTAATTATTTTTAATAGTGCTTTGGATGGGGCTTTTTGTTTGCTTTTTTGTTTTTTGAAGAGTCTTGTTGGAAGCTATGCTTCCAGAAAGCTGGATTGGCTGCCACGGGCTCCATAACCCATCGTGTGTATCAAACTCACATTTAAGAAAAGAGCTGCAGTATCCACCAGGCCTCTCCAGGGCCCCTTCTGCCACCTAGCAGAGATGCGACTTTGGGTTCGGGTCACAAAAGAACTGCAAGCTAAATGGTGACAAAAGCCGTACCCAATAGGAGAAGCCAGACTCGATCGTGCTCGGTGTCCTGCAGCTGGCCTGCGGATGTCTGTTGCCGCCTGGCTGTTGGCAGTGCAAAGGTTTAATAATGTTAATGATTTGTGGGATTGAGCCGGTTTCCAGAGAACTAACAACTATCCCCTGTCTGAGCCTTGAAGGACGCTTAGGAAGAAACTGAGCAGTAACAAGCACCAGCTCAGAGCCAGGCAGACCTTTCTTGGAAAATCGGCTCCACCACTTAAGAGCTCGGTGGCCTAGAGTCAGTCCCTAACCTCTGTAAGGCCCAGGTTTTGATTCTGCAAAATGGAGTATTAATACTTTTCCTTCAGGGTTGTTCCAGGGGCCAGAGGAAGATACAGTAATCTCCTGTGTCTGGTAGGCGATGTCTGTGGCCATGGCTCCTGCAGCTGCTCGGCACAAGGTGGCCCCAGCCAGCCCAGGAGGGACCGTGCCTCCCCTCAGCCACTCCCGCTTGGCAGGCATGCACGGGGTTCTCTCGGGCTCGCTGCGGTGGTGCCCTGTGGTTGTTACTCACTGTTTATCCGAGTTTCCTGGGCCTCCTTATACCTACGTAAGTCCTGAGCGTCTTCACAGGCGTGTCTTGGGGAACCTTCTCTCCTCCTGCTCCCATACGTTCTGCTCCCTCCCAAGGGTGAATTTGGAGGGAGCAGAAACAGAGATCCACGTTTTCCGCAATAAATGGCAGGAGGTGAAAAACTTTAGATTTGAGATTCTAGAAAAAGAAGAGGTTGAAAGCAATACTGAAAGTCAGGGTTGCACATCATGAGAATTTAAAAGGAGAGAGAGAAGCAGTGAGAAAACAAGTTGGTCAACAGCTCAGTGGGTTCAAAAGAGCTCATAGGAAGGGTTATTTATTTTGTTTATTCTCCCACTCACATTCCAAAGGAATGTAAGTAAACTCAAGGCTTGACCCCATAGTTAAAAGATAAATGCAGTGGGGCTGGGTGTTTATCTCCAAGATGCAGGGGGAAGGTGGGTTTCAGAGGAGAGGGAACCAGGACAGAGCATCCCCTGTCTGAAGGGACCAGGATCTGGGATGAGTTAGGGCAAATGGGAGAAGACAAGGTCGCAGGCAAAGCCATGGGTCTGTGGGGCCCTTCCGGCCCCTCTGCCTGTGCTTCCCCTTAGTATGTGAAGAACGCTTGTGAATGGTTCGCCCAAGAATGTATTGCACAGCGGATATCCCCTTCCCTGTGCAGAAAAAAGACCATATTAGTGCAAGGCCTGTCTCATTCCTGTTTCCTCAGGGGATGCCTGAGAACCCCTTGCTTTAAAATCCCCTCCCCCACTTATCTAATTGTGGTCAAGAATAGTTGTTGGATATTTCCTGTCCTGGAAACCATCTGATCTGCTGTGGTGTCCTCTGTCCTCCTCCTTTCCTTAACTGTAAATTAAGTCCTAGAATAAAGAAGTAGAGGAAATGAGACAATTTAGTATCGAGAGAAAGCTAAGGAATAATTGTGTAAGTCTGTCCGTGCAGGAAGGGCTGAGACACGGGGAATAAGGCGTTGATCTTCGTCCTCACCAGGAGAGAGTAAGAAGGGACAGCATGAAGTGCAGGCACTGAGGACTAGATTAGCCTGGAGCAGGAACTCCACAATGATGCATTAAATATCCAAGTGAATGACTGAGAGATGTGGATACTCTCCCCTGGGCTGGCCCATCTGGGAGGATTGCCCCTGGTGGTGCTGATGGCAGTAGCCCAGAGGTTGGTTTCAGATCCCTTCTAGCTGTGTAAATTCATGGAACAAATGAAGTTAATCTTCTGTGCTTTCCTTCTGTAAGGTAAAATTGAGCTTTTTCAGCTCTCTAACAAGCTCATTGTAAAGACTATTTCAGGGAAATATAAAATTAAAATATCAAACTGAACCTTTCACTGGTTTAGTTTCATAATGCTGAATTGCTCTCCTATCCAAGAGTAATTTTGAAAGATTAGAGTTGAGAAATGGCAATGCTTGGATGTGGAAATTATGTTAGGACTACTATTTGTATGAATACAGTCCAGGATAATGTAAGTCTACATAAAAAGAAATGATATTTCTGTTGAAATGTATTTCAGTTCTCTGGGTAATAAGGGTTTTAGCATTGGATTTTAATTTCTCAATTTTCAGCTACACTTTGTGCTATAATTCTAGACAATTTCAAGAGAATCCTACGTTAAAGAGGGAAAAAAACCTTTATTACATGCCTTAGATACAGTGAGAGTCAAAGTGTCTTTTCCCAAAGCATCACTCAGAGTAAAAACCTTCAAGCAGGGCGGGTGTTGGTCGTGTCTTCTTCCCACTCAGCGTACCCATGGTTTCCTTCTCCGTATCTTTATGCAGAAGAGTCAGATTAGGCAACAAAAGCATGCAATAAGAACTGGTGCTAGAATTACCTGTGGTTTACCTGTGTGTGTGTGTGTGTGTGTGTGTGTGTGTGTGTTTCACAAGTCTCTGGGTTAGGGATCTTTTAAATCCCTTGAAAGTTTGGCAAATAGGTCTTTTATAGTCATAGAACAACAGAAAACACATAGTGCTTACTCTGTACCAGGCACTGTTTTGCTACATATATGTGTGTGTATGTAATTAACTCATATATGTAATTACTACAGTTCCCCAGTGAGGCGGGTGGCTATTTCCCCCCATAAGATGAGGAAACTGAGGCACTCAGAGGCTTGGTAGTTTGCCGCATGTCAGCTGGCTCTAACCCAGCACCCTGGCAGCAGGGTGCACACAGAACCTCCCACTTCCATGGCCAGCTCATGACAAAACATTAGAGGTTCACCCACCGCCTTCCCACTCCCCAAGCCCACATCGTAGAGAAATGCAAATGTGGGAAATATGGTTCCTGTTCCTCAAAGAGTTAAAAATAGAATCACAGTATGATCCAGCAGTTCCACTCTAGGTATACACCCAAAAGAATTGAAAACAAGAACTTGAACAGATACTTGTACACCGCTGTCCATAGCAGCATCTTTCGCAGTCTGGGAAATGGCCTACGTGTCCACCAGCAGATGAAGGGATAAACAAAATGTGGTCTGTCCACTCAGTGGAATATCCCTCAGCTTTAGAAAGGAATAGATAAGCCTTGAGGACATTATGCTAAGTGAAATAAGCCAGACACGAAAGGACATACAGTGTATGATTCTGCTCATATGCAGTTATCTGGAGCGTATAGAGACAGAAAGTTGATCAGAGGTTACCGGGGGCTGGAGAGGGATGAGTGGGCAGCTATTGCCTAATGGGCACAGAGCTTCAGTTTGGAAATAGATACGGTGATAGCTGTACGACACTGAATGTACTTAATGGCAATGAATTATACACTTAAAGTGGTTAAAATGGTCAATTTCATGTTTTATGTATTTTACTACAATAAAAATAAGAAAAAGAAATATTCCTGCCCTAAGGAGCTTATAGTCTAGAGACACTAAATTAACACATAAGAAATAAATTAGAGCACAGTTAACTGTTAAGCTGAGTAACATAGACCAGAAGAACAGTAGAAGTTAATTTAAAAAAAAAATAAAAAGCAAACGTCTGGGCTGGAGAGATCAGGGCCAGAGAGCAGCGTGTACATCCCAGGTAGGGACTGAGCATGAGCAAAGGGACAGGGACAGGAGTGAGGGGAGGGACCCAGCCGAGGGGCTTTAGATGCCTGAGGAGTGGGCAGGACGCTGTGGGGAGCCACTGCAGGTTCTTGCGCCTTCCCCTGGCACGGGGGACGCGGGGCTTGTGGGAGGGCGGGAGGGCTGGTGATGAAGCGTCCAATCAGGCTGAACAGCAGAGTGATCCTGCTGTGGCAAGCTGAGGCCTGGACCACATAAGGACAGAAGAGGATGGGGGCAGCAGGTGGGGACCGGGAGAACGTGGGGACAGAAGGGCTGCAGTCATTGGCCGAGGAGAGGAAAAGAGGGTTTCCCGGGCGAAGAAAGAGCACAGCAAGAGAGAGTCAGTGGAGGGGTAGAGGGGGCTTTGAACTCTGGGACAGGAGCAGACCAAGCGAGCGAAACCAAGAACAGTGGCTGAGGGCGGGGAGCCCAGCATGGTTGCAGGAAGAGCCTGCAGGCTGCCCCCGAACGAGGAGGTGACTTATCAACTGCTGACCTTGCAGCTGTGCCAAGAAGGGAGATCGGCTGGGGGAAGGCGCATAGGCAGGAAGGAGAGAGTGGCCTTTGTAGCGAGGTGACCCCCCGGGGGCTTGGAGAGCCACAGGCGCAGCCTCTCGAGGGCGTGGGAGAGTTCTAGGTGGAAGGGTCACATGACCAGATGGACCTTCTAGAAGATGACTCTGGTAGTGGGAGTGGAATGGACTGCTGGTACTTCAATGGGCAGGATGAGCGAGTGAACATGCTCACAGATGGAGAAAGACGCAGTCTCTTCTGAGCACAGGTCTTCACCAGGCAGCCCCGTCGTATCCTGCACTGTGGACGTTCCCCAGATGCAAATCCGAAACTCATGCCATGCTGCATGACCCCACTCGGCCGTGCTGACCTGTGCCCAATTCCAAGTGTGCACAGTGACACCAGAACGATCTCGGTGCGCAGCCGACCCCCAGCCCGCGCTGTGGCCGGTGTTCAGTTAGCCGTTCCCCCCTTGCAGTTTGCCACACCTCGCTCGGCCTTGGTTCTAGAACTGCCGGTGGGAGGGGTCTCTCTCCTGCCTTAGTCGGTGAATATTCGTCTTTTCGAGAATAAGCCACAGCCCATTTCTGATCATCAAAACGTGCAACACGAGTCCTGGCCCATCCAGGCCCTTGCACAGACCCCTGGTACCCCCCAACTGCCCTTTACTCCCACTACTGGCCAACGTAGATATGGTTGTCAATTCATCAGGAACTCAAGAACCAAGTAACAAAGATCTCGTGGAACTGGCAGATGTTGAATTAGCCACAGCTTCTTACTGGAAAGGAATGGAGAGAGAGGTGCAGCGTGGGCTGGAGGACTCCTTGCGAGCTCCGTTCTGTGCAAAGCCGCTGGTTCTCCACGGGTTGGCTCTGGTGCCAGGAAGTAAATAGCGGAGACTTGTCTCCTCTCGGGAGGGCTGGATCTCAAATCAATGAGTAGGGTGATGGTGAGGTACGGTCAACATCCCCCCACCCCCGACAAAGACCTCAGGAAGGGCAGCTTAGGAACCCAGTGTTGTGTCTCACACAGGAAGCCCAGCAGAGCCAGGTTTCCTTCAGCATCAGAACACGTCACTCTCCCTTCTCTTGAGCACTTTCTATGCCGTGATTTCCCTACTGTGTGGAAGAGAACAGTCTTTGAATAGGATGGTTTCATTCATTGTGGAGAGACGCTCACTGCACGAAAGGCGCATGGATGTCAGCTCGCCGGGCAAGGTGGCAGGGGAGACCCTCTCCCTGCGGAGCCGGAGCCAGCGGGTCTCTCTCCACCCCTGCCCCACACCTCACTGTGCAGAGTCAAACGAGAATGTGACACATTTCTCCCGCAATTTTCACTTTGCCTTTTTCGATGTGGTCATGATAGTCCACTAAATATAACATTTTGTTTATAATTGAAAATTCTTCTTCAACAAGATCTGTCATTTTTGATGCTTTTAAAGCAGATGTGAAAGTTAGCCGGTCGCTAACTCCACTCCAGGGATGTGGAACACGACAAGGAGTCAAAGGACGAGAAAGGTCCTTATGAAAATGAGGTTGAAATAAACTAAACGTGCTCTTCGCTTCCTTCTAATTATTTTTCGATAGACTTTAATTCTAGAGCAGTTTAGATTGACAGAGAAACTTGTGGGGAGAGAGCCCCTTCGACCCTCCTGCCGCGCACCTGCGCCGGATTAACACCTCGAGTCAGTGCGGTGCGTTTGCTGCGACTGCCGAGCTAGTGTGGACGTTCTCTGTTTTTTTAAACGAGAATCTGCCATCAGGGATTCGTGCGATTGAGTCATGCAGATTGAGAAGGATTTTTGACAACCAACCCAGTGCTTGTGAAAACACATGGAAGTTTCTCTGATGCTGAAGTTAGAGGGTCGAGATGGTTCTTGCACAAGCACGGGTTGCACATGGGGAACTGTGCCCAGGTTGAGCCACGCCCCACGTTCTTCCGGAGTGGCTCTTGGGTGGAGTTGCTCTGGACTTCACCTGGGGCAAGGGAGTTCTGTGCTTGGAAAAGCTCCTAGGGCAATGGGATCTGGCCAGCAAGAAGTCCTGTGGCATAGAACTGGTGCATTTTCTGGCGAACACACCTTCGTGGCTCTTTGGTTCTCATCAGCGAAATGTCAGAGGCACCCGACCCCTTTCTATGCCATTGCTAATGCTAAGTACTGACCATCTTGTAATTAAATTCTATCATAGTCTAAAATTAAGCCATTCAAAATCTTGATAGAAATAACCAAATGGACCCTTTTATCCTGTGAAGAAAGAATGAAAGGTGGTTTCCAATCCCTAATGATAAAATCAGCACCGATTTTTAGAGTTGCTATTTCTTTACTGTGAATGACAAATCTTTGTCTTCTTGCCTATGTTTCAGCTGTTGCACATGTCAGATTGTACCCACAGACAGATTTTAGAGAAAAGGTCACTGTGCAAATGTTTTGTGGTTTTACTTTTGTTTCAAGCTGGAGCACTGGATTCCACCCACCCTGAGTGCACACTCTCTCTGGAGAGCCCAGGCTGCACGGACGTGACTAATAGGAGTCCGTTCCCAGCCACTTACCATCCTTGGTCATAACGGTGCTCGGGGCCGCAGCGGGCCTGCCAAGCCCGCAGCACAGCCCTGTTAATATTACATGACAGTCGGAGATTTTTTGGAAAACCTCCTCTGGCCGACTGTTTATCCGCCCCCATTGATGTTTGTCTGAAGATAAGTTTTACAGCCTGTTTACTTACGAGTGCGTCAGAAGAGCTTGGACTTCTTCACAGCGGTCCTGCCAGATACAAGTCTAACAGGGAAGCGGCGTGGGCAGCGGCGAACCCAAAGGACCCCTCGCAGTGCCACAAGCCATCACTTGGTGTCCCTGTCCTTTGAATAGGGTTTCAAGTTTGGGGTTGTTAATATTTACAGGCTTGATTAGGGCAAAAAATGTTAGAAGAGCACTTTAAAAATGAATTTATATTTTTCATCTCCACTTGGTGATGGATGCCTATTTTTCCATTAATAAATGGTTGAACTATTTTCAACTTTTTAAGAACATCGTAGGTGGCATATTTCGCAATCTTGGCAAGGCAGACATTTTTGGAGTAAATCAAAACTGGAGGCCAGAAGTATTGGCTCTGGACGGGGCTGCCACTTGCAAAGTGATGTAGCAGAAGGAAGGATGGAGCATGCGAACCAAGGCAGACGGCGACCCGGAACGGTCGTGTCAGCTCCGCGAGGATGAATAGGCCTTTGTGGGCACAAGGGGAGGGCGTGGGTAGCTCGGGGCGGGAGAAGAATCAGCTTGTGTCTGGGGCTGTGAGAGGACACTTAGAGGGAGGCTTTTGCACCATGTTTTAGAGTCACACATTTATCTGGGCTATTTTGAATCCAGTAAAAATGTTCCCGGAAGTTAAACTTTTAACAACTCTCTAATGGTTTGAAGCGATGGGCGAATATTTGCGTGAAAGCAGCTGTACCCTATGTGGAAAAGAAGGTGTCCGCCCTGGGGACACTCACAGGCAGATGCAGACTAGAGTGAGAGACCAGCTCTCCAGGCCATTAACTGGATTAAGGGCTTTGATGCTATTTTTAGAAAAGCTCAAAAATCTGAATCAAAAAAAAGGATTTTTTTTTTTTTTTGCTACATCTGCCTTCTCCTTTTATTATCTCTTCTTGGTCATTTCTACTGCTATTTTTACATTTCACTTTAGGGATAAAAAGACACAGTGTGAAATATATTTATTCAAGTGCAACTAACAATAATAGAATGCATATTTATTATGAGGAAAACTCAACCGCCTGTTGAAACGACATCAGTAAGTGTAAATAAACAAAAGATCAGAGATATAAGTTGGGAGTTGTCATTCGCTTTAGAAATGGAATAGGAAGCGCAGCTGGCTTTGTACAGGGTCAGATAGATCCAGCCCAGGGGCAGGTCGGAGTCGGAGAACGTCTAGTCCATCAACCAAATCAATTTAGGTCGATTTTTTTTTTTAAAACACCCTTTTTCTGGACCAAATTTATTTTTTAAAAAACTGTTTTCTGCCTAATTATATATAACTATACATTTTTTGGCTCACTTAGATTATTTTATCAAAAGAGATCAACCACAAATTCCTGCCAGTTTTTGGTTGTAAGAATTTTTTATTGACATTAACATTAGGAGTGTTCGTATGTTAGCAGCTACTGATGCCCAGTGTTGTGGTAACTACGTTTAGGAAATAGGTCGAGGGATTGGAAGGGCTTTGGAGAGAAAGGCAAAGAAAATGTAGTCACACGTGTCAAATCGTTCCCTGAGCCAGCCGTGGATCTTACAGAAACACCTCCTTTATAGATGCAGAAGCTGAGGTTAAACCACTGTCCCAGGTCACCAAGGGAGACCGTGCAGAGTGAAGATAACACACGTTCTTCCCATAAACCCTCAAAGCCTATGAAGCTAAAAACCTAGTTGAGAGATAACACTCCGAAAACAGCCAGAGGACTCTGAAAAACATTGCATATTCATGACATGTTAGTGCTGGCATTTTGGACAAAAGTGAGCTCCCATCTTGACTTGGTCTGAGAATGAAGGAAGTCTAGCTTTACCCATAACAGGGTCTTAAAGTGGCTCATCAAGTTTGGCTGGCCCCAGACCTAAAGTCTTGCATATCTGAACCACTTTACCAATTTCTTTCCCACAGATGACAAAACACAAATGTGTTGACTTGAGCCTAGGTCTTGTGAAATCGCTTGTTCTCCAGATGTGCATCATTCCCTGGGTGACACAATCCACTTTTGTGAAAGAGATGCAAATACTGGAACTTTTCAAAAATTATTTAAAAGTTGGGGGACTTGCCATGAAAATGTTTAAAATGTAAATTCCCACACCATTGATGGAATTTCTTTTAATCTGATTAAATTTGCACCCCATGGTCTTCCTGGCAGGCACAGGATAGGCCACCTGCTCCTTTTAGAGGGGAAAAAGCTTTCCGTTTCAAGGGCAAGAGGAGGCAGATGAGTGAGGCTTGCTTTGGTCATGGTTTCTGTAGCTTGATAATTGCAGAAGTTCCTTCTGTAAGATGCTTGATTAAAATTCTTGATGAATTGAGTAATCGCCACAAGGCCAAGAGAATCTAATGTTCTTGAACGTGTTCCATATTCACAATATATCCAGTAACCATGTGTAGCAATGAGACAAATACTCCAAAACACGCAGCCAGCTGGGTCTCTAAACTTTCGCAGGGTTTTTATGCTGATGGTTTTTGCAAGCTCGGTAGCTGGCCAGCCTAGATAGTAACTCCCATTTCAATTCATTCATAAAATATATTTTGTTATGTAGACCTACTCTTTTACAAACCTGTTGGAGACCAATTTGTCTGTAGAGAAGTTCTTGAACAAATGAGAAGTTTAAATAAGATTTTAGATGTTTTCTGAACATGAATTCACCTCGTGGCTTTGGAAACTCCGGTCAAATGGGAATTTTGATCTCTGTCCCCGAGCGAGCCGATGGTTAGCCTCGTAACCCAAAAGCCGGCTAGCAAAACAATGGTTAGGAAAACACTGTCCCGTGGGGATTCAAACATGTATTCAAAATTAAAATTGGACAGAATTTTAATTTAATCCAAATGTCATAAATATTCTTCACTAATTTCTGACTCCTTGAATAGGATTCTCATTTTACTTAATGTTTATATTTAAAAAATACACAAAAAAGGAAAATTATTATTATGACTATTACATCTTTTTCCAAGGGAGGAAAAACATGGTCACTACTGAAACCTGAACTATACTATTTACAATTGATTAAAGAAAAAGTTCTAATTCAGCTTCAGTAAATAAGAGGAAAGAAAGAGTTATTCTTAAAAGCACTTAGAATGATTGACTTAGACGACTGCTTCCTGTGGGGTTTTCATGTTGACGTGCACATATTCCGGGTTGCAAATGAACGCACATGAGTCCAGCACTTTGGCCAACAGTCCATCTTGTAAGTTTTAGCAAAGAACTATTTAAGAGGAAAAATGGTTTCATAAATAAACCTATAATTAAAAAAAAAGAAGAAGATGTAGCTCTTGGGGCCGCCTAACAGAAAACATCTGCTGGACTTCCGGAATTTTCCTAAGACCTTGAGAATACACCCACACATTTCCAACTTTTTTCCTAACCATTGAGTTGGCTGCAGCAGTTTGCAGTTTTATAGTTGACTGTCCCATCAGAACAGTTGTTCAGTTTTGCCCTTGAGTATAAATTCCGTCCCCGTGTGTTTATTCCACAGATAGGTGTCAGTTACCTACTTGATCAGGTGCAGAGAAGTAGCAGAGAACACGTTTATAGGTGGAAACATTGTCAAAACGAAAGCCTGCTTTGTAGGTGATGGTTGGTTTTTTGGGTTTCTTAGTGTTAGCATTGACTTTGCTCAAGGGAATCAAACCAACACATTTTAGTATGATCTGTGCCTTTTAAAAAGAAGAATAAAGTGCTTAAAGCAGCATGTGTCAAACACACTCCACGAAGGTGTTTGCCGTGTAAACTCAAGAAAAACTAATTTGCCGTGTTCAGAAGAGACAGTGGGGTTTTGTTCGTATGTTTGCCTGCCCACGGGAACTAAAACAAACAAAACTTATTTTTAAAAAGCTTCCTCAGAGTTGTCGTTTGTTTTAGAAAAACTTTCAGCTCTGTTACTTTCTAAGTAGCTCAGTTTCATTGCAAACTGGCTTTGATGTGCTCAGCACAGTCAACTAAGTTTAACCTGTTTTCATCCACTTATATTTTGAAGGATTCTCTTGGCCTAGAAGATCTTAAAAACTCTGTGAATCAGTTCCTGTCTTCAGGCTGCTATAACAAAAACACCTTTGACTAGGTAATTCATATCCAACAGAAAGGTATTTCTCACAGTTCTGGAGGCTGGGAAGTCCAGGACCAAGGCACCAGCGGATCAGAGTCTGGTGAGGGTTCTCTGCTTCACAGATGGCATCTTCTTGCTATGTCCTAACAAGGTGGAAGGGACAAACATGCTCCCTCAGGCCTCTTTTATAATGGCACTAATCCTATTCATGAGGGCCCCACCCTCACGACCTAATCACTTCCCAGAGGCCCGACCTCTTACCACCAACACATTGGAGATTAGATTTCAACGTAAGAATTTTAGAGGGACACAAACATTCAGACCATAGCAGATATTGTCAAAGCAAGAGAGTACAAGGTAGCAAATAATACAATGATAATGTATTTAGCTTTCTCTTATTTAAGCTCATTGCCTATTTAAGGCAAACTTTCTTAGCTCAGTTGAGCTCTTCAGGTCCGAACTCACATTTGAAGGTTCTGCTCTTCCTCTAAAATGCCTGACATTTTCCTAGAAGGGCATGGAAGCTCATGCGTGGAGGGTACCTCCAACTTGGAGCGGAGAAGTGGCTGAAGGACTCCAGTGGCCACCCCAAATGGGCTTATACCACCCAGAGCCAGCCCTGCAGTCCAGGCCCATACACCTGATGCTCCTCTCTGCGGAGGTGCACACAGGGTGCTCTTTTGGTTAAGAGGTGGCAACTGCGGGTATGGAATTGTACAAGTTCCAGTTGAATAGTTTATATATCATTTGAAGTCACCCCATTTTTTTCCTCTTGGTTTTTAGTTTCTGGAGCCTTTTAAGAGGGGAGAGAGACCAATGTTTCTGCTGGCCACCTAATGGCCTTTGGTTCTGTGCTGCCCAGTGTGTTGTGAGACAGGGTCCTAGGACCTTGCTCGTATCAGCCCAGTGCTTTTTTGTGGTCTCTGGGCATGAACTTGGGAAGGTGAGTGAAGAGTGGCCCGTTTGC
The DNA here is from genome assembly GCF_041146395.1 of Eulemur rufifrons. Classification (NCBI taxonomy): domain Eukaryota; kingdom Metazoa; phylum Chordata; class Mammalia; order Primates; family Lemuridae; genus Eulemur; species Eulemur rufifrons. Next base: position 12,089,796 of record NC_090986.1, on the reverse strand, counting down.
AGCTGGAGATCATTTTTGGGTGAATCACTATCAGAGGGAAAACTTAGAGTGGTCATGTATCTGCCTTCCGAATTCTTTCCTGGCATGTCAGAGCCGTAGCTTCCAAGAACGTGCTACTGTTTTGCATGACAAAGAGTAATATTTGGCTCTAGGAAATCACTGTCAAACTGAACCGCCGGCAAATCCTATGACAGCATCAACCATAATTCCCAAATGCAAACCAGATAGTGAGTTGTTACTCATAACCAGCGGTCTGTCTGAAATCAGGGAAACATGGAAGGGGCCTGTGGAAGCTGATACGCTGCACCTTGGACATTTATGCCTCCCTGATCCACGCAGAAGTAGGGAGAGGTGGGCAGGGTGTGGTCCCCACGTGTGCCTGGAGGATCTGCATGCCGTCTGGGCATAGGGAAGTTACAGCGTAAGCAGGAGCATGCCAGTAAAGTAACAGAAGCACACTGCATACGATTCCATGCACAGGGCAGCTGACTCTTGCACAGCCTACTCTAATGTAAGTAAGCCCTGGTCTGTCCTGGACCACACCCAGGGAGAGTCCACATTCTGGACCACACCCAGGGAGAGTCTACGTTTTGGAGCACACCCCAGGGAGAGTCTACGTCACTGGGGGTGAGCTTCTAAGGTAACTGTAATTTAGTCAGAAATTTAGATGTAAGTGTTTGGTAGTGGTTGGGTTTATTTGAGGGGGTGTAATTTATAAGCCAAGATGCTTTCTCTACTATATTGCCAGAAGTTAACTTCTAATAGAGTTCATATATTATTAATAATATTTTGGTTTCTCTCATGTACTTTTTCTTCTTTATATATTCCTCACACCTTCTAAGTTTAAGAAATATATGTGTGTGTGTGTCCTCAGGAGTGGTCCTAATTCCTTTCATGATTAGTAAACATTTGCAGACCAGTAAACTTGCCTACTTAACTCTTGCTTGCTGAGGGGTAAATGAGGGTCAAGGCTTCCATTGCTCTCACTAAGCCTTCAGGGGCCAGCAGGGTCTTCTGATGCCAGGGCGTGTCCTGCAAGGGGCCGTTGGTGTCCAGACGGCACATACTGACGACCTCCCTGGAGAAGAGGGCAGAGTGATTATGAGGCCACACTCCACGACGCTGGGACTCTGTCCTGGAAACCAGGTGGGGATGGAGAAGAACAGCATTAATTGCAAATATTAATAATTGATGTCTAGTTTCATTTGCAATTAATCCAGCCCTTCCAGAATACCCTCTCTGGCCCTGGGGCAGCACCAGCTTCCAGGGCAGGTAGGCAGGTATGGAAGGGACTTGGCCTGCAGGGGAAGGGCCGGGGGGGAGCTCCCTGCCCACCACACTGAAGGAGCGGGAAGAGTGATAGCCCGCAAGAGAAACGAGACGGAGGGTGCGAGCAGAGTGAGGGGAGTGGACCGCACAGGGAGGATCGAGGAGGACTCAGCCCCCAGTGGAGACCGAGAGAGACAAGAGATGAGACTAGAGTGCCACATACAGACCCATGGGGGAGGCCCAGCACGTTGTCTCCAACTTTGGGAACAGGGAGGACTCAGCATGTTTAAGTCGGAAAGTGGCACCAGAGCATCTTCAGTGTCAGAGTCTGGATGAAGGGCACGTGGAGGCTGCAGAGAGATGGGAAGGAGCACAGTCACGTCCTGGGGTGACTGCGACAATCAGAGCGGGTGACGGTGAGGCCACCAGCTAGGAGGGGGCACAAGAATGAGGAGGAAAGGCCAGAGCAGCACAGCGGGCAGAGAGGCCCCAGCCACGGCGCCGCCATCTCGGGGTCTGGAGCCCAGCTGTGGACTTGCAGCAACGGGTGAGGAACAGAGGGGGACAGGGGCGTGGTTGCTATTGTTGGGTTATTGCTGGGAGCAGCGTCGGAGAAAATGAGGCCACAAGTTTGATTTTAAACACGTTGAGTCTGAAGTATCTGTAGACCTCTAGAGGGAGGCATTCCAAGGGGAGTTGGGAATCCTCGGCCTGTAAGTGCCCTCCGAGCCAGTCAGAGTGAGAAAGATCGCACTTACCGGGCTCGCAGGAGGACAGAGTTATGGGAGACTCCAAAGAAAAGCCATCTTTTAACAGAAGGCAGTAGGGAAGGAGGCCTGGCGAGAAAGTCAGAGGTGTGCAGAGGAGCCCCTTCCAAAAGGAGGCCGCTACGTGGGGTCCCAAGGCTGGCAGGGCCTCACGGTGGGGGCGGCGTCATCCACACTTCCCAAAAGGTAACGAAGCCACACTCAGCTGTGATGTCAGGAGAGTTGTGGAGCTTCAGGGTGTGGCCTTTCACGAGGCCGGGGAGGGCACGGAGAGAAAACTGCAGGCATTTCCCCCCCCCCCCCCCCGTGTTGCCCCTGCCTGACTGCAGAGTACAAAGTAGCAGAAGACCAAGGCAGCCCACGCAGACGCACATGAGACCCTCACAAAGACACCGTGGGTGAGACTTTCCAGGAGTCATCACGTTACGAGGCTGGGCACCTACTCTGTGATGGATAAATCTCAATATGGATGTTTAACCCCCAAGGAAAGCAAGAATTGATTACCATGGTGATCACAAACCTCTCTGGCTCTCCATTTTAACTCTCCCCATAATGGCTTCCTGTCCATCAAATGCGCCATGTGCATCTCTGCTCCAGAACCTTGCAGAACCTCGCATGCAGGAGAAGTATGTCAGGAGGAAGTGCAGCTGTATTCAGTTGCTGCCTTCCGTCTTGTGGATGAAAACTGCTATTTATTTTTCTTTTAACAAATGCCGTTAAGAAGAACGAATGTTCTGGAGGTTGTTTTCCCCCCATGTCATGAGAACAGGGCAGCAGCTGAGTCACTTCTCTGGAATGGACGTTAATGTCATTTGGTTTCCTCTCACCCAGGACCCCGGGTTTCATGTCTGGACAAATGAGCCATCCATTATCTTTCCACCAGACTGAAAAAAGATCAATTTCTCGTGGTTTGTTGTTCTTTTTTAATTGCGGATGTGTGTTCAGTGTCTGTCCAAATACTCACTGCAAACCAGGGAGTCTTAGGAAGGAAGTCCAGGACGTCCAGATAGCTGCTCGCAGTGTCAGACATGGTGGAGCGCCCAGCCCGTGGTTAACTGGGGAGAAAACAGTAACCCCAGCGTGGGCGAGCCCTCAGCTCACACACCACCCGTGGCTGCCACACGGTGCCATCGAGGGCTCTGCCTGGCCAGTGGCTCCAGAGCTGTCATCAGTGCACCAGTGTTGTTGTGGACAATATCTTGGCAAAAATTCTTAGTGGGATGATTTCCAAAATATTAGATACTTTTAAAGTTGTAAATAAGGAAGCCGATTTTTGATCTGGCTTTTACTGTCTGCATTTAATCTTCCTAATATCAGGCTTCAAGGGCAATGCAGAATATGAAAATCAATGGACTAGAATGCTAGCTGCTTGGCCACTGACTAGTCAGGCCATGGAGGGTTTGTAGTGTCGTGTTCAAAGTTAAGCCTAGTTTTTCTCTAAGAGTTGTTACCAAGCTTATAATTTCATGTGTCAAATACATTTAGGTGCCTTAAAGGTGTTGTAACATCCTGAGGGGTCCTCCAGCTCTAAACAAATATAATTGCAGTCATGAGTAGGCCACTATAATCTCTCCATTCTGGGACAGCCCCGACGGTTGAGTAACACGATGCTCCCCTCACTGTCTGATTTTTAGACTATCGCCACTGGTGCTGTTGTCTCAGCCACCTGCCTAAGACCGTCCCATTCATAAGTTACCACCTGGCATTTGTTCATTGTTTCCCCTACCTTTCTCTGTCTTCCTAATGTCTTCCCCAACAACAAATGAGAAGCCCCTTTCATTTTGTTCACAAACCAAATGGCCACTAGTTCTGCCCTTTTCTCCTCCCACCGCTCCCCAGCACTCCTGAGCTCTCCTCTGCTCTTGGGGATGCCCTCCAGGAGGGGTCTGTCTCCTGGGACAGGGCCCGTGGCTCTGCCATGTCACGGTCCAGCTCCTCACTGAGGTTCGCACACCGAGGCATACCTACCCATCTTCTCAGCCACGATGGCCTCTGCTCCCTGGATTAACTTGTTCTTCCAAGGTGTGCACCTGATTTTTCAAAAACTTCCCTGGATCCGCAAGCTTATTCTCGCAAAATTCCAGCTAAAGGCTTTGCGTCAGGAAATGTTTATCCACTCAGTCTTTTTACCATGCAAAAACCTCCACAGCTTTTTAGAAAAACCTTCCTAATACAGCCTTTCCTCAACAACGAATGTGTCAAGGGAAGCCAGGGAAAAGGTAGGTTATGAGATACCCCTGTGTTTCCCCAGAGTGTTTTAACAGTGTGTTGGCCTGCAGCCCCGGGGCCTCTCCGCATACCTTTTGACCAGAGTTGCTAAAAAGTAACAGAATCAATCTACTCGTTTGAGTTTCACCTTCTCTTTCTGCCTCGGTCACTTTCTAGCAGGGAGGGAGATTAATGAGCCGTGAAATGGCCAAAATTGAGCAGTGGTGGGTTACAGCAGAGAAGCAGCATTCTTAAATGTCTCTGCAAGACTGTGGGTGGCTTGGGTTTGTATGATTTCCATGAGCCCCAGGCATATATCATTCATTTTTGCAGACAATTTCTCCATCTGCCTTTGGCTTAATTACAGATTCAGGAATATCAGTAGAAAAGATATACTCAGAGTCTAAAGTCATCTTTGTTCCTCAAGGGAAGTTCCTATATGTAGTAATGATGCCCTGTGGAGCAGTTTGGAAAAGCTGGGTATGAATTCCTCTGTTACAGAGCAGCCGAGTGACCCAGACCTCTCTGAGCCTCAGTTTACTCACCCGTAAAATGGATTTAATAACAATACCCACCTCACAGAAGTTTTGCAAGGATTAAATAGGTGAACTGTTGACAAGTGCTCTGAACAATAAATGCTCTGAAATCTAGAAATGTTAGCTGCTGTCACAACGTAGTCCCATGCAGGAATCGGATCTGATAACTGGAAACCGCCTCTACCGTAGGTCTGGGTCTAACAGGTCCACCAATACACGCATTTAGGACACTTTCCCTTAAGCAAGTCAAAAGGAAGGGCATTAATTATAAGATGCATTAATTATTGAATTAGTTCAACCACCCTGTAAAAAGAAAAATGAAATTTGAATTGCTCTTTGAATATCATTGGAATTCTGCAGTCAAAATTTTCATCAGAATTTTCCCCATGGGCGGTTAGCTCCCCATGACAAATGAGGGACCTGCCTCTGTCCCACGGAGATGAGTCCTGTAACCCAGCACAATGTCAGCATCTTTGACAGTGCTGCCCCTTGCAAATCTGCGCCTCGAGTAGGGTGGGTGGGTCTCTGGCTCCTGAATCGCACGACGGAGTGCCACCTAGTGTTGGTCACTAGGACTGCACGCTATTCCTCTCACCCAGGAGTATAAAGGGTACTAAGAAGGTGTCTTTTGTTGGTGTAAAGTTAAAATTTGATTTTCAAACAGAGATATTCAGTAAGCATGGAAAATATTCATTTTATAGCTTTTGCACAGTCCCACGCTTGCACGCTCACTCCTTTCTCTGCAACCTGTGAGGGAACCTCCCCTGGATTAAGTATGTTTGGCTTCTCACAGACAGTTGTCCCTGAAACCCTTGGTTCAAACATTACCAGAGCTAAACCTCCTGGGGGTGGGAGAGGGGAGTCCTCGCATTCCAGAATCCTTGCCTCACCTTCTAGACCTTGGTTCCGGCAGACAATGCCTTGTGTATCTAATCAGACGCTGAGCGCAGGTTCAGTGGGACCAGCCCTCCTTTCCACCAGCCTGCAGCCTCCCTCTTTATGGCTCCATGCCTTGGCCTGGCGGACATTCTCTGCGATAATGTGGACAGATAAGGCCAGATCATCGGGCAGAACCAACAGTCAGCAGTTCCGCTGGGCTGCGGGGGAGAGGGGAAGAGTTGAGGCTGTGGAGGAGAGGTTTCCTGACTCAGGAAGGTGACTTAGGGCATTGAAGAGGGACAGACAAGGATAGGACAGGCCTCCGCAGTGTCACCCACTGACAGTGTGCTTCAAAAATCAGGGAGCCGTTATAATGGCCAGGAAAATGACCTAAAAACAGGAAATGCCGTGTGGGAAGGATATGATTTTGGAGTCAGGCAGAGTGGGGTAAATAGCAGTGCCTTAATTCATTCACTCAATGGACTCATGGAGCGTGTTCTGTATGTCAGAGGCTGAGAGGAACAGTGGGGACAGGAGTGTAAATGAGGAGGGGTCCCTACTTCCAAGTGGCCCTGCATGAAACGTAGGGACAGCGCCATTCAGTGTGATATGACAGGAGCAAGCAGGGAGCAGTTAATCTGTTGTGGGGTCAGGAAACTGTCCCCAGAAGGTACACTGAGTCACATCCTTAATGCTCCTGGGGTCCGAGACCTCCCCAGGTGATGCATTGGCAGCAGCCAAGGCCAGGGCTGGGACAGGGACACTCCTAGAGTGATGGCCTGGGGGTTCTGTTAAACTGTGACCTGATCTAGAGGCAGGGGGGTTGCTAGGAGGGGGCTTTACTGCTACTGAGCCCCCCGACCCCTCTCAGCACCCCAGGTGCTCTCTGAGGCCCAAATCTGAAATTGGATGAAGGCTTTGCGAAAGTCCTAGGTTAGCAGTGGTGAAGAGCAGAGACGAATGTGCAAAGTGATATTGCATTGGTCTCATTTTAAGTGGCTGTTATTTCCTATAGACTTTTGCCAGGGAGTGAGGCTCATGTGTGCGTGTGTTAGGAAGACAGAGGCTGTTCTTGTATCATAATGTATGAGAAGGGAATATTCTTTTACGCAAAATAAAATGAATCCATACTCTAGGTGAGAACTTGGGAGCTGAGTTTCTCTTTAGTTTCTGTACGGAAGGAAATACTTTTTCATTGTCGGGTCTGGATATCTGGTCCGTGCCGGCTCCCCTTCCTCTCAGGCCTCTTCCCATAACGAGACTCACACCGTGGGGTTGTTTGTCTTTGTGGAGAATCACACTCCCACCGGCTCTGAGCGAAATGCACAGTCCTCTGAGCAAACACGCGTGGTGTGAGGTGTGCACGGTACCGGCAGGGAGGCCGGGGCGTGTGTCCTCATCAAAAAAGGATGGTGCAGAGCTGGGGACGGTGACGTTACCCATGGAAACGTCGGACTCTGAGCTGGACCTAGGATCAACAGAAATGCAGAAATCTGTGTGAACACAAAGGAATGAGATTCAAACCACAGTGCTTCCCCACTGCACACCTATCGCTGAGAGAATGGCTAAGAGAACAAAGCTGAGGACCTCAGGTTCCTCAGCACAAGGATGTGGGACTCTTGTGCATTGCCGGCCCGGGTAAGAACGGTCCAGCCAGTCTGCAGAACAGTCCTGCAGTTTTTTAAATAAGCTGAACAGTTGCCATGTGACCCAGTAATCCCATTCCTGGATGTTTACAAAAACACATGCGTCAACACAAACAACCATAACATGAATGTTTACAGTAGCTCAGTTCACATTCGCCCAACACTGGAAACAATGTGAATGGATAAACAGATCGGGGTAGTGGAATCCAATAAATAACTACTCAGCAAGACACAGGAGCGAACTGTTGGTACACAACAGGCCGGGTGAATCTCAGATGCATCGTGCCAAGGGAGAGAAGCCAGATGCAAGACTCCATACTGTGGAGTTGCATCTCTGCGGCAGTCTGGAAAAGGCAGACTGTGAGGATGGGGAAATGTCAGGGATTCACAGAGCTTTAGGGCAAGGGGGTTTTTGACTACAGAGAGGATGCTCGGGGGCTTTGGGGGTGATGATCCGCTGTGTCTTGGTTACAGTGGTGATTACACAACTCTGCATTTGTCGAAACACACAGCATGACACACCAAAAAAAGTGAATTTTATTGTATGTAAATTTAAAAATAAAATCTTTTTTTAAAGGAGTAACAAAACTAAATTAAAATAACAGATAAGGAGGGGAGGGAGGAGGAGGAAAGTGATAGTAATCAGGCGTTTTCTAGTGACAGAGAATTTGGAGCTCTATTTAAAGCATGTCTTATTCAGGAACATTTCAAATAAAGATAACAGGGAGGAAAAAAAAGCAGTGTATCACAGCCAGAGCGGAACCCACCCTTGCTTGGAACCTGTTTTCTTAGTTGGCCAATGGGTGGGTTGTTTGTTTTTTCATAGCGGAACCAGCTCAATATAATGCTGACTTCAAGAATATTTTCCTTTCACATGACTGCTGTTTAGTCTAAATGCAAAATAGATATAACTTTGGTGCTGTCTCTGGTCCATGCCAGAGATACTGGAATGTCACTCTCAGAGACTGGCAGCCCATGTGATGTTAATAATCCCGCCAGAGAGGCCGCCATAGTAGCGTTTCCTCCCGCTGCCCTCTGTAGGCAGACCTCAGGGGGTCGTGGCAGCCCACTACCTGCAGAGCGCCCCAGGGGGCGATGACAGAGTACAGAACTGTGGGAACACACGGTCTCTGCTCTGAGTCATGTCACGCTCTTGGGCATGAAGATGACCTAAGAATACCAGTAAAATACTGGCACGAAGAGTTGGCACATGGAAATTAACAGTTGAGGCCATAAATAATAGCTGAACTGTTTTAATTACCAGTGGTTTCATGATTCTGTTACTTCAGTAGTTGCCTCCTACTCTAATTGTCCCTCTCTGATCACATAAGTGGAGGCAGGAGTCACCTGAACCGTTAACTCATGACGATATCCAGGCTGTGTGGTGATGGTGCCTAGTTCGTCCTTATTGCGTCACATGTTGTCAGGCACTAGATTAGAACATTTCCTACCCATTTGAGGCCCAATGGCCAGCGCGCTCGCCCCTCCAGGGCCAGCCTCAGCCCCAGCCTGCGCTCCTAAGGCTGACCTCAGCCACACTCAGACTCCACAGCTTCGCAGAGGACAGGGAGGCTTAGGAAATCAAGTGAGTCTGTGAGGCAGGAATTCACAGCCAGGCAGATGAAATGTATTTATTGCTAAAAGCACAGAGGTAATAGAAAGCTTTCCCAGAAAATCAACTTTTCCAACATGTGCCAGGCAAAAATCACATCCAGACTGTAAAAAATCTGGGCTAAAAGCCATTGAGTGTGATGCCCATGTACCACCTATTTTTAAAACAAAGAGCAGAGAGGTTTTCAGACTCACTGGTCGTATGAGTGAGGAATAGGAGACTGCCCATTTTTTTCTCTGCTTTAAAATTCGAATCCACCCAAGTCAAGTCATTTCAGGTGAAACTGTGTAATAGCGTCTCTAAAATGTGCATCTATCCCAGTCAAATCTTTTCAGAGAAAACTACATAATAGCATCTTAGAATGACAGCGGCAGCCTCTGGTTTTTGGTTTTTTGTGGAGATCAAGCGTAGTGGAAACCGGTGACCCCAGGCTTCTCCGTCACTCCTGAATCTAATCTGGGCCTGACCCACTTTCAGTTCTGCCCTGTGGGCTGCAGCCTGGGCCGTTCCCTTTGCTGTCAGCATCGTGCTCACACAGCCCAGCTTCCAGACAAGGAAAACCAGGTCTTGGTTTCTTCAGATTATTCATTGCCCTGGCAGACATCTTTAAAAAGCATTTGGCTAAATGCTGTCTTCAAATGTCATTTTAGAAATGTACACTCTTCTTCCTTTTCTAAATATTCTCTTATGAAGTCACCGGTAGGAATACGTGGAGACGACGTGATCTGACGTGATCTTTTCCATAGCCCAGCGTGCCTATGAAATCCAGGGCTTGTCTTCCTCATCTCGGCATCACCCAACCCCCCTTTTATTTGTTTGCTTTTCGGTGAAATATATTGAGGCATAATTTGCATACAATTCAATGAATATTGACAAATGTTTACAGCCATGTACCAACCACCAAAATCCTGATACAAGGCAGCTCTGTTCCCCAGAAGTTCCCTGGGACTCCTCTGCGGTCAGTCCCCGCACCCCTCTTCTGGCCCCCGCTGCTGATCTGTTCTGTGTCCTTAGTGTTGCCTTTTCTAGAAAGTCATATAAACAGGATCAGACAGGGTGAAGCCTTTGGTGTCTGGCTTCTTTCACTTAGCGGAATGCCTCACTGTTGCCCATGTCGGATACTTTGTTCCTTTCTATCGCTGGCTAGTACTCCACTGTATGGACGGACTTCAGTCTGTCCACTCCTCAGCTGGTGAGCACCCGAGCTGTGCCCAGCTTTTAGCTAAATTAAGAAAACCACTGTGAACATTCTCATACAAATCTCAGGGTAGACACATAGGTTTTCCTTTCTCCTAGGTACGTCCCCACCACTAGGATTGCTAGGTCCTGGAGTGGGTGGATGTTGAACTTTTTAAGAAACTGACAAACTGCCAGTGACCGTAGCCCTTTGCTTTCCTGCCGGCAGCAAATGGGATGCCAGTCGCCCTGCATCCTCGCCAGCACCGGCATGGCCAGCTGCTCCTGGGGGTATTAGCCATTTCAGTGGGTTGCAGTTATGTCTCTCTGCGGATTTAATTTGCTTGTCCCAGATGACCAGTGACGTTCAGCATCTTGTGTGTATTTTCCATCTGTATATCTTCTTGGGTGAAGTGTTTGTTCAAATCTTTAGCCATTTTTTTTTTTTTCATTTGGCTTGTTCATTTCCTTACTATTGAGTTTGGGGTGTTCTTTATCTAGTCTAGATAGAAGTCATTTATCAGATATGTGTTCTGCAAATATGTCTCCCAGTCTGTGGCCTGCCTTTTTACTTTTAACAGTATATTTTGACAATCAAACTTTTTCATCTTGCCAACTTTTTTCTTACGGCTTGTGATCTTTGTGTCTTATCTAAGAAATCTTTGCCTAATCCAAAAATCACAAAGATTTCCCCCTGTTTTCTTCTAGAAGTTTTATAGCTTTAGCTCTTACATTTACGTCCATTTTGAGTAAATGCCTGTATATGGAGCAACATAAAGGTGAAGGTTTATTTTTTACAGATGGATATAATTTACTTTATATTGACCCTAGTACCACAACCTGTGTCAAAACATTTTGGAGAGCAGAAATTCTGAGAGTCCATATAATTCAACCTCCTATAACTGGAATCCTTAACACAGAATAGTGCCCATGGGTGGGACTAATGTTCTGTTATGTATTAAATAAGAAGGTCTAGGTAGAAGATGTCAGATTTAACATCAGCTCTGACTTTGTGGCATGGAACAGGCTACTGATAGTTATATGTGTAACATACTGCACAAATACTAACCTTCACATTATTGTTACCTTGGAATGTGCTGCTAATTCACTCTGCCAGAGTGATCTAGAAATTGCTCACAAGTGCTAACTGATCATCCTTAAGAACAATAAATATTTTTAATTTTGCCTTTTGGGACTTTTACACGTTTTCAAATGTGTGGCCAAGAGCTCATAGAAATTATCTGGAACTTAGGTTGGAATTCCCCAAGGATCACCAAGAGCTGCCTCCTTTGGCCATGAACGTCTGGAACACTCTTCGGAAGGGAGGGAGGGTCCGCCCTGGGGAACTGGGAGGATACGGGTGTCTGGTGGGCGCCAGTGCCCATAAAAGGTGAGACAGGAAGACTCAGCTTAGGCAGAAGGGATTTCCTACTATTCAGATGTTGGCCAGTAAGTCATGAAAGGCTCATTCTTATTCTACCAGGAAAGTACTGTACTGTAGATTAAAAATCCTGATGTGCAGTGAAGCAGGTTTTATCCTTAGAAACATTTTTTTGTCGTTCCCTGATAAATGAAACTCTTTTTACTCCCTTCCCCGAGGAATATTTTCAGGTTAATAAGCTATGAATGGAAACAGGCATCGCCTCAGGGTTGGATGAACGTGAGCCGAAATTCCTTGAGGCGCTGATTAATCATCAATCTTTCTACATTTGTTTGAAAGTCTGAAGCTGTAACTATTCCACAGGTGCCCATATCTGATTGTATTTCGCCCCTTTTCTCAGAAGTGAAATTCCCCGATTCAGGAAAGCTTAGTGTCAGGGCTGGATAAGTGCGTTTTCGCCACAGTTGTGGTATTCGAGCAATGTGGACTCAAGTCTGGACTCATTCTAGCTGCCTTTTCAGACTACAGCTTCCAAAACAGACCTCTGGTGTCCCACGCAGACGCCAGCAGTGATTTCAAAGAGGGAAAGGCAATGTGTGTGCAACCTTCCATCTCATCGATGATCAGAATGTATTCTGTCCTGTAGATGTCACTGAAGCATAAGACCAAGAACATTTTAATTAGAAATAATATTTAACCAACACAAATACTCCGTTTTCCTCTGCCTGACTCAGTAAGCCGGACCTTCCTTCTGATCTCCACACCTCATGCTTAAAAGATGTTTCCTCTTAACATATACCTACCTCCTCCCTTGAGAACACCAGGAAGGGAGTTAGGGTGTTATTGCACAGCGATTCTCGCACTGGAATGTACAGAGGAATCTTCTCCTGGGGACCAGGTTAAATGCAGATTCAGGTATTCTTGGGCTGCCAGGCCTGAGACTCTGCATTCCTAACAAGCTCCCAGGTGATGCTGGTGCAGACCTCACTGTGGGTATCGAGAGCACAGTGAGTCTGCCATCTCCCCAGAGCTGTGTGTGTGCAGCAGCCCCTCATGCTGGTCCTCCCTGGGCCCCAGTATTCTCTCCTCCCCACGGAGTTCATGTCATTTCACCCAGTTGCCTTGGAGACAAAATGAGATAAACCATTTTTAACATTTGTAACAGCACTTTGTCCCAAAAGATACACAATCAAATGATACTCTTCATGATCCTGTTTCCTAGGAAGTACATCTGTACCAATTGCATCGTGTGTTGTGGGAGTCTGGGGGCAGGGGCACAGGATACTTGGTCTTACAGCTCCTTCCCACAATGTCTGCTGGCTTGTGAGAAATATTTTGTGCAAACACTTTTATCAAGGCTATTGGAGGAATTTCAGGTGCTTTCAAAATTTAGAAGTTTTTGAGATTTATGCGAAGACATTTACTTTTTCTGGGGTAATTTTTATGTTGAAGGTCACTTATTACAAAAGGAAAGGAAAAGGATGGACGTTGATGATGATGATGATGATGATTAGCACAAAGGAAAACCCTACCTGATCCTCCCAGCTGCCCTTTATAGACGGATATACAGACTTCCCTGACAGGCAGGATATCCTCGGGAAACCTCCAGCCCTGGTGACCAAAGCTGCATTATTGGCGGCCTCCTTGGGCCTTGACGTAAACGTGCATGCAGCTAGCAAGGCAGGGTTTATATTTGGCCAAGAGCGAGGGCTCCATCCTGGAGGACCAGGGCTACCTCACATGGTCCCCAGACTCCTGGCGCTTCCTCAGCACGAAAGCCAGATTGAATCTTGGGGAGTGTTCCATCCCATCAAAAGCTCAGGATGCAGTGTTCGTCTTGACACCCGCTAGGATGGCTTTGGCCAAAAAATAATGCAAAATCACGAGCACTGGCCAAAATGTGGAGGAATTGGAACCCTCCTGCATTGCTGCTGGGAATGTGACATGGTACGGCCACTGTGGAATACAGTTTGCCAATACCTAAAAAATTAAGCGTAGAATTGCCATAGGATCCAGCAATTCCATTCCTGGGAATACACCCAAAATAATTCAAAACAGGGACTCATGCGTAT